>NC_060226.1:3225210-3835099 GCF_907164935.1 Osmia bicornis bicornis
ATCCTTACGATCCTCGAGAATAGTATGGATACTCTCTAGGCCCGCGAATGAAGCCCTACGGGCTGTCTTTATCCCAGGATTCTTGCGAGAAACGAGTTTTTCTCTGCGCATATCGCTAGCTTGAGTTTGGACTCCGAGTATTAGGCTGACATCAGGGAAATGAGAATTTTCTAAATGACAATGGAAAGTTCTATCATGGGGCACGTATTCTTCCTCTTTCCTTTCTCCTTTTCATTGACCCTCCCTCTTCCCTTTTTCTCCCGGAGGCTAAAGTTATTTATCATTTTCATTTCGGATATTTTACAACTGAATAAACTCTTGAATTTTCCAAATTTTGTAATTTATTAAATTTTATCCTACACTTTTGTTATCGAAAATGCATAAACAGCAAGCTATATGCGATGAAAAACTATTTTCTTGTAATATGCAATGTAATATGCAATTTGCCTCGTGAAAATTTATTGTCCCTTAGCAGCAACGATGTAATGTTCCCCAAAGTATGTATACCGTCAGAATGCATAGTAAGTTACATTTATCGTGCGAAAAGGTCACATTAATAAATAATGTAAAATACGGATTAGATGGTATGTATATGGAGACTGAATGCGGCATTATCTTTGAAACGCGATGAAACCTGCACGATGGTATGTATTATGATGCTGCTGTAAACGCAACCGCAGCAGTGTAAAATGCAAGCGGAAACTGTGTAGCCGGTGCATTCTTACCCAACTTACGGTCCTTTTATGCAGATTCGATCGTAAATTAAAGGCTGTTGCAGCTCTCGCGTCGAAATAATTATACGCGACACGTTCGTGAGCTTTCCTTTACGCTCGACAATTTTCTCAAATACCTGCACACCGAAATAACGATTTAAAAAATTCCAGCAAAATGATTTAAACAAATTTTTCTCCCATTATTTGTTGCAATTTTTGTAATAAAAAGGTCTAAACCTAACGATAGAAGATTGCTAATATATGAAAGGAGTTGACGTTAAAACGAGAAAAGAGATCGGTTAATAATTTAGAAAATAATGAATGTATGTATGCTTTCTGGGTCAAGCGGGCACGAACGATTAACAAAGTTCAACAACACCACTTTTTGTATTTTGAAGTTGAAAATAAGGGTCGGTGTAATATTGGAAAAGCAGTACAAATACTGAAAATTTAATTTTCTGCCAGAGCGATTCTACCAAACGTCAGGCTAATTGATTACTCGCTACTTCGATTTCAATAGCTGCGTGGCTTGAAATTGGTAAATAATCGAAAAATTAAAAAAAGAAAATTGCTTTATTTGTAATATCTAATGGGATCACGAATTTTTCAAAAATCTATGTAAGTAGGTATGTCCCAGACGGTGATCTCTTCTACTTCAATGTATTATACTTTTATTTGTAAACTTATATTAATAACTGAAATTTTATTTTATTTTATTTTATTTTTAATTTTATTTAATATGACAAACTATAAAAACACGATTAAAAATAAGTTCAAATACATAGATACTATATGAGCAATAGCACTCATAAAATGAAATTATTATTATAATGAAATTTAAGTTATTTTTCTATCTACTATTTCGGATAAAAGAACAAAGAAAAGTTGAATGTAACATTTTAAATTATTTCTTTCGACTGATTGATCGAATTGTAGCTATTCAAATGCATTCGATTCGCGTTCGACCGAAGCGTTCAAATGAATTCATGCAGACTCGAGCAAACTTATTCCAATCGAAACAATACGAACTAAGGGAAGGATGAGAAAATGCAAAAGATTTCAAACGGTTGTCGGTATTTCTCGGCAGAAAAGTAATCGTGCGAAACAGAGTGGTGAAAGATCGAAGAGAAACTCGACGACACACATAGATAAACGACAAATTGTTCCCGGGTCAAATCTTCCACCTCGGTTCTTCTTCTTTTGTGTCGAGCTTTCAGCTCTCGATTTTTAAATTGCTCGCTGTCTGGTGTATGTTATTTAATAACATATAATCAGATAACCAAAGAAAAGATTATTTGTTCCTATTGAAAATTGGAAAAATTCTGCAAATTGACTCTAATAATCTTCTACTTTTTTCCATAGATCAGAAAGTAAAAAATTACTTCATCTTTTAACTTGTCATAGAACTTTGAATACGATTCACTTAAATTTAAACCACCTAATTTAAAATTATAATCATAAATAAACTGTATCGTGGCATTTTGTAATTAACAATAAATGCAATATTTGCACAAAATTTGTACAATTTCTAAAGATTGTTATTCATATTGCACAAAAAAGTCGCTCCGAAGATATTACTGAGATTATTAATTAATAAAAACAAAATCACGTGTACTATTGTTATGGAAATACAATAAAGCTCATTATGTATTAGTTTTAATGTATTAAGAAGACAGAATATTAAAATTGATAAGAATTATCGCAAATATAGAAATAATAAAGAGTATTAATATTGAGGATAAATCGGATCATATTAATCGCGACAGTATAATTTCCCGTTGGAGGGTAGTGTGCTATTATATAATTATAACGAAATATTGCAATGCACCAGATTGCAACAATTATCGTCAGCGGCTAATTAACAAAGGACTGAAGTAAATCATTGTCTCCGATGGTTACGTTATATCAGTATGGGTATTAATTATCGTTAAACGACAATTTGAAACGTAGTAGAAAATCGAGATTTCAAATGGTATAAGCTTAAAATTATAAATAATTATGTTTGATTACTTACTTGTCGGTTTAGACGGCAATAAATGTCTTTAACTTTAAACTTATGAAAATATCTTATAGTTATTCAACGTAACAAAATTACTTAGAATTTTATTCCTTTCTGGTATTCTCTCTAATATAATTATGCAAAATCTACAATTTAACATTTTTGTATCAATTTGATACATTTTTAGCGTTTTGTAGTACGAGAAATACACAGTAATGCAAATGCATACTGTCATCTTTAGATCTTCCAAATTAACTCAACGGTAAACATTGAATTTATAGAGAAAAAATCTTTTGTAATACCTTCTGTTTCTAATGCCTTTCTGGCTAATTGAATAATAATCGATAACTAATTACAATTTTATTCCATAAAAATATTGGAGAGAAACAATTTCACCTTCAAATTTCCATCTTGTATCTAATACAAGATCTTAAAAAGAAATTTTCAGTATCTTATGCTAATATTTTATCAAAGAACTCGACTAGCAATTAAATTACTACAGCATGCAATTTTTATAATGACCATTGCGTTTCGAAGTTAATTCGCAATTATTTATCAGTCTCCTTAAGACTGACGAAACTCGTGAAGAAAATTCTAATATTTATTAAAAAATGAAAACGATGCTGAATTCTCCACGATTCTTTCACGAATAAAATAATTTGATACACCAAACTTGGAAACATTTCATTTCATTCTTCCCCAGTTTAGTAAAAAAGAAAATGACGTAAAATAATTAATGACACATTCTGCATATTTGACACGTATAGTATATAACAAATCGTGTGCCAGTTGTAAAATGAATTAAAGCGGTCACATAAATATTCCGGTGCATTTTAAATTTATGCATGTATAATATTTTGAGCAGACCGAAATTCATACCGACAAGTGACTCGATTCGTCCACCGAGCGATATTCAAATTGTGGTTTTGTTATCGAAAATCAGAACAGATTCAACCTCGTTCAGCATCGCTTCAACAACGATTATATTAATTCCAGCATGAATCATCAATGATAAAGCTGTTTATGTACTCACGTCGTATCTCTCTTGAATATGGGGACCGGCCTGGGCGATGTACAATGTGCTGGCAGTGTCGAACACTAATTCCAAAGGTATCCTGGTCACTCTTTGTTTCGCCATTTCGTGACAATTTAGGTACAAAGTGACCTCGGTTGTCGAGACCCTGATGACGATTTTCGACCATTTCTTCGTCAATTTTGGCACCGTGAATTTTGCCACTTCCTCTGAATGTGAATGTTGATCAGAATTAGTGTAAATTAGGGAAACGTTTTGATTAGTCCCTGGACCGTCCTATAAAAAGAAAATTTCATAATTTAAAATAGTAATTGTGAAGAAGTTACATTTTGCATAATCATTACAGCATTATTGGAAGGTTAGTTATCAGAGAACCATAAAGAAATGCAAAGAATAACTCAAGTATTTTATATAAAAAACACACTTTCCATCTTCAAATAGGAGGTACCAATTTCCAGAGGGTGACTTCACCTCTTAAACTTGAGTCTTTGCCAACTTTCTTTATGACTTTCTCTCTTTCCTTATGTTCGAGGTGAGACAACGCCATTTGTATAAAAGGCATAATTTAAACGCTATGATAAGATAAATTTCACAATCTTTAAGACCCTCCCCAGGGCTGTGTCAACTGAATTAACATTTCTCGTGTTTTAATTGCGCTGCCCTCCAAAAAGCCCGGAAATGGAGAAAAATAGAGAAAAAAACAACCCGTCGATTAAGTGTTAATATTCAACTCTCGTTATTAAACAACAAGCGATTGCTTTCGCCATCAGAATTGTCTCCAGATATTTTGACAGAGGGACCTCGAAGATTCGAAAATTGAGCTGTTTTCCCACGGTGGTAACCTGTTACAGTCGATTCCCATAGGAATCGGGATATCCCGAAACGTCAAAAGGGGCAGGACTGTTTCTGCTGCAGAACACGTAGGTACCGTATTACCCGTGGAAACGGTGCAGCGAGAAACGTGAAAGATCTCAAAGAAATTTGAAGAGCCCGAGAGCTGCAACAATGGCCTCGAAGGGATTGGGAAACATGAGAGAACGCTCTTCATTCGACGATGGGGAGTGTCGACTTAAAACCCTATTGCACCGTCAGAGCTCATTTCTTATAAATCGACCGATTCTACTTGGAAATTTTCGTCGACCTCTTGATTGACTTTACATACACCTACGGATCCTTCGTTCTCTTATCCAACCCTTATCCCCACGATCGTATATTCCGAAAGAATACGAACAGATATACGGATCAAGGGTAGATGTACTACTTGAACGAACCAGCATTACTAACGTAAAAAACAAATTGTTTCAACGAAAGCCCAGAATTTTAAAATTCAAAAACTCTAAGGTTTCTAAATTTCTAAAAAACCTGGCCCACCCCAGAAAAAAGTCCTACGTCACTGCTTATAAATTTTATGTAATTTGAGAAATACTTACCGAAATTCGGATTCCGAACTGCACCACCGTTTCAAATGGATTAAGAACCGCGAAGAGATAACTGGTCCTGAAGGATGTCGGTTTGAATGTTGCCACCAGAGTAAACTCAGCAGGCAGTTTTTCAGGAAGATATAATCGATAGGGTTGTTTAACTTCAGAACCAGGTTTGAAACCAAAAGCTGGAAATCCATCGAGGCCATCGTCGATGTACAAATTATTGTCGTCTGTCGATGCCACCGCTGCCTCCAGTAAATCATAAACCAGTTCTGAAACAAAAAGGTGCGAAAAACGGTGGTTAAAGAATTCTTTCTTTTTTCTTTTAAAGAGATAGGCCGTTATTGGCGGATATTGCATTTAATATTTCAATGCTTGCACAATGCAATGATCTAAAAATTTTCCGATTATAATTCAGAGAAAATAATTGAAAAATATTTTAATATTAAAATATTACATTTCAAATTTCTTCTTTAAAAATATTTTTTCAATTTCTTTTTTAGAGTATATTTAGTATTTATTACGTACGTAATATTATTTCTAATTGGCATGGAAACTAACAAAAGAACATACATAAATATTTAATAATAATTACACGATAATTAATGTAACTTTACAAGCACTTTTTATTGTATTCAAATTAAGTCGTCATATTAACGATCTAATTTTCGCCGAAGTTTATTCTTACTTCTATTTACCAACCCATTCTGCAAAATTACAAACTCTTTTAAGAGTGAAAAGGCGAATGGTTCAACTCGAAGTTCTAAAGTGTATAAAACTCGTTCCGCTAAGATGATTTTAGATCAACATCGCGAAAGTACGTAGGAACTTAAAAAAAACATAAAGAAGAAAAAACAATATAAAACAATTAGGGATTTCTTTTTAAAACTTGTTTAAGCGCATTTCATCTTGTAATAGCGTTTTACAAATTATAGTATTTCCTTAGCTTCTTGGGGAATCATAAATAATTAATAAAGACAAATTATCTTGCAATCATTAATTGAACATTAATTTTTTAAATACCTCATTTTTACTTACAAACTACGTGACCTACTTTCTATGCTACAGACTGTTTATAATTATGCAAATTATTTAAATGAAGTTCGTGCGACAAACTCTGACACATGAACCGGTTAACTATCGCGGTAAACCATGAATATTATTTTAACAGAATTTCAAGAACTACTTACGCCCTAACATCCCGCCCCTGAGACTACAGTTAATTAAGGACACCGTTTGGAAACAGAGAGTACATGTGGTGCAATGTCGAAAGTAGGGAAAAATGCGAACCAGAGGAAAGTAGTTCAAACTGAAAGCGAGAAGTTTAATTAATTCGATGCGTGGAGACTCAGGATTAGCGAAGGAAATCTTGATAAGGCTGCCATCAGCACCGTCCGCTGATACGATTCGCGGCACGAAAAATCGTGAAAAGCTAATGCTCTTGAACATCTTGTTTGGCCGATCTGATTGGAATTATTAAGCAGGTTAAATTGAACTGACTCCAGGATATGGTGGAAACTTTGAAGCGAAATAGTTTAACTTCTTCTTTTTAGAAATTGCAACTACTTTTGGAATTCTTTCCACGATAGAAATAATGTTCTAGGTTTAATTAAAAAATATATCTTTCGAAAATGATGAGCCCAAGAAGGTCCCATGTATACCAACAGGGAAGGTTGATGTTATTAATGCAAAGAGTTGATCAGATGAGTAATGATACATTATAGAGTATTATTCGTACTGAATTACCGTAGAAATATCATTTGAATGCGTATCATATTATTTGATACATTTTTACAGAAATGTCTAAGCCTCCTCGTGATTATAATCATATTTCTAGTACATATATCACAGCCCCATTTCGTGGTCCATGTATCATGTAGATTCCTGACACTCAATATACTACAGTTCACCGCAGCTGAAAGCTCGCTTCGATAATCGATATTTATTGTCGAAATATGAGTCTATGCAGTAAATCGCATTAAAAATTGTAAGCTTAACATCGATTCAATCGGTCTTACAACACGATATTTCTTACCACATAGATCTTCTTAACTGTGACTTATTTTATATTGGTTCATGAAAGATAATTTGAAAGCGTATTTCAAGTTTATTTAATAAAATCAAAGAAGTGACGAATAAAATTACTAATTAATCTGCTGTTTATACTACGGCTGATTTATGCACGATTTTACTATCTAAACGGTGTCTATTCCTACTGCGTTTGATTATTCTCACAAGTACTATTGTATTTCAATACAGAATTGGTTCACACAGTATATACTTGCATTTATCGCCACCAAACACTTTTTTTAGATAAATTACTCTAAAATAATTTATAGTGTATGTTTACGTTTATTTTTCAAATAATTTGGAAGAGATTCTTACTTTTAGCGTAGCTCTTCTTCACTAAGATGCTTCTCTGATACTATGGATCGTTCACTAGGGATGTGAAGATATATCTGAACCTCAGAGCCAGAGTGTAATAAGATGAAAGTTAAAAAGTTACGTAAGTACATGTCTCCAGCGATTTCAAAATTAAAAGGCTTTTGCACCTTTGATTTTCTCTTCTCTAAAATTTTAAAAGTGTACCGAATATACTTCGGCTCTGAGGTCTAGATATATAAACTTGATGTGGAAATAAACTCCGTTTATTCGATGTGCTCGCTTTCCGATCGTGTACTGACGCGAGGAACACACAAGAACGAATGGAAGTACGATCGCGCTTCGGCACGTCTGTCGCCGGTCGCCGATAATCCGAGTGTTTATCCACAGGGATTATCAACTCTACTGTTCTTGCAGGTAGCCTTTTCGCATAGTAAATAATAATTCCCATTCACGTGTAACAGATTCAAATGAAATAATTTATACCTATATATTTTGAAATTTTATATTTGAAAATACAATATAACATTTTAGAAACTATAAGATCGAAGAGTTCAATGCTTGACAGATTCGATGAACGTATGTAATATGGAGACTTCAACAAGCGCATAAGAGATGATCCATGGAAACCTTCCTTACGTTCATACTCTTTTAATATAAAATTTTTTGTTTTGCATAGAAATCATAATAAAATCTATGTAATCTAAGAGTAAAATACTCGAAAATTTTGCGAATCAACTATACAGATGCATTTTAACTTCCAAATGATAATTTTGTAATATTTTTTGTAATAATTTGTGTATACGTTTATACACGAAACTTATGTATAATAAAAACTTGAATTTTAAGTTTAGTATATAAATACTTATTTTGTTTTTATAAAAGCAATTTTGAGACATTTCTACCGGGTCAGTTACGTGTCAAATATTTTAATTAGCAGTACATATACTTTTTGCATTTTTCAACGTTTGCAAACTAACACCTATTAAATTCTCACTATATCTCTTACTTTATAAAACAATTTAAACAAATTCGAGTAGTTTCTCAGCAAAAAGAACGAAAAACAATCTCAGTATAAAACAATAAAGTAGATAATGATTAAAGGGAAAAGTATCGATAAAGTAACTTTATGAAACAAGAGTTTATAACTAAAAAAAGCCTCTTTGTAATACAATAACGATCAATGTCAGGCGAAACAGTTTTATAATAAACAAAAAGTGAAATAGTATTCTAAGCGAAAACTTCTCAAAGTCTTCTGTTGAAGATGAAACTCTCTTTTTTTCTAAGGAAGTGCTCGTCATCTGACTATTTTCAGTCGAGAAAATCGAATTTCCGGTTAAAGTGGTTTCTTGATCGCCTTACGTATCCGTTTTATTCGCATTTTAATTTTATCCACGGAAAATGCGCGCAGCGATGCGGCACTCGTTGTAACAGAACGTAAACGTTTACCTCCATTTTCTGGCTATTGATTCACGATGGCTCGCCATTTGAAAGGTTTCATTCGCGGATTAAAAACTCGCCCAATTCCATAGAGATCGACGCCATTCGACGCATTCACGCTGTGTTTACAGCGTAACGTGGAAAGATTGATACGGATTCGAGAAGAATCGCTTCAACACGATCAATTTGAACCGTGAGCAAATTGCGACGAATCTTTTCGATCGTTGAAAAACAATGCATACCAAATCACTGATTGATCCTGACCGTGCCTCACGATAAATGAAGATAAATGGAACACTCGATTCGACGTGATTTCATTCATATCGTTTTACAGATTTATACTCGCTTAAGATTAAACCTTTCATTAATATAGAATTTTTGTTTTTTATATAACGACAAATAAATATATGTAATATAATCAAATTCAAAGATTTTTAAATATGGTCCAAAGGAAAAAGGATGAAAATTCAAAAAATTTCAAAAACTGAGGCACTTTATCCTCGGACAAGCGGTGTCAACCATTTAATACGAAAAAAAATTCTGTTTGTTGCGTCGTAAAGCATCATCGGGCTGATAAAAGCTGTACACCCGTCAAAAGAACAATTTCAACGTGAAACGAGAAAGAAAAACAAGGTTTTGTGTCGAATGAGAAACGAAACGTATGATCGAAATACTAGCGTCGGACCAGAGACGCGTAAAATCGTTCCCGTGGAATGAATACAAAAACTAGAGTAGCTGAAGCGGTGTTCCATGAATAATGCGCGAAAAATTCAGAAATTATCACTGAAAGTGGATACGAGAGTTTAACGCGAGATAAGTGATTGCGGCGTGCACGGAAATCCAATAAAAATCGACGTCGACTTCCGCCCACCTTCTGCCTACAACCTGGAGATCCATAAGACCCTTCCAGCAGAATAAAACCGTGTAAATGACGATGGAAATTTCGAAATCCAGATGGTTTCTAGGATGATATCGTTACGAGTGATAGAATGAAAAGGGACACGGAGGAAAAATTACGAATTCGATGAATCCTAGTCGATGTCCTTCCTGAATTTTTTTCCTTTTTCAATAAAGTCTTGCAAAACTATGCTGAGAAAATATCGAGAGAGCAAAAAACAGAGGTTGCAGGAAAGAATTAAATGTTTTTTTTTTTAATCAGAAGTTTTGTGAAATTAATTAAAATACAGTCGCGTTGCTTCGAAAGAGGTAAATACTTTCACAACTCCCAAACAAATGTCAACCAAATAACATATTTAGATTTTTAGATTTTAATATTTAGCAAATTTGGTATTGGAAAATAGAGTAAACAAAAACACAATATTTGTGTATTATTATACTTGCTCTCTAAATAAATATAATTATTTATATAATTCTCTCTAAAGTTCGCCAAATTAATGTATATTGGCATAATAAACTAATTAAATAAATGCAATAATACAACCAATACAAGAAATTAATTTTCTGCACAGATAATTAAACTGCTAAATTATATCATCACATAGATTCAATGCTAAATATCAGGACACTTTGTGAATTTGTATCTGCTTTAACGTAAAAGCTGCTAGTAAATTTATTGATTGCTGTTTGAAGTAAACATAACCAATTAATTCAGAAGTAAATTCCGAAATTCTGTCGTAGTGATAGTATTTCGAAATCATAGTAATACATATGATTTTCGCGCTAATTTGAATCTATTCATCGTTCATACGGAATATTTATTGAAAAGAATACGAAAATTTGTAAAATGAGAAATTCAAGACAAATAAATGTAATTATGAAAATATACTACCCTAGTGCAATAATTTTGTTAGATTTTAAAGTCTAATAAAGGAAATTTAATAAATTGAATTATATACCAAACAACATGGATTGAAGAATTTAAAATAAAAAATAGCAGAATCTATAAATTCTATAAAAGTTACATAAGATTAAATTTAAATAGGTATTTCACTAATATATAAAAATAAGTACATGTATTAATTTAATACATTTCATATATTTCACAGAGTAAAAAATAAACTACGTGATATTAAGAAATATTCCACCAGCACGGTCTGATTTCTTTGAAGAATGCAATTTCCAAGGTTTCATTCAATTTAATTCGAACCTTTGATATTCACAAGAGCCATCAAAAATAAACATTCATTGAATCTATCTTTCCATTTAGAAATTTATCGTAAATTATTGCAATTTATTGCAATTAATTAAAAGTCGATCGAAACTTTCCCCGATAACGAAATCCGATATTCCCACGTTCGTTTAGCAACTCGTTGTTATATTAGCTTCACCCCTTGGGAGAAGAGTGTTAATTATTTTCACCGACAAAAATCATCCTCCAGCATATGTGTCTCGGGTTATTCTACTTTTTGTTTTACATTTTCAGAGACAACCGCTGAGCGGATGTTGTAACACGTGTTCCGTCATGTTTTTACCCTAACTTCAGTGCAACGCGTGTTGTGCAATGTCCCCTGAATTCGATAATTATGAGATAAACTTCTTGTTTCACGTTCAGGAAGTTATACGCGGATTCTATTCCACCAGACGTGTTCAGAGACGAACTAACAAATATAATCCTAAGTAGCTTATGGTAGGAATTTGTTTAATTATAATTACAGATTTTGAAAAGTAATTATATTAATACTCTGTGGTACATAGAACATTTGTTCTCTTAAATAATTAATAAAAATGATTCTTACTTTCTGAAGTTTATACAATCTTATGTTATTGTATTATGTTATTGCATATTTAACAGCAAATTTCAAAATAATTTTAGACAGAAGGTATTAAAAAATAACACCTATGGTATATCATTTTGAAACTAGCCGCTTTTTAATCTGCCTTCTCCATGAGCTCCCTCTGGGGAGCTTATACTTACCTACGTAACCTCAAAACAATAAAAAAAAAAGATTTAACCACAAACCCATAGTGATAATGTATCACATCTTATCTATTATTTTCAAAATATCTCATTTTCCTCTATCAAACATTGCAAATATCTAACACAAGTATTTTTAATTAGGTGAGACAAAAAGTCCTAATGATATGGGTAATGGATTCCAATAGAAATTTGAACGTCGCAAAAATAGAAAATAAAATCATACAAATCAATGTTTCAAATTTGTAACAAAATAGATATATTGCTATTGCAAAAAACTTCTCACCTGTTTCTCTGTTATTCCTTCACGTCAGGGAAATAAAACTCAGACGGAATTGTAAAGTAAAAATCTAGGAAGAGAATAATCGTGAAAGAAATCAAGCAAGTAAAGTACGACGTACTATTTGCAGGAAAACAACTTACGAGTAATCGACGAGAAACGTCGATAGACAGTGAGCACACGTTGTCTTGAAACGAGGAAATTGAGTTTCAAACTTTCTACTTCTCCAGCACAAGTTTCATCCGAGATTCACTCGAGATTCACCCGCGCTTTTACTGCGTCAAGGTTTTATAAACTCTGACGGTTCGCTCGTCTCCCGTCTGATGGCGCTAGTTTAACCAACTGCCAGTGTTGTCTGACTCGTTATAGTCGCTACCTACTTTATTATCCAACAAGTAGTTAGAGCAGATTCGGACAACTCGATGCCCTTAGAGTAGTTATTGCTACGAGCAGCTAAGTCACGCTTCAGAGGGCAGCAGTTGTATAGTGGAGAGGAAATTTAAAAATAATTACGTTCCTAATTAATAAATTCATTTATTTAAAAATTAGTATATCGATAGCTCGAGTAAATCTACATTTCGAATATTCAATATTCTGATATTTATGTTTTCGAATAACAATGTTTCTAATATTTGTATTCTGAAACACCTAAGACATTTAATATTTGAATTTTTCATAAATCCGTGATTTTTGTTTTTTAATGAATTTTCATTAGAGAATGGTAAGGATGCAGGCAAGACAAACGGAAGGAAGTAACAGCTCTCCTAGTGGAATACATACGTCTAGTTGGCAAAGAAGTTTTATTTGTCGGGAAAGATGGGCTAATTGTTCAAAACTCTAAGCGGACGAACGCGGAAACGATGAGGCCGTGTTAATTGGCGAGTCAGCGGCGATTTAACACGCCCTAAAATCAAAGCTCATGCGGGTTTCCGGTGAACCTACAAAGAGCTTTGTTTCGCGACGCGGCAACGAGTACCGGGCTAAGTTAATAGTTAAAGTAAATTGGAAACCGAGATTGGAAACTCTGACAATGGGCGTTCTTATTAACTGAATTAAAGGAACTAACACGGCCCGTCGGATTTACTAATTGTTAGATTACGCGAGTATCCATTTTCATAACCATTAGACTGTGAACATTAATATAACTGAAATATACTTAAATGACATGATTTATAACTTCAAATAAAATCAAAACATAGAAGAATTAATAAAAATAGTAATTCCTTTTTTAAACAAATTATTCACACACAAATTCAAAGATAAACAAATAAATCAACGTCGAATTATTCAACACATTATATCTAATTAATATTTCCTTTCTCGCGGTTCATTTATCATCAACATTTACTTTTGTAAAACTATTCCTTGGTCACTTTAAAAAATTTGCTCCTTGACGTTAAATATCATTAGGATGAAGGAAAGTATTCGAGAAGCCGATTAAATGGAGCGTGTTAAAGTGGTATGCGAAGGGAATCGATAAATTCACGTAATTATTTTCGACGATCTTCCGCTATTGTTCGAAAGTTCCTGCGACAATGATTGATACAAAGCCGCTTGCCCTGCGTGAGATGATAAATTGCCATGATGAAAAAAATGTTCTTTACCCACTGAGGCGATTTCGAAACCACGGGTCAAGAGTGCCTAAAGAGAAAATGGGTAAACAAGAAGTACCATTAAACTGAACTTTCAAAGTTAATTAGTTTTCAATTTTGGTTTCCAATACTAAAAATGAAGCTATTCCATTCTAAGCTACTACTTGATGTACCTGTTATGTTTCTAAGTTAAAATTAAAAATGTTGTTATTCCAGAAAACAGTGGATAATTTTGTAAATTATTATTCAAATGTCACCTACATATGATAGTTGTAATTTTTATTAATTTAAATACGCAAGAAATTAGACGAAATTAATAAATTATGAAATATAATAAATACGTATGAAATATCGTAGAGCTATACTACTAGCAGTATAGCTCCAAGATAACTATCACATTGTTAAATATTTTTCTAAGATGTTATCAAAAATATTTAAACAGTATATTAACACTGTAATGAAGAATTATGACTGATAATACAATATAATGGTATTAACAATAACAAATTGTTCAATTTTCTCAAAAACAAAGTTGTATATGGACAAATGTTATTACACATTTTTGATATGTATATTTTTTTTCACAAAATCATTTTTCATATATGGGACATCCTATATGTGCCCCTTTCTTCAGGGAATTGACAAATGCCTTTTTAACAAAAGTGTCGGAAATAAACAAGGAACTTCTTAAAACGTTAAACGGAGTTTCCTCAGCACTCTTGATCGTGAAAGCGTGGACAGTTAGCGAGCATAAAAGAGTCACAGTTTCCTATTTCCGATATCCTTTCCCCACCTGGTGCACTCGTTGGCCCGATTCCGAAGCTCAACGAAGAGAAAACAGAGGTGATTTCATCCCTTTCTTTTATGGCTGACCGGCTCAGAAGTCGGCGAACAGATTTAATCAGAAAACTTGAAACGAGAGGACACTTTCGTTCCAGTCTCCTTCATACACCTGTCCCTTTTCTTCTCTTCTCCTTTACATTTCTCACCTTTTCATTCGTTCTTAACACCCTATTGTTTAATTTGCGTTCAAATGAATCGTCATGACCTTTGCAACCTTCGTAATTTTCAAAGTGGGATACTTCATATTAAAATAAATTTTAATTTTTAAAATAGACGACAGATACCACAATTGTTATAAATTTATTATTCCAGAGAAAAAATGTTAAATATTAAAGGATACGAAACCAACAGGTGTTGACAGACTTTTATCAGCGCATAAAACCTGCCATCTTCGAGATTCAAGTATATACATCTTGTATCGTTTGAATATTTGTTACACCCTTGAGGAACATTAGCCTGGTTTCGCTTTCTCCTATCGCAATACGTTTCAGAAGCAAACCAAATATGACAGTCTGGCTCATCTCCAAGCTCCCTTGTAAATCAACCGATCTCGAAAGGGCGAAAGCACGCGAGACCCATCATAAAAGAGAACAGAAGAAAGGGTTGGCGTGGATGAAGAAACGAGAAGAAAAGACTCGGAACGTTATAGGTGAGAGATTCCTCTCATACTTTCCGTTTCAGGAGCTGCCCTTTATATTTGTCTCGGAAGAATATGAACGATTCTCGTATTATACCACACTGCGAATCCTTTTTTCAAAAGCCAGTTTATAAACGACCCGATGAAATTTCTATCTGGAGTATCAAACCCATTAGAGGATCCTTTATTAAAAATACTTGCATGATAAAATTTGCTGGTTGATAGTAAGTATTGATCAAATAAATTGCACTTCGCTAACAAAAGGAGAACAACTTCCAAAGCAATATGAATAATATAATAAAATATATAGGTAGCACAAGATATTTGTACACTATCCTATTACGTACCCCTCAGCCAAAAAAATAATGATTCGTCATCGTTAAGAAAATTGAAATACTTCTGAACGAAGTAAGAAACAAGGAAGAAAGGTGCTTGAGGAGTGTTAATTGGATTCAACTCTGTTCCCCCTAATTTACCCTTCCCTGTTCGCAAGTATTCCGAAACAAGAAGCAAACGCTTGGAAACCGCAGGGTGTTTCAACCATTTCGTTGGAATTGTTGAAAATTATAAGGAATCTTCAGCTTCCGCCAGCTTTTCTTAAACTTTAAAAACGGACAATCCCAGAATGTCTTTTGTTTTTCACTTAACTATCTAACTTAGGAAAAAAAAATCACCGAACACTTCCTACGAGTCTGTCGAGTCCAAGAAGCGCAAACTTTATACAGGAGAAAATTTCTAACTTCTAAGAATTTTAGGTCACATGTTAGTTATATTACTTATATTTTAATAAGAACTTCTTTATAATATAAAAACAGCGTTGGTTTTTACATAATTTAATAAACACAACAAGTGTAAGAAAAATTAGAATATTAAAAAAATATGCAAAATTGAAAAATTTAATTAAAAAATTAATTTATTACTTCCCATAGAATTAAATTATTTAAAAACTTCTAGCTGTACACGATAAAGTGTAAAAAAGCTGATTAACATTTTTAATTAAAAGTTTGTCACATTTGCAACTGAATTGATTTAAGTTAAATTTAAGAAATGGTTTCAAGGCACCATTAGTAATGCTACGTCTGTAGATGGGCAACGATAAACCATGAATTCAAATACTTCATCGTACACATTAATTTTCTTAAGAAACCTTTCAGGGAAAGGAGTTATGAACAAACAACTTTCTCGAAAGGCGTTAATTGACGGAGCTTGTTTTCCCTTTCTGGTCAAGGAAAGGCCAGACGTTACTTGCAACTAATTTTCTACCCTTTTCAGACAGCAAAGGATTCCCGTTAACGAATATTACTTGCTCGGTGGCTGTGACACATTAATCAACGAGCTACTAATCAATTTATACAAAATGATGTCTATGTACCTTGAGAAATGGAATTAGTGAAATTCAATATTTCCCTATAATCTGAAAGTTTAATTTCATTGAGATAGAATTTACAAAAACTTTAGAGATATTAGTACAACGCTTTTCTATTATTACTTTATTAACAGAAGATTTTTTAGCACTGCGAATTTAATTTAATGAAACAACTAAAATTATATTGAAAATTTCAAATAGCAAACCCATTAATTCATTAATATAAACATATAAACAACTCTCTAGAAAGGCACTTGTGTACTAATAAATAAAATACCATGTTAAAATCATTCATGATATAATAAAAAAAAGTGTAGAAACGTTCACTCCTTGGCTCGTTCGTCAAAGAAAGCATCCCTTAAAGTCTCAAAGGCATCGCCCTCCTAAGATCTTCCAACAAAGACGTAAGACACAGAGATACCTGCCCGTTCAAGTGTTAACGTTAATTAAACAAAAGGCTCGTAGAAAAGGTCTGGCTGGAATCATGTCGAGTTGTACCGAAGGGAACTGATTAAACAAAACTGACCCTTGATCCGCGTAGACATTTTGCACAATTTAATTCGTCCAACTGTGTTTGTAGTGTATGTTAAGGCAGGCCCGGGGGGCATCCTGGATGCACCCTCGACCCTCCAAAGTAGGAAGTACCGGGTGGCACACAAAAGGTGCAGCCAAGAGTCATATTGTTTATTACAGGTAGCCTGAAGGCAAGTCTGAGTGGTAGTCTCGACGTGTACTCCTTGTATTGTCTTCCGGGTCAGCCTCGAGATATCCGGGGTACCCTCTTCTTTCAGATTCATCGTTTTCGAGGATCTCTTGGGAGAAAATCTACGTTTCCATGTCAATTTCCTCTTGGAATCCGTTCAAGATGTACGGTACCTAGCACGGTTGATTTTCCTTAGGGAAATATCGCTGTAAGGGAAGGAGGACCCACCATTCGAGCGTAAAAACGTTCACTCCGGCAAATTTTGTTTAATATTTTTTAACTGTGCTTTAAATAAGAATGTATTCATTATCGAGTAAATTCATCGAAATGTAAATTTAAAGTCTTGTCACAGGGTACGATAATTACTCGGGGCAAATTGCAACGAACGGGTCAGGCCAGTGAGAGGTGATACGAAGTAATTTGTGAAACTTTAGTCGAGTTAGTAAGAGGTGAGGAAATAGGAAGGTAATAGAGAACATAGTACAGGCTTGCTCAAACTTTACCATGTAATTTCAAAGGCATAACACCAAGTGACTCGAAATATAAATTCTAGTTTGACACTCGAAACTTTTGATTCCTTTGATCTTTATATTTTCCGCTGTAAAAGTAATCCTGTTTTCGTCCTTTCGTATCCTACGTACAAGTTTTAACTCGCTGTTACAATTTTTTCTAATATCTACCTGTATGACATGGGAAATTTTTGAATTTCATTTTAGATCTTCAAAGCCTACAAATAAGTTTAACTACAGTACTCGACTCTTTTATAGTAAAAAATTTCATTTCACATCAGGATGAATGTAGGAACGAGAAGACGACATAACGATCTTGCAGAATGAAAACCGAAGTGCGACAGACGAAAAGGGGTTTGAAGGGTGACTTCTTCGAGGGGTCGCAACAATACCAGCTTCCTGGTGCCAAATATTAACTGAGAGATCGACTCCAAAGGGCTCATGGATCCGTAAAAATTATCCTTCTCCCTCGCAGGTTGGAAAGATTTTAATTTCCCTTCTAGACTCATAAAACCGTGTCGAATAAAGAGAAAAGTGTTCTCGAGTAAACAAATGTTGAAGTGTGAAAAGCATGAAAGCCTTTGCTTTTATTTCAGGACAATTAGAAAAGAAAATTTAGAAAATGCAATCCATTTTTATGTTATAATAATTTTAGAAATAGAATATTTTAAAAATTATTAAATTAGTAATTCAAAATTGCATTATTACTGTAATATTAACACTGTCAGAAATCTTCTTCAATTATATAAAATTCGAAGCATTTGAGGTGACCATCGTGATAATCAACGTGTTAAACTAATATACATAAGACACAAGTAGAACTGTATCGACAGTTTGACTCAACATACATACATATATAAGTTCAAGCAATCGTCCGTCAGGAAGTTGCCGAGATTAAAATAGTTTCACCCTTATTCATCGGGATCGAAACCGTCATATGGTTCGCTAAACCGTATTTCCTGTGCGAGCTTCACATAATTTACAAACCGCCGATCGTTGAACGCCATCCGATATCGGAATTGGATTTAACTGCTTCCGAATTTCAACTAACCGCCAAGTGGAAGAATATTATACAGAAACGTCATACATCATAAACTGCCTCATTATTATCTTTCATAATATACTCATAACAACTTGCAAATAAAAAAGTAAGCCAATTATCAATATCGCTCCTCAATTTCTTAGTATAATAGATTAATTCTAATCGTTTCTAAAGTAGATAGTATTATTATTTTTAACAAATCTAATCTATTGTTTACAAAATATTTTATCATTTCTAATGAGATAAGTATTCCTAATAATATGTATAATAGATTTCTATGGAAATTTAAACTTCAACCACATATGCTTAAACAATGAGACGAACTCGCTAAAAAAGTTTGCGATTCGCGCCGTTGTCCTGGTAGCACGTGTGAAAATTTCGAGGGTATACGGAAAGGTTGGACCACAAATGGCAACTAAATCTAGATAACGTTAAAAAGTCAGGAGTTAACTACTGCAAGCATTCGTCGACAATTTATTGCGTTTCCGTGTCTGCGGGTTCACGGACGCTGCTGGTCGCGTAACTAGTTTATTAAATATTTCATTTCAGTTCGAAAAGAAGAATTGAACTGACACAAACATAGTAATCATGCAAAATGAATAAACAAAAATGGGTGAAAATCGAAAGTGTCAACGGACGGGAAATGAAATTGGCTCAAAAAAGCGAGAAATAGAAAAGGGTGCAGGAAGGTGCAACCCTTTCATAATTCGATTCACGGTACCAACCCTTGGTTTTTTGTCTGTCTGCCTGTGTTCGATGCTGTTCTGTCGCTGTTTCGGTCACCAAAACACGATGTACAATACACGCGTGTCGCGTCAGGTTCATGATTACGATTTCGTACTCTCTCACGAGTTTATTAAATGGTTCGCTCGCTCGTGAATAATTCCGTGCAAAAGGAGAACTGGCAGGGTAACAGAAAGGGTGTAATCCGAGGGACGAATTAATCGATATTTTGCACGATACTGAATCAGGGTATATTTAGTCCTTTTCGTTCCTTTTCTTTTTCAATAATTTTCAATTATTTTAATAATTTTGTTATGGAACGAAAAGATTCGTACAACATTTATTTTATAAATACTCCAATTAAGGCAATTTACTGTGAATAATAAAAAATTAACAAAGATTTAATCACTGAATTATTCAACGGATAAATTAATTGCTTCTACTGATATTGGAGTAAGGCGAAGCTTTCCCAATAATTATGTATCTTCCAATCTATGAAGCATACGTTGTATTCGACACCGTGATGGACTGATGCGTAAACTAGTTAAGTATGGTTACAACAAAGGGGAGTAATTATTAATGCATAACAGAATCTGTAGCAGACTGCGAGTCAGCCGTTAATTATCGTTCGAATATTACGGCATAATCATTGATGAAATTTTCCAAGTTTGCTGCTATAACGCAATTAATTATTCGAATCTTAATTGATGATAGCATTATAAGATTTCTTTAAAATAATTCTCTTATACAGAGTAAACGAAAAGAGATTTAATAGTTTGAAGAAAAACAATTTTTTTTAACCAATATTTTAGAAAAATATGAAAAAAATAATAATAAAGTCTGCTTTGGAGAATACCCTTCAAACTGCTCTTTAAAAAATGATATGATAAAGTCCCTGAACTACCCCTCGGAAACTTAACGACAGCCTATTATTTCAGCGCCGAGTATCTGTGTATTTTCAGGTATCTGTCGACATTTTTGGCCACGATTATTTCTCAGAGTGATACAATCTTGGGTAAAGGAGCCCCTATAGAAATCCAAAACGTTGAAGAGCAAACTTTCGCGCTGTTATCAATCCTCCGTTAGAAAAGATCCGAGTCCCAGGGCGACAGAGTGCGTGTAATTTCGAGGGTTGTGTTTTTCTTAAGTTCCGTGGGAGCTGTCGAGAGATAACGTTTGTGTAAATATGAACGCCGTAAAGAGAATTCGTGAAAGAGGGTACGAATGAAGGTGGCAGGAATGAAAGGGAAGCCGAGAGGAGCCTTCGGTCCCGGAATAATATTGTCAGTCTTCTGACTACGATGTTACCGTCTATTATACCATGCATGTGTGTACATAACGTGCCGTTAAATAGCTACAGCTGCGTATCTTCGATAAACAGCTCACGTTTTCTGCAAATGGTGCTACTTCGATTATGTCACGTGGAACAACAGGGGTTCAAAAACATTCTGAACTGACTTCACTGAAGTTTATTCTTGAATAATGTAAATAAAATAAAATGGAATAAAAATATAGTAGGAAATTTTTGCAAAACAGTACTTATAGCACATCATTTTGAAGCTTCTTGAGTAAAACAAGGATTTATGTCTCTCTAATTCCAAGAAAAGAAATTTTTATTTATAAAACTAGTTTTGCAGAAGTGTTAGTTATTACCATAAATATTGAAATAGACGTTTCCTCTAATCATCATACTGATCCCGTACAAGTGTCTAAAATATATCAAATAAGCAAGACTCTGGAATGTACAGCACGTATCTCAATTTCAACCCAACCAAACAACCATAGCAAATGTACAGCTGGTATTCGCGTAGATTCAGAAACTTCATATCACAGAGGGTAAGAATGTATTATAACAGTTTTCTCTCTTAACAGGGTACGATGTCATTTCGGTCTCCTCACCGTGCCATTCAACGTCTCCAAGGAATCTTCGTCGTGGAAAAACAAGGGGATGACGAATGAGAGGGCGATAACAAGAATCGTGGGAGTTCATTTCCACGCTTTGGAGGATGGTTGGGTAACAAAAATTTTTTCCTCTCAATACCATAAATAATATTCCGAGTGAAATTAACCCTGCATGGTTGGAAGTGCGACTTTAGCTCACCTGGTTCGCGAAGGATTACATGTAATAAAATACAAAGAAATTACACGAGAAATTGAATAATTCAAAATTATTACAGTCTATATTTCAAATAATACCCAAAGTGTTTCAATTTTCAAAATACCCTCTACTATGAAATATATATTTATTTATACACCATACGTGCAGTGCTAAGGGAATTTACGATAAAATTTGTAGGTGAGGGAAAGAGATGGTTCGATGCAAAAAGGAATCATGTACGATTGCATATTCTCCCAGGTGTATCGAAGCTCCTTGGAATCTGTGCACGGTGCACGTCCACGGAATACGAAAGTATCAGGGTAGCCGTGTGTTTCCCCAATTCCTTTGTCAAGAAAATCGAAGAACGCGAAAAACTCGCCGGTTTCATGGGAAGTCGTGGATATTCGGTGAACGGGAGCCGAATCGCCGTCAGGTCATCGGATTTCTATTCCCGATGTGGCCCGCGGTTGCTTTTCGTCGCGGCTCGTGAAAGGAGGAAAGGAACAGCCCCAGGGATATTTGGGTATAGACGCAAGAAAATTAAACTGAGAAACGACTTCGGTAAAAAAACGAGGCGACCAGAAATAGTGCGAGTTCCTTTTGTTATTTTAATTTGGATACACCGAAGAATTCTATACTTTCTGAAATTAAGAGGGTCGTATACGGTAAATTGTTGAAAAAATCGATTTTTGTTTTTTGTATTTTTTACTTAATATCAACGTGGATATCGAAACTTCATTAAATTTTCTTTTATGTAGTCGAAAGACTTCTGAAGAATAAATCGTTAATTAATTGGTATGAAAGAAGAAATGACAGAACCGTGACAGCAATATAAACGATATTTAACTCGACAATTTCTTCAAAGCTTCTCGAGCCAATTTTCCCCTCGATTCGTTCGATTCTGACATCAAATATCTGGAAATTGCCGGTACATTTGCGTGACGCTGGGTGAGTTTCGAATAATTTAGAAGCAAGGGGACGAAATTTTCAACGATCTTAACGCGAGATGCCAGTACCGATTATTCGTTCTATCTTCTCCATTAAGAGAGATTCTCATCTCGCTTTCTCGTCTTTGCGCGGTTATTATCCTTCTGTCGGTGGATTCGGCATTATTCGTTCGTCGTTCAAGTAGAATCCCGTTAATTTCGTACGAATCGCTTTTCGTACGACTGACGTCGACAGTCGAGCCGTTTTCCATTTCGGCCGTGTGTACACAATTGACGCCCGGTGTTGAATTCATTTCCAACTTCCTCTCCTGCTTCCGAACTGATTGAGAATCGTCGCGGCAAACGAAGAAGAACGAAAATTAGAACTTCCTTTCCCGTTCGTTTTAGTATCGAGTATTCTTGTATTCCGTGTATAGATAAGAAAAGGAAATGAAGAAAAAATGAAAAAGCAGGTTTTGAAGACTTCAGCTTCTCGTCTTTAGCAATAGCTTTGGTTTAAACTGAATTTTTAACATATTTTTTAGAATAAAAGTACTAACTGTAGGCACTATAGTGCAGTTTTATTTTGTATAATTGTAATTGATTAATTAGCATTGTGATAATTAACACGTTAATTACCAGGAGGATTCTTGTTGACTGGCACGTCAATTTTTGTATAATTGAATAATTAATAAAAAACAGCTTAACATACCAAACTGGAGGTTTAAATTTAATTATTAATTAATCGTATCGTTAACAGTTTTATATTAGTGTTTTAACACAATTTGGTTTGTTAAAGGCAAAACTTAAACGTTAAATGCAAACGCTTATTGTGCGATACAGTAGTAAAGGTGCGAATAATCGGACGTAGTAGAAATAGAGATAACGAGCAGGCAGTAGAAAGAGCGAGCATAAGTCAGCCGCATTAAAAAGAGAAGATTAGTTAGTTACAGGTGAACAGTGATATAATCGCTTTGTTTCCTCGCTTCTATGGCTTTATTAAACCAACCCAATATACGGTTTCAAATTATCCTTTCCATACCAATTTCGTTTTGATATCGTACTGAAGGTATGAATGTATGCAACATACCATTCAGAGAGTATGATTCTATGTATTCAGTTAAATGAACATTTTTTTCATTCTGGTTTTTTTATTTTCAAGCTTATTTATCGTAAAACTATGAAAAGTACTTGAAATAAAAATTTGTATCCAAAGAAAAAAACAATAGGGAATAGAATAGAATAAAGTTTACAATAAACTTATTAAAATAACAGTTTTACCAAAATTTTACATAATATTTTTAAATAAATTTACCGTACAAGAAGAAAAGAAAATTTCTTAAATATGTTAAATCAACTGCTTTATGATCAGTATTAAGCCAACGAGAATTTAAATAATGATCCTGACAAAGTAGTTTAGTTTCCTAAAAAAAAATCAGTCGTAATTCATTCCTTAAATGATATCGAAGTTGGAAGGTTAATATTCCCATTAAGATTCCGGTCTTTATCATAATTTCTCAAAGTTCGATAACTTTCCCTTATCATGATTTCAGCTAGGGTTCTTACAAGACTGTCCTTTGGCTTCTCTATACGAGTTCGCACAAGAAATCAGTCTTATCTTGAGAGAATAATTTTCAAGCACAAACTTCTCGTAAAATCTTATTGCCAAGATAAAAATATCACAAAAACGAAAACTCTTTTGGTTAGCCTTAATACTACAATAGATTAAATTTTTTCTCAAGAAATTACGAGATCAAGTGTTTATAAGAGTTTAACTGTATAAGTGATTAGTTTTGGGAGTTTGAAAGGATCAGTACTGATAACCTGACAAATATGACAAATTGATATTGAAAAAAAATAATTTGGTATGTGTGGGAAGCGTGGTACATTGACTTACGATTTAAAATTAAACAGAAAATACTTAAAACTGCAATACAAGAAATCTAAATTAAAATAACAATTATTAATAATCGTTCAAGAATCGTATTTTTTATGTTCTCAGAAGAGTGCTTTGATCAATGAGGGTACCAATTCTTTGACGAGCTAGTAATCAACCATGAGTCAATCACGGATTAACTATGAGTCAAACTCAGAGACGTTGCGAGCGCAGTGATGCAAGTCAACGATCGGTGAGTCGCATGCTTTAAAGTTCCTCCGGTTCCCATCATGTCGTAGGACGAATGGTCCGAAACGACACGGGAATTGGTTGTAATTTTTATCTTTGGAGCGAGCATAGTGACCCACGAATATCACTGTATCATTTTATACAATGATATGTCGTGTGAAAATTATATCATTTTCTAAAGAGAACTTATCTTTAAAAATATATTATATTTAGAAAACGATATCAAGCTAAGAGCTACAATAGGGAGATTTATATTTCTTAATTGGAAAACAATGGTTTAAGTTGGTAAAATTATTTCCGGGATTGCAATATTGTTGTATAAAAAGTACAACTATAGTAATCTTTCAATGAGAAAAGGAACTTGTATGATTTTTGACTAATCACAAATGTTATTAAAATTGTACTTTATCTCGAAAATAATTGGGTTGGTGGATGTGGCGGCCCTTACAGCGTATTTTAGGCTTAGCATTTGTATTTAGCTCTTCCTTTTTATTCCTCGTGAATATTTGTATGTATTAGGTAACGTTGTATCATGTCAGGTGGAATTAAAGGTGTTGGATGCAACACGTTTTCCCTATCGCAACGAGAGAATTGGTGGCACGGTGTTCGTCTGGCCCGTAATTTTTCGGTTTCATTTGGCTGGCCTCCAAACGGCTGCATATTGTGTCAGCTGAATTCTCTCTTCAGACGCGCGGGAAATTGCTTGGCCGGAAACGGCCGCAGGGAAACACTATTGTCCCGTAGAACGCGACGCCGGAAAATCGTTTTAATTGGTGCTGTGTAACACCAGGAAATTAGCCAGCTACCGCGATACACCCTTCACGGTTAATTTGCGACTCGATAACGATCATCGAATTTCCCTTTTCAACAACGGATTAAAACAAATTTCGACGAGCAACATACGTATTGAAATATTTCTGGGAGACAATGGTGGTTTGGTTTATAACAACGGAACCGGATGGAATAATTTAATTAATTCTTGGGAAACGATACGTTGGGAGTGGATTAATTTGCAAGCTGTCTGTTGTGAGTTAAGCACTGGGAATTTGTAGAGTTTCCTTGTGCGACCGTAAATCCTTTATACCGTAAGGATCATAGAAATGTATGAGTTAATTTTAGCTACTGTCGTTGCATCCTTTGAACGCATAAAATCATAAATTTAACGTTATATGTACTGCAAAGACGTTCAATTAAAGGTACATTTGAGTAATTATACTGCTTTTCTATCATATATGGTTTAATCATTAATAAAGAATATTATAGAGCATACAAATAATAGAACAACCACTTTTCTAACGAATCCATGCCAATTCCATGCCAAATATTTTAATATTTATATAAATGCATTGAATCATCACAATAATTTACACATGTAATCTTATTTTATTTTTATTCATTATTCAGCATTATATTGTGCTTGATAGGATAGAAACTCTACAAGCGGATCTCACTCCGGCGATTATGCTTTTTATAGCAAGGAAGTAAAATACTCTTCACCTTTCACCTTACTTTTTCACATTTATCTCTGGCGAGTGTAAGTAGGTCCGCCAACGTGGTAATATACGAGATCGTGCATATTCGTATTTACGAGAGTGTATATGTGTACGGGACAATATTAGATCGTGCAGCTGCAACTGTGACATAAAGTCCTAGAGGATAAGTAGCTGTCGGAAGCTAAGCAGAAGGAAGCTGCCGCTCCAAGCAAAAGAAAACGAGTGCAACGATGGAATACATTTGCAAAAAAAAGGATCACTTGGGAAGGCGTAATTCGTGAGAGAGGGAAACATCTTGAGCAGTAATACGAACGAGAGGAATTTCTCATGGAAGAACTAGCTTTAATATAGCACCTGAGTCTTCTAACATTTTTTAAAAGATATTGTGAAACGCTGTCATATAATAATAGCATCAATATTACTCACAATAAAATTAACTAAAAAATTATATAATTTATGGCAAAATGAATATAAATAATAATAACGAGTGACAATTGTTTTTGTTTTTCTTTTAGAGTAAATTAATATCATCTTCTAAAGAGCAGAAACTGGCTTTGTATAATGTGTTAAAAAGTAGTTTATCTTTTAATTTTTATAAATTAAAAATGTTCGTGGGGAAACGTTAACTATTCCTGCAAAAACAATACTAAAAGCTTGGCCAAGGATCTCCTTAACACCTAAAACGCCACGTTCAAAGTAGCAAAACACATCTGGGCGTAGGAGTATCCTACTGGCTGCGTTCTGCACACAATGAAGTGTTATTACACGGCTTAGCTGGAAGTGTAGCCAGAAATCTCAAAGGGTAGATGGTTGGTGGAAACCAGAAACCAAAAGCTGAATGAAAATCGCAACAAAAAGGAATCATGGAAGCATAGAAAATTGGACGATGACGAAGTCGCAAAGAGCAAAAAGTAAGAAATAGAAAGATATAAGAATAAAAGAGTTCAAAATATAATAAAGTTAAAATTAATTATGCTAATAGAAAATAATCCTTGCCAAAAAACGAAACAACTTCAAATTAGATTTTCTTTGAATTACTAAAGGAGCAATGCAACTACGAAGTACTTTGACAGAATTGGAATCCACGAGAGAAGTATCGGTATAAACCAAACAGTGAAACAGACAGAAGAAGGAACTCGAAGGAAGGTTATAGGAATGTGAATGAAAAGGGTTGGAAAAGGAAGAGGTGAATTTTGTGGTGGTAGTATGCAGGCACCCAAAGCAAACAGGTACCATCTCGTTCGTTGGGAGACAGACACTACATACAGAGAGCTTCGTCTTCTGAGGATGGGAGCGCAGGATGTTTGCTCGGTTGGCAGCATGGAAAAGTGGATTTCCTGGGGCATGTAGCCTCGCATCCCGTAAAAACGCTCTCCGCGCTTGTACCTGTCCCCGATTCGTTCTAAAGACGAACGAGTGTGTTCTATAAATGTTTCGGGGTAACGTTTGTTTTTAGGACGACGACTTAATCCGTTTTAGGGGCAACGGGATTTTCGAACTACCATTCTGTCCAGCATTTTGACGATATTTCTTTTATGTACATATATATATATGTATATTGACAAGAGATCTTAATCTCAGATTTTCAATTTATCTCATCCAATTTGCTTTAGTTTGGAAATATTACGATTTTCCATCAAGTATTTTCTTTCGAAACAAATTCTTTGGCAAAAATTAATCTTCTCTTTCAATTTGCTTTTCTATCATCTGCTCTACCATTGTATCCAATTCTTTTCAAAACTCGATATACGATATCAGGATGTATTTTTCTTCGCAGATTCATGAAATAACTCAGTTGTTAATTTAGGACAGAAAATCTTGGGTTTCTTTTCAGTTTATTTAATAATTTTTCATTCGCCTTCTGAATTCAGTAATTTTAGGTACTGAGATATGGATCTATAATCAATCGAATGACAAAATTGTTTCGAAATGTTCATTATGAGAATAAAAATTTTAATTTACTCGACGACTATTTAAATTCTTAATTTTTATAATGAATACAATAAAATATTGTAACTCTGCAGCCAAATTTTATCCAAAAATGTGTGTCACACGGTGTGAAAATAAGTGGGCAAAGTTTCTCATAATGAAGACAACTCTTTACGACGTTGAGCGAGGAATAAAAGGTAATCAAAATAAATGAGCTTGCTTCCCTTATTTACTTCCACCTTTCTACCTTCTGAGTAAATGAAATAGCAATTACATCTCTAACAAACTTTAAAAAAATTAACTAATTATAATTATATTTCTTCGATAATAACTGTATATAGTTGAAAAATTGATTAGTATAATTTTATACTTGATTGAATGTCGTCCTTTTTCGTCGTCCCTATTTTTTCTCATTTCTTTTACCGGTATTCTCGATTCGCGTTCAAGAAACCTGTTTCCGTGGCAGCCACCAAAAAAAGAAGAAATATTCATCGGGCGAAGAAAGACGTTTAAATATTTCTGAGATAGGTACGACGACCGTGCAATATGCAAAAGCAAAAATGGAAGGTGAGAAATGAAAGACTGTCTCTGATATAACACGTGGAAAACGTTAAATAATAATTTGAGAAAACATGTTATCAACCATTATCTAACACGTTATCAATCATTATCTAACACTAGATTTACTGAAATTTTACCAAGACACGTGTAACAAAAAAAATTATTAAATTATCAAAATTTTAAGTTCCTGTGGCTATTTTCATTGCAATATCAAACCTCCTTAAGAAATATAAAAATATGCTACTGCTGAATGTATCTATTCTATGATTTGTATTTTTTCTTTGTTATACATGGTTTCCTTCGTTTTGTCAGTATTTAAAAATCCTAAATGGACGATCAAAATGTGCAGATATTCGACGGAAAAAAGCGTTCATCTCGACATCAATGGACTAACCAATGAAACGACGTCGAATAAAAGCGGACAGGTGGCCACCCTAAGGGCTTCAGATAAGCTCTGGATCAGGTTTATGGTGCTGACCAGGCAGATACATTTCAAGCAAAATGAACTTCTTGAAACTTGTCCCTTTCTTTTTTACCTGCCTTTCGGGTGGACCACACGTATTCGGTTCTCGGCCTCAGCGAATAATGTTTGCCTTCGAATAATCGAATAATTATTCTAAAAGCTATCCCTTCTTCTTGTTTTTTAAGATTATGCAATATATTATATCTCGCTCTAATTTATCATTAATTTAATTTGTGTAAAAAAATATGGATAAATTTGTAATTATTACTTGATGTATTTTTTTATGTTTTCTAATATCCTATTAAAATTCATTGAATTATTAAAAATTATCAAAAATAATCGGTTCAAATATGTCAAAAGAAATTCCTACAGAATACAAGTAACAAGAAAATCGGTTAAAGAGATACACTTAAACGTTTGTCAACAGATCGTCAGGCAATTTAGAAGACTACAACACATTCCTCTGTATCGTCCCGAGTGGCTGATAACAATTTGCATCGGTAATATCCCTGACTGGGAACGGGAGTTCAAAGTTTGCCCCACAAGAGGCAAAGATAAACAGTGTTCCCCTGTGAGTAAAGCGAACGGTGAAAATGCACTTTGCAACGATGAAAAATAATCATTTGTCAAGGAATATTTCATGAAACAAACATACTTAACATTGCTTTCTCATTCGACGTAAAGGACCTCGGTAAAAATTGGAAAATCTATATCTCCAAAACTAATAAGAGACTTTTCGATTTTATCTTTTACAGAAATATTAATTTCTAATCAACGACTGGTAGACACAAAATTATTGAGGTGAACACTGAATAGTTATTGCCATAATAAATCGAATTAGAACTTTTTATTCAGATTTGCAAATTTTTCATTTTTCATAGAAGAGTGTCTACCCCACGTGTCACCCACATATGGATAATATAGTAGTCATAAGAATTTATGAAAAAGATATTCTGGTCAGGTGAATATCAAAGGTAATAATCAGGGCTTATGAAGCATAGCACATGTTCATTGAACAACATCCGGGGTTGGATTTTGAGTGTGAAGCACAGGAACGTACAGAGGATGAAACCGACAGGGAGACGTATGAAGCACGTTGAAGCACCCACCATCTCCGTATGTACTACATACGTACAGCACCGGCACTGTTTTGTTTACGATGCTTTTGTTCCGGGTGAAGAGTAACTACTATTCGTTACCAGGTGCTCGTCACCTGAGAGTTTCATTCCGCAGGTGAGAAAGCACTCCTCGTTCCGGCTTCTTCGCGAATTTCCTTTCTCTGCCTCTCTGTCTTCCTTTGCTTCTTCCGGGTGGACCGACAAATTTTAATAAAGTCGACTTATTCCCGAGCGTGTGCCTTCTGTTGGGTTCATTCAACCCATTCTATGCTCTTCAGAACTCGACTCAAAGAACTTTGCGATGCCGCGTGTCACTTGATATCGTAATATTATGTCTTTGAGGCGAATCAAACATACGATATCTTTCGACCATTATTCAGTATATATTGCATCCCTAATTTAATAAATATGAAATAAAATTGAAAAATGAAAAAATTATTGATTCGAATTGAGCTTATTTCGACTGAAAATTATTATTTATTGAATTTCAATAAAGCCAAGGCAGCTTGATACCTTCAGAGAGTGAAAGAAGCAAAAGTCACGAATTTAGTAGTCAATTTAATACACTTTCAAACAATATTTTTGAAAAATATTTTGTTTGAAATGTATTTATTTTTTGGTCATCGATCGATGGAATGAAAACCCTAAAGGGATGAAAATACCCGCTGAAATTACTCGTACATACATATCTACAGCTAAAAATTTATGTTGATCTACTAAATCGTCAAATATTACCTCTTGCTTCGTTTCAATTTCCGCATACTCCATCTCTATATATCTATCAGCTGTAAAATACTTTATGGGAGTTCAATTTTTTGTTCACACTCATAAACATTTTATGAGCATTACACTCACTTGCCCCTCTCATTATATATCTCATTACAGATATTTATGTAACATACACAATTTCGTAACTAGAATTTAATAAACACAAGAAATATAATAAAGTTCGGTAATTTTTAAAAATTACAAATTGCTTTGAATAATTAGAAATAATGTAGGTGTTTAAGTCTCGCATTACCTGAGTTTTCAGTTTCATTCTAAAACGCGAAAATGTTCACGCGACAGTTAAAAGATATCGTCTACCTAAGAAGTATCAAGCTAATATTTCAAAGTGTCGTGTCTCCAAATTTAAAATAATCTGCCGCAATAGCAGAGGCTAATGAAGAATTAAATACCACTGCAGCAGCAGCGAAATACCGCATAAGCGTGTTCCACATACGAGCCACGCTTTAATCTTCATTATTATTCGCATTTTCGGAGTATCGCGTGCGTTTCAACCATGGAAAGATACGTTCTGGTCCAAGCTGCGAGCCATGCTATCAAGCTGCCTTGGCTTTTCGCGACGAAAATTAATAAATACCGGAATTTCAGCCGGTAAAATCGGATTAAAGCTCCGTCGCGCGAGAACGAAATCCGCCGGAAAGAAGAAAAAAGAAATAATAGAGGACCATGACTAAAACGGGTGGCTGTTGCGGGCTAAACGAAAAGTAGCTGCGACTGGAAAAGGCAACTTTACGCTTGAGCTTTGGCACTTAAAAGCATTTGGTATTGAAAGCTGCCACGCAACTTAGCTTTATTGAACTTCCTTGTACATTGAAGGTAGAAAAATGAGCAAAGAATGAAGAATCGAATAAGAAGAAGCTAAAGAAGGTGAAGGTAATCATCAATGTCTTTCTCTGAGTAAGAATGGTACACTCGCGATCAAAGTAGGCTTCCCAAAAGGAAAATTTATAATTTTCGAAATCCTTTTTTTGTTTTTTTTTTTTCTATGAAACTAAAAATAAATTCAATTTAAACTTTCCTCGTTTTTTCGCTCAAATAGAAAATCACAAAACAAAAGGTAGCAGAGAAATTCTTGAAACGATAGAAAATAAAGAGACCACAAGAGAAAATGGACGATCGTCTAATTGTAAGCTTGATAGACGAATACTACTGAAAATGGTCCCAACTACTACCGAACGACAGGATGTGGGAAGAAGAGGACGAAAACGGATATAAACGCGAAGAAAATGGTGGGAGAGAAGCAACGGGCAATGTGTTTCATTTCGCACGAGATATTTCGCGAGTATCCACGACTGTTTTACGAGCACACTCGTCCGAAAACGAGACCGCTTTTTTTTCCTAACAACCCCTTTTACACCCCTCTGTGACTCTCGTTGGTTCGTTTGCACTTTTTTTCGTTCTCCAGTAAACCCTTTGAGCCGGAATTGCCAAGAATTTAATATCGCCCATGATAATCGTGGTGGAACATGATTATCTACTTTAACGCATGATTTATGCGAAAATTGAAATTTTTTGTTCCTTAGAACCTTTATGCTATTTATTTCAATATATTCGAAATTTTAGTGTAACAAATGAATTTAGTTATTACATTTTCTATCCTCAATTATATTAATTGAAAATAAATAACGCAATAGTAATAAAATTAGCAAATAAAAAATAAATGATAGTAAAAAATTAAATTTATTTATCTAATGTCAGAGCATTAGTAAATTTGATAAGAGTTAAAGTTACTTTAAAATGATTTTGTCACTAATATGAAAATCGATTAATGTAATTAATTCTCATTAATAATTATTGTTGCATACCAAATCCTAGATCATAGAAGGACTTTGACAAATTTATGTATCTCAACGTTGTTACATCCTGACATTGACTAAACGTTAATTTCCCTCTGGCATCAACGCTGGCCTCCTATTAACGCGTAAATTTATTCAACCACGTATGTTGCACAGACTGCAATAATCTACACATCACGCGCCAATTAATCTTGCGTGAGTGATGCGCAAGATACGTATTCACAGTTAGAAACATCTCAATCAGTCCAAAGTGTTAGATGATAAGCCACGATTAGCCACGTCGGTGTTAACTTTTATTAAAAAATTATTATAATAAATTATAATGAAATAAATAATTTCAATGATCTGACATTATTACAATGAATTCTATTCAATGACTGTCAGTTACAATATCAAACTGTTTTACTAAAGAGAAACCGCAGTGTGTCATAATTTTTGTGCCTATTAAAATGCAACAGGAATCCGCGAGAGGAATCGATTATCCAACACACACCGCATGTAAATCCAGCTTAAACCACGACCGAACGATGAGTCATGCCAAATTATTGAACCCCCAGCACGATTACGGAGTATGCAAGTTTCGATCGACGCCCACATCCGGCGTACATAAAAAAAGGAAAGAAATTCAAACCATTTCGTGGCCAAGTCATAAACGTTTCATCGTGCCGCCTTTACGCGACACTTCTCCTCCCTCCCATGTTCTTATTTTTAGTTAGAATTCTGAGCAACGTTCTTTCAACATCATCTCATACATTAATTAACACTGACAGTTTTTGTCCTCCACGAGGGGAACAAAAATACCATCATTTTACTGGAACGCGACTGATTCTGATCTAGCAGAAACAAAATTATCTCCCTTGTCTCTAAAAATATTATTACATGATGTAACATCATGTATTGGCAAATGTGGGAGATGAGGATTTTGTAAAAGCCATGTCAAAAATAAGTGTTGAAATTTATGGTGTTTTATGTTCAGAAAATAGATTCTGAGAAGATAAATATTTGTTTGGGTGGTACTTAAACCCATAATTAATAATTCAAAAAAGAAATTAGGGTTGGGGCAAAGATTTCTTAAGCTACCAATTAGAAGATATTGCAAATATGTTATTTTTCTCATATAGGAAATTTTCAAAAAATTATTTACTTCCCCAAATACCACTTACAATTTAAAAATTAGTAATTTTATAATGTATGTTAAATGAAACTTCCAAATATAATTTTATCAACAGTCTTCTCTTAGATATAACGAAAAATATAAAATTTCAAGGATTATGATCAAAATCCCTGAAGACTTTTAAAATGATCCGATAAAATTGATCAAAGCATCATCGATCCTGAGGAATCATATTTCCTGAGCATTATTTTCGTGCATCCTCGGATATTCCCCTTTCAACAGGGAAAACAAACTATCCTCGGTAGCTCGTTTCAGATTTTTAACCGGTCCTTCCTCTGCTCATAAATTTTAATCGAGTCGACGTCTCATCTGTTTTTTAAAGAATTACACTATCAGCCGGCTCTGGTGCACCTCCCCAGCTTCTGGCATTCCTCCATTTTCCATAACATTAAGCTCAATATTCCTTCCCCATTCGATTCACATTTTCCATTCTTCCTAATTTTTATAAATTTCCAAATCTTTTTGAATTGAAATGATCATAAAAAAAATGTTCTGTTATATATTTTCAGACAATATCTCATCAGCAGAAAAGGTACAAATTGCCTCGCACGCTTTTAATGGGACTTTTCCTGCTAAACTTCGCTCAGGGTAGAGTAGCTGAGAACTGGAGCGAGTTTCGTAAGTTTTAGGAAATATCTATAGAATAATGTTAGCAGATTTTAATGGAAGAAAGTCTTTACCATAACATGTAAAAGTTTCCAAGGTAAAACTCCTCTTAAAAGTTGAAATAAAAAGAAACAAGAAGCTGAAGAACTTTTCCTAACACCTAATAAAATGTGAAAAAGGTCGGGGGTCGAAAGAAGCAAATATTCAAAGGAAATGTGTACTGATTTTTGTATTTGCGATCAAGACTAGAGAAGCACTGACTTAAAGCTTATGATTTAGTGGACGGTTTTATATTTGCAAAAGAAAGAAGGTTAACTTAAAAATTCTTCCACAAAAAATTATGAAATTCTATTCCTTATAAAAAATTGCTGTAAAAAATATGAATACATTTCAGAAATCTATCATGGTAAATTTAATCAGTTATTAAGAAGAATATTAATTGTCTTTATGCTAAACTTCTGTAGTCAATTGGTGACTGTAAAATGGCAGTAATGTATTCGACTGTATGCTAATCAATCAAACTCTCACAGCTATAAATCAGTCTCAATAATATTCCTACAAAGATCTATCTACTTCGTACATACACTGTTTCGTTGAAATGTTCATTCGAAACATAATTAAATCAATGCTAACAGATTTCTGTGTCCAATTCCTGAATCTCATTGACATACTTCTTTTTATTTTATTATAGAAACAATTTTAAAGAAAGATAAACGAAACACTAATGAATAGATATACGACTTTTGATTCTTTTCAAGACTTACACTTCTATTTTGTTTCTATTAAATTCTTTCTATCTTACACAAACATTACTCTTAGCTATAGAACGTGTAGACAAGAAGATTGCTCTACTTGTCTTATCTTGTCTTGTCTGGTCTTGCTGAACACAACATAGCTGGACACTTAGAATTTTATTCATTTTGTTAAAGTATAGATAGCAAATTCTATTTTGTTTCAAAAAGACTAACAACTGAACATAGAATACAAAATACTATACTTCAGTGAATGAAGTCAAAATTTGGAAAAAATATTTTCTAATATTAATTTTTGAAGCAACTGTTTACTGAAAATTTTCATTTTCTACCTCTAACAACGTCTTCAAACCTCACATAGAAGAACATACTAAACTAAAATGATGTTCAAAATGAGTGCTTTTGATGGAGGCAAATTGTTTCTAACAACAATTAGGAACAAAAAGTTCCTCTATATTCCTTTACCAACTTCGTCCTTTTACGATATCCTTCATGAATTTACTGTTGCGATGGAATCTGCATGCTAATTTAATTCAACTTGTATTACAGTGCAAAAAGGAAAGTTTCAAAGTAACATTGTGCTTAGACAATCACGATTACAACTATCAATTCAGATTGGAACAAAAAAGAAATTAATGTTTAGATAGCAATCGTGCCTGACCAATGGAGTACCATTGAATATTGAGAACGTAGCCGGGCAAAAAGTAACCGTTCACCGTGGAAAGTGGAAGAACCATGGCGGATACAAATGAGGCTATGGGGATGAGAGTTATCTCGCATCCTACGGGAGCTATTCGTCCCTTTCCACCTCGTTTTCCTATGCTATAACCCCGCACAGTCGACCTACCCTCTTTGCATCCGCCCCTGATAAGAGAGCCAACTGAATCTTCCGGACTTCCGGATAACGCTATGTTTCTTACGTTCGTGATCGTGGATTATCGATTTCGAATTGTCTTCGGGATTCAAGAAAGACGAATCGAGCACCTCTGCGAAATAAGGGCATATCTACTGAAATCGTATTTTCAGATATTTAAAGTTGAACGCTCCTTTCATCTATAAAGACGTAATATTGATGAAATGCTGACAAAATCATATTGTACATGATATGAAAATATAACAAGATCTTATAAAGGAGACAATAACTATTGTATATACCTAATATATAAAAGATAATAAATTCTTTGAATTATTTCATCAGAGACACCCTTAACACGACTAATCAGAATAATACGGAGGATAGGAAATGAGATGAGAGTCTGTATAAAAACGATTTGTTCGAATGAAATATCTGCTGAATCTGAGAAGCGACCCTTCAGGTTATGAAATTCGTAAAAGCAGGAAATAAAGATATGCTGATGATCATAAACCCATTTCAAGATATTAGGGACTTTGTAATCGCGGCGCCAAGAAGATTTTTATTAAAATCCTCCTTCAAGAATTCTCCCTCTCTGTCTCTTTTTAAACGCTGTTTCCGATATTACTTCACTAATGAAAAATAAAAAAAAAGGGGAAGAATTATTCAGAGGCACGAAATTATAAGAATTTTATGTTTACATAGCGTAGCTTATTGTAGAAAGAAATGAATACCATTTAAAACTGTATTCCTTTACATTTTTTTACTCTTCGTAATAAAAATTTTTATTAAACATTGTCCACGATCTCAGTAAAATTCTTATCATATTGCAGAAATGATTTACATAACATCTGCTCAAGCTTAAAGAAACTTCCCCGTCTTATGATATCATAAAGAAATAAAATATTTGATAATGTATGAAACAAAAATGTTTCCATTAACTTTTTCGTACGATTGCTCTCATAAAGTTTTGTACAATTTCATTTATTACAGACATAAAAATTCTTGAAAAAATGGTGCAGTTTGAATTTATTGTTAAAATAGCATGTTAAAGAAGGATATTACATTATCCATCTCATACTCGTCAAGTAAAATCGTAAAGTTTCAAGAAATAAGGAAAGTAGACGAGCATAACATGAGTTTACTACTTGCACTAGTAACTCTGTGTTACAGTTTTACAACCACTGTATATAAATGCTGTTTGAAAAATTTTACATGCTATATATTCTTTTTACAATATTTTTCTAATTAATAATTTATATTTTCTGTTACGATTTCGATGTTTTTAGGTATTTGTTTATAGCAACAATAATAAGAATGTTATATGCCATTACTATTAAAATTTTTAACTGAATATAGGCTTAGTTACAATGCTTGTAAAGAGGAAGGATTCTAACTTTACGTTAAATTCGCTTCGATGAGGTGGTTCATCGAAATCGACTGGACGATCTGTTTTTCCAAGGGATTTCCCTTAAATAAGAAAGAAGTCCACCCGTTTAAAAGGGATCGCCATGCTTTCCACATTGGACGGAGAAAAATTTACGCTATATCTGAATTCGATAGGCCCATCAATACGCAAACAAAACGTTCATAGTTTAAATCCATTTCAACAATGTGCTTTATGTATCAACGAGAAATTCTAAGTAGAAGTATTCCTTCGATAGTGTAAAAGAATTTTATTGTAAAATAATAAAAAATGAAAGAATTTCACTAACTGAAACGAAAGCTATCTTTGAAGTAAAACTTGAAAAGTTTAAAATTCTCTTAGCTTATTACAAGCTTGTATTCGCAAGTCGTTCTGTAATGAAACGTTGCTCACGTAAAACGGATAACGTTGGAAGTTGGCGAAAAAAGATTGGTAAAATAAAACCTACTGAATATTCTCGAGGAGTCCTCGACCGGTGGAGGACCCTCCTGAGAATTTCGTAGCCTGGATCGTCATAGTAGACGACGTCTGGAAGGGTGGAAAGGGACAAATGGTCCTCGAATCTCTGAATCACCGGCGCACGAGTCGGCCCATTAACGTTGAATGAACTGACACTTACCTTTCTTCTCGCTGAAGAAGTCCGCGTTGACGCGCGTCACGCAGAACAGGATGAATATCAGCAATTGTGATCTGAAATTAAACGTTCCGTCATATTAATTACATTTATGAAGAAAATTAATCATAAATATTACTAAAAGTTTCAATAATTATTATAATTCACATTTGAAAAGGGTATCATTTAACTAAAATTATTTGTAACTTGGTCTCTTATTTTTTTATTTTTATAGCGCGAGAATTATTTGTACATAAAAATAATGTTTTCTATATTAATTGTTGCATTTGATAAATTTTCAAAATTCTTTGGTTCTTTAAATAGAAAATACACGAAACTACATTTACAATTGTATTTCTCTTTTTGGACTACCTTTCAGGGTGTGCATGTTAACAAGCCTCAGACAATACCACAGTTTAAACAAACTACCCATCCAGAAACTAGAGCAGTTTCCATGTTGCAACCGGAAACATTAACAGACCCTATAGAAGATGTTATAAAAAGAATCTATTTTTCGAAGTTAACAAAACACTATTTTTTTAAAACTAACTAATCATTTTTTTGCCCACCCTCTGTTTAACTTTTCATCTCATACAACTGTTTTTGTATGCAGTGAAATTGTTCCAAAATAGTGCAGTCACCCTGTATGTAGATATGTAAATACATCGCTTTTCCAACATCGAGTTAGAGACGATTTCTCACGTGTCGGGGTTAGTGGAACAGGAGGAATTCACTTCAAAAGTGTGACACGCATTTGCATTTGTCGGCGAGAGGAGAACGTGGGCGTTTGCCAGCAACCGATGATCGTGAATCATGATCGAGAATTCTGCCCTTGCGTAACGCTTCGAACCTCCCACGTGTACGGTCGTGCCCGCGGATTTCGATTTCCGTTTGGCAAGGTCGTCGCACCCGTATATTATACCTTTGATGGAACTAGATTGAACTAAGCGACATTCTGAACAGCTTATAAAACGGCTATTTCAGAGAAAAATTACTTATCCCATTATTTTTCTATACCAACACATTACATTTGGTTGTGATGTCTAAACATTAGTAGGAAAATCATTTATCAATGAAATAATTAGGTATATTATACAGAAATCATGAATTAAATAAAAAAAAAATGCAAGAAAGAATAATAAATGAATAGAATTCCTTGTTAACGAACCTAACTACGATAACTTATAGTATAAAAGCCATCATTGTTGGCGATATTGTCGACGAATGACGACACTCTATTAACCCACTGGCCTAAGAAACGATCTAAAGCGGAACTAAAAGAACAGAAAAACCTCAAATGAGATCCAGCGACACGTGTACAGGGCGGCGGTGGAATAATTAAGACAGGAAGTCGAGTGGCGACGTCGACGACGGCGCTGAAGAGGTGCTCGTTAATGAAGCGATGTACTAGAGAAGCTAGAGAACCGAGGAAATCCTAGAATCTAGAGAATCTACCGCGAGTAGAGGTTAGTTCTGACTATTCTTTGACCAGAAATGACAATAGCTAATGCCAATTTCACGTTCTAACTGCTTGTCAAAGGCGAGGAACTTCTGCCCCTTATAGTGAATCGTATAAGTATTCGTACCATTTCAATTGTTTAACTACTATATCAATAAACTAATTTTATTGACAAAAATTAATTTTGTGTGAAAAATAATAATTCAAGCAAGTTTTGATAAAACCAGCATAGACAAAATATGCGTACTAGAGATGAGAAGTCAATAAAATGAGGTACATTGAATTAATTCTAGTATAAATCGCTTTACACAATAATTATAATCGTACAGATCATAAATTCGTAGACACATCTAGAGACATCTGACACTTCGTACGACTATCATTTTGCGAAATGTTCGGCGTCGTATATTCTTTTTTTCTTGACGTACCACCATTAACTCCCCCTTGTATCCTGTCGAATTTCCCCCGCTGCTTTAATTAACAGCATCGTATATCATCGTATACACGGAAGGGAACGATGGTGGTTTGTATTTCATCGAGTTTTTGCGATCAGTGACACGTGGACTGCGGAATCTCGAGGACCCGCAAGGAAGTGACGAATGGTAGAAAATAAAGAAACGAATTTATTCCCGTACCAAAAGCGAGCACCCGAGTCACAGACCTCTCTGGGATTACGACCAGACAGAAGTAAGTCTCCGAGAAACAGCTTGTATATTTAATTGAACGTCTTCATATTTAACATTCGATGGGGAGAAAGAATTTAAAAGAAGGACTTCATTTTCAGCAACCACTTCAGGAAATTTCTTCAAAAAAAGAGGGAAATATTTTCATTGCTTACGAGGTCTCTAGAGTAACTAAGAATCTCCTGCACTAATACTCTTCAACTTTTATTTTGTAACAAATCAATTTTAAAAGGGTCACTCCGCTTAAAAGAACTTTTTCAATGAAAGAACAAAAATCGAAAAATGAAAAATAAAATGAGGAAGAAGCAACGACGTGAATGCTGCTCACGAAAGAAATCTTAAGATCTTCTTGAACGTGGAAGCGAGGAGTTTCGAAATTACAGGAAGGGAAGTCGCAATTTTGTTCGATTCAACGGTAGGAAGTGAACACGAAAGCTTAATCTCGATGGACAGTTTCGTAAGGACGATAATTCAACGACGGTCACGAAACAGCATCAGGCAGAGCTTTAAGCCACCGCTGGCACATTGCTATCTATAAACTGACGTTTAGGGCCACGTGCCTCCAGCGATTCACGGTTAAAATCATCTTAACGATCACAGAACGTCGCTCATAAAGATTCATGACAGAAATGACCCACGTGTATTGACGAATGAACGAGCGTGTACCTTGGCTCGTAAAAAACGTCTGACTGTCTCGCGAAGGAAAAATCATGAATCTGGCACATGGAAATACGTCGTGATATTGTTGAACGCGTTATGTGACGCATAGGTCACCAATTTTTGAATAAGCAACAAGGGGTTTAATCTTGAAATAAAACAGGAGAAGAGCGAAATTATGTGGTATGACTGCAATTTTCTATAATTAACCCTTTCGGTACGAGGAATTTATATATGTACAGTATGGAGCAAAGTGGGCTTCCTATGAGAAAATAGCGACAAAATAAATTTAATATACTCAAATAATTATAAGAATGAAGAACTGTAATGTAACATATCAAATCGGAAGCCTAAATTGAAAAATTCTAATAAAATCCAATATATTTTTTATTTTTGACAATCTAAATTATTATATTATCAAGTTGTTAGAATAAAATAACTTTGTAATAAAACATTAGACAATTCATATATGGGAGAAATAAGAATTAAAACCTTTCAACAAAGATCACACGAAAGAGACGCTTTTAATTGCCATTGCACTGCGCGTGTTCTTTCATGAATCTCCATTCATTAACGCCGGCTACGGGTGTAGAACGATAATCCAAATATAGGAAGGAAGAGGAACATCGACTCGGTTCATCGATCGAAGCTTGTTGCTCCAAATTCAGGCAGAACGGAGCCGTGAGCGAGTTACGCGTTACGTCTGACAACGAGCAAGGGAAAACTGCCAACTATTCGAGCGAAGAATTATCATTCCCTTTTCCTTACTTCATACCAACTGTGCCAGCCAACCCTCCCAGTTACGACACGGTGTTACACTCTAAAATTAGCCGGTGCACGCTGGAGAAATGTGATTGAGAATTTATAGCGTGTTACGCGCTCGTCATTTTTTTATTCCGCTCGAAGAATGTTGAGCACTCGAGGTGTTATGCATTTCTTGTAGTCATTAGATTATAGATATGCTCTCTTTTTTCATATTTAATTTACAGACCGGATACAGATTTTTGGAGCCTGGGTTTGATAAATATTTTCTAACTAAACTAACCAAATATTACACTATCAATAAACTGAGTGTACTACGTGTTTAATTAAATATTACTTTAAAAGAAAAAAACAAAAACCCTACCGACTAAAAGCTTTTTGTTTAACAGCACCTACGTTTTAACCAGAACCCTGTGAAGTTACTTTTTCCTATTAGACACGTATATGCAGTCTCATTATCTCATTACGGAAGCAGCGAGAGTCAACCGAGTTCGCCTAGCAGAAAAAGGTAAAGAGAAGAAAATTCTATCACATTAAGGTACTTTAATCTTGTAGTAATTACCTTCTCTGCTCATTATAAGATGTTTTAAAGCTTGTACAATCAGCTGAGTTTTTCATAAAGGGATCGCATGATCGTTTACTTTGTTTCAATTTTAATATAAATTAAAAAAACAATTTTCTTTTTTAGTACTTAAAATAAGTAAAACAATTCTGTTTCATTATGAAATCTATAATAAAATTAATTTTTTTTATAATCAAGTGAAGTTTCAATAAAACCCACGACTAATGAAAAATTGGCTGTTCAAAAGCAATAATTAATAAATTTGCCAAAGGAAACGTCAGTATGTAAATATAATAATTGTGCTTTTCATTATCATCTTTATAATACCACGAACAACATTGCACGCTAAACGAAACAACCGTTATTTCTCACAGATATTTCCATTTTAACAGAATTTTAATTAAATTCCATATTAATTCGACCGTTAAACAGCATTATCGCTTTACTGGCTACAGAAGCTTTCGCGAATAGAAATCTCTGATGATAATAAAATTTCCATAAGAAGTATTATCGCGTGACAGGAACAACGTGGAACGAAGGAAAAGGCATTTCAGTTGAATGAAGAAATAATTCTTCGATTAGCGATGAAAAATGACAAGTGTGTTACTATTAATAATCACCTTCACTTTCAAAGCTACGGTTTGCAATAAATGCCACGTTAGCAGCTCTATTTGTGATCACCCAGACAGTGTTATGGGTTATTGCGATCCAAGCAACATCGTTTTCCTCGATTGCACACTTTCAACTTAATTTATCGTGGCACGCGAAGTGGTTACATGTTCCTTAGTGAGAATAACCGTGAGTTACTTTTATTTCACACGTTTATGATATCAAAATTTATGATATGTGATCTCGTTGAAAAGATAGTCATTGCTACCACTATTACATAGACCGTAATATTAAAAAATTTGAAAAAAAACTTGATACAATGATTGCCAACTTATTTGTCCTGTTTTGAAAAATTTTAAATAAAATTTGGCTAATTATATAGCCATTTCTCTCGAAAGGTCAAGATTAAAAGAACTAAAAATATTTCCACTGTAGGATGAATAATAAAAACGATCCTACATGAAACATTTATACGGAAAGTGTTTCCTGGTAAAAGTAACATCATCAATTAAACGGTAAAAGCGTTTGTATGTTTAATATTTCATGCATTAATTTTCATCGATACGTTCATTCCAGTTTCTGTTTAATGATCATCATTAGCTAAAACCTCTATTTAACACAATTATTTACCCATTGCAATTTAAAATCAACGTAGTGTAATAATAAAATAAAACAACAAAATACATATTGATATTACTGAAGTTTGGATAAAATTTTTTATTCATAAGTACAATTCCTTTGATTAAAATAGTGAATTCAGGCATATGTTCTTGATTAATTATGTTCTTATAGACCCAGGTATTCTTGAAAAATTTTATTTCACCGATTAGATGATTCTAATTCAACAAGTATGGCAAGAGGATGAGATATCTGGGTCAATTTTAATTGGAATAAAACTTTAATTTCAAAGGGTGCTCGATAGGTTGAATTTAACGTGGTGTCCGCTCGAGAAATTTGCAGTGTGAACTAATTGGAAATTCATATAAGCAAACCTCAAAATGCATTCTGATCAAGGATATTGAAACTTGATCGAATCTCCTATTTTGTGATACTTTTCTGTTATGAAATTATATTAATAATTAGCCACCCTAATAGGGTACGTTTCATTCTTAATAACAACTGTTCGATTGTAACTAATAATAATCAGCCATTTCGTATTAAAAATATTGATGACACGTTTAAGTAATAAAATACTTTTATATCAGACTTTCTATGTTTCAAAATCAACCCTTTGATATACAACCCAATAAAATTATGCGAACTACACCGTTACAAAACATGCTATCAGCAGCCTTCAATTTTTCATAAAAATGTTCATATAGAAGAAAAATGAAATGAATTCATTGAACAAAACGAGTCCCTTAAAGTACATGAAATGAGCTCCATAAAATTTCTCATTAACCCCCGTGTGACATCGGCCCTTTCCAAGCCGTGCATTATTATTCAAACGCGAATTTACAGGAATGTCCAAGAGGAGTGGTTGGATACGAAGTACCCATCATTTGAAGATAACGAGCAGCCGAGAAACGGGTGTAGAGAAGCCACGAAATTCCTGAGCGAAACGAATCTTCCGCGGGGCTGAAAATGGATCAGGCGGCCATTTACCGGCGGGAAACGAAGGAGCTACGCGGTGAAACGACACGTCCGTAGATTTTATCTACGATTCCATGTAGAACAACACGCGCAACACGGTATTCCGCGTTGCTCTTACGAGCTTTCTGTTAAAGCTGCCGCGGCACACGTGCGCCGAATGCGAGCGGACTCGTAAATACACTCCGCGCGGATTAACACGCGGCCGTCACGTGGCACGTGTGTTTCACCCTTTCCACGTCCACTCGTTGTTACCATCCCCCCTTGCACTGTCTTCCACCTCTGTTCGACACGCTCGGAGGGTGGCCAGAGATGGAAAGAACCGAGAAAAAAAGAGCAACCACCAGTGAGTTATGTCGCTTGACCGAAAACACGGCAAGTGCGAACGTCACCTTTGCTCTTCGCCCTGCAGGATTAATATCGCACCGAGTAATGCACCCCCCATACCCGTGATGCTGGCTGTCGCTGCTTTTTATCGACCGGATACAGAGCTGTGTTTGTTGTGCATCTTGTACATAGTGTATTGACCTGGGTACATTTTCGCTCGAAGTCGATGAGTTGTTACTTTTACTGGATTTTTGATAAGGAGGTTAAGGTCAGTTTCGAGGAGGTTTGGTTAGCAGTTAGACTTGCAGGTATTTTCTGGTGAGGATGTTTTATTAAAATTATTTGCGAATAATAATTCGTATAAGTTTGAATAAGTGGGGAGAAAATAGTTAATGTTAGCTATGATGATGTGCCATTTAATATGGTTCTCTTCTTAGCATACAATAGGCTGAGATCAAAGTTATTTTCAACAAACATTAAGCTTCAAATGCATATAGAATGAGTGTTAATTTATGATACTTTTATGTCATCGAATTAAGTCTCTATTAGTTCTCTAAACAGGATTATCTAATAGAGCAATATGAAATAATTAATGACATACAATAGCACTAAACACCATAAGCACCTGATGGAAACAGACGAACAGAACAAAGAAAGCATTTCGTTGCCTTCATTCATCCTGGCGCGTAAATACAGGGCAAGTTACGCCTGTGCACCCGATTTTCCAGTAGACATACGAGCGTCAATTTCTCACGGGCTAAAACCTCGTTACCAACCCTACCTCCTACTTAGTGGAACAGTTCTTGCACCTGTAACATGCGTCACTGCAATTGCACTCTGAGAAACCACTTTCCGAGACATTGCACCTTCCCACCCACTATCCACAGCGAGAAAATGTAAAAAGTGCGAAATCAAGCGGACCCTTCGATCCCTCGACCGAGTTACAGATTTATCTATCCCTACTTCACTCCCTTCGGCTTGTCAATCTGATCGAAATTGTCGAAATTGATATTTAATAAGTATCGATTTGATATCGACTTTGTATAATTAGAAATACAGTGGTCCTCATTAATATTCAGACCTATCTACAATCGCTCACTAATGCTAATATAGTTATCTTCCTTTCCTCTAAATTTGATATCTTATCAGCGATAAACAAAAAATTCTAATTTTCTCATTAAAAATGATATCATTCAAATACATATTATAGAACATTATACTTGTTACAAAGGTACGGAGGATTCTAAGATTAGCTCCAAATTGAAAATAAATAAATGAACTGTAAAATAGTTTGTTATGCAAAATTGGAAAAAACCATTAATGTATATAGAATTGATAAAACGTTGATTATGAATGTACCTTAAATGGAGACCACAATGGTATATGATCTATGAATTAGTTTATGATAACTCATAGACTACCTTTGACATTAATAACATATCTAAGTCGACGTTCTTAACTATACATATACATGCGTACTATAACCTCCACGCAAAGTACGTTCACCTTCAATGTTATACCAATTGAGTATACTTTGTTAAATATTTTTCTAATTTCACGCATACGTTCACAAGATTCCAATTGGAATGAAATATTACCTGTCGAATAAAGGTTAACTCCGTCTCCATAAGAATTAAGTAGGGTAGAACGAACACAGAGAAAAACAATAAACGGAACAAGAGACCGGCTAAACGGTATGTTTACACTCGGATAACTAAACGAAAGATCTTTGATGTGTGTTCGACTTACCTAGGCCGCATGTTGAGTCATTCCATTTAACTGGGCAGGTGGTCAAGCTATCCCTCTGAACCGTTCAACCTCTTCTCAGTAGAGCGTGGAAAACAATGACACAAACGTTCACTCACAAGCACCCAACCTCCACTGTCCACTGGACAATTTAAATCGACCGATCGAACGGATTGAAGTTCGATGAGAATAAGTCGATACACTCGATAACCGTTCAAAGGGGTCGACAGTGGCGCCAATTTCCAAGGTCGCTCCTGGGAGCAAGGTCAACGTACTTCCGGCTACGATCGGCACCAAGATCTCCCCTCGATCACTGGGTGCTATTCTTAATCTTTCGACAAGATGAGTGTTCACACTGTTTCCACTGTTCACAATGACTCGCCACTGACAAGACCAATCGGCTCCACGGTCCACCACTTACTGACAACTGTCCCTTCGTGACACTTGCCGCTTCCTTCTCGATTTTTCTCCCTCCTAACCTCCTCCTACTCCGCAGCTGCCGGCTCGACGTCGTACTAGACGTCGTAACGCTGATCTAGTCTCTCCCTCTCACTCCTCCTTTCATTTGCCGCTGTTTTCCCTTTTTTCCTACCGTCGCGTTGTTTGGGGAAGTAATTTTGAACCAGCGAGATTCGAAGTGAAGTTTGACCGAAAGCCGAGGACGATGATCAACGATGGAATAATTTAGTTGAAACGGTGCGATCGGTGGTCACGATTAAACCGAGTGTCACGCTGTCCTGCGTGTCTTTAAACCGACGACGAAAAGCCGATGGCGGCCGATTCAAATTCGCTCCCCACGTGGCGGCGACGGCGTCGTCCTTGCGACTGCCACCGGCACGACGCTTGACGCCGGCCAATGCGTCGCCATCTTCCGTCCGCCGGCTAAATCTGTTTTAGTGAACCTGCCGCCGAGATGAAATTGCACCCGATGATTATTTTCTTTCTTTCCTCTTTTATTTTGTTATGCAATTTTCCAGACTACCTTTGGGACGCACTCGACGGTTAACTATGGAAGTAATAACGCGTTGCTATCAACATTTATAAGGGAAAATAAGTTTTTGGTTACAGATATTTCGAAGTTCAGTAATTATAATAATAAGTATCGAAAAATAAATATCTTCAGTATTGTAATGATCAGTTTCTTTTTTGGGAGATTGTAAAAGTTTGAAAAATTTAAAGATGAAATTTTAAAAAGGAACTTTTCAATTCGCTCTAACTGCAGTAATCAATTCTCTAGAGCAATAGCAATAAAGAAATCGCGCTTGATTTATAAATAACATTGACCTGCTCCTTTTACCACGCTTCGATCACTGTATTCCACATACGAATCAAATCTATCTGACAGCTATACATCATATACGCTGAAATGGAGAACACTGATAACAGAAAGAAACTGACAATCAAAAGAGCACTGTCATATATTTCTGTACACACTTATGAACAATACATCAACTTGTCGCTGAAATTCTTTTCTAAATTTTAGTAAAGCAACCCATTTTTTGCTCCAAATTCTATACCTTATCAGTGACGAATGGAAAATTCAATTCTTTCACTTTTTATCAAACATTAAAAATAAACGTTTGTTCAGTTTAATTGGTGTTAATGAATTCATGAACTCGTTAGAAGAGGGGAAGTGGATTCCTAAAACAGGATGCGGTAGGTTTGGTCCGATAGTAAAACAACCTTCCTCTTTTCCGCTCATTATACATACCGCTTTAATCAGAATTCTATAAGGAGAATTCATCATCTCGACTACTCTTGCTTTTCTATTTTTACCAATCCGTTCATAAAATTATTCATTCCCGTAACGAGAAGATAAAGTTCCACGATCGAATTACGTCAATGCGTTTCTTGATGACTCCTTTCTATGTAAAGGCTGATGTAATGGCTACCAGCAGCTGCCGAATGCCTGCAATTATTTTTAAATGTGATCCCATGAATGTCAAGTATTACAGGGCAGTTTGAATCATTTTTCTGAAGTAATTGTAACAAGCTTTTAATAGCTCCTGATTACTGCAGTGATATTATTGAACATAAAGAATTATCTAAAAGTCAATAGTTAAGAAATTTTTAAGAAATTTAATTTACTTCGATTCAATAAATTTAATTTTTATTGGATTTTTATAAAAGTTTAAATTTAGAAAAATCATTCCTTCAAATGAATGTATATTACATGGATAATAATGATAGTAATAAGAGCTGTCACTAAATGAAAAAAGAAACATTACTTTCACGATTGATTCAGCACAAACTAAACCGTCAGCCGTGATTAAAATGTTTTATCGTTCAGCGATTGCATCAACGGGACAATCAGACTTGATGAAAAACCTTTGTTTCTTTATTTAGGCGAACGACAATGTCAATCTGGTTCTGTGAAAATCTCGTGAAAGCTTTCGTAGACGATGCCCATTTCCAAACAATAAGTCTTCATTACAGTTCGTTATTTCTGAAGCAAAAAAGCTTAATGAATCAAGCGAAGACGTTTTTGTCCAATTGTAACTTTCCAACGAACTTTTGACTGAACTATTTTTTGTAAATAAGTGTTCTTTCAACTGTATTTGATTTAGCTTCTTTTTAAATAGAAAACTAGCTACAAGTAATTTTCAAAATTTTTATAGAACAAAAATTCAGAAATTTCTGAATGGAATTCTTCATCTCTCTCACGATATGTTTGTCTACCAACGATCGATCGTAGGCAACAACACCCAGAGGTTTATTAATAACAGCATGCACGGTGTGCCAACTGAATAATCGAGCATTATATGTAGACACGGCAATGTAGTTATGAGCAGACGGTTATTGTTTGGTGTCGCGATTGAAGGTCTTAATGAACGTATCGAGCCAGCTTCTATCGGGGTGGACAGCAATTGCTGCAACATCTAATTACACGTCGCTTGCAATAATTACAATACTTCCCGGACTGTCTATTTAAAACCTTTGACACGTTCCTTTATCGAACAAGTGGAATTATTTTGGCCGAATAAATTCGGAGGTATCATCGATTCACCGATGTATAATTTATGGTGTCAACCCGTTCAGACATCGATGACGTAGCCTGAGAGAAATTCTTTTTCAAGTCTTTGCACGCAGGCATCGATGTTTGAATGGATTCATGAATCGAGTTCTGGGTACTGTTTTCGTGCTCTTCGTTGCCTACTTTCCATTTCTTTTTGTGTACTTGCTTCTTCAAACATTCAATGCTTCGATTATAGATGAATCTAATATTTCATTGGCGTGATGTGAACGTAAATCTAATTATTAATATGTTTCTGACAACGAAAAGTAACAATATGATGGAATTTGGCAATTGTAAATTAATATTCCGTCCAAAACCCGTTCTCCTGCGAAACGAATCGAAATTCAGCTGCTGTTTCACCAAAAATTTACACCGCGTTAAGCTTACATCGCGTGAAGGAAGTTAAACGAGTTGAATAAACTCCATTATAGTAACGAACGTGAATTGCCACGAGTCACCGCCATTAACATCTCGTTCTACGACAACCGCGTTCTCTGTATTTAACAGATTGCTAGTAAATGAAGAAAAACGAGGTAACCGGGCTGAAACAGACCGGCACGTCGCGTCGCTGTCCTTGCCTAAACTTGACACTCGTTAATTAACAATTCTCTATGACACGCCTTCTGCCTACGTTCGTCTCTTTAAATATCAACTAAATGTTTTGGCCACAGTGAGATGAAACAAAAATTAATTAGAATTCCAATCTAAATGTTAAAGCCTACATGTTATGCAGTTCCAATAATTTCTGATATCTGGAATGATATATTTATTGATCTAAGTGAATTAACTATAGCACTGAACACCATAATTCAAAGAAAAACATCATCAAGTATATGTGCCACGATTACAAATTGCACTTAATGCATTTCCATATCTGACACGCCTTCAAGGTTGCTATTTGAATCGCCGGCTGGCTGGCATCTGGATTCTGATTAGAGAATACCTTACGTATGATTTTCTTATTTTTACTCATCCTTCATACGGTTAATTACGCCAATTCGAGAAAGTACTGGAATACTTTGTTTCCTTGCAATCATTTTATTTAAAAGAAGAATATATCACATTGCCAGTGCCGGCGTTAGCGAGGGGGCGAGGTCAGGTAATTGTCCAGGGCGCTATATCTGTAGGGGGCACCGCAGCCCAGTGTCCCTATTCTCGTATGCGTTAATTCATTTATATCCGTTTAGATTAGTAAAACTGCTATATAGTTTAACAATTTTTATAATCTAACTACAGATTCATCATTTCATATTATTATTTTATCTTTTTTTCTTAAAAATTTTGAGCCCCTGAATGGGCGCCACGATAATCTTGCCCAGGGCGCCAATATTGCTAAAACCGGCACTGCACATTGCATTGAATTTATCAGAGCAACTATAAAATGCATACATATCATTGCACTTGTTAAACGCATATGTTCCTGAAAATATAGTCTTCTTTGTTGTACCATTTACATTTTTCTATAACTTTTTTTTCTTCTAATTGCAATCAAAGATCCAGTTACATGTACCACCTTGTATATCACACCGGATTACCCTGCTTATTAAAGTGACACAAGATACATTTTATAACATTATTTAGTCATTATCACAATGACACTGGGTGTGCCAATTTTTTCTGATTCATTATCGATACCAAAATAAACTAATGTAAATGATCAAGCAGCCGGTTAATTAAGTCAAGTGAAAACCCGTTTTGCAACCGAGACTACTTCCGTCGTAAATGTTTCATGCACGAGTGAAATTTATCTTTCTATAGAATCGCGAGTTTCCATTTGATTTTTTACTGGTGAGTTTAATTTGATTCGATAGATAGAAAGTTAATGCTTATTGCAAGTTTTAAATCGAATTTACCGATAATGGTCTATCTGATGTTTCTTTCGACAGAAAAATAGGTTATGGTAGGTTATGTATGTAGGTTATGCGTTCGATGTTATGGCTCGTTTTTCTTTTATTAGTATATTTCTTATTCTCCTGTTGAAGGATTTAATGGAGCTGCGAAGAGATTGTTGGGGCGTTTACTCTAAGCACGGATAAACGACAATTACTTGTAAGTAATTACCGCTAAATGCTAAATTGCAGTTGTTTGTTTGCTGCATTCAGGAATATAATAGCGAAGGGGATCTTAAATTAATGGGGAAGCATTGTGCATTGAAGCAAGCTTTAGCCATCCATTGAATTCCAATTCTTTTTAAATCTACCTGCATCAAAACGTATTATAAGAATTCTGTTTTCTGGTTGCAACATATTGTGATTGTTAAGGATTGAACAATGAGCAATGGGTTCGTCTAGACCCAATTTCGTTACCGATTGTATCAAATAAAAAGATGAGGATATAAATTATCAGTAGATACAATTGAGGGCATTCTATACTATATAATACAATAAATAACTGTTGGAACTAAGAATTAATTAAACAAGTTTTAATTTAGCACTGTCCATTAGTAAATATTATTCCAGATTACTCCAAAAATAGACTAATAATAGCAATACTAATTATTTATTTATTTTCAAGTTTTAAGTTGATATGTCATAAGTGCTACTTGCTCGATAATTTGCCGCTTCAAAGGCTCTAGAGGTGGGCGCTTTTAAGAAACGGCGAATTATCGTGCATCTACTGTATTTTCTTTGATACCCAAAAATTTAGTACTTCTGAATAGGTATGAAACAGGGCGATAACAAAAGGGTAGACAGCGCAACGCCTGTTACGTCTGCACCAAATATTAATTAATTCGAACTTTGTTAATACCAACGTGTGATCCTTTGTTCTATTAATCGCCACGCTGCTGTATAACAGCGTTATTCAAAATTTTATACACCCTCCCCTGAAATCGCGACATCGTTGATGGACGTTCGTGGTTCACCGATCACCCCGAACGGGTGTCCACAGCACGCGTAGGTCGCTTCTGTTCCGCGGCAATTTAACGAAAGGACGCGCAAAGCCGCGTGCGTTTGACAATATTTCAGTGTACACGCGTAGCACGCGTGGCCGTGAATATTGCAGGTGCATTCAAGGTCGCAAATGACCGGATGGCCCTGCGCTATTCACGAAAGGAACGACGCGTTTCGCGAGGGTGGCTCGATGTTAATTGAAATCGTAAAACGAATGAACGGCGGATGTCGGCTGGAAGGGCGATCACCTCGGAAAGGGTCACCCGTGTCTTGCTCTTTCCCTCTGTTCTAGCTGGTAATTCCGCGCTACGACGAGCGAACCGGGAAAACGTTTGTCGCTTCGCCTGAATGCCAGCTGAATAACGGCAAAACGTCGCTCGCAGAGATGAGAATTTCCGTTTGCGGAGGAGGAGTCGCGAGGAAATTCGGATCCTCTGATAGCGGTGAAGCCAGAGAGCCACGCGTGCGCGTCAAGTGTCTTCCGAATGCTATTTCAACCGGGAATTGGAAGTGCAATGGGAAATTTTGTTTCCCGTTTCAATGGTTCGCAATTGTAGGATTCTATTTTGTTTTTTGCGCGTTCTATGAACCATTTTAATCGACGCACCTCATATTGACATTGATTGGGCGCGAATTCTATTAAGCAGAATACAGTGATAGAATAAAATCAGCATTCTGGGGATGATGAACAAGCCACCGTTCAGAAAAATAGTGGCAACTACGATTTCGTTTATTATTCACTTGCGAAAGACGTCATTAAGGTAAAACAGACCACAAATTTAGTTCCTCATTTTTTCTATAGGGCGCAGTTCATTCGTTTTCGCCGCTCGACCGCCCGATGATTCGCAGTTCCGACTCTTGCATTGGATATTAAAATATTATATTAAATTGTGTATTAGGTATCAAAGATACAATAAACAGAAGACAAAGTTGAAGAGAAGACCGGAGTCATGATTTCTGACATCATTTCCACATTGTCATCAGAAATGCGTAAGCTGAAAATTTATAACCTATTTTGCCGATGTAGATACGAATTAAAATAACATATTTCTCATTTATTCTGCTTTTATGATGATAATTTATTAAATACCATTAATATCTTATGCATTTTTCTATCTTCTTTCCTATATCTCGGTGCTATAAATTGAAAAAAGGCGTATTAAAGGCTTATTTCAATATGGCGTTGATAATTTTCAACGCATCTTTTCGTTCTTTTAATGTTAAAGTTTCTAAACAATTCGAAGTTTCTACCAATGCCTATGATTGGTCATTCCATTATGGCGTCCTCCCATTTCGACCAATCAGATTCATCGTTGAAGGGTTAGGTGCGTGAAGTGTGGTGCAGTGTATCAGTCCTCTCCGAAGCTTCGTTCCTCTTTCACGTGTTTGCAACAGGTAAGATTAAATTACCTTCAAATATTAAATTAAATTGCTGATCGTGTGTTAAAAGTACAAAAAGCAGAAAAAAGTATCGAATAGAAGTCTAGATTTTTTATCTTTGACATTAATTCGGTGTTTTCTTCCTAAATACGTGAGTTGAAAATTTTTGCTCTTGTCGTTAATGCACAATGAGAGTGGAACAGGAGAATCTGGATTATTTTCTCTTTTATATTGTTAAGTTCCTAAACATTATTGAATGTTTTTAGTACTGATTTACACAATTAACCGTTTTTAATTTAATAACGTTCTTTCTTGAGCATCGTAATATTATTCCTGTTTAGACCTATTCGTGTACTTGCTTAGGTATCGGCCGATAGCGGAATTTACCGAAGAATGCCGAAGCGGTGCCGACCGGTCTACGTCGGGAAGGAAGGTCTCGCCATTTCTCTCGCGAACGTCGAACTGACAAGACGTGTTGAGAGCATCTTTCCTCATAAGTAGGTACGCATGGTACCTATTAAAATATTTTGCATAAATTATAGTTCGATCGTTTATTAATAATAACTTTATTATTGTTGATTAAATTTTATTTATATAAATTCGTATTTCTTATTTGTTACAGGTATTTTATGGATATTGAAAAGACGCCGTAACACCGGATATAGGTTTGAAGTAGAATTTCGTAAGAATTTATTGTTTTAATTTATTGTAATCAATTGTTAACATTTATTATGACCTTTTTTTATTGAGTCGTTAATTGTAAGCATTTTTGATAATTAATTATTGGTACCAAGGTCAAGGAAGGAAAGATTAGAAGAATGTTTTTTTCTTTGATCAATTCATAGAAAAAGGATAATTAATTTTTCATTTTATTGAATAATTTTAACTAGTAGTTTCATGCATCTGTTGTGAATTACAACAAAATTGAAACAGTTTGTATTCTACTGCAGATAATTGCTTCTCTTTTGTAATTATTTAATTATATTTTGATTATTTTAAACAATTTGTTTTCCTTAAATCGTAGTAATTGTATTATAATATACAGCTTTCAGTGCAAATTTAAATTAAAATAGAATCTAGTTATTAAATTACAGGCTGTTTAAGCATGATTAATTATTGGACTTTGTTTATTGAAAAGAATTTAGATAATTTATAAATCACGACATAATAAAATTTCCAACAATTTTGAGTACGCTTACAATTTTAACAACAGAAATCCACTACTTTAATAAAATAGTCTATTACATTTATTTAACAATGACTTTCTATTCTTGTAATATTCATTGAAATAATTATCAACAATTATTTAAAACATTTCATTATTACAATATAATCTAGGATCAATATTCAACTTGAATAATATTCATGTTCATTGAAAATATTTCACGAACACAGATATTTTCATTTACATGTAATAACAGTATTTCCTGAACGAACGTTCAATAAGAAGAATGTTGGTTTTGTTTTGTATATTTCCACCCATCCCCAACCTCCTCACTAATCTTTTCTTCCAGGAATTGTTGTGGCCGCGCGCAAGGCGGTCGGTAGAGTCAGTGTTTGTACGAACATATTTCCAATGTTTTGATTTTTTCAAGGGTGAACTGGCCCTGAATAGAGTTGCGTTTGTACAACTAGGAATCACGCGAAAGTAGAGTCAGTGTTTGCTGCGTATTATAAAATATTTTCTAGAGCATCGCGGCTCTGATTTTTCTCTTTTCATCGCGAAAGTAGAGTCACTTTAATTGTTCGCCGGAAATTATTCACGGTCGCGTTACTAGTTCTTTATATCTTTATCTTTATTTTTAATTTTTTTTGTTTAATTGTTCGATATCGGTATTAGAGTCAATCCATCACTGAAGAGGAGTCTTGGGCGTTGCTCCATAAGGAAAGAGTGTAAGTATCTTATTATCTTATTTAATTAATTTTAATTCAAGTAGAATAATTTACAATTTCAACACTTGATAGTTGAGAGCTATTTTTTATTGTTAATATTTGATAAATTCCAAATTTATATATAATTTTATTACAATAAGAATTGATAATTTTCAAAATTAACTGTAATTCTTTTTTGTTTTGTTACAGATGAATTTTTTTATTTTGCCGAGTTCCTGGATATCCTGATGATGGTGGCTTTCTTCACGACTTCCGTCTTGGTACGTCACTTAATTGCTTTTTATTAAAATAGAATAATTTACAATTTCAATATTTGATAATTGAGAGTTCTTCTTAATTGCTATTGCTAATATTTTATAAAATTCAATTTCATATATAATTTTATTAGAATAAAAATAGATAATTTTCAAAATTAACCGTAATTCTTCTTTTTTTGTTACAGATGAATCTTCTCCTACAAGGCAGCTTCCTACCTGGTGTTGTCCATCCTCCTACTTGACTGTCGGAAGAAGAGTATATCTGCGAACGGTGAGTCGCATGTTTTATGGTTCCTCTAGTGCCCAATCATGTCGTAGGACGAATGGTCCGAATCGACACGGGTTACTAGTTGTATACGTAGTTAGCAAGCATAGTGACCATGGGTATGATTATACCCATGAGTAGTAACATTTTTATTGTTTCATTTCATTTAGTTCAGGGTAGGTCTTCTTGTACTTTGCATTTAAATATTATTTCTATTCCATATATTTCAATAGATATTTATGAATTATATGAATATTCTTAAATGTTCTTAAATGTTCTTAAATGTGGAATATGAAATATTTTAATACCGAAACAATTTTATTTAGTTTGTCTGACTTAGTTATTGCGAAGGTTCAAAGCAATATAATATTGATAGTATTATGTAATATGTATACTGGATATACATATTAATGATGCTATTACATTGATTTAATTACATTTTGTACATAATAAATTCAAATATAATTTGAGAATTTTTTCCGAGTACTTAAACTTATTTACACGTTCATGAAAAAATGAACAATGTATGTGCAAGAAGACAATTCGTGACGGGTAGACTTCCAAGCCAGAGTGATCTATTTCAACACATTTTGCGTATTCTTGAAAAGTTACTCTGAGGAGGGAGTCGCCCGAGGATGTTTTATTAATTTTCACAATAAATTCTTTTTTCACTACAAAGAATTCTTAATTAAAGACATTAAATTCTTTTTTATTAGAATTTTGCATTTCTTAAATTAGTGTTGCGAGAAATTTCCGACGCGAGAGTAAATATGACGATGCACTGACTAGTATTCGGTGGGAATCCTTTTGGTTTTTAATCTCAATCCTATGTATTATTTAATTAATCAAATTAGTTACAAGGATTCCGCGGCCTGAGACCGTGAACACCATCTCTGGGAGATATACCCATGCATTACTAGGCCTTTGCAGGCGCAGTTTTAGAATACGGAACATATGAAAATATGTTACCATATTCTAAACTGCAGTCCTTTTGTCTATACTATGGGCGTCCGTCAATCTGACACCGTTGGATGCAACGTGTTGGACGGGCGGGTAGCGCTCTTAGCGAAGGGGTGCACTCTGTCCTGGCGTTACGACGTCCAGGCGGGGTGGGTGGTATGTAGCGTCTGGCGTAAGACTAGGGGGCGTGAGACCCTTCGTTGCCAGCTGATATTAGCAGTGCACCATGTTTGCGTCATAGTTGCTCTATTTTTTTTTTTTCAGTATTTGTTCTTAAAGCTTTATATTTACAAAGTCGAGTCACTTTGATTAAAATAGTGAAATATTAGCCCGTTAGATGTTTATGTACTAATCATGTTTGTAGATCAGGATTTTCAGATTTAACCCCTTCCGTGTTTATTGCCAAAGCCCATTCACGTGCCCAGGTGCTACTTGGATGGGTAGAGGTAATGGGCACGATGACCTAGTTCATAAGAATAATAATTAATAAGCGGCTGGCACTGTGTTAGTATATCGTGCACGACGTAATCTCCACATATGGTGTGTGTGTGTTTTTAGGCTGTGGGATTGCGTCGGCTTAATAACTTTTTCATTTACTTTTAATTTGAAATAATATTTTATTCAACAAGATGTACAATGAACGTACAAACCAAATAGTATTATTACCATTACTATTACTATATTGCCATTATTATTACCATGATTATTACCATTATTATGAAATATTTTATATCAAAGAAGTTAATTAAATTTTGTAATTATCATTATACGCAATGATTGCTAGCCTTGCCAGACGATTTCAGTGAAAAATGGTACGTACCGTAGAGTGTGATGTGAGATGAAACTCGGGTGTCGGAGGCGTCCCGGGACGTTCTCTCTAGTGTAGGTCTTGCGCCCGGGTGGAGTGTATGGGGGTCGTGGAATGAATTTTCGTGAGAATGTGATTTTGCCTTTTTTAAATATAGCGTTAGGTAGGTAGGTAGTATACCTTCTGGCGTGTGTGATAGATTGTAAGTAGGTAGGGCCGGGACAGGTTGTCACAGTCTCTTGGTCGGGTAGGCGCGATTTCGCGTGATCAACCTGTACCTGGAATATATTTGAAGAATTGACGATACGATCGATACGAACGGAGTATGCCGTTCGCCTTCTATCTATCTGTACAATTTTTCAAATTTTTGGCGACTTCATAAGTCGTCATACGCGATCGCGATAGCACGAAACGCACAAGTTCTGCTCGAGCACGGCACGTGTGCACGAACAACGATTTATACGTATAAAGTCCTTTTTCGTCCACGTGTCAATTAGAGTTTCGCGATTTTTCTTTTTTGTTGATTGTTTTTTTTTTTGTTTTGCGAATTTGCAAGTCTCGAGCTTTAGATATAAGTTTCAGGTGGGTGGACCGCCCGAAGAAAGAAAAGGCTATATGCCGAAGCGCCCCGACAAACTGTCTTTCAAGAGGGGAACTACTAATGATTTTGCATCCTTTTGCAAAAAAGGATGGGAAATCATTATCGTTACTACTTTGTCACTGTGCTTGCCTGTAGTTGTAGTTTTGTAATTTCAGGACAAGAGGGGGCCCGTGACCCCCATGATTTTGGGCAAATCGCGTTTTTAATTTAGTGTTGCGAATATTGACTACGGTTCAATTTAGTGTTGCGAACTTTAAATATCGCGTTTCTTTCTTGCATTGCTTTAAAATAGAATTTAATTTTTCAATGTTGATTGTTTTAAGATTTTTCAGAGTTTTGATTTGCGAGTAAAAGATTCACGGTTTGAGAATCCCCTTTTTTTGCATTTTAATTGCAGTTAAAGATAGCGTTGCGAATGACATTAGCGCGGTTGTTTCCCAGTGTTGCGACTTATAAATACGCGATTGCTTTGCATTAGTTTATAGAGTTCCCTGTTAATTAGTGTTGCGGTAATGAATATTCGCGTTTTGCATTAGAGTTGCGATATATGATGAAATGCCCAGAAACGATCCAGTGGAGTTGCCATGGTCCATAAGGCAGCTATGGAGCAGCTGCCGTGATACAGCCTTGGATTGGCTATACCCCTTTTTTAGATTAGTGTTGCGTCTTACAAAATTCGGTAGATTTGAGTAGTGTTGCGTTACAGTTCGCGTTTTCTCTTTTTGTCTTTTTTTCAGCTTAGTGTTGCGTATAATGGAGCAGCCTTTAAGCGTACGCTTTTGTACATATTATATAATTAATGAAATTAGTGTTGCGAGTAAGAAATTCACGGTTTGAGAATCCCCCTTTTTTGCATTTTAATTGCATGTCTGTTAAAGATAGCGTTGCGAATGACATTAGCGCGATTGTTTCCCAGTGTTGCGACTTATAAATACGCGATTGCTTTGCATTAGTTTATAGAGTTCCCTGCTAATTAGTGTTGCGGTAATGAATATTCGCGTTTTGTATTAGAAATGCCCCAAAACGATCCAGTGGAGTTGCCATGGAGTTGCTATGGACCAGCTGCCGTGATACAGCCTTGGATTGGCTGTACCCCTTTTTTAGATTAGTGTTGCGTCTTACATGATTCGGTAGATTTGAGTAGTGTTGCGTTACAGTTCGCGTTTTCCTCTTTTTTTCTTTTTTTCAGCTTAGTGTTGCGCATAGTGGAGCAGCCTTCCCGCGTACGCTTTTGTACATATTATATAATTAATAAAATTAGTGTTGCGAATGAATTCGCGATTGTTATTACATTTTTTACTTTTTTGCATTTATTAAATTAGTGGAAGTAACTATGACTCACATTCGGTGGGAGTCCTTTTAAGGATTCCGCGGCCTGAGACCGTGAACACCATCTCTGGGAGATATACCCATGCATTACTAGGCCTTTGCAGGCGCAGTTTTAGAATACGGAACATATGAAAATATGTTACCATATTCTAAACTGCAGTCCTTTTGTCTATACTATGGGCGTCCGTCAATCTGACACCGTTGGATGCAACGTGTTGGACGGGCGGGTAGCGCTCTTAGCGAAGGGGTGCACTCTGTCCTGGCGTTACGACGTCCAGGCGGGGTGGGTGGTATGTAGCGTCTGGCGTAAGACTAGGGGGCGTGAGACCCTTCGTTGCCAGCCGATGTTTTGTCATAGTTCACAGAATGTTTGCAATTTTGAAATTAGTGTTGCGTGTGATTTCGGTTTGTTTTATAGGGTTTGCTTAGGGATTGCTCTTATGGGCAGTCAAACGTTTCTTTTCAGGTTCCCCTGTACCCTTCCTCCCACTGCCCCGCCCCATTCTTTTTTCTTCCCTTTTTTTAATTTTGAAAATTTTGAGCATTCGGTTGTTGGAAATACTGTTAAATAATATATGAATTTAATGTTTTCAGAATATTATTAAATACGATAAAGTTTTAAATAGAACTTTATTCAAAGTTTTATTTAAAATGAAAGTTCATTTTATTTTGTGATGATTGGTGATAAATTATTTCAAAGAATATTTGTTCATTCGAGATAGCTTATTAAATTTTAATTCTACTTTATTTAAACAAAAGTAGTGGATAATTGTTGTTCGAGTTGTTTAGTTTTAATTTTTGATCGCGATGGTTTGTTTCAAGCTTACGGAGACGCTAATTAAATTACTTTTATAAATTTTCAAATTTTTTTCCTGAAAAGCAAAGTCCACTCGTGATTTTCTTTTCAGTTTTTTCATTTACAATAAATTTGCATTGAAAGGTGTATTGAATAATATAATGCAATAAAGTCAAGTAGAGTCATGTATGTACGTGTATTGCAGTAAAAGGCAGTTGTTTCAATTAAAATATTGTATACTATTTGTCGCGAAAGGAATGAATATTAAATACAATAAAATGAAATAATTAATGTTCTTAACTCAAATCATTTAACTGAAATATATATTTTTCTAAATCTTTTTCTCTTTACTTTGGTACCGAAGTTTGCTTTTAATTCACATTTCGTATCAAATTGATTTTGAGTTATTAACAACCACTTAGACAGTTGTAAAATTTTATTGTTACTAATGTATCTTGTTTCCAGCTATTAATTTGTTTTTATCTTTTTCTGGATTCAATTAATCAGTTTCTGTTACAGAGAAATATCTTTATCGGAAATATGAAGTTAAGGTATTCAATTAACTAAAGTGATGTAAAAATGATTTAAAATTGTACCTAATTCTTTTTAGTTTGTTTCGGGAAATATTCTGGTAAGAATCATCGAACCAACAAATGTAATACAGGTATTTGTTTATATCCCTTTAGATTTTTATATAGGCAGGTTGTAAGTCTATGGTTAAGGCAATATAAATTTTATTTTCTTTTTTTAATTATGTCTAATTCTTTTTAGTTTTTTTTAGGAAGTATTGTGGATAACCAAATAACCAAATGTGGATAACCTAAGGATAACCAAATCAACAAATTTATTATAGGTGTTTATTTATATTCCTTTAGATTTTTATATAGGCCGGCTGTAAGTTAATAGTTTGGTAGGATAATTATATCTTAAAGATCCTAGAGTTAAGTAATTGAATAAATATATAATTAAGTTTAAACACTGCAGTGTTTAATTAGGAAATTTTAGATTTAAGCGAATTTTTGTCATTATACGAGCGCTCGTATTCTTAGTATTTAGATGTAAGATCAATATGCAATTGCATATTACTAATTACAGATCTGTAATCAAAATGAAAAAATTGTAATGTAGGATTGCGAAAGAAAAATATAGGTAGGCAGGTAGTGAATAAAGATAATGCTCCTTTTGTTGTTCGTTTGCACAACAATCGAAACGTTTTGCAAATGTACATCAGGAGGATGATGTTATTGAATAAAAATAAAAATTTGCATAAATGGAGGGTGGATGGGACGAGGTAGGGCGGGTCTCCAAATCGCAGCAACCTCCTCGTGGTGAGACCTGGGAAATCGTTATTATTTGATGACTAATTAATAACTGTATCATTATTTCTATGGTACATTTATTGATTATGCAGCAAATAATACGAGCGAATTGGCTGCGAAATTGATGCTTTTTTTTATATTTAATCTCCGTTATATTTTTTCAGGAACTAAGCCTCTGAGATTCTTCGATCAAACGTGAGCTGTTTTACCGTTGCGGAATTCGGAGTCGGCCTCGACGCTTGCATTGCCTTAGGTGTTAGAAATGTATTTATTATATTATTTAGATATGACTATTAGTAACCCCTTTGAAGGATGAAGCTTTGTAACACTGGATACACTGTGTTCAGATTTTGCCGAATAGTATCATCTAGTGTGATAAACTAACAATCAATGAGGGTTGAAAACGGTTGGGATTTCCGATAGTTTTCTCGTTTCTAATGATCAATTTCCGTACTTAAATGAGTAAAGGTTTAAGTAAAGCTTTCTTCTGATGTAGGTTTTATAAGCTTCCTGTGAGTTATTAATAATTGTTCATAATTATTTAATTACTTCAAAAAATCTAAGCGCCTACAGATGTAGTGCTTTTCGAACCATTTATCTTTTCCCTTTGGCACTTTTTCGTAAATGCATTAGTAACGGAGTTACATCCTGAAATAGTTGCGTGACCCACCTTGTAGAAGGGGGTGAAAACTTTCCAGTTTGGGAACTAAATCTTATTCACTTTTCCTGCAGTATTTGACTTTATCGACGTAGAGTAATTTAGAAGAAGCTTCTTAATTTTACTTCCTACCACCATGAGCACTGTCAGAGAATGTCAATCCATAGTTGGTATAGTAGGATGTGATACAAGAATGGTAAAGGACTGTGTAACTTACCCCACTACTGTGAAGTGGAAATTTATATTTCTTAATAGATTTATCTCATTCCTACTCTGTGCTTCTATTTGTCATAGTAAAACGCAAAAATTAATGCATATTTCATTAAAACACAGAGTTTTTTATTTCGATAATTTCATCATCTACTGCAAGATGGCTCAACTTACTATTTTCAAAGCGCGCATTCATAAAATTACAAATAATTCTCATATATTATTCAATAAATGCGTACTTAAATCTTCAATTAATAATATTTCAATGAAGTATATATATCTCAAAAATAAATCACAAAGAAGGCAATTTTTTCGGCTTCAAAGTGTTGCTCCCTTTTAAAAAGGAAGGAAGGGGATGAGGCTTACTATGCGTAAAGGACTGCAATAATTATATAATAATAGTAATAATAATGTTAATTAAAGCTAATTAATCAGTAATGCATTTTAATTATACACATTTATTCCTCTGTAAAAATACAAATTAAATTAATGTAATGAAATTACATCCTTTTAGATTGAACGATCGAAGACATGTATGGAAATTTTGTTTCTCATTTTACATACATTTATATGCTTTCAAAGTTTCTCCGTTTGAAACCGGAAGCATTCTTATAACAGTTCGTATACTACGTTAGGCATACTTTCTATTCTTTTTTCTGTCTTGTATGTTCTCATTATTCCCTTCCTTCCTTCTTCAAATTTATGTATCCGTTATTGTCTTACAATGTTTCTAACGAATCAAAAGGTACTATTAAAATTTGCCTAAAACTTTTTGCATTATTCATAATGTTCTATCTTGCAATCACGTATTAATCAATTTCAATCATGATATATAAAAAGAAATTTTCTCATTCTACTGAAAATATGATGCAGAAGTTATAACAAATTAGGAGAGAACTGATAAGAAATCATACTTACAATAAACATTAAATCTATGACAATTGTTTAGTTATTAAAAATATTAATGGAAGATTTATGTAATCATTTTTATGAAACATATATGTCCAAATTATCGAATCTTCAAATTTTTTCTAAGAAGCAATATATTGCAATAACCAGTTTCATTTATTTTTCATAGAAAAGAAGAAGGAACTTTATAAAAATTCTTAGTTAAACATCTTTTTAGTATGTCTAGATAAGGGAAGATACCGTTTGCGATCGGCCATAAAAGTGACACGTGCAAGCAGGTGGCACCCGCATTGGATGAAAACGTAAAAATTCAAGAAAAAGAAAAAGTGGCTAAGTATACAACTGACCAATGATGGAAATTTAATTTGATGCTCATTTTAACCGAACGTTAACATGGTACTCGTTAAATTGCTATTCCCTAGCCTGAGTTGGTCGTTGTCATTGCAGATAACATCGTGCAATTCAAACTTCTGTGACCCTAAAAGCACGTGAAACGTGTAAAGTCTAGTAGACGAAGACAGGTGCTTAGAGTAGGATAAATTAATTATAGTGGGGAAACATCGAGCTTTCAATTTCGCTTTAATTCTGTTCGTTGCTCGTAACGTAACAAGAGATGCGCATAATTTAAGGGATCTACATAATAGGATTTGCAAACGTAAATGTTTTAGTAGAATTTTATCTCCTTTTAAGGAAAGTTTACAGTTTAAAGTTTCGAAAATAAAAATTAAATAGGGGTCTAAAATGAAATTTAAATTATTACTATCTCAGCAACTAATATTTCAAGGGTTAATACAATTAATTATTAAATATCTACTTCATATTGTTCGTTTCTGACATGCACTGATTAAATTACAAATTTAACCCTTTCATTTCCAAATTATTCAACAATTGTCAGGAAAATTATTTGTGTTTCGCTCCCCAATGTTCAGACTCGTGTTCTTTCTTTGATACCTTATCAGTGAATGCAATTATTCTGAATCTTCGAAACGATCCTTGAAGAATCGAGTTATCTGCATATCCTTCCATCGACGATCTGAGGCTAACCATGATCACGTAATGATTCCCGGCCGCTTGTTTTCAGCGTCACAACGCGTATTTTAATGCAACAAAATTGCGGGTCTGCGGTCCAAGCAAGGGTGAATTTCATACACCTGGATGATTTTATGCACCTGTAGATCGGTGCATGCCAGCTTTGTTGCTGGTAAAGTGGCAAGGTTAAATCATATGATTGTAAACTTCAGAAGTACCGAAATGTGAGTGAGCGAAAGAAATGACAAAAGGGATGGACGAGGGAGTGAGATAACTGAGGAAAACGTATTCAATGCATATTAATATTTTTCTCTCTGTATCTCCGGAAATATTTGTTCTGCTACATAAGTTTCGGTATAGATACGTATCCACTGCTAAAGGAACAATGAATAAACGAAAGGGTATGAGAGGAAGGTCAAGGTATAATTGAAGTGATTGTAGATAATTAGTGAAATAATTTGGCTGAAATTGGTCTTCTTGCAGAAGCTACTAATTGTAATGCATCTATTATTTTTGATTATACATTTTCATATATTATATGCATAGTATTGTCAAATTTGCTAATTTTAGTAATTGGATTTAAATTATTACCATTTATAATTTTTTAACGTTTCTTCCCTCTTTTGAGATCGTGTTCAGACTATTACTCGAGAAATATTATAGAAATATATACCACGTAATTACTTGAGATTGCATTAGGTTTTACTGCAATGAATTACATTGCATTACATTGCAGTACGTTACAGTACATTAAATTACATTACACTGCACTTTACTATTCGTGCTTAACTGTAAATTTTTTTATATATTTATTACAAAAATGTATAATTAAAATATCAAAAACCTTTTGTGTTTACGTATTAAGAGTTCAGAAATTTAATAGACCTAATCTATCCCTTGGAATTGATATTCGGAATATGATACCTGGACATTAGAGGGTTAATGTTACATAATTCGTCAATTTCATCCAAGATGATCACGACATCGACACGCGACACGAAAAAAAAATCGTTTAGTGATTACACCTGCGTCGGTCAGCTTACACCTGGATATCAATGAGCCACTTCGAGAATCCAGGCCTATGTTCCTCTGCTTTTCGTATCGAAACACAGGAAGTAAAAGTAGACAGTGGCGCATCGAACGATATCCAGGTGAAACTCTCTGCGACCGTGCAGGTGAAGGAGAGCCCAGTTAAAAGGGCAGGGGAGACACGTTGTTAGTCGTGAAAAAGAGTAGGGGTTGAAGTCTCGGGAGTTTAACTAATCCAGGTGGAAGAGAAAGAAAAGAGATCAACGGATCTCTTCTTCCGCTTCTTTTTTTCATTCTGCGCTTTTCGTCCTTAAATTCTATCTCTGCTAATATCCCCATGCAACCATCAAATATTATAAACTATAAATAACTGATAATTACAAGTAATAATTGAAGTAATTAACAGCCTTAAAATTTTGCCAGCATTCATAATAACAAAATATGATAATTAAGTAATAACAGGAAACTGGACGAGGAGGAAGTGGTTGACGAAACGTTCTGACGTAAGATCAAGAAAAAAAAATGGAAGAAGGGTAGAATGAATTACGACGTAATCAACGATCGTTCGTCATCCCCCTTTTAATAAAACAGTACGGTTATACGAGCGTACTCGAGCTCCGACACGATTCGTCAAAAGTATTCTCGTCCTTCGAAGGATCGATGAATATTTATCTCCCGTATAGAAGCGACAGATACGTTCCTCTTTTTCCTTCCATTTTTTCCTTTGATATTCATTAGACGTTTACGCCACGAGGTAGAACCTTTACGAAGCATGGCCCATTAGGACGAGAGGGAACGGGTTAGAGCTTTCGGTTCCTTCGATAAAAGAAGATCACGAAGTCGCAGCTGTCGCTCTCTCAGCACCTGCCTCTCCTGCGATCAATCCTCTTTCGTATGTGTGCATGCAGGTACACTCTTCTACGTATAACTGTGTATAAGATTTGACTTGTTTACCTGCAGGCTAGTAGAATGCACCAGGATGAGTACGATTCTTCGATACATTGTAGGAAATTGAATAAGAGAGCCAAATAAGACAGAATGTGTATTATTATATCGACAGTGTTTTATTAATTGAAAAACAAAAATTTTAAGAAGTCGTGATGAAAAGCTACAGTGAGTCCTCCGTATCCACGGACTGGGGTGTCCATTCGAGAAATGAAATTAATCTCAAATTTTTAAAGAAGAGATTCTTCTCCAAAAATTCTACATATGAATAACGGAATATTATGGAATAATGTCTTTTCACGGAACCATGATGAAAAAAGCGACGCGTAAGTGCAGGCGCACGCGCGCCATAGTGGAAGAAGGGGTGTTATTCATTTTTTTCTTTCCCTGGTCACGAGAATCGGCCTTAAGAGGCGAGGTAAGGTGGCGAACCATCTGCCCTCAGATATGTGGTCAGAAGAGAGGGACGAATAAAAATCAGGCCCGAAAGCATTACCCAGCTGGCACGCGTCTACCTCGCAGCCATTATCTTTAAACAGGATCACATCGCGAGGACTCCATGGGATTTCTTCTTCTTTCTCTACCTCACCGGCCTGCTGCGCTTCTCCTTTCGGCCTATCCCGCTTATGCTCGTTTTGTTGTCCAGAAGCACCTGCTGCCACCATTCCGGTGTTTTCATTCTAGAAGGCCTTCGACAAGATAAATATTACTCGTTCGAACTTAGCAGATCGCTTTCAGGAGTTTCCGTTTCGAAAATCATCAGGATTAGACAGGCTGACGACGATGTAGGAATTAATGAAGTTTACGGTGTGAAATTTGATCAGGTTGAATGATTTAACAGAGGTAGGGATTGAGAATCACGTGGCTGAGTATCGGATACCTTTAAATCTGCCAGTTCTCTTTGTATACGATGGCTTTTAGAATTGAAATTTGTGTCGAATAAGGGTATGTAGGGTGGTATAAATAATTGAAAGTATAAAATAGTAAAGATCGTGGGAAGAGAAACATCGATTTAAAATATTAGCGTGAACAACGGCAAATAGGTCGACCAGTTGCGAGAGAGTGTAACACGTTTCCCATACTTCTTCGTGCGTGCGTGGCAAACGTACGAAACTCTAATTAGAATATCGTTAACCTTCATTGTGCCAGCGTCTGTTTCACAAGTCGGGGCACAAAGAAAATTCAATTGCCAGTTAGAAGTATTTTCGAATCCAGTCTTTTGTGCGAGCGACGGAATGTAATCCTTTCTTTTCCCTGGTCTAAATCCTTCCTAATGATCTCGCGGGCAGCCGAAAAAGGAAACTGTTTGCCCGGTACCGCTAATGGCTGGGTTAGGCGATTTTTTTCTTTTCTAGCGCGAGCAAAGACCTTGCATCCGAAAATTGACCGACTTCGGGGAACAACCTCGTACCATCTGTAATTAACAAACTGGCATTTCGAGACAGGTGAGTTGCCCCTGCAGTGAAGGAAATTTTTTAACGAACCATACAGAAACGTTGCGTGCAAATCGAGTTTTTGTAATGGGCAATTCGTTACTGAGCAGAGCTGACTAAGATTTAGAGAAATAAATATTTTAAGTAAAGGGATAATAATATTTTATAATTTATAAAGTGAAAGCTTCAATTTCGATGAAGTAATATTACAACAGCCAAATTTATTTTTAATCGACGTTTCTTCCATCTCATTCTATGCATTGTCTTGATATTATCGAATGTTTTATCTACTTGATTGCTTTGTAATTACAAGATGTAATTACATCTCCGACGTTTCCGCATCATTAACGTCTTTTCTCTCTCCTTATGGCGGATGCACCTTAATTAGCTATCAGAAAAAGAATATTTTGGTCACCTGGCATCATTTAAACGGTTGTATATGTATAAAGACGAGTTAAGTAAGAAGGCTAGTAATCATACGATTCATTATCAGTCTTTTCATGACCGAATTGCATTCACTATCTCCTTGTAGTTTTCACGTGTTACGTTCATTCATCGTCGTGGTTGGTATCTCTAATTATTCACGCGTATTAGTGAGTTGGACGTAGCACGCGGAAGGTGTAATTTCCGACACGTATTTCCAACGGAAGCACGGTTTAGAATGATAAGTAGCATCGAGGTGTCAAGATAATCGATCGATCCCTCTTTCGATTGTCGTCTCTCGACTCGTCGTTCTGTTTAATTTCAAGTCGTGATGCCGATGAACGTTGTTTTCCATTCTTGGCTACAATTCGACAACGGTACAGCTTTCTTTTTCTTTATGAATGAATCGTTTTGAATGGTAATAAGTATTATTGGATAAACATTGTCAAAATAATATTAATGAATATCAGTGTTCTTCGTTTAAAACAAAAGTTATTTCCATTCCTATTCTCTTTTGTTAACCTGATCGCAGTCTATCGCAGTAAAATGGTAAAATTAGTAGCTGAACTTTGCTTTTCGATACGCATACAGAGACCCCTTTATAATCGTGTTACTTGGCAATCGTGAACAGACAAGTCGTGAATTTTTCCATGGAATGACACATGTCCCTGACGTGTTCTTCGAGAAATACGATATACCTCTACCTATCATCTGTTTAAACTGCAAGAAAAAAGTTTCTTGACACCCTACGGTCGTTTCCTCAGATATCAACTACCTCGTTGCAATTTGCAACATATGCATTCATCCAAGATTGTACAAATGTTCATATCTTAAATACATTTGCCATATATATATGAAATATAATGAGATAGAATGCAACATAATTCATAATAATGAACATTGTTAGTACTCTAATGACCCATATCTTATGATTGCAGTATTTATTTAATTACATTTAAAGTATTCCCAAAGACTTTATTTGTGACTACAGTACGACAACAAATCTTTAATGATAAAAAAAAAAATAATACAAAATATTTTGATGGACGAATTACATTTAAAGTATGCCCAAAGACTTTATTTGTGACTACAGTACGACAACAAATCTTTAATGATAAAAAAAAAAATAATACAAAATATTTTGATGGAAGTTCTTCTGCAACATAATTAATAGCACCTTTTAGTATTCATTATTTATTCATTTTGTAAATTTGCATTTTAAACATATTTTAACATTAGTTTTTCTTATTTTTTATAATTGTTTGAATTATGTCCATTTCCTCATAAGTGTGATCAGTGTTCCTTTACTTTTCTTTATTTATCCGTTTATGATAACAGATTACCGATCGCAATAAAGATTTCTAATTGACTAATAATTGAAATAAAATTTGATAAGATAAATAGCGTAGTGTGTAGGATATGATTTTGAATCAATGCAGAAGTTCTCGAACAAACCATTCAGCATGCAATGAAGGCTCGATAAACGGAAAACCAGTCGTCGTTGCGTCGAAGAAGCAGTGTTGCATTATTCAGTAGGCACTTTTCCTCTTGGAATTCTGACAAATGGGGCGACTTAGGTACTTATTGTCGTTCGCTAGTGAAAAGAAAGAGAAGCAGCTTCTCCTGTTCGTCACACATTGTACGAAATTTGTACAGATGCTGTCGATTTCGTTTCACGTAAGGGTGTTGCGCGCACGAAAACCGAGACACTGACAAATGAAAGAGGAGAAAAATTCTAAACAAATGCTAAGGTGAAACCGTGACAAAAGCAAGCAATTACGTTGCTAGGCATTTCGTTTCGTCCAGCTACGATATTAATGTTAACACCCCTCGTTTGAATTCGTTTAGCATCACAATTACTACCCGATTCGTTTAAAATTCAGTAGCAATAAGACAATTCAATAATATTTTCATTTGTCACAGTGACATTCCAGAAAATCTAAAGGAATTCTCAAAATTCTCTGCTATTTTCTGCTAATTACAACAAAATTATGTTTTTGGGGGAAAGTCTGTTTTTTCTTTTTTTTTTTTAACAAATTATGGAGCTACGTAGTATACCTTTTTATGGTGACTATAAATTTGTCTTGACATATTCTACCCGCAATGCCTCACAATTCTCACATTTCTTCTAAAGAAGAAAAAACACATTGAACTTTCTCTGATTTCCCAGCACCCTCGCGGTTCAGGGCTGTGGTATTAGTCAGGAGAGGGAAAAAAGTGACCTAACGAAGTTCTTCGTGACTAAGAAACAGATGCTGGAGGAACATTCTCATTGGACCCCATAGGACGACCAACGCGTGTGTTCCTCTATTAGTCATGGAAAATTTCTTTGCTCTAATACTATGATCAACCCCTTGCTGATCTTTGCATATCGATACGACACTCGATGCAAACCGAATAAACGTGATAAATTATGTTGTACAATTAACGATGATGTAATGACACTTAAGTGTTCGTATAACAGCTCTTCGCTGTTTATCTCCTCCTCTTCTTTAGTAGCATAGAATCATAGGCTTTGGTTAAAAAAATGTAAGAATTTAGTTGTTTCTCTGTCTTCACTTCATCATACTAAGTTCGACAGTCAACCCTAGCATTGCAATATCATATATCACTAAATTAGAAGCATTCTATTAACCCTTAAACAGTGAAGGTGGGTCAGTCGTGACCCAGACCTGCAAGAAAGTATAAAATTAAAAAAATTTACATTACTGACTCTTGTTAGTAAATAAATAACAAGATAACACTCAATCATAATCAGCAGACATTATTGTTGATGTTTAAGCTTAAGACTTTGAGTCATCAAACAGTCTACTCTTGAAGTGTTAAGGCGCGATTTCTCAGTCGCAATGTGTGTAACGATCCGACGCGACGGTATTTCTGTTTGAATCTCTGCAACTGGTGCAACGTGGTGCAAAGCATGGCGCAACGTGGTGCAATACCCTCGTGACCGCGACCTGAGTCAACTCGAGGTCTCCGATTTCGATCGATGTGGTTTAAACGAGAAAATCGTCCGGAGGATTACAATGGGCAGATACGATAAATAATAAATGTGTACCTGGTTGGTCACGAAAGGCGAGAACTATGTATACACCTGTTTATGTTACAATTACATTCAATTCTGTAACTAAGAAACAGGAAAAACGAAAATTACTGTGGTATTATATAACTTAAAACAAGGTCTTCCAGATATTTTATTTATTCTGAAGCTTTCAATCTCGGTTCTCGTCGAGACAAGTAATTCAAAGATTATTCAGAAAATATTTTATTCAAAAATCCTGGATAGCAAGTTTTATTTGAAGCTGAATAAATTTACTGGTGTTAAAAATAACATAGCCCACATATGACATATTTAATAAATATTGTGTAATAAATTATTTGAAGAATAATCTTTATGATATTTTATTTAAGTAACATTCGAACTTATTTGTTCCTCGAGTTCTATGGAATTAACAGAAAATCAGATTAAATCAGATGTACCACAAGAGGGTGGGTCGAGTCCTTTCAACTCCGAATTCGGGTGGAGTCCCATTCACGCTTGCCAACTGCTGCGCATGCGGTTTTCGCTAAATTGCTGGTAAACTTTGCAAATACAGCTGCTATAAGTTAATCTCAACCGATTGACAACATTAATTTAACTGTCAAGTTTTTCAGAAAATTCGTAGCCAGAGTTTAATTGAAATTCTCTGTTCTCTTAAACTTCTTCGATTCTGTCCTCCTGATTCTTCTATTCCTCAACGTTGCTTTCTTTTTAGTTATATCAGAATTCAAGAAAGATGTAAAGATAAACATAGGAATACATTGAAATATCTAAAGTACCGAAAGACGTTTTCGTGAATAAATGCTACGGAACAGCTCGCGAAGTTTTCAAAGGATAAGAAGAATAAATAAAAATCAGTGACCTGGGCCAGGTAGAATCCTAAAGCACTGTTCTAAAGAACGTTTCTGACCATACTTCTCAGTATTAACTTTTTGCAAATCTCTAAAATATTCCGAAACCCATAAATTCTAAAATTATTTATAAGAAATGCAATGAAAAGCTGTGGGAATTCAAACCTAAATTTTTATTTGCCGTCTCATCAATCCACTCTCAAATTATATTTATTCAAATTCATTGTTAGATAGAAAAATAATATTGATTTTCCATGGGATTGAGAAAATACGAAGTCTGCGGAGTTGCAGAAGTTGTTGCTGGTGGGCATCAGACGAAAATCCGCGTCGGTTTCTTGAAGGATCTTTCGGGGGTAAGTGCGATCTAGGCTCAATCCGACGACCTTCGAAGAGGGTGGAACGGCCGAAAGTTGGGTATGAGGCTTGCGGGACAGGGACGAAGGAGCGGCGTAGCTTCATGGGGAAATATCTCGGGGAATAAAGGTATGGGAACGTCTGTCTCCATGGTGATCCCATCGAGCGGTTTCGAGCATGCTACAGAGCGGGAAAACGCCCTTCGCGCGGTTCGCTCCCTTGTCAGGCGGCGACAGACGGGTCAAGAAACCTCTTTTGCCGTCTTCCTGATCGACAAACAGATATACGGGTCGCCGGATGAGTACGACCTCCAGGATATCGCGTGGAAGACAAAGACATTTTTCAACTCCGTTAATTTGCTAAGCAATTTACGAACGGGTGTCCCGAACGAATGCGTTCGCGTATAGATTTTGGGGCACGAAGAAAATAGAAGCTACGAGCACGCGACTGTACCATCAGGGCGAAATTTTACTTCCAAATAGAATATAGTATGGTATAGTTGAAGAAAAATCGAAAATCCGAATATTCATACTGAATCGTTATTTGATAATTAAATTAAATTGACGGTTTCAAAACTATTTGATCAAGATGAATTAAAGTTTATTCCAAGTTTACAAATTAAATGATGCTGATATGAATTGGCTAATCAGGATGCTGCTTCACTAAATACAAGACTAGGAGTTCAATTGAAGAAATTTAGGACCCTTGAAGACAATTAACTGGGCTTCTTGATTGGGCGTGACTTAGTTGCTTGACAAATGAAACCGTATGGCCTGCAAATGCATCTGGGTGTTCTATTAATACGCAAAGGTTGATTAATATTTTAATTTAATATGCAACAGTGATAATTTTTTGTAACCATGATTTTTGTCATATCATACTTCTCCCCCGGGTGGAAATCAATACCGCCATTCAGAATGAGTCATGGAGGAAGAGAAAACCCTTCCCTCGGAGCAACTCAATATTTATGTTAAACTTGTCGCATAATCACGGGGTGCAACGTATTCGTTCAGTTATATTGTACCAACAAAAGGGCAACCACTCGCGTTTCAAGGCGTTTCGCACACGAAATCAGCTGACACGAGGTGTTCACCCTCAAAATAAAGAACGTCATTATAACGGTTGTAAAACTGACCTTAAAACTAAAATACTATCATCGCTTCTCTGGTACGAAGCATCCAACCCTCGCGATATATACTCCGAGGCGAAACGAGCGACTTTCAAAAGTGCAGGTACCATCTTATTAACGTGAAAGGGTGGTATCGCACACGTGGCGAACACCTGTCGTGTCGTTCGCGAAGAAAACGCCGTATAATTAAAGAGCCGACACGAAAACGCGTGCGGGATCTACGCGGATCAAACGAAGAAACGCGAGAGGATTATTCGCCAGTTAAATGGAATTCTAACTAATAATGAGGAAGTTTCGCACACCCTCCTTTTGTTTCCTTGAATTTCATACCGTTCAGTTAACTTCAGTATGTTATGTTTTTCAAAAACTTCAATTATGTTTTGGCTACATGTTCGTAGCAAGAAGGACATTATTTTTTTGCTATAATAACGGCTTCACGTAATAAATATGATGTTCTTGTTAAAGCAACTTTGTTGTGCTTCCACGAAATCTTCCCGTCATCAGTTTCTTCTTGCAAAAAGGTATTGGATTGACCGAAGGAGGTGATGTTCTCATGGAACAATGCCCGGAGAATGTAATGGGTGTGGTACACGTTCCCATCTAAACTGGTGCAACTTTTTGTGCTTTCTTTGCAACATTGAATCAAGCGTTGCAATGCAGGTGCGAAACAGTCATCGTTGTTTCGCTTATTTTTGAACGATCCAAAATGAATACACTGTAATTACAGTTTATTAAGTTGCTTAATTTTTCTTACATTAATTCAAATGATATGTATTCAAATGTAAGAAAATGTAGCATTTTGGTCCAATATATCACACGTTTCTGATAACCTTAGCAACTGAGGCGACATTAATAGATAAAAAAAGAGTGTAACCTTCGAAGCAAAAATTCTTGGATTAAAGAAAAACAACTAGTTTGCAGTATCTGGCCTCGTGTGGTTCATTCGAACAGGAGCTGATTTCCCGTATCGTTATTCAGAAAACAACGTTACTCGGAATCCTCGATACGCGGAGAAGCCGAGAGGATGACGCGAGAGGACAGAATTTAAGGACGCCACGAGGTTACGACACTTTCAAGGATCGCTTGTTCGGGTTCCGAAACAAAGGGAGGCGCCTATAGCACGAAGATGGCTCGTAACGAGAAGAGGAGGAGGAATCGCGTTGTATCGGGATGAAAAGAGAGGGACGGTGCCGAAAATTGCTGCTGCGGGCCAACCTGTCTGCGAAAAATAGAGAAGTAGCTAAGAGAAAGATGGGAAGAGGAGGTCGGTATCCGTGGAGAAGGACAGCCACTGAGAATTCTACCTGTTTCAAGAGTCGGGGAACTTTGTGCATCTTTCCGTGCCGTGCAGTCTCACGAAAATGCGATTTCATTGAGCCAAGTCATTGACAACGTCAGCGGAGTCTGGTTCATTAGAGTTAGCTCGTTCAGGGTCGTTTTCTTACTTGAATTTTCTGCAATTTTGGGTTGAGACTCGGGTGTAATTCGATCGAGAGAACGTGCACGAGATTCGACTATGTTACGAAGGAGAATCACTTATAGAATTTCTATGAGGAACCCTTTAACCGAAAAATTGAATTATCGCTTGACAGCGTTGATCGATTTTTCTTACGAGCATCCTCCCAGCAAATACCTCCCGGAAAATACTATTATTATCTAATTGGTGGAAATTATCAGACTTTCACATTATTCCAATAAGAATTATAATATATTTTTACCTAAGTAAGGGTTGATATAATTGAAACGGATATATTTAGCCATAATTATTTAATTACGTATCTAAGTGAGCAAATATTAATTTGGTCCACCGTATATCGATCGAGCGGCTGAATATAACTAAATTCCCATGGCGAGTTAGTGATCCCGGGAAGCCGGGAACCCGAGTCCCTTTATTTGCAGAAGGATAAGGCCGGATGCAGTTATCAAAGCGACCGATAAGCAGCGTTCGGGCCTCAACAACACACGACGAGACTTCTCGTATTTATAATATTTGATCTCCTCGGGCCACACGGTACCACTGTGAGGGGAGTATCAACCATTGAGGGGTCCGTTGCGGTCCTTGAAGGATCCCTGGCTCAGGTAGACAGAACGACCATTCATGGCCTCCTATGAGCAGAAGGCTTGGCCTCGAACAGGAAATACAGAAGGCTCGGATGCACGCCGCTATTTAGAAGTTTTCAAAGAAGCTCTAACTGCGACCGAAGGTTACCCAACCCCTTCCATTTCGATCTTGCTCCTTTTTGCCGGGATGCATGCTTTGACTCGGGATCATCCAGAAGGGATCAGGGTTACCCGGTGATTTTATACCCGCGAAATCTTACGCCAACGAGAACGCCGCCGCGATCGGCTCAATCAATCGATCTATTACCGATACCCTTGAAAATCGTGTTACATATCATCTTATAAAAAGGGATCTTCCTTAATCTAATTTTTTAATGGGGATTGTTAAAATCGTTATTAGAGATTAAGCAGTGTAAGTTTCTTTTTAAAAATTGACAATTTGCAAATGACAAGTTTAATCTTTTTATACTACAGAATACTGAAAATTTATAATATTATAGTTCCTTTTATGTAAGGATCGTGAGATCGTGTGCGGTTTCGAATTAGAATTAAAACATCCACGCGCTCTATATTTTGCCACCCATTTAATGTCCCGCATCGTCGGTCTGATTTCCATTAAACGATTTAAGATGTTCTTGATTAATTGGAGCCCCTCTACGATGACGAATCATTTGATGATCTGTACACGTAGAATGTCAAAAAATTTAGAATATTGTTTTTCATACTCCCTTTTCTTGCAATACATAACTTTGTACTACCTTTAATTAATTATTTACGCTATATAAAGTATGCAAATTACATAAAAAAATTTGAATTGAAATTACCTGAAAACTACCTGTAATTAAGAAGGTGAACTGCAATTAAAGAGCACAAAACTAACGAAGAGAGAAAGATAGGGTGAATTGGAGGTTCGAATTAAAATCTGCTATCGCAATCTAAAGATGTAATCTTGCATCGTTACAAGAATAATTATTAACGTCTGATATTTGGGTCAAAAGGAAGTGACCAATTTTTTAAATGTCTTTTGTCACGCATAAATGTTACTACCGTGTTATACATATTTATGTAGCTTCTACCTTTCATAAATGTCTTCTACACATTTACATTTTCTTCGCAGTATTAATTCAGTGTTAAAAGGTTATACTGATAGTATAAGATATTTTTGAACATCCTTAGATGAAGTTGTAGTATACTCACCAAGAATAATATCATTGAACTTTCAACTGAACACTTGTAATAATAGCAATATTTGCATACAGAGAGATGAGCTCTTTTATTAGCCAACTGTTCAATAATGCAAACTAAAGGTGAGCATGAAAGTAGGATGCATGGGACAGGACTCGAAGGATATTGACCCGATCTGTGCCAATGTAGATCGCGTTCCTCTTTCACAGCTAGCTGTTCTAAAAGTGACTTCTATCGACTTGATATCACGTCAAGTATACTGTTTTTATAGTAATTAATTTCAAGCTAAATTTTATTTTATATTTTTCAATATTGCAGAACCTCTTCAACCTTGTTTTAACATTCTCTAAAAGAAATTAATAAATTTTATATAATAGCAATAATTTCTACAGGTGCAAAGTAATACCTAGTGATACCTGAAACTAATTTCGAAGCTAAATAATCAATTATCATTACCTGTACGGTAGCTAATGAATTTCCATAAATGTACATCAGGTAAAATTATCGTCTCGCGTGTAATTTGTTCGAAAAATGAGGGATATCGGTTGGAACGTACACTCGAGTTAATATCGTAATTAAAAGTAGCATTATATAATCAGCTGATGTATCTTCACGGGTGATATATTCTCAGTCGAAAAGGTGGCTTTCGGAAAGATTTCGAAGGAACGGTTAGTGAAAGAATTCTATGTAAATACCCATATTATCGATGCGGGTATAAAATGTGGGAAACAGTTATAGTATATCTATGCTAAAAGGTTGATGCATATGCATAACGAGAGATACAATAATTTCTTGTACTGTCAGTATCCGTTCGATTATATTATCTACCGAAAGCGCAATGAACACCGTTTCATGTTATCTTTATAACGTTTACAATGTTCTGAATAATGTTACTCGCTGATATTGTTGCTTTCATAATTTCGTAAAACGTGGACATATAATTACAAGCAATATCATTAAACGTTAAACCTTCAATTCAAGGTAGCCAAGAGGGCATCACGATCTCGTGTCCGGATATAGTTGGCCGGGACTGATCAGAAAGCTTGACAATTTGCATAATTAGGAATAATCACGCGAGATGAACCGTCAAGATTATCAGTTTGCTACGTGTCTTCATTAACATATTTGCTGCGCTTCGAAAGCTTCATATTTTTCATGCTTTTCTTCCGATAATTACAGCCGTCCCGAAAATTCTAATTGAATTATACTGGAGACACGTAACGTAGCGGTAATAATTCGTTATTAACAATACCACCCTATCTCAGTTCAATGTTGGAACCTTAGAGGGTAGAATTGTTTCTATTCCCGAATAAGGTAATACCGAATTGTATTCAGATATTATTGTACTATTGAATTTTATCTACCCTCCCCTAACATACGTAACGATTTATTCTGTTTCAACGTTCATTGCACCCAGTGTGCACAATTCAAGTGTATCGACCGTATTCTTAAATTAGCCAGTGAAGTTTGTAATTGTGTCAACTTGCTCTGCTACCCTCTATATTTCCTATCAAAACCTCCGCACCCTTCATTTCTCGTTATATAATTTCAAACAAAATTTATGAACAAAGAACATGATAAAAAATTGCACGTCCTGCTTGACGATTTAGAAAATCTATACAAGACGCATTACGTAACCCAGCTTGGAGTTGCTTCAACAAATCTGTGCAACCCATGATAAATTGAGTTTGTATTGTACGAACCCCGAAAGCAGCGGTGTCTAAACCACCCTGCTACCACGGTATTCCAAGCAAATGAAATGGAGCGAAACTAACCGGGAACCACTGATCAATGAGTCCACATTCGTCATGAGCAAGATAATCTGTCGTTACATTTTTCATCAGATTTCAAGGGAAATCCGGGTATCGATGACGTGATCCGTGTCCTCGGCATCTGTATTGTCAAGTAGGGAGAACATTATCGTTTAACCTAATCGTCGATTAACGTTCGTTAGAATAGCACCGACTTTGGTGGACGAAGAAATTCAAGATTCGATCGAAGGTCCCTCGGGTTCGTAAAGGAGCACGAACCGGCGGGCCAGGTGCTGCTAGCCTGGACCCACGAAGGGAAAATAAAGAACCAGTTTTTTTTTTTTAGGGTCTCCTTTCTTTCAATTCGTCGCGACGAAGGGCACGGTGTTCGCGCGTCTACCCTAAGCCATACGTCGTTCTCCTCGCGCCCGAACAGTGGGAAAGTTACACGGTGCACGGCGTTTTCGAATTTGCCGGGGTTGAGGTCTCGCTTCTTCTTTTTCCTTCCTTCCTCGAGCGCACGAACAACTTACCTCGTACCTCGAAGCCACTGTGTGCAACGCGCCGCATTCGTTGCACGGTTCCGAATCGCCGCCTCCCGGATGGTTCTTCGATCGCTTATGCCGACGAACTTCGCTTTGTACTTCCTGTTGATGCTCATCAGAAGATGAGGAAACGGGATGCCCTTAGCGCGTGGATTTTCTTGATACGCTCGTTAATGAAACATTGAAACGTCTTCATTTCATTCGTCATATACTGACACTCCCTTTACCAGGGTTATGATAAATTAACACTGTTCGTTCTACTAGCAGTCAATTGGAAATTTATCCATCACAGATTACTTTAAGTTAAAGTTTAGAAGAGACAATTCTTGATAATAATGGAAATTAATTTTTTATCAGAAAATACCCCTTTTTATTTTAAGTCGATATACATAGTCTCTCGTTAATTAGCGAAAAAGAGCTCTTAAACTCAGGTGGTAAACTTGGCTCGTTTCGTCCGAGAGTGTCCTGAAGTGATTCAACTCGAAATCCAAAGACGAAATCGATTAAAGAGGGTAGCGAGTTAAATGGTATTAAGTTCGAAAGCTGTTTCAACACCTTCAAAGGGTTTTCAAAGTGCCAAAGTCGACGAGTTTCAAGTGTTTCACGCCGTTCTCCCTTATTCCCTCTTCACTTCTCAGGAAAGTAATGCTCTTAACGATATTTTTATTGCGGCAGGGCCCCGAGAGAGGTACGAACATTAGTACAAAAGTAGACAAAAGGACCTAACCCTACCCAGTTAATTCATACATGTACACCCTTTTCGAAACACGAGTCATTCAAGTTTCATACATGACATTTGCATTTCACCTAAATGTATGCAAATTTTCAATTCTAATATCAATATTTGCAAACCTTTATGCTTAATTGAGGCTACTATGGAAATATCCATATGTAATTTACCATTGAATTTCAAATTTTATTTATTCCAAAATATATTAAATTAACGAAAAAAAATCATAAATATTTCTAATCCTTTTTCTTAAAGTAGAGCTTTCGATTTTCAAAAGTTTCCCAATGCAAAGGTTTAAATTAAAAAGTATTAAAAGTAAATGAAAAATTACTTTCTACCACGAAGTGAGGGGTTTAAGGGTCAAGAAACCCGACGTCCTTTTTGCCACTCGATTAACGACTCGTCGCGTCGGTGCGAGTCGTCTGAAACTTCCGGAAGATGCGGTTGTCTCTCGCTTAATCCACGCGACGTACGATTCTTCTTTCTCCTTCCGTTTCTTCAATTTCGCGTCTCCTCTCCTTCTCTATTTTCGGCAAGATGATGCGTCGCGTCGCGGGGCTGCATACGAAACACGAAAGAGGCCAGACGCATTCGCGACGTGGTCGTGCATCGTTGAATAAACCGATGCGCCACTCGTGTACGCTACGTGCAACGTATTTTTGCAGGACACGCGGACCAGCGGGTACGTTCTTTCGACGGACTTTCCCTTTCTGCCTTGTTGTCTTTGTTACTCTCCTCTCAACCTCTCCGCATCTCGCTTTTTTTGGTTGCTCCTCCCAAGAACGCTGCCTCCTTCTTTTTTTTTATTATTCTTGATCCTTTATTCTTGATTCTTTATTCCCCGGTGTACTCTAGGCAAGCAGACGTTTGCTTGCACACCGACAACAGCACACGCGCTCGTATTAAAGCGCAATATGCATTTCAAACTGGTTTTTACATCGGCTATGTCGAACATAATACTGCAAAGACTCACCTTTTCGAAAACGAAACTTTCGAATAGATACACGCAACGACGATGTACGTTGAATGGAATTCAGTGAAATTTTTGAATACCTCAAACAGTTAAGGGACACGAAATTACTTGGGATATTACTTTTGAATTCTGTTTCTCTACTATTTCTGCCCCTGACACCCCATAATTTCCCACTTCTTCAGGCCCATCTCCAAAGTCTCAAAGTCAGGGAATTATCGTGGGGCTATTGCACGTTTCAGCGAAAGGCCTTGAAGTGCAAGGGGTTAATACCATTTCATCGGCAGGCGACGTGGAAACATTTGAAAAAAGTAGGTACACGAAATCCCCGACGAATCATCTGCCTGCGTCCGTACGCAGAATGCAGTTCCGGGCTGGAACGCGGTTGGGAAAACAAACGGGGGGTGCAAGAAGGGATGCCGAGTAACAGAGTGGAGGATCGGCGGAGAAAAAGTAGAAAGAAGAGGAAGAAAGAAGCAGGGGTTGGCGAGAAGAAGGAAGAAGGAAGGAGTAGAAAGGGAGAGGCAGTTGTTCGGGGGCACACAGGTGTCGGTCTAGACTCTTTATATTCCCTGTTGCGTTAACAATAAGTAAGAAAGAGATGCGAAGGAATAGCGAAAAAGAGGCGGGAAGGGAGTGGCGAGGATGGATAACAAGAATGGAGAAACGAAAAAAGAAGAAAGAAAAGAGTAAGAGGAGAAGGAGGAGGAGGGAAAAGAGTGGTGCAATAGAAGGCAATGGGAAAAATGAGAAACTACGTTTGGCAGAATAAAACCAGTTCAAAATGTATTATGCAGTTCGGAGATTGTGCGCTCGCGCGAGCTCTTCTGCCCCGATACGTTCACAGGGAAGCATCAGGAATAAAGAATAAAGGATAAGGAATGAAAGGGAGAGGTAGTCCTCGAATGAGATAAAGAAAGGTTAGAGAAGGTGAGAGAAAGACGAGGGACGAGACTATCCTGTGTCCTGAAATCCTGTCGAATATACAGGGCGTTTCCGATCTGGTGGCTGCAACAGGAAGAAGAGTAAATCTATTTTTTTTTTTTTTATACCAGACCTCATTTCCGACTAAATTGATGTTGAAAGTTCGTCGAGTAAAACACTTACGCGTTGATTGAGTAATAAAAGAAAAATCTTATGACATGTAATTCCCTGCGTAACGATTCATCAGCATTGAAATTTCACGCTCGTATTATTCGACGCGCGTGCACACAAATTGACGATTCGTCGGCGAAACGAGCGACACTTCGGCAATGCGGGATAATGTTCGATCGATGCATAAGAATTTTTTTCTCCAAATCATCTTGCCAAACCAGAATCGAGTGATTCATGGTGAAAGAGTAATCATTCAAGAAGTTTTTCTCTCACGCGGTTCCGTCTCGAGGCCAACCGGAGAAAAAAGATTGAATAAGTCAGCGACTCCGAAATGGCATAATTTAAATTGATTCCTTTACCAGAAAAAAAGAATGTGCAATTTTTCGTCCATCTTCGTCGTACGGAACGTAATTCATCTTGAGCGCAATAGAAACGCTCGTTAGAGATCGATTTTGAAATCGATGCTTATTACAAATGAAATTACACGTGTTAGAAAATATCGGCATGAATGAATTGAATTCTTTATTTTAAGGAGGTCAGAGATTGATTGGTTGAAATAAATAAATAATTTATCGCCGGGCAACGCGTGAGAGGTTCGAATTAATATTCAATAAGTACGTCGCCGATTCCTCGAAACCTGCCATTTCCGGTCACTGTATAGCGCGCTGGGTTCCGGTGCGAAAGGTAAATGCTGTACATTAACTTCTCGTCGAGTTCCAGCTCGTGTACCTTCACCCTTTCCAAACACCGTATCCCTACTTTGGTTTCACTCGCGCGCATCATGACCTTTAACGAAGCACGACAGGATGCGTCCAAGATCAAGATTGTTACGGACTTAATTAGGTAATTAATAAAGACTCTTAATTAATGTCTAGCCGAAGCCTTTTTAACTTTTCCCCCTTATTTTGGAGGAAAGGGACCTGTTTTTCGATCGTATCGTAGTTATTTCACTTTCGTTAATGAGTACTATTCATTTTTCATCCCTTAATTCTCGTATTTCATAATTATTTCTTCGCCATACACTTGTTGGATTTGTTAATTCATTATATTAAATTAAAATTGTGCTCTTGTATAATTTCGTATACCATACTATTAATAAAGGATGAAATCAAATAGGTAATTTATTACAAAAATGTTGGGAATGTAGAACAGTTTCGAAATTGAGTTTCTTAATTTAGTTTTTATGAAGTTGGTGATTCTTTTCTGACAAAAAGTATTTTTCTATTCAGTAATAAATGTGGATAGCGTTATTGCCATCCCTTTGACACATAGAGGAACTGACATTATTAATTTGCTTCCGACCTAATTACAGTATCCTGCAATTTTTACACTTTTCGCCGCTTGCCTCTCATTTATTGCGATTAAATGTGCAATTTAATGCATTAAATTCTTCAGTACACTGCATCCTCCGATCGTGATAATTTTGATATACCAACGTTCAATTTCCTTTCTGTTTACAACTACGTACTAAGAAATTTCAACGTACACATTCCTATAACATAACTCATTTCTAATTACTTAGAGATTTACTTGCAGTTCAATTACCTAACTTTCACCACCATTTAATTTCGATATCCTTTACCATTTTATAACTGTAGATTGACCCAATTGTATGGTACACCCTGTATTTCTTTACCTTTGTACTTCACGCCCATCCAGGAATTTCCGGTCGAAAATCTAACTAGTTTTCAAAGTTTACTTAAAATTTATGCTTCAATTATCTGTTAGAGGTATGCGCCAGCTGCGAGTGAAAATAAATAGTACTAACAATGAGTAAAAGTCCAGTTGTTTTCGCTAGTACAAATAGAATACAGGAATCTCACGTACAAAGGGGCTACTTTCTACCTGCCTGAGATTTTGGTACCACATAAGCTTGCAGGCTTACCTGCTTGGAAAGAAGAACACCGATGAAGTGTGAGTGCCCATGGTGTATTTGATAATTTACTGAACTGTAATTTGTTTAAATTAATTAAATGACACTCGTTCTTAGTTCTGCAATCGTTTGACCTTCTCTTGAGGGTATCATTACAGAAAATAAAATGCTAAATCATCAACAACATACCATATATTCTAAATATAATTTATTATACTTGCATAATAGTAATAAAGATAGATAAGTCACAGATTCGCGCTTTCTATGATAAGGATAGACTATTATAGAACTATTGCGATAATGACTTAAGTGAACTATGAATAGAATTTAAAGAATATTTAGATTATATTGAAAATAAGTTAGATTATGTTAATTTGAATATGTACCTACGTACATCCTGCAAATTTATTTCTTAGGCAACAGTTTTTCCACTTTCCAGGAAAATTAATAACAATTTGTTAATTCCAAAAATAAGTGTCTAAGCCATATCTCAACAGATTGTAATTATCCGAAAACTTCTGATTACCAATGAGATATTCAAAAGCCAGTTGCACGTGTCTACTTTCGACTGATTTCGTGATATACTTATCAAAATTAACTTCTGTTCTTGCACCTTATCTTTACGTACGAATATTACCACGATGTTCCAAGTATTACAACATAATCGCGATTTCTTTCGCAACTGATAAAAGGACAGTCCTTTTCTTTTCGATCATACAAAGACAAGTATATCACTTTAATAGTTCATTGTAGAATTTAACGAGATTCATCTACTATCAATCGGAGTCATTATCAATTTAACATTTCGAAGAACGATTAGATGCATAATTATACTGAACACGTAATGTCTCCTTGATCCCCACCACCTGTCACAATGTAGATACTCGAAAACAGTGGAATGTGGTTCGAGGAAAGTAGAATACACGATTTTATCGTATCTGAATGTGTTCCAATGTGAATGATTGTTTTCTGAAGATTGCGTTGATTAAAACGGTCGTCAATTATTACTATCGCCGACACTTTCGTTTAAACGCACTTTCGTCCACCTGTTGCTGAAAAGTTCAATATTTGAATCTTGATAGTTAAGTGTGAAGATATCGTAGCATCGAGCTTATAGATTGTTTCGTACAGATGACTTTGCTCTTGTTTGCAGACATCATGATAGCTCATGATCGTTCGATTTCGAGTCAAATCTTGAATAGGGGATCGATTAAAATCGTGGGTAACTCCACGACAAATGAGATTGTGCATCGTCTAGATAAAAGCTTTTCATGACTGCTTAATTAGCCGAATCAGAAATGGGACGTGATAGTGGCCTATGGCTCCTTATCTCTTAACAACTTCTGAATTTTTCCATCGTTCATTACATGCTCATTATTTGCTTCTCTTCTTTCGTACCGATGCTTCCTCAAGGCTATAATCATTTACAGGATATAGTATTTTATTTCTCATTTAATTAGGAACTTTCATTCGGATCTGAAAAGGATTAAAAATTTGGCAACTTGAAAATTGTAAAGAGTTAAGAATTAAGAAAGTTAATAAAGTTAATAGAGAATTCGATATTTTCTATACATATGTTAGTTATTTTGAAAATTTATCGGGTGGAAGAAAGAGAAACTTTAATCGAATGCTATATTTTTTATTACACTTCAATCCGATTTTGCAATAGCTGAAATACGTGCAGACTTGTTCCATTGAAGATTGATATGCTGGCGCCTGTTATATAATCCGCTTTAGCAAAATGAAGTCAGAAAACAGAGGAAACACTTTCTCCAACTCGCACTAGGGGTGCTTCCGGGATATGTATTACAATGATGGGAGGAAAGCCAGTTTGACTTTGCCATTGTATTCGGACTAATTAATGATGTCAGTGACAGCACTCATTTTGTCGACCATCACAGAATCTTTGAATTTTTATTACTATTTATTCGAATAAGTATCAGACGACTAAAGACATACCCATAAATTAATTTTATAAGCCCTAATAACCCCTTGGTATTTCCCCAAGTTGACCGTTCCATGGGTCTGTTTTATGGGGAAACTTAATCCTAATTTATACACCATAAAGGAATACTGTTGTGCCAAAGTCATTTGTAAAATATCTTTACATTCTTTCATAAAATATGTATTTTCAGATGAAGTAAAACGATGTTTCCATACTTTTTAAGAAAAAATTTCTAAATTATAATGAGTTGTTTCAATAGCACCAGCGAATGTTAGGAAAGCTTACCCACGGTAAGGCTCAAAACCATTTATGGTTTAATAGAACGAAGGTCAATGCAAGGAGCAAAGTGGCACCATCCTGTATGCATGCCCTATAATAAAATAAGTGGTTCCCGGAGATCCTTATTAGTAGCACGGGTGAAAGAAAAAAGGAGATAATCGTAATCGAAATGGAAGAAACAAGAAACCTCTTTGATGTGATTCGGCATGGACGATGCTTTATTATCGTCCATTGCTATGGAACCCCTTGCAAATATAAATCTTTGGAGTACACTATACCTTTCTTCACTGCAGCACATACAATTTTTTTTCTTATTTAATTAAAAACAAGAGAAATCAGAGAATTTGAAAAAAAAAATATTGCATAAAAAAGATATAAAATAAAACTTAATCAGATATAATTTGTTACACAACGTTTAAGTTTCCATATTTTAAATCTATAATATTATAAAATAAACAAGGAAAAAAGTTAAGAATTAATTAATATGTTTAATCGAATGATACATATCAAAGTAAGATACAAGTAATATCAGAAGTTAAATAATTCAATGATTAAAATTCATTCAATTACATTGAACATTTACAAACGGTAATAATTATCTTTCCGCTCTAAAGTACTAATTATCATACTGATAATTTTAAATGAGCGAAACTTCTTTGAGAATAAGTCTTTAGGAAGCATGTTATCCTTAATTTTTCTTATCACTAAGAAAGGTAAATACCGTATGTGACACCTTTCTTAATTATTCCATCATTCAACACAGAAATTTGATACTTTTTAAAAAAAGAATGCATGATCTAATTTTTTATATACATAAACTATTATCACAATTGGATCAACATACATGCTTCAATTAATGAAAAATGATAAATCCAGAACAAAATTTATCAATAAAATCCAATTATTATTATTTTTAATACATAAGTACCGAAACTCCAATAAAAATAATTAATTCGCAAACTTTCAATCTCAAGCCTTTAATGAAGCAATTAAAGTCTATAATATATACAGAAACCGTTGTAAAATTATGGTTTTCATTTCAAAATCTTCATTTAATTACACTTTGAAATGTAATCATATTTAATTCGTTTTTTTTTTTTTTTAAGGATGGGAGGGAAACGAAATTGTTCCCCTGTCGATAAAACGTGGCGGTTTAATTTTCAGGAACAACTTTCTTATCAAATGTTATCAACCTTTAGTAGAGTTCAGAGTCGTATTGTTCTACAAACGTGGTCAAATTGAAGTGAAGTAAAGTAATCTACAATCTCAAGGAGCCCGGACCAAATCTAAGATAGGTGTCAAGCACCTATGAAATTCCTCTGGAATGTTTAATTACCTTATCTTCGACTACCTGGTCTACCGCGTATCGCGTATTACCTGTCTACCAATAGAAAGCGGCCAAGGTAAATAGTCTAAAAAAGAAAGGTATTCTGAGAACACACGTACCAGACCTCTCTTTCCTCGCTCGTTTCGTTATCGAATTCAGCAACCTTTCTTCTCGGAAAGCGGTATAAAATAGATGGAACGGAATTCTATACGATTATCTCTCACCGACAAAATAATCGTAATCCTCATTGTTTTATTAATGACCGGCTCATTATATATCGTACCTACTTCTAGTTAACAATAAGAGTTTTTCTCAGATCCTTTGACATTAATGGTTCATAATGTACACATCATAAACATTTATACAAAAGCTTTATTTAATTACGGAAAATGTGTAATTAATATAGATCAATGCTTTTTTAGAATAATATTTTTATTAAATCAGGATCAGTTTTTTAGAATTTGTCTAAGTGAAAATAAATAATTTTGTAGAAATTTTCCACTAAATACAAAATCTCGTTCAATAATATCACATATTATATCAAAATGATAAATCAGTTCCTTATACAAGAAGGGTTAATTAGCAGGCATTATGATACAAATGAAAAAGCTCCGGATCCTTCATTGTAACTTTCACATAATGCTCCCTTGTGTGCCCGCCCCACGGTCAAATTTGAAGACGTCCTCATTCATCGTAAAAAGGTTCACGCGTCGAAACTGTGCGAAATTTGAAAACCCTTTTTCTGAGTATTCTCTCGGATACTTCGGATACGGTGGTAACTTACCGGGTCAGAACTGATTTATTCGCCTGATTCCTGGACAGTCAGAATTGTAACCAGAGGAATGTTATCGATTCTCAATGGACCGAGGGACGATTATTTCAAGATTTACGACGAAACATATGGTCGCAAGTTTGGAAAAAATTAGGTCCACTTATTTCTCTGGTACAAGTCACTTTCTTTTTCCCCCATTTTCTCGAGTATCGTGTGTCCGAAATGACAGTCCGAAGCGTAGCTTGACACTTTTATGGTGGCCAACTTCGGCGGTTCTTTGTCTCTCGTTCGTTTTTCCGGCAGTTTCTTAAGTAAGAACACTTGTCGAATCTTCGAGGTTTGGATGAACCTATATATTCGTTTGCTTTTTTTTTCTTTTCCTTTGGTTTCCCGTTGCTTCACATCCGAACCGCCTTTCTACGCCCAGTTTCGCTCGGAAGAGCAAGCCCACAGACGGGTTTCAGGGGAAAAAAAATACTTTTCTTTCGCTGTTAAGACTTTGCTTGAATTATTTGATCCTGGTTCGTTGAACTGTCGCCAGGTAAACAAGTTGCTTTTAAGATGTCTGTCTGCTCTTGTGTATTTTTTATTAGATACATTTAACACGTTCGCTGCCATGTTGGTTGACAGTGACCGACACTGAGAATTTAATTCGGTCAAGTAACAGCAAAAAGTAAATATAAATGTCATTTACACCCTTTTGCTTTCAAGTATCTCGTATAAGAACAACAGAAATTCCGTTTCTTCCTTTATGTACAAATAGAATATTTAAAAACAGTGATTTAATTTTTGTTTAAAAATCATTTAATTCGATGTAATTACCTGGAAAAAATCTGAAACAGCCCATGACGCCAAGTGAAGCTGATTGTTGTATCTATCTAGATCAAACAAAATTTCTCGCAAGTATATTATACAAATCAATAGTTACGAAACGATACTGTCAGATTCGAAGAAAAGATATATGTACATAGATCGGACAGTTCTGCTCAGTCAGTTTGAAGTTTATATAGGAGGCGTTAACACCGTTATCGTGGTAACCTTCTAGATACGTTAAACAGATAATCTTGGATAACCTTATCATCTAATACACCGTTTTTCAACTATCGGTGCATTAAGTTTAAAGACGTTTCAATAGGTCTTATCGAATATTTGATAAATATTATGCAGTTATGTTTACTATCATTATTAAAATATAGGAGAAACTTAAACCTGGTCACTTTTGAAATGAGATTATTTTAGATAACATGTTATTTCATAAGTACTTCATTTTTAAAAATACAACTGTTTACATATATTTTATTTCATGAAATGATATTGAAGGTGATCATGTTTAAAATAATTAAACAGTACAATACTTATTCAAGAGTTCAATGATTATATCACAGAGATAAGCTTCTTGATTAACGATCCATTTCTTTCGCACACTTTCATGACACGTGCATTATTTTATCTGTATAGGGTGTGTTCGCTAAACAGTGTTTTATTACGAATATTTTTATCATTTCCAGTAAATCTTATTCTAGGTATTGCTTTCTGTGAAATACTTGAAACTAAAAATTTATCTTTCATCTCGTGGATCACCTTCAAATACAGTAGAATAATTTTGTTATATTAAAAAGTAGAAAGCATAAAAGTGCATTTTAAGAAGTATTGAAATACTGTATGGTAATAGCAACAATGTGAAGCATTACAAGTTGAAGAAAGAATTATTCTTCATGACATTGCTTTATTCTTTCCATGAAAGTTTTTGTTATAAGACTACCCATTGTTCTCCTTCGATACCCTTCTGCTTTTTCTTTTTCTTTTTCTTTCTTTGCAGCCTTAATGGTGAATATTGTTACAGATACAGATACCTGAAATATCGCAACTCATCAAAATCAATCATTCACATTGTAGCTATTACCCTATACGAATTCAAAAAGGAATGTATTAATGCCTTGTAGGATATTCTACTTTTGTTATATTGCAATTTGAGGCAAAATACTACCGAAAAAAGATAAGAATTCGATAATGGTAATATTTTGAAAAATTCGATATTTCGAATTATTATTTAAGAAAGCAAATTGTAACTGTTTTTAACAATCAGTTACAATAAATACAGTTGTAACTAATTATTAATATTTAATAATTGATCATTTCTTCGTGATTTCTAACACGCGTTCTTATGATAGTAAGAAAAATAAACTAAAGGGAAAGAACAAAAGGTACATATGAACTGACAAGCAAACGCTAAGAATTTATTTGTTTCCGACGAGGCCATTTCTATGAACAAGAGGTGTTAAGCGAACCGTTTAAACGAAAGTTGCACATTTCAGTTTACGTTAGGCACCTACTAACCAGTAAGAGAAGCAAACTGAACCGGTACGACTCTACCTGTACAATGGTGAACGCCATTACCTAATCCCAAGGTTGTAAAAGAATTTATTGCGGGTGCTCCTTAGTACCTTGTACCGTTAGGTCAAACAATAAGAAAGGTACCCGTAGTTTCTGTGAATTGACCAAGAAAAATTCATGGGCTAAGGTACGATATTCCTCGTGTTTTGTGAGGGGTCTTTTCTTCTTCCCATAGCAAAGCGTCTAATCATTTTAAAATATATCTTGCATCGTATTATGATAATTATAAATCATTCTAGATTCATTTTGTTCGGATTGAAGTATTTTAAATAGATACTGAAATTTTTAAATAATGAAATTTACAGTTACTGTCATAGTAATTACTTCCTCTTTGTCTACTTATATGAATTCTACTTGACGAGAAGGAACTCCATCATTTTTGATAGGCTGCAATTGAGATGATTTAGCTACCTACACGTCACAAATACAAAGAAAATGCAGTTATATTTATAACTCTCCCATTATAAGAAGTTTTTCCTTTCCAAGACAGCAGAAAAAGAGAACCGAAAAAGAAATAAAGGAAACTGAAAATATTCTTTTCCGAGTAATGGATATTGTTTTCCTGAATTGTGTGGGTCCTGATCAAGGTCCATAATTGGAATCCTGAGACCGTAAGAAAATAATGAGAAAAACACGAGAAATATTCTTACAATAAAAATGATATCGCCATGTTAGACTGAATTTCGTAGCTATGATATAGAAAGGTCGCAACATGGTGAGAAGTCAGAAGTAAACAAAATTGGATTGTCAAAACAGCAATTTAGGAAAGATAAAGAATTGAAACCTCAGTCAGGATCTTACCAAGAAATATTTAATAGTTTGTGAATGTAAACTTGGAAGCAATGCTTTTCTTGGTTCTGAGGAATGATAGGAGTAGGGTATCCCACCATTTGAATTATTTATTCACCTGTGAGAATCGGAGAATCCTCATCGGATCGGAGAATTCGGTTCTCCAAAGATTCAAGGCGAGTGGTAAAAGGTTCCTCCCTTTTAGTTAAAGTTTACACTCGGGTGCAAGGTTGACTTTTCTTGATTAAAGATAAGTGCAAGGGAGGTGGCACTTTCCACCACCTTTCTTCAATCTTAGGAGAACTCAGGAAGATTGCATACGACTTTGATAAAAGAAAACCCTAAAATCTCGAGTATCATGACATCACTCGGTTGCCGGAATTTTAAGTTTATCTTTTAATTAAAAATTCAATTAATTTGCAAAGAAGAATCACTTCTCTCATAGAAGATTTACAGGCCTACTTCCCAGCTTCTGTTGAAAATCAAGCAAGACAATGAATCAAAGGTCGCACGATTGAACAAATTCGCGTAAGATTCGCGCGCGAAGGATCGACGTATCTCGGTGACGTCACCGCTTGCAAATCCTCCCGGTGGAGGCAGACGCCGGTTGACCTTGCTTGAGTGCGGTCATCTGCCATTCGGTTATTCACACGAGATGGCGGAAAGAGGCGCCAAAGAAGGAGAGAAGAAAAAGGTAGACGGAGGAAAAAGCATGATAAAATGGCGAGAAAGAAAGAGATAGAAGGGTGTTGAATCGCGCATGCGGCCACCAGCTTGCTCTCCCACTACACTAGTATTCGTCCTCCTCCACCTCCACCTTTCACTATCTTCCGTCTGGCCGAGGATACTTATTGCTGTCAGTCAGTGTACTCGCAGCAAGCGCAGTTTAATGAAAGAAGAGCATCGAAATCGTTCCGTGCCAAGTGATACGGCTTTTGACCAATCGAGATCGAACTGATCGATCATTCGATGCATCGATGGCATGGCAGTGACGATTCTGGCTTCTGATAGCCATATTTGGAATGATAGTCGGCTTTTCGATCAATTGTGCTCATTTAACCCTCGAATAACGAAGCTGGGTCAATCACGACCCAGACCTACATAATGTACATAACGGTATTTTCTTTATTCTTGTTTATATAAAGGATATTCTAATTGTTGTTATGGTTTTGAGAAAATATAAAAAAATCATTCTGAATCTCGAACCCTTTCACAATTTCAAAATAAAAATTTATGCAAAATAATTGAAATATCAAGGCTGATGGGTACCGGGGTAACCGGTTACCCACACAAGAGTTAATTGTACGCAACACAACATTCTATTTACCCCTATAAGTTACACAAAAATGATTCCGGCAGAATCGGATAACCAACTGTAAACCGCAAGCGCATGTTCCATTGAAAGGAGAGCAAAGGGTGTCGTCGATGCACATGATACGTCACCTTTCACAAAGCTCGTCTGTCGATTAATGTAACCACGGTAATTCGTTTCACAAATTGAAATTAATAAAACGACTTTCTTCAGAGGATGGAGAAGAGGACGAGAAGGGCAGGAAAAACTTCTGTTCGGAATGTCGTTACGGTACTGTCAAAGACGCGTTCCGAATAATCCATCAACCATTCCTATGCTGTCTACTCCTCTTGCTGGTCGGTCGCCTCTTGTTCTCTTTCCTTGCACTACCGCACCACGAAAAGATGCACCGGCAGATAGTTCCTTCGCAAAAGGTAGATCCTGACGGATTCGTCGGCGCGGTTCAACTTTTTCAATATCCTTTCGTGACCAGCCGAACGATCAATTTTCTCTTGACCAGCGGAATTTGGAGGAAAGGAAAGATCACTGATCGATAATATTTTTGGCTACTTTTTATTCTATCATTCAATTATACAAAATAGATACAAAATTTCTTCTACTAAAACTAGGCATTCAAATTAAAAAAAATTTTTAAACAAATGGATATTTGTAATAATTCAATGAAGAAGGAAAGGTATGCTGAAGGTGTTGGTAAAAACTGTTGAGTGTGTATAAAGGCTTATAGTCCGGGATTTATTTCTCATGCAAACTATTGATGAATCAGATGGACAGAAAAATCAGATTTCTGCGAGATTAGCTTTTCGCAGGTTTCTCAAGCAAATGTTTCGCAACCTCTGAAACTGGATCGATTTTCAAAGTTATCGAGTTTCAAACTGACTTTAGAAGCGGAATGCCGCGGTGCTTCCGTACGAACCAGTCAAGTGTGAACTGTCAAAGATGATCTGCCTCTTTACCACCTTCTTATAGGCGGCTTCAGTCCAAACAAAGCCTACATACCTCCAATCTGACAAAATGATAAATTTTAAGATCAATCTAGGAGGTAGGGGTAGGACCTGATCCTCACCGGAAATGATTGGAGTAAGACAAAAAATTTGTCAGCATGTAAAATCTTATCTGGATAAAAATAAATGAATGAGCCAGATTGCAATATATATTTAAAGACAGTTGACATTTTTTGGCTTTTTTTGACTGGCTGGCTTTTAATCTTTTAAAAACCCTTAAGTAACATTACCACCTTTATCAACAGTTTTCAGATATCTCCTCAAAATTATACACATTTTTCATGAGAACTAACGAAACGAATATCAGAATGAGGACCAAAAAACGAATCTAGAAAAAATTCTTTAAATGCCTTATCTAACCTCCAGCAGCTGTTTATCAGCGTTAGCTTTAGTCTCTGTCTGTTCCAAGGGTCTTCATAACCAGATACCACAGATAATTTTTTCTTCCTTTTAATATCTATGAATAAATAATTTAGTTCCCTAGTGAAATACGAATAAGTTATGCTCGGAGTCACCATGGTAAAAAATTCTTACCATTAATGACCGTGCTACAGTATCTATCTATTCTTCAGAGATTAGGAACTAAAATGTACGTACAATACAATGTTCTATTTCATGATAACAGGTATCTGTTTACACAAAGCAATACTAATGACTGAAATGGAATATTTTATATAGAAAATAGGTGAATTTTTACCCAAAGAGTTAATGAGAGTTGAATCATTATTTAAGTATATGAAGATCTAAATTTATTATCCTAAATACTATTACAAAAATATTTGAAAGAAAAGTTTGATTTAATGATCCTTGTACGCGAACGACTCGAATCTATCACTAGGCATTGATGCCGCCTGAACCGAGGCGCGCCATACTACGCGAACAGAGACTAGACCCTAACGCCGCTGTTTCAGCTGAAAAATCTCTTGAAGTACATCGCGACAGATGTTGAAATTTATCAAGTAGCTTCGATTAGCATTTCAAATAAGTATTCGAGTAATTTTTTTCAACGAAACGACGTAATTTTTGCAATACATGTAACATTATGGCAAGAGACTAGCGCGGGCGCGGCCCCCACACGAATTGACTCAGTAGCGTACTACGATGATCCATCGCTCGACGTATAAAATTTCAAATAACAAAAATTTCAAATAAAACATCGAGAATATTATTATCAATAAAAACATATTAGTTGAATTATACGTACTAATATCAATTTTCTTTTTTTTTCTTCATAATAAACAATCTTATGTAATTAATTGAAAAAAGAAGCAAATTTGTATCAATTGTGTCTGACATTAGTATTAGAGATTAAACTGATTACACATTAGAAATAAGAGAAAATTTTGTAGTGTAGATTACATGTTACTCAAGCGGTATTTTTGTGATAAAATACGTAAAGATTGTGTTTTTAGTTGATAGCTATGGGTTAAGAACAGTTCAACGAGTTGTTCTCATGAAACTTGCGAATGATTACGATAATGCGTTGACGTTCTAATCTATGCTTAAAATGTAACAGTGTTAAAACTTTTCATTCGATTTGAATGAAAATGATAATAACACGAAGCTCCGTTATCTCGGTTCATCAAGACCACCCATAAATTTAACCCTTAATACTGAATGTGACGTAACGAATCGCTATCAGCCGCATTTTCAGTGTTGCTTAGAATTGCACAATATTGTGTGTCAAGGGCTAAGTAAATATATACATACATTACGATCAGCCTTCCCGGGCATCGTGAACACGCGTTCATTGTATAAAAGTCTCAAGTCAATAAATATATGCTTGAAATAGATACAATGGCCGTGTGTGGAGTAATATGTAGTCGTAACATGCGAATTGTAGAAATTAACCACTCGTGGGACGAACTGATTAAGGCTAATGTAAGAAACAAAGTCACATTTCATTTCAAACATACTCAAAAACGTTCAACGAAATAGATAATATGTGGTCATTGGAAGTTAATTATTCATGCAGGGATTTTATACAGTGTGGACACGTGGGTTCATCACACTTTCTACGTATATAACGAGTCCGTCTATAACAGTATTTTTTATGACATCTTGAAGGATTATTTAATGTCATTTTTTAGGATAATGACCTACATAATCCAATCTTATCTCTGCTGTAGCCTTGGTTACGCTTCTTTTTTTTGAGAAGGTAATCTAGGTCTTGAAATATGGTGAACCATTTCAGTTATGGCTTAATTAGAAACGTTAATAGCTTCATATTTGACATTTAACAAGTTTGAATAGAATGCATTAGAATAGAATTATTAGTTCATCCCTTAAAGTTCGAACAGCTAGAGTTCAACACCGTTACCATATTTTTATCATTTTTATCACAGCAAATTATATAGACTTATGTAAGTCCAGTTTAAAAGAGCGAAAAATACATTGCACGCAAAATGACAGGAGTACAATTGTTTCAGTTGCCTTGGACACATGTAGGTAGGGTACTGAAAGGAAGTTGTTACTGAATTACGTATAAAGCTCCGGAAACATAATTCCATAGATTTATTTACAGTTTACAAGAACGGTTAACAGGCTGATATGGAATATCTTGATGATTCTACTACGGTCTGATGTATGTTAAAACTGTAAGGGTTAAGGGTCGAGTGACAAAAGGAACTCTTGAGCTTTAAATTTATCTAGAATCTCTATGGGCCACGTGTTTTAAATAATAATACTATACAAGTGTCATCAATGTTTGTATTCTTAATACTACACCACTGGTTGTAGTATTAAATTCGTACAGGTTCCGTCAGGTTGCAAACCACAACCCTGCTCCACATGTGGCCTCCACATTTCTCTCCTGACAAACTCATGTGAAAAGGCGTACATCAAACCATAACATATTCTCTAAATTGCATACATGTCGCGTAGCATGTATCTGTTAAGGATATGCGAAAATTTTCATCATTTGACAATTTTCTTCAAAGCAATGGAAAGTAATTGCTTAATACTTTTTTTTATAGAGGATTGACATTTAATTAATTTTCCTAATAAAATTTTCATTCATCTTTTACCATTTTAAAGTAATACCCCATTACAATACACGAGACACCCTCTATAACGCTGAAAATCAATCACACTTAAAGTATGCAATTATATGAAAATTAATTAAATTACAACAGTCAAAGGAATACGATAGGTAAAATTTTCGTTTGTACAATTAATTTATCATATCGCAGGATATCAAGTGTACATACATGCTGGTATACGATAACGTGACTATTCGTAAATAACGTAGTATCTACTGATATACTTGTGTCATATATAGAATGGAAGCGTTCTCGGTGATCTTAAATAGCAAGGTGATTATCGAGCGATATGAAATGTATGAAGTATGAAGTAAGAAGTAAGAAGGTACCGGGTGAAATTAGGGTGGGGCGCCATGACGCGCGGCACAGTCCTGGCGCCGGTCCCGCAGCGGTGGGCATGCCTGCGGAAGATGGAAGGCGCACAAGCCGAATAGTTAGTTTAGTCGCCTCTAACCGGCCTTAAAGTAAAGTACGGGTCGCCGCCGATCACCGTGCGCGTGCACGAGACAGAGTTAGAGCCACCGGTTTGTCGTACAGATCGTGCCGAGAATGAAATTCTTTCTTTGCTTGGTCAAATACAACAGCAACAGTAGTATTTCTTTATTGAATAGTCTCGATAATAGAAAACGGCTAGAACGTTTATGGCCGAACGACAGTAGTACCGGCGGCTGTATCGCCTGAACGGATATATATTTTTCATCACGACATTTTTCCACGGTTAGTTTATTTCAATTACAATACAACGTGGGAACGGGCGTCCGTGGATGAAAGAAAGTGCGTTTTAGTGACGTGTATCAACCCACTCGTTCGAGACCGATCGAACATAATTTAGCCGCATCAGAATTGTAGAGAAAATAGGCGGGACGCGCCTTTATCCGCATATCGGTTCAGTTTCGAGCGCGAGATTCGAACTCGTGTCAAAGTGTGCTCCACAGTGGATACTATTTCTCTTTTGGCTTACAACACGAAGTGGCTGACAGGTTTGTACAGTGCATTTTATTTTTTCATTCTATTTTTTTATTTTTTTATTTTTTATTTTTCTGTCAATTTCAAAGTGATTGTCTCACATTGTGACATGCGTATAGTTGATCATCTTCAAATTTTTTTTTTTCCGTTAAATAGAATTTTTAACGTAATCGAAATGGAACTTTGAAATTATTTGAAGTTTTTGATCGTTCGAAAGATAAACACATCTAAGTAGACTCGTGTTACAGAATGGCGTGGTAATTGAAGTGAAAATAGTGTCAGATCATTCGGCTTTCTTCGAACACCCATCCAACCACTCGTTCAACTATTTCTAAATTTCTGTTCGCTTATAAATATCGATGAGAAACTTCATTCTGCAGAAGGTGAGATTCTCTGAACAGTTTGTATCAACTTGTGTATTTCTTTTTGGCAGTCTGCCTTCTTAGATCAATTACATACGATCGTTTATAAATAGATCTTGAAATAGCCGATATGTAAGTTCGCTCGTGAACGCGTACCTTTTCGTTTCGATTTTGCCGCCAAAATTTATACCGCCGATTTTTCGCGCCTAAAGCACAATTCAACGATCATCGAACAAAATCATAAAATAATATATAAAAAATTATTTCTAAAATACAAAATCACTATCAAATCTAACATTTAATTATTTTTATACATATTTAAACATTCTTTTTGGACGTTTCGAAAAATATTTTCGTATTAAATACAAATAAGTGTCTCGTATTATTCGTAACTGAATAATATACGTTCCCTGGTTCGGATCAATATAAGTGAAAATATGTCAAGCGGAGATAGATACGTTAACCAATATATTGCACTTTCTATCGCAATGTCGTGCAACACGTACAATGTCGCGCGAGCAATTAGTTTTTATGAAGTTATTCGCGGTAGTGTAATTGAGGGCAACAGACAGGATTATTCTTGATTTCCTTTTTGATCGCATCTCGTATTCCGTATTTCTGATGATAGAAATTTACTGAATTAGTGTGACGGTTGAAAAGCTGTCAGTTGCACGCTTGAATATTCGACGGAAATTAGTAAGCACACACTGCCACCTATCTGCTGCTGTTGGTGGACCGGTTTCTCTGTTTCGACGCGTGTAGGCAAAAAAGTACTTTGATCGTCGCTCCCCATCAACTGCTGCATCTTATATGCATATCCGGATGTATGTGTGTTTGTATATCCATTTATTTTCGAAAGTCCAACGAAAGTGATTTTTTTTATCGAATCACCATTGGCGTAACTAGGCGGGGCGAAGGAGAATTCCAAATAAAAATTTGAATGGAAATTTAACTTTTGAACAGCGGAGCCTGGGTCAACCGTGACCGGAACTTACAAAATGTATACAAGAATATTAATTTAATTTTTAAACGAAAGAGTTTCATATATTGAAACAATATTTTTTAAAAGAATAGGGTAGAAATTAAAAGTACGTTAAGCGGCTCTCTCCATGGTCCGCCGTCCGAGGGTTAATATGCGGTGTAATCAATTATGAAAATGACAGTGACATTTTTGAAAATCTCGTGTAGTCACGCCAGTGGGAATCGATTGAATAATTTCTCTTCTTTTCTTTTCTCCTCGATGCTCAATTCATTGTCAGACGGACGAAACTACATACAGGCAAAGAATACCTACTACAATGTTTGTGAAAGTGTAACTCTTTATAAATTTCTGAAGCATGTGATTTTTTGTATTCGTGTATAGACGAGGGAAAAAATGCGATTTTCTTCGTTGGCAGAGAACCTGCAGACGATTTGTTGGAATTCGTGTAAGAAATGACATATTCCTGATGTTTCTTCCAAAAACACTCGCCGACTCTGTTTACTATTCGACGAGGAACACTTTTTTCTTCTGTGTTTGTCGACACTTCGGGAACGGTTTAAACAAAAGTTTGTATCTTTTTTCCTTTCTTTTTTCTTTAACAAGTAACACGTGGTACTTACTTTCTTTCGTTCTGAAGGCCGTTCTAAGAAGGTGATTCCCCCTACCGAGTGTCTTTTGTTCGATTCAGCAACAAAAGTAGGGGCAGGAGGAACGGATAATGTGTCATTGTTTTTCACGGGCGACCGAGTGACAAAGGCCACGGTCTCGCCCCCTTCCTTTCGCTTCGTTTTTTTTTTTCTTTCCTTTTCTTACTTATTTTTCTGGCCCTCGATAAGAATCTCACGAAAAACGACTTGTTTAACCGTTAAACGTCTCTTTGTCCGAACGCTTGTCAAAATATTAACACCCGTATTAGCTCTTTTCGCCGAATGGTTCGAACATTGTGTATTCTTTTTGCAAATAATCCAACGAATTATACCTCTGTTCAATTGGAATTTTCGGATCCCTTGTGTTTTTAATACCATCAAAGTTATTTAATAATTTTATACAAATTTGACAACCGACAAAATGTCAGTGTCGGTGAGAATATTTTCCAACACGTTCTCTGCTATCGCGTGCGCGATTGCCAACAGCGCGGCATAAGCAGGAAGTTTTGAAAATGTACCGAAAACGGTACAAATGGCAGGGAACATTTTGGGAGAGGGTGTCGTGATGGTCCTAATCGAGCGGATATAAAGTTTGCGCTGGTATCATCAACAATAAAGAAAACATCTCTATCTCGTCTAGAAATTTATGAAACCGATATACCAGACGAATATCGTGCGACACATGAGTCACTCGAGCCACCCAGTTCGTGTCAATCCATGTGACTTCTCGATGCACACACGACACCCTGGTACTCTGGTCGCATTTTCTTCTGTCAACGTGTTGATCCAAGCACGGTTGCATTCTTCGAAAGAACTGGTGACGAGACGAAAGGATTGAATTGTGCCAGTGTTACGATGTGCAAAGTGATGCGTCATCCCAAGAGAGAATTGATTTTTCTCCGTATCGCGGATACACCGGAGTCAACTGTGTATCCTCTTTGCATTCAGATGTTACCTAGAACAGTTTAGAATGTGACCACGATGACTCGTTGCGTATGCGGTGTGTCGAGGTCATGATAGATTTTAAGGGTCCCCTGGTAGCACCTGGTGTTTAAAATGTACCGTGAACAGTTGCCCGTGAGTCTATGTAGTGAAAGATGTAACGGTTTCAGGTAGGGAGAAGAAAAGGTCACTGTCGTCCACGGGGATGTTTCAAGGCGGGTCGTGATTTATTCCAAGGTTGACGCGTTTCGTTGAAGAGGAAATTCGTTTCGTCGTTTTTGAACACCTATCGGCCTTTCGACACTTCGAATACCTGGAGGTCACTGGCGACTAGCAGCACAAATTCAATATACTCGAAGAATTAGAAGCAAATTATTATACATTAATTTTCTAAGGTAGCAAGCAGAGAATTTAAATTAGAACCTAGAGAAAAATTAATATAGGCACTTTTCTTCTTCTTATCACCTTTGGGTTCACCTGGGTACCTTGGGTTCTGGTAACTTTGGACCCAAACGACATTTCGTGGATGGTTGTACTCTTCTCTTGTTAGTTCTGACGACTTGCTAATGTTCTGTGTGCATCATTTGCATGTCGAATAAATTCGCCAGCCGCGAGGAATCGACGTTAAGCGTGTCTTGTCGAACTGTTTTGCGTTCTTTATTGATTTTGTCGTTTGGTTGAAGTGTCGTTTCTTGTTGAAGCGCGACAAAAAACTGTTCAAAGTGATATGTCGTTTACCGAAGGACGTCTATTTTTACTAAGCTGCGCGTTCGTATTTTCATAGTATTAACTGTATTCGTTTTGCTGATTCCGTGATAATACACAGACGTTACGACACGCTGTGCAATAGCAAACTGCTATTACCGTTCTCCACGGTTAAGCAACACGTTGTAACATTGCGAAGAAGGAAGTGAATCCCGATTATTTGGATGATTGACACGAGCCATCTGTAATGGAAATTCGTTGAAATCGTACTAGGGTGTAGAAAGAAAGAAACTTCGAAATTCCTCTTCAATTATGTACTAGAAACCTAACCATTATGGATAGGTAGATTTATTTAATGTTACCCTTACGAGTTTGAATAGCTTCTTACATGCTGCTTCCTTATCTTTAATTACATTCCTTACCTCCCACGTTCCATTATCATCCTCGCTCTTTCAGCTTTGCCATATCGCCATACCGTGCCATTCAATATAATACAAAACACCATAGCTCGTTATCAACCTTACGACTCTTTCACCCTTCATCCATCAATTGTGCTCGTTAAATACTTCTACATACACTGGGTGTTCGCGTTAGAATAAATTTCTATCGATAGCTTCAGTTCCTTTTGAGATATTCCATAGTGTTCAGTTAAAAAGTCTCCCGTCTTTTACTGTATCAATAAACGTCGAGCAATTCTACATACATTGATTAATGATTCACGTCCATGCTATTCGTTTATGCAAAAGAAAAATTAAAAAGAACATGTTTTGATAACGCTTCAGGCGAAATGCCGGTGCCAGTTTGGGATTGCTCTGACCTGGGCCTGTTGGACGAGCCCCTGGACACCGCCACCGTGGTGTCCGACGACATATGGAAGAAGTTCGATTTGGACTTCCCCTTGGACCGAGTTGACGCCTACTCGGACATCTACCACGAGCGTACCTTCGATGACGGTGTCCTGCCGGACCTGCTGTACAACAAGATGACCTGTCTGGCGTCACGCGAGATTCGTCATCACGATTGCATGTGGGCTGGACTGTGCATAAGTAAAGAGCACAATAGGACGTTACCCGCGAAAAAGGACTCGCTGATACAAAAGAAGATCCCGGCTGGACGAAGTCTTTTGATATCTCGTGCCAGTGCCGCTCAAACGGGGGGAACATCTTTGCCAACGTGCCAGCAACAAGCCCAGCAAACGTGCCGCGCGAAAAATCTGGAGAGCGACGGCGATTCCACGAGGCCGGAAACACCTCAAACTTCGAGTTCCGACACGGAAACCGAAGAAGAGGCACCATCTTTCAGACACGACCAGATCAACCTACACGACCAGATCAACCTAACCGAGAAACTCTATGAGTGCATGCCGGAGGTGGTTACAAAGGCTGTGCCAGTGAGCGAGGTCACCGGTCAACTGGCCAGGTTCCATGACAGGAGAAAAGAAGACGAGAGTCAGTGTCAAGTGCACAGGGAAACCAATATCAGGAACACTCTCAGCGACCATTGCTACCACATCCATCAGCCGGTCTCTAAGAACTTGGAACACCTCGGCGTGCAGACACCTTCTGATTCTGGTGAGTACTGACTTATTTCATTATTTTTTTTTTTACTAATGTCACTTTGTTTCGGTATACTGTTCTTCTTAGTTAAAACGTACAATTCACCATCTTTCTATTTTTCAAGATATTTTAAAATGCTAGGACAATTGAGCTAAAGTGAGCAGTATACTTTTTATGCGTTTGTACCCGCATGTTTAGAAAGATTAGAAAGAAAATATTAATATTTAAAATTAAAATGAAATTAAAATTAAAAACTTGGAACAAGCAACCACGCCCTGTATAACTGGGTATTTCGTGCCAGGATACATTTTACTATGTATTGTCAGAAAAGTAAAGAGGAAGTGATAAACATCAAACTTCACAGCACCTTCAGGTAGCAGGTTTTGAAATTTAAACAGAAATTTATGGGTATTCCTCGTCTGTAGGATAAGTAATAGGGTAAAAAGAAACACGAATAATTTAAGGGATGTATGGCTATTTATTACAATATTTAATCGTTTTGATCATAATCAATATTAAACAATTTTATTAACCCTCGAAAATTCCAAGTATAAAAAATAACATATTTCAGCTTAAATTCAGCTTAGATATATTTATTTATCAACGTAAATGTATTTTTCTGCAATGAATTATGCACTTTGGTATTGTTTGCTGTCGAGTCGGATACGTTTTATCCTGTACGTCTCTTAAAGGATTAATGAGTTTATTCATCTTGTTCTTTTGTACCCTCCCAACGAAGGCAGCAAGGTCGAACTAAGGATCCTCTTAATCGAGTGCAATTGACGGCAGAGCGTTTTGAGAGCGTACTTCGCCGAATTTAGGTACCCGTATGAGTATGCTAATCGCGCCCCCCTTGTTATTCGTCATTGGTAAGGCATGACTGAATACCAGACTGAAAAACACCGCCAAGAATGTTCGTAGGCCTTGCGTCTAACAAAAAGACGACAATTTTTTATTTTTTTATTTTCCACATTGAAATAAGAGAACGAAATTTTGAAAATTTTATTAGAATCTTTGAGACCTTTGTGTCGAAGGTTAATAAATAAACGTACAAATTATTGGTTCCAAGTTATTCAATTAAAATCCAGCGTTTGAATCGTTTCAACTTATTTTTAATTACATTTGCATAAAAATGTAGGCGTGTCGCAGAAAAATTCCTCGGTTCTTCATATAGGCTGGTTGGTCTGGCAGGTTGGTGATTAGGTTTCCGGATGGTTCACTGCTCGTTTTCAGGGCTCGTCACGTATCATTCTAGCTAGAAGACGTCGTTCCCTCACGTGCTTTGTCTGCTTGATCTAACTATAGTGATTCCGGGGAGCGAAGTGATTTGGCGCGACTAGCATAATTCGTTCGGGCCGTGCACTGGCGTCTCGGTTAGTCGAGGAAAATTGTTCCGTTTGCCACCTGAAAATACGTTGCGTCACACGGCGACATCCTAACTCGTTCTATAGATATCATATACGCTCGTACAAGTACTTACGCGATAGCTCGTTCAAACGACGAGCCCACGATTGTGTGGACGTTGTTTGTATGATAGGAGAGCATGACGAGGAAAGAGTCGCGTAACGAGCGTCGTTGCATATAACGCGTGTGTAAATTGCATTCACGTGCACGTGTGCGACGATACTTAACGAGCACACACGTGATCCAACACTCGCATACTCCACTTATGCCGATTATGCGTCGAATCGAACAACGATACTAGTTATCGTTACTTTTACTTTTCCACCTGGTGTTACGATACGTAGGCTATCGATCGTGATATTTCATGGACGCATAAATGATACGACGGGAACAGTTCCTAAGCGGGAAGATCGGTGTTAGGGTGTTGTGAAGTGTGCCGTTCGTTGATCGGTTCGACTTAATGGATCAAGACGGCACCGTGCGACCGGACACACCGTAGATTCGTCTTTCGTGTTGCCGTGTCACAGCTCGTAATTGGTAATTGCCAGGGCCACGACTTGCAAATGACTACTTTTGACCGCGGCCAGACAGGTCAGTGAAACAACGCAAAACCGGTGCATCACTTTCGGAAGACATAACGAGTTTCGTTCAATAAAATAAGATATTCCTGTCGCGGTCGAATTAGCATAATGATAAAATTAGTTTGCTTGAAGAAATGATAAAAGCACCGACCAAATCAGCCAAAAATATAATCAGCTCTCACTTTTGCGTAATTCCACGATTATGAGGTTTGACCTCGTTTCGGTAAACGAACAAGAAAGCACCCATTTTGATATCTGTCAAGACCTCTGCACCAAGTGGCCCGAGTATATCTGATTTATTTAACAGTTCACTCGATTACCTACTTTTTTTCCTTTAGAATCGTGCTCTTTTCTCAAAAGACATTGAGGCAACGGAGTATCGATAACGAATCTACATTTTTTTTCTTCCCTCCAATCGGCTCTTTCGGTTCCGATGATACTAGGGTTTATCGTTCGCCACGTCGTTTCTAATTTAACCACCGTCTTATTTGTTATCCTATCCACTGGACAGATAAACTTACCCACGTATGGAAACTTTGTTCTATCTAAGCGAATAAAGTGCGCTTTGGATTGAGCAATTTCCGAGGGACAAGGTAAACGTCAGGGTTGTTGCACGCAGATGCATAACGGGGGGGCGCATGCGCGTCTTTTTCATGCAAGCGATGCACTACTAGGGGGGCTGCACCGCCACGCAGCGTGACGTCTCTAGTATCCGACCGGTCATTTACTGCCGGCCACGTTTGCTATGCCAACGCGTCTACGATCCAGTCTTAAGAATTAAAAGTCTCCGTTAAAAGACGATTCAAATTAAAAGTGTATCAAGATACGGGAAGTAATCGAGAAAATTGATTAGAACGGACGAGTAGTTTCAGTCGAGTCTTGGAAGCCGGATTTTTAGCGACGCGTGTGCAGGTGTACGCTGGAAGAGTCTGAGCATGCGCGGTAAATCGCGCGGGAACTCGAAGGTCGCGCGGTACCAAGTGACGTCAATCGATAGCCGGCCGGTCGATCGGTCGCTGCTTGCGGTCAAGCGTGGGACCTCGACGCGGCGGTTTAAATGGTCGCCGGAATGCGGTTAAGCCTTTTTGCCATTCGCGCCGCGGTCTCCACGGTGAGGGAATACTCAGTACCGTGTTACGTGAGCTTGGTGCCCCTTTGGCATCTACATCTTAAATTCACTATCATTCTTTATTTAACCCTTTCGGTTATTGAAACCTATTACACCTCCTTACTATAAAATGACTGATGTATTTCGGTTTCGCAATAGCTGCATATTTATGAAAATGAAGCAAAATAACTTGAAAATAAACAATTTAAGTATAAATTATTTTATCTTCAATTTTTTATTTTTCTTTTATTTATTTAAAAAGAAATTTAAATTCAGTTAAAGTATATTTTTCTTATTGTAATGTCAAAATGAATTTTAAAATATCGTACTGGGTATATAGACATTTGAATTTTAAATACCGAACATGTTTCTGATGTTTTCCGTGTGTAAGAAACAATGAACGGGTATGTCAGTTTATTTTTCTCAGATACGTTAAGCTCTTTTATCGAATACTTTATCGCACTTGTGTACGTTAAGTGTGGCATTGAGTGCAATAGCTAAGCGCCTTTAATTACGTAAGCGCCGATAACAACTTCAGTCGTGAAAAGCGCGGCAATTCGCGGTGAGGACGTTCCTGGTACGGAAAGTGCATATGATCGTAGGATTCCCTGGAATCCATTGACGATTGTATTCAGCGTAGCTTCATTCTGTAAATCTCACTTGCAGTTAATTATCACGTTAAAAATCAATGCATTTTTAATCATGGAATCGATAATTAATTCTTAGAAACGAGTTACTAGCTATTTGATAGCAAAATGAATTTTATCATATTTCGGGAACTAGGGACTTTTCATGTAGATTTTTTTTCCTATAATTAAATTTACATTTACATGGTGCAAAATTTTAAATTTCGAATTTAAATTCATATTATTCAATTCTGCCTCGGATGATATTAAAATTATTGCCGAGTTTCTCGGAAGGAAATTTGCCAAAATGTCTCGTTTCAGCAGATGGATGCAACTTTCTCTGAAGTGCCATGCTTTTTACGACCCTATTAAATTTCCTATTATGTCGAAGTGTCGGGGCGTATTGGTACGATCTTGATCCGGAATACATCGAACGAAGACGCCGGCTCGTCTTACGTATGCTACTTTTATTTTCTCAGGTTCTTTTTCCACCGATGGACGGACCGAAGGTTACGTTCGGTTCCTCATGCAAAATTCTCTGGTTAAAGGTTCCAGGAAAATCGTGATGCGCTGGAACGCGAGCGAACGCCTATAACGCTCATAAAAATGTACGCGTCGTCGTTCGTGGTCGTTGAGCCGCCTGCAATGGGCTCGTTTAATTCTGGAATTCGCTGGATGCAACGAGAGAAAGATATGCCCGGTGGTCCCCGAATACGAGTTTCAATTTCAGCGAATTGGCGAAAGCAACGCTTCCACGGGGTAAAAGCGCGCGTCATCGCGAAATTCCCGGTAGTATTTTCACCTCGACGATTATTATTTTTTTCGCTAAAGGAAAATAAACGCAGATAAATATATATGAAATTCGATGCAAGTTTCACCGCGAACACGTAACGGTCCTTCTAGTCATTGCAAAACAATTCAACTTAGCGATATCGGCTTTGTAGGCAGGTGGGTTTGGCGGATCTCGGTGTCAGTAGTTAACATTCTGCGTAAGTATAAGCTGTAACCGATCGTTTTTCCTCTCTCTTTCTCCTTTTTTCCTCGTTACATTCTCTCCCTGGTAGTTGGCCGTTTCACCGAGGAGGCGTCTGTAATTATTTCTTTCCCTCGGGAACAAGTGGGCGCCTACTTTTGCACGGGAACTCTGTTCAACGTATAAAGTGCATCTCTGCTGTGACGTAATTCATTCATTCATTCATTCATTTAGTCCGGCCGCGTGGGAGAGGCCGCTGCTGATAAGTATCGTAGCAAAAGAGTTAAGTCACTTTTACAACTTTTACTTTTATGCCCACTGATTTTCCTTCGTTCTTGTTAAATTATAATTTCACCTTTTATGCGTTAGATGATTCTATAAATAACTTCATTAATCGTCAATGATCAATTTCATTACTTCAATTTTTCTTTCATTTCTTCCTCGTCCAACCATTCGAGGTCATCAACCCCGTGGTACCGGTCACCTCTACGTTAATCATCGCGTTAAGTCCCTAATTATTTGGAATTGTTCGAAATCACGACACGGTACGGGGGAGAAAGCAGTGTGCATGCCAGTGGTTCATAAGCTCTCTTTCATGCACCTCCCGCGCACCGTAAGGGGGCATTCCTACCTCTCTTGGATACTAGTTGCAGTCGGTCGGTTTCTCTCTTTCTTATTGCATTTCTCATTCTCCCGAGGCGGAATGCCGGTCTCTGCTCTCGCCTGGCGAGTCGATCGAACGAAAAGGAAGGAAAGAGATAGTTGAAGACAGCCAACTACAGCTATAGCGGCTGAGGGGAAGGGGTTGAGAAAAAGAAAAAGGAAAAAATGGAAGGGAAAGGAAAAGGTGGGAATGAGAGACGAATGCAAGAACGTTGGAGCAACTGGTATTTTCTCTGAATCAATCGGTTAAGGAAAAAGATAGAGGAGAAAGGACGTCTCTCCGCGTCTTTATCCTGGCTGTTGTACAGCTTCGTCCACAGTGAATCATTTCGAGTGAAGCTTGTGTGACGATTGTGTGAACGTAGATGACGCGATGTGCATCCCGTTCCGTGGGCGGATCTCGTCGAGTGGGCTGGGCTTAATGGTGTCTGGTCACCGGGTCGTTTCCTGGCTACTATCCCCCAGATACGTCTGCCGTATTTCGTATCTCGCGTAGGTTGTTATCCAAGGTAGTATCTCGCGGCATGCTTCCCAAGTACATCCGTGTACTCACGCGAATACCGGGCGGATACACGTAGCCGGTACTCGTAATTGGACTTTGCCGTTGGATAGTAACGCGTTATGGTCTGTGATTTTTTTCAACGACTTCTTTCCTTATCCCTTTAAAACAGAATAAAGGACGCGGCTCTGTTACGATAATAGCGAAGTAACAGCAGGGGAACGTGGGTGGTTGTGACTGCTGTTGGCTTGTCAGCATTATCCTTCGCGTATATCAAAGACAAAGATGGTTCGTTCGGTATCCGGAGCATTCGTTGGATCGCGATCGTTGAATGAATCCAACGAGAGCTCTGGTAGGTGAAGTCAGTTAGAAAATTCGTTTTCTATTAAGTTGGAGAAAGGTTTCGATTCCTTTGATGCATTCTTGGCTGCTTGAAAATCCATGAATTGCTCGAATTTTCCTCTAAGCAATTTGTCCGTTTCTCTTCCTTCCGCGGAATATATTAAGGGTGGTAACACCCTGTGCCATCGACACTCGATAATTTTTCGGTTTTAGGAAGACCCGTAAAGATGCAAAAGTCTACACCAACCTTCCTCCCCTTGTCATTGTCTTTGAGCAACTGTTTCTTAAATGTTTCATGTTCTAATTGATAATACGTATAAACGAACCTTCATACATGGCGCGCGCGCTCACTTTCGTAACTGGATCGGATGAGTTGTCTGGTTCTACGGGGCATCGGAGGAGTCTTGGGCACGACGAGATTTATGGCTTCGCCTCACATATGGACGTAACATCGAGTGACCAGGAAGAGAAACGTACCGCCACGCTCGCGTATGTAGCTCAGCTTAAGGGGATAGTCATCTGAGAGATACTTTTGATTCATGCGACTCGTTCACCCAGATTACGCGAAAGTAATTTCGCGTCTCTAAGCCGTCAAATGCTTTTGTGCTTCGATACGATCGGAATTTAGTCTGGCAATGATAAAACGCGAACGGAGAGGGATCACGAAAGATAGAGTGGGTGTTACTTTGAACTGCTGCTATCAATCGAAAGTTTTACATATTTAGAAGTTGCCACGATTTCGACCTTATCTGTGAATATTTTAAACGAGATATCTTAGCCTGTTCAAATTGATGTTGCACGATGCTGAAGAAGCTCTGATGAGCTGTGAATGACGAATTAACGCAACAACTGGACGAAAAGTTCACGTGGGTCAGCTAAGATGCAAACCACGCGTAGATTTCTAGCATAGCTTTGCATATATTCGACGGTTATCTCGAAAAGGTCATTGGATATCGACAGACCTATATATCGTTTCCGTTTGGTAGACAAGATTCGAGTATCCAGGTCGTTCGTACCACGTGGGGAGGCATGACTGACGTATCTCTTGCTTCGCGAATCTTTTTCTACAAGCTTGCGTCAATGAGCACGTCGCGACGCCTGATATCTCGCGGTTGGATGTCTCGAATTAAGAGGACACGATACACGGCCTTCGGTGCTTGTAACATTAACCGCGGCTCTCTCTCCTTGGTTCGCGCTATCTACTTTCTCCTTTGATTATTGAACGTAATGGAATTTTCACGCCCTTCTCGGCTCGTACGGTTAGATTAGTAAGTATCTCGGAATAAAGAATGCGGTTCGCATTGTTTCAGTTTCTTATTGTTGGATATACGCGTATCGTGATTATAGTTCCGTGTAACGGAACCTAACGTTGCCGGACCAGACGAAATTCCATCATTCATATACACCAGTATATAAATCCAGTTTCCTAACCTACACTTGTCCCGCTTATCTACGAACAGGATCAAAGAAATTTATACGGTACGTTCACTTCTAGAGTGAGCCATGTAAACGCGTTCCGAGGTCTACGCCACGTTGTAACGTGCTTTTCATGAACAGAGACCGGTCGAGTGACTCCCCGTTTAGGACTATTGATTTCGACCGGGTGTATAAGACATCCTCCCTGCCATTGACGCTTGATAATTCCTCGTTTCTTAGGAAGGTCCGCGTCTACAGTCGCAAAAGTAGCGAATTATCGAGCGGTTACTACATTTCTCCCTCTGCTCTTACGTGCAGCTCCGGGAAGTCTCCGTTGCACCGGAGTGTACACTCTGGTGCAACGTACGCTTCTCTTGGTTCAAGAGAAAGGTAAAGGAGAATACTCTCCCTCCATTTGCCTTGAATCTCAGGAGAATCCTGAGACAGCCTAACCTAGAACCTCTGTACAAAGAACATGGCCAAATCTGGCGAATGGTGGGGCGCTTCCTCTGAACTAAGGGCACTCCGAGGGCGCTCTTGCACGTTAGCGCACTCGGCTAACCGGGTACCTTATAAATTGACAGCTTTGCCCCCTGTTCTCTACCCTTTCGAAATGTTTGCCCGGGCCAGACGGACGCCGCGCCCTGTTCGAAACACAAATCAAAACACGTAATCAGCTAAAAGGGATTTGTATGAAAAGAGGGAAAAAAAGAACTGGTAGGACTGCTAACCGACGTGCAGTTTCCCCTCACTTCGGTAATGTTACAGAGCGGGGCAACTGTTCGATATCACGAAAACTGTACCCCCTTCTTCTCCCGTCTCGTCTCGCTGTCGCCTATCCCAACAAGAGAGGAGACTCGATCGATTCGCGTCGACGTACTACTATGGCCTGCTTACACGGAGAGCACTGACCTCCAAGGTCGCTCTTACGCGGTTGCACGTGCTGTCGCGAATTGACGTAGCCATTCTTCCCTTCCTCATCCTCTGGCGGGCATCGCATCGTGAACGGCTTACAGTTTGCTCTCTATCACCTCATCGTTCTCCCCCTTTACCCCTTTCGTTCTTCTTCTTCTTCGTTCCTTTCGTACAGAGTAGCTGCTTTGAACTTTGCTGAACTGTCGACCTCTTCCGCCAGCCTCTTCTTCACTCTCGGGCTGCGACAGACACGCGTGTGGTACACGCATAGTTTATTTTATTTTATTCTTTTCCCCGAATTTTTACGTAGTTTTGTTTCATTCATTCTCTTCTGCCTTTTGCGACCCGCGGTTGTTCTACTTTTCTTGTAATTGTGAAAGGCACCCTTGAAGTGGGATAGGTTAGGGGTTGGCGTTCACGTGATGACACGTGTAAATGGAATTGAATTTTAAACATTTTCGTATTCATTTTTCGAATTTCGAAGTATCCTAAGGTACGGGCGTAAGGCACCTGGTGGGTGTAGTCGCTAACCCACTCAACATTCCTTACGCCGACAAAGAATCAAAAGTGTTCCTGGATCCATGAGTGGGCAGTTTATCCTTTCCCGGTGCCACTTGGATGGTGGTGACTGCTCGGAAGTGGATATTTTATTTTAGCGCAATTTGCGCCCTTTACCACCGCCGGTATAAGCTGAAGCTTGGGAACGGCAGAGCGGGTTATTAACTCCTCAAGGCTCACTTTAGATAATAACAATAACCCTATCCTAAGGTCTTTATCATTATAATCTGATTACATCGGCACCGACTGCTTTCACCTGGTGAACATGTGCGTCCATAGCAATCAAAGGGTTAATATTAACAACAGGTCCGCAAGAAAATTGCATTTTCTATTTTCGTTGTAGAAACGAACGAACCGTGTCGATGACAAACGTATCTGTTTCACGACCTAGGTGAACTACCGAAGTATTGTCCGTCGTTGTGTTCACAATGCACAGTAGTCCGAAGCGTATTGGCGCGAATATCGGCATAGACCTCGAGCGTGTTCAATTGCACGAACGATATTGACTTCCGCGTTCTCGGTGCAATTCGCGGGGATTCTTTTCTTCAAATGCATCGGTGAACCGTGTCCAATTAGGCATTCGATGGTATCGACTTACGCTGCTGGCTCGATCGAGGACAGTGGAATGATATACGAAACACTTCCTTCCTTGGTGAGCAGCTTCGCGTATGAAACAATTAAGGCGAACGGGAAGGAAGGAGATGATGATGAATGAAGAATGGAAAGGAACGGAATCTGAATCAGAGTGAAACGAAAATAGGCGGCACGTGTGTCGACGAGTCGTTCGAAACCGGCGCTATTCCAGTGAAAAAGAAACGAAATTGACGCGACGGGGAAGTGGTTTTCGATTCGCGTCTCGGTTCCTAGTGGGACGCCCGGTTAGGTGTCTTCTCCCGGTTATTTTTAGAAGTTTCGCGCCTTTTCGCAGTTGCTCACCGACGACCTGGCAGCCAGCCAGTTTAGGGAAGATCCGTGTGCCTTGCAGAGGTGGCACGATCAAGCACGTGGAAGCGGTCGAGGAGGTTGCATTCGTTGACTCACACTTGCACGCAATCTATGCGGGCGTCCCGTTTGCCTTCTCTTCCTCGTTCCTCGACAGATGCTTTCTTCTTGGTTCCGTTTGCGACGCTCGGTAAGAGTTAAATCGTATCGCTTAACACTTTTGCACATATTATCAAATTTATTACTTTTGCAATTTTTCAATTTGCAATTTTAATTTCCAATTTAACGCTTGTTTAACATGTTCGAACCCACGTGGGTAGATCTACCCACACCATAGATTGAAACGATACCGAATAAATAATTTATTCGTAGAACCATATTGAATGAACTTATTAACATTATATTGCATATTTTGCAATAAGAAAAATGTTTTCTACAGTTGATAAGAGGAACGTGAACGGATACGTTTGTTCATTTGTCGGGTATTAATTAAAAGTTCACGCTGCGGTTGCAGTGACTAGATAAAGTAAAACCGGAAAGCCAAATGATCGTTCTTTGCACAAACAACCACGATGTATTAACAGATGTTCTAAGTAGAAATTTTTGTAATTTAAATCGAAACTGACCGTCGGTTTGATATAACGAAGTTCAATGATTGAAAAGAGTGATAAGAATCTATTCCACTTTAACGAATCCCGGACGAACACTGGGGTGAATACGTGATCTCCGAGGAAAATTAAAATTAATTTAAACGTTTAGGTTCTGTCCCCTTTTGTTACTTCAAACTTGAATCTTTTTGTCGCTTTTTGATTTTAGGTCAAGTTCGTTGCGAGCAGGATATTGTTACACTATAAATAAAATTATATTACAAAAGAAAAGAAATATTTTTTGGGCACCACATTTACATTTATCTTAGCTCTAAATTAAAGTATTCTAGTAATTATCATTTTTAACGTCATCATTTATCTCTCTTTTTTTTAAATCATTTATTATTTGAATGCCTTGAATTGCAATTAATTTAATACATGAATAAATTTGTGTTTCATTACAAGTGCAACTTTCGAGTATCTATTTTAATTATCGAATGTCGTTAAAGATAATTTATCACGCTCACAGAGCATGAAATTTAATTAAACGTATTCACGATCTTGCTCAATTAATGCCTTGTTTCATGAACGAATTGCTGCTGGAACAAAGTTCATTCTTGAATTGGCGGGCAAACTGTAACCATATCGAGTCCCTTGTAACGATACATTATCGCGTCGACATTGGATGATTATATTTCGAAACTGTCCTTGAATAATGAGTTACAATTCGTATCCGTATGTGAAAGGAATCTGGACCAACCGGATTTCCACTGATTGTACCACATGCGATGGATGACACAGTTTGCAGAAACGCCCACAGTGTCGTATGTCCCCTTCGAACGCCTCCATATAGCCACGTGCTCTCTTTAATTCGTCAATTATAGTTGAACGATCGTTTTTTCTTTATACTCATCGCAGAAACATAAAGTGTTCCTAAATGTCAGCAGTTTGTAATTTTATAGATGTTTTTTATCGTTGAAAGATCGATGACATTGATTGATGATGTAGCATGTAAGGTCGTATACAGAAGCTGTAGGGTTCCAATCGATAAAACAGAAAAATACAAAATTTATTAAATAAGACAATTTTTAGAATTCGGTATAATTTTTATAAATATTGCAGAAGATTATAATTGACGAAATTACGGTATCATCTCGCTAGAGCACCAACGTCGTTCAAAAGGTGGTCTTTCTTCCGTAGACGAGTGTCTTTGTAGATAAACGATATGGAACATCCGACACGGGTCACTTTAAAATCAGCTTATACTGATGTTTTTTTTACCCGTCGATACGAATCTGTTCCCGCTCGATCCTTCGGAAAATCGTAACACGATTTTTCTGCTGCTTCGTGGTCGGCCTTCACCCTGAATAGAGAACTGTCGGAGGTTAAACACAAGAGGCGTGCTTGTTTCGTCCCGGTCAATTAACGACGTTTTACGGCCATCTGTGGTCATTGATAGCCGTTTAAAGATATTAAAGTATCGAACGATTTCTACGTTAGCGATTTCTTCGCAAGATTTCCCTTTTTATTGACTCGGATGTATGAAATTGTTCTTTCAATCTTTCAGGATTAAATCGATCAGACTGGCCATTAGTGGTATATGCAATTTAGTCTTTACGACGGAAACATCAGAACTTTATCCGCATGAAAAATTGTTAAATTTTATAATTCATTTTTTCTTCAGAAAGGAGGAAAAATCCAAAATGAAGTTGAAACTCTAACAAAGACCTGATTTTTTGAGTAGAAAGTAGCCAAAAATATGAAAAAATATCGAGGAAGTCTGTACTATCGGTCCTATCTTTAGGCTGAAAGATAGGATAACCCACGGCCATAGCGGCTGCAACTGCACGATAATGAAATGTCGAACCGAACAATCGTAAAATCTCTTTTCCATGTTTTCCTTTGTTGCAGAGGAGGAAGAGATCGATGTAGTGACATTCGAGAAACCGTGCAGACCAGCAGCGTTACCGACCTACCCGAACTTCGTCGACCAGCAGCATTTCCAATTGACAGTGAACACCGCATTTAAAAAGACACCGCGACCACGAGGTAGGCCTCCGTCGAATCCGGCTAGGAAACGAACCGCGCAACCGGAACAGAAACCGGCTAAACGCGCGCGTCAAAGAACATACACGAGGAGAAGCAACCCGGTACGATGTATGACAACACCCTCGCCTCCGATGAAGATGAACACATCAGTCTCGTCGGCCTCGAGAAGTTCGTCGGAGGACGAGTTAGACACGGAGAAGCGAAGTTTGCACAACAACATGGAACGACAAAGGCGGATAGAACTGCGAAACGCTTTCGAGGAGTTACGCATTCTCGTGCCAGCGATCGAGTCGAAGGAGAAGGCACCGAAAGTCGCGATCTTGAGGCAAGCGGGTATGTACTGTGATATGCTGACCGAGCTTGACCAGAGCACCGTGGCCAAGGTGATGGACCTTAGAAAACGACAGGAGAAGCTCCGAGCAAGACTCAGTCAACTACGAAGGAGTCTCGCCATGACGCGTTGAGGGAGAGACTCGAACATTCGTATGAAATATCACCGAACGTGTTAAAATCGCGTTCGGTCGGTTTCAGAATTCAATTTTTAATCGACAGCTCCCAATAACTGTCCCACTCGATGTTTCGAGACGAGATTTTGTGGAAATGTCCGGCGGGAAGATCGCCGCGGCACGAGGGATGGCTTTAAACAGAGCGTGTTGAAGATATACAGGGAGAACGTGTAAGAACCTTGATATCCCATAGAACAGAAACGCCATGGTTACGGTTCTGTGGTGCACAGGACCGAGTAAATACTACACTTACTTAGTGTTGACAGAATTCATCGATTCGTTAAAGAACAATTATTTAGATACCGAGTTTAGTTTGGTTCGAAGAGAAAAGGGTAGAACTGGCGCGATCGGTGGAAGAAATCGAAGAGGCTGACGAAGAATTTTGAAGAAGTTTTATATACCATGTATATTTGTGATTTCATCGAATAACAAGCAATGTTAAAGATGAAGGGATTAGAGCTGGATCGCTTTTCGACGAGTTAACGAGGTATCGGTAAAAGATGCAGAACTGAGTTCAGCTAGATAAAGGAAGAAGTGTATCGACAATAGATTTCAAATTTTTTCTTTACCGGTATTTAGAGACGTACAAAGAAAGTTCGCGGTAAAATGCACTGTGAGAGGAAAAGGAAATCGTGAAAATCGGTTCGAATAAAGTCAGTTCTATTTTTATTGTTAAAATTCTTGATCAGTGTCATCTTATCGCGTAGATTATCGACGATGACCGGTTCCGTCGAGCTTGGGAATGGAAGTGTCGTATATATTTTCGAGAAAATGTATTTGCAGCCAATTGAAACGATATACAAATCGTTCGAGGGGATCAAGAACAAGAACGAAATCGATTTGTTATTTTATTACACAGCTTCCATTTTTTTTTTTATACTCGCTTTGATTGCATTCTAACAAACTTTTATTGAAACACGTTGAAATTAATTCAAGAAAAAACAAGACTAAGTTTAAGACGGTGGTTATAATAATAAACCTGAATAGTTTTATTTGATTCGAATCGTTCGATCTCAGACCTGCTTGAATATCGTTGGCAAAGTGAAACTTATGCATAGATAAGAGGAAACGGGTCTTATCATAACGTTATCTAACATTAGTATCGCCAGCTACCAACTAAAACTAGTCTTAGGATGTGTATCAAAGCTGAACCGGTTTATAAGTACATTTTTCTTTCAGAAAAGGAAAAAGGTGAAAGAAAAGAAGAGAGGAAAGGCGTGCATACAGATTTCGATCGTCAATGGGGTGGTTCTTTTTCCAAAACTTGTACCAGTAATTACCGGTAGAAAGAAAGTTGTTTCGGTTTTAGATCGAATCATTGGACTGGAAGAGTTGGCCCCGTATTCTGGTCGAACAGGTTACTGTTCTCGTTGCGGTTACAACAATATGCTTTTCCATGACGAACCAGTAAATTGAAAAAAAAAAAAAAAAAGTTTTGGAAATTGAATTCACAAATATTATGTAACTCTTGCAATTCTTACAGCACTTTATCATATTCGAAACTTCCAAAGGTTGTAGACGTTTTAAGATTCAAAAGTAGAGCTTTTATTTTTTGCTCCCTATTCGAGAAATAAGAAAATTAATTCTTTCTTTTTATTTTCGATTCATTGAATCGAGCAATTCAATGTTTGATAGCGAACATTAACAAGCTACGGTGAAGCAACAATATCCATTCTCAAATCTCTCCTTTATTGACTTCCATTGTTCTCTCCATTGAAATCTAGCGTTGTAGTTACTAGTAATTGTTTATCGATTGATTGATGATCGCTGTGCGATCTGTACGTTCTGACGTGTTACACATCTTCGATAGAATGCATCGATGCATCCGGTACTGATTATTTTCTGGAAACCTTGGTATATGTATAGTCGTGGCAACGATATAGGTGAGTATACCTGGGTTCAGAAACATAGAGCAGATGATAATCTCATTAAAATGATCAAATAACTACGCTTAACCCTTCTTTGAATAGATGGTTTTCTAAGACCATTATTTCGTTTAAGTGTAGCGCAGCTAGAAATTTCGCCATTACTGCCAAGATATCCACAATTATTTCAATTCCATACAATTTTGTAAGTCGATGTTCATTTTTGACTTCCCTATATCGTAGCCACGACTGTGCACCAAATAGCGCAGTAGTCATAAACGCATAGGTAGAAACAATTTGCATTTAGTACACAAATATACACGTCCAGAAATTTGGTCGCGAATGTTTGGATCTTCCTCCCGCTCAGTCCCTTTTTTTTTTTTAGATCGTTTCGATAGACAATTTAAAGTCAAAGTTCTTTCGTCTGTCTTCTTCCTAGTTCTTCATTCTGAGGTGCGACAAACTGAATGACATGTCATTAGAAAGCTAGTTTTCGCCCTTTAACGAGCGCCTCCGTTCCCTTCCTTTTACTTAATTCTTATTTTTTAATTTGTTTTTCTCTCTCTTTTTTTAATGGGTGCAATAAGGTAAGGTGGTATGAAAAAGCCTTCGTAACGGACCATTAATTTTGTTATTGGATGTACGTAGTTAGAAACAAAAGGAAGGCAATGGAGCGGTGAATTATCGAGTAGGAGTAGGATCGAACGATTTTTTTTTACCAGTTAAGATCGATCCGATTCCCGCGCTCGTTTTTTAGTTTTTTCTTTTTTTTTTCTCTCTCGTTAAGAAAGCTTTGAATTCATAGATTAAAGGCGTAGATCTCGTAATTTTTTCAAGGAGATAGGATTTATCCTCGGTTATCTTCCTGGTAGTTTGTTCGTTATGTACGATAACGATTGTGAGTCGACGAACGGTAACGCGGTTTTTTTTTTCTGAGAGAAAAAACCACATTTTTTTCGTAAGGTCTACAGAGGCCTGGCTACGCTTTTAGACACGTGTAAGTAATGTGTGTATATACACGTTATTTATACACACACACATATATATATTGAAAATTATATACACAAACATACGCATGAATCTGTGAGAGTATGAGGTGAGAGAAAGGGAAAGTATGAAAAGATAATAACGCTACTAATTACTGACCTTTAGCATTATTACTACTATTATGATTACGATTACACTTATTATTATTGATTATTATTAATATTTCTCATTATCACCATTATTATATGTATTTTTATTGTTACAAATTTCTTAGCATTTCATTGCTACGATATAACGGATTCTTAGTAAACTTTAACACGACGGAACTGATCGTTCGCGTATGGACGAACGATTACGAACGCGATTATATATTCATATATAAACGGTTTAAAAGATCGATAAAAGATAGGGATTATATTATATTATATTATGATAAAAACAAAAATATATATATATATATATATATAAATATGTCTATGTATATTTGTAATACGATAGAGAAGAGACAGACGCGCATGTGAAAAACGTCGTCGTCGCAGCCGATCGTAGAAAGAAAGAAAGAAAGAAAATGAAAAATCTGATTTGTCGAAGACGCGAAAGGAGATGTTGCGGGTGCCCTCGCGAAAGGAAATAAAAGGCAAAATAATGTGTTCATTACATTTGTAGGTAACAGTATTCGTTTATATACACACTTTTTACGGGCTATTGAAAGAAACAGAAAAATAAAAAAAAGTAAAAAGAATAGAAATTAGAAGGTACGACCTTCTGGGTGACAAGCTATTTAATACACAGACACACGCGTTAAATATATATATATATACATATATTATAAATACACATACACACGAACTATAGAGATATGTAAATCGCATTAAGGTACACTCGCATATGTATGACGCATGAGAGCTGAACGTATATCGAGAGGGGTGATAGAGAAAAGAATGCATGCTCGACGGTGCTAGACGAAAATTAAAGAGGGATTGGAAAGTTGCACAGGGGAGAAAAGAGTAGATTGTGCAGCACGAGATGCAAAGGAGCAAAGAGATTGGACTGGGAATCGGTTACGGGATCGAAAGCAGCAATGCACGTGCATCCAGAAATAATGTCTCGATGTATTTGTCGTTCCTTGCCGTCGTATAATACACATATGTATGCGTTATATACAGGGTGTCCCATAAACTTAAACTATTTCAAAGTAAATAAAAAAAGTTATATACCACTTGTCAATCTGCTGCTTCGATTTCGAGATACACGCGATTAAAAATTGAGGGTATAGTTAGCCGCAGAAATATAGCAAATATTTAATATTTGGAATATTTTGAATGATTTTTTTCTATTTATTTTGACCGGGAATTTCTGCAGTCTTCAAGCTCTGTATAATCTTTTTTTAGGACACCCTGTATATTACACACGTGCACCACACATATACACGCAGAAAATGGACAAATTGCATACAATATACGCGCTTGTACGGATACAAATTAATTAAAGACTAAATCGACGACACGACGAAACCTGAATCGCAACACAAGTGCTTCAAATTTATATAAGTACATACGTATAATCGCAGTAGTAATGCAGTTCGGAACACGGGTGGAATACATTTTCGGGTAGTAGAAGGAGGAAGGGGGTGGATTCAAAGCGGGAACGTTGAGAAGTTCGTTCGAAGGGTAGTCGAGAAGGGCCTTGACAGAAAGTTTCTTCTTTAATTCGTCCTTAATTGGTCGAATCACGATGTAATATCTTTTGATCGTACACAGAGAGAGAGAGAAGGGTCCTTATCGTACCTTTTCAAACGCGAACCTTCGAAACAAGTATCCGCGATAAGAATGTCGAAGTTAACGTCCGTTTTATCGAAATTATTCAAAGACCGCGAAACAACCTGGAATCCATTTAAAAAACGTAAAAATTTCGAAACAGCTCAGCCTGTATGCGCTTTAAATTATAAATAGACATATAGAAGGTTTATTAATTATTAAAAAAAAAAAAGTATCATTAAGCGAAATATTCGAATACCAAATGATGCACAAATACCTTGAAAAAGAATGAACCAGAAAAGGAATGTTTCGACGTTCTTACATCCGCGATTTTCTAGACGTAGTTCTTGTTATATTTTTGACAGATTTTTTATACATTTAACCCTTGCAATTGATAGAGGATATTGAAAAAGAGTGCGATTCTAGGAGCTATTGTTACTCACAGGAGAAAGCAAAACGAGTGCGCGTATGTTTAACGAATCCATATAATATTTAACAAAAAAAAAAAAAAAAAGAAACGAAACACTGAAATGAAACGAAAAGACTAAAGGTAAAAAAAAGAGAGAAATGTTTTTTATAAGACGAAGAAACTCGCATTTTCGACGCATCAGGTTTACTTAAGAAAATAAAAACCAACATGTACTGTTCACATACTCAGGAAACTAAGTGGCGCCTTAATTTTTAACTTTAAATTCGGTCTCGGTGTATACCTTCTCGCGTACGATATCTGTATTTTATTCTGTACATAAGAAAAACAATGATAAAAAGAGAGATAGAGTAAATATAAACGTTTCTCTTCCTCTTCGCGATAACATTCTATCGCAGGGACTCGCGTTGTACATTAATTTTTCTTTTTTTTTTTAATTTCGTTCCAACGCGCGAGTCGCTGCCGATCGATTGAGAAAATAAATGAAAAATTAAAAAAAAAAAATATATCGACCACGTTTCAAAGTTCTTCCGTGTTTTTAATGACGAAAGAAAAAAACTCGACGATATATATATATTAATATATAATAATACATACCTCGCAATAGATTTCGCCTTCTTGAAATGGTAGTCTTCTGTTTACGCTAAATAATAATAACATAGTAAACCTCGTTTAACCGTTCTTTCTATTATGTTTTTTTTTCCTTTTCTTTTTGTTCACTCGCTCGTGTGTCCGACCTGTGAGTTCTCTGTATCGTGCCAAATCAAGAGAGAAGGAAAGATAGGTCGAGAGAAAGAGTGAGGAACCATAGTTACGGATTTATCCGAGCGTTATTTAGTCGAATTTAGTCTATGATAGTAGAATTTCAATTTATGATAGTAGAAATTCTATGATAGTAGTTTTCGAATAGAAATTCGTTTTTCTTTTATTTATCTTTATTAGTTCAAAAAGGACACCCTCTATGGGGGATGATTCTTTTTGAATAAGCATTTGTTTTCTTCTTCTCTTTTCCTTACTCTTTTATTCTTTATTTTTCTCACTGTTTTTTTCTTTTTTCTTTTTATTTTTCCTTTCGATTGACTGGAATGTGTTTAGGCCTTCTCTCGACAAAGACATTTCTTCGAAAATTGCTCAGAGAATAACCTTGATTGACGGATCGCAGGAACGTATCCTCTTTTCTTATTCCTTTTTTGTTGTTGTTTCTGATTGTTTTTGCTAGATAATTTTCACCTGGTACGTCCACGCAACGCTATTTTATCCTAGGAATTCTCGTCTGGAACGATAGCCTGCAAGGTACGCGTTAATTTGAGGCTTTCGGAACGGGGAATCAATTTTCCCTCGTTCCCCCCTTTTTTCTTATATATATATGTATATGTAAGTAGTATATTAAAAAGAATATATATTATATGCAATTTTTGTGATTTTGCATAAAGGATATTTGCGCGTGCACGCGTGCGGTCGGGATTTATCGTTGCGAAGCATTGGGGGCGAATTTTTATGCGAATTTTCGACAGCGTGCGAGGACAACTAGGGGTAGCTTTAACTCTTAAGCATAATATTAAATGTTTCTCGTCAGACTCCTACATATCGTTTTTGGTTTTTTAACGAACCTGTTTTTAGAAACAGAAAATAAAGAAAACGGGCTGTAAGCGAGAAGAGAAATGTATGAAAATGATGAAAAGGGGGGGGGGTGAGATGTGACGAAGTTACGTTTTTACTGGTTGTTAAATATTTTAAGAGAGACAAATTTTGTTGTACACCAAAAGCGTTAGAGGAGAAAAATTCTACACGTTCCTACGATCCATCAACGGTTCTGAAGAGTGTAAACGTACCTGCTAGCGACATAGACATTAAATATAATAATCATAGTTACTGTGTAAAGAACATAGAGGCGGTTTAAAGAAGATAACGCGTTTGTAAACGATGTACGTCGACGTAGCTTTAGCTTAGAAAAGGACACGGCAATTATAATATTATGATACTGTTATTATTATACATAAATCGACTCAAAGTGGCGCGTGAGATTCGTCTCGACAATTGTTTTTAATAAGAATGAAAAGAAAAAAAAAAGAATGTTTTTTGTTTATTCCCCTTGGACAACATTTTTTCCATCATAGAAAATAATTTTTCTTTAAGTTTTATCGATTCGTAACATAGGTGTACAAAATTCGAATCTCACGTCCACGGTATATATTTTTTTCTCCTTCTTTTCTCGTAAAAATTTTTAACACATACACACGTGCAGTACGTGTCCAGAGAACATGTTCCCTCCTCCGTCATTGATTGATCATAGACGAACCTTTTCTTTGCAAGTTCTCCCCTCATTTTTTTCGTTTCTATTCTTAATTATTATCACTTTCGACTCGCCACACGATTGATCCGTTCGCTGATTTGCAATGCACGCATAAACAATGCCACGAGGACGACTACCAATGTGCAAGAAGTGTGTATACGCGTGAAAACGAAAGAAAGATAAATAAGCGAAACGCTGGAGGAGTGAAAGAGAATAGCGAGTAAGAACGTGAGAAAGTGAGATGTGAAAGCGAGACTGAACGGTGTTTATTAGAGCTCGATAGTGTTTTATATATGTGTATAAAATAAATATAGTTTGATATAAGAAACTGTGTACAGTTGTGTACTAAACCTTGACGTTAAGAACAACGAAAGAAAGAAGAAGAAGAAAAGGAAATGAACGGACGACCGAGTCGATCCATGTTCTTGCAGGGGGTGGTTAGAGGGAGGGGAGAGAAGGATTCTTAAACTTAACGTTAAGCTTTTTATTCAGAGCAAAATAATATTTTTTATTTATCCGTTTATTTTTATACGGCGTTGCTACTGGAACCATTTATACATTGAAATTCGTGGGGGTTAAACGAGTTGGCGAGAAGATGGTGGTGGACAAAAAGAGTTTGTGAAATAGAGTGAAAGAGGGTGGGAGAGAGTGAATTAACGAGTGAAAGAAAGAGAGAAAGTTAAGATTCGAGACGATTTAAGTCCCGAGTGGTATAACCAGAGCTACACAACGAAACGATTCTTGACGACACAAGAAAAGAAAAATTCGTTCAGAATCCGAAGAGAATTAACAATAAGAGAAATAAAATAGAGAACCCCGATACACATAGAGTTTTCAACTGCGATATTCATGTTAAATATATGTAAATATATATTATATAAAAAATAGATCAATCGAATCTACTATTTTTGCAAGAAAAGCAGATACCCGAAAAAATGAAGAAAAAAAAGAAAATGAAAAAAAAAATTGAATAACGTTCGTCGAGACGCGACAAGAAAGACGAATCCTAATTTTCATTTTTAATTGCAATTTCCGGTGTTAGTTTTTGCTATCTTCGAACGAAAATGGGTTTCTTCGTGATAATTAAGTTTCGTTTTTGTTCGTCGCGTTGAAACGAACGAGCACCACAGAGACTTAGCCGCTTTAATTCGGGGGTGGCGTCGTTGGAATTTCGTCTGAATTCTCGCGACGTTTTACGACACAATACATATATTTATACAACAATTACGAGAGACCCTATATTTCGATCACGCTTCTCTAGGTAACTCACCGAAGAAAAAAAAAGAGAGAAACTAATTTACATATAATTCGACTCCGTAGCAGAGTGATAAGAAATTTCTTTAGTTAGAGAGAAGGTAATCGTAAGGTTAACTGTTATACCTATTACTCTATTATTGGTAATCAGGCAATATTGTTAATATTTATCTAACATTAACGATCGTATTACTCGCGTAACTGTATCTCTACGATAATAATATTTAATATATAATATTATATAATATATTATATTATAAACTTATATAATACATATTACACGCATATAGAACAGCATATACTGTATAACCATTACATAATAATATAATATATTATCGATAATATTAATATTAATTATTAGCGATTAATATTCGGTAAGGTATTTCGTAACGATGCTCTTAGAGTTTCGTTCCTTTTCTTTTTTTTAACGGGGAATATTTGTTGATTGATGATTTGTGATCGGCCGATATCGCGGATAATAGACGAAGTTTGCGAACCCACCTCCTTAAAAGGAAAAAAATAAAAAGAGTTCACTTGTACCTATACCTCGAATGATTGTTCAGTAACTAAGCGGAAGGAAACGTTTACGATTTAACGATTTTACCGAGAACGATCGTGATTGCTATTTCTCGACAATTTCCTCCCGTTGTTCCGGTTATATACATATATTTCTTCCTACGTTGGTGCGGCTAGGACCGGAAGTTGTCGAAGAATCGCTGAAACCTAAGAAACACCCTCTCCGTACAGAAGCGTCAAATTGAATCGCATACGTATGTTAAGGTGAAAAGAATAAAAAATGGAACTGTAATGGATCGTATCACGGTGAATTAAAAGTATATTTACAAGATTTGTAAGGATCTGTATACCGTACAGACATGATACACGTGTCTGGGTACGATACACTACATTATAAATAGATAATAAATGAAGAAGTAATATTTATTCCAGAAGTTAAATAGTAATATTAGGAATAATATTTATATCTCTACATTTACTATTTACATATTACCTAACGATGTGACCATCACCTTTCCGTAGGATGGGGTCGAGTGGATTTTATGTACAGTAAGAAAATAAAAGAATGCAAACGGAGATAGATAAGGAAATGAAAAATGCTTGTTTATAATAAATTTGCGGTAACAGAATGTAGCGATTGAAAGAGAGATTGAAAGTAAAGAAGCTAGGTTTTGTACTTAAATTTATAAACAAAATCGTTCGTACACCTAACACGCTTCCTTCGAACATGTTTCGTTCTTTTCTTTTCATTATTTTTCGACAACGAACGGTATACGATAATTGAAAAATATAAATGAAATTGTTCCTATCGTGATGAATTATAAATTGGTTTCAGCGTGTTGGTGATCGACGATCGTTTTTGATGGAACCGCAGAATCGTATTCGATAGTTAGGCGTTAAATAAATAATTTTTTATAATGGCAATGTAAAAATTTGAGTGATGTGCGTACCACGAATTTTTTGATTGTTCCATTAATGATCAATAGCGAAGTATCAGACAAAACGAAAAAGTCTTTGATGTTCTTTTCTTTTTTCAGGAAAAAGGGTCAGACAGTTCCTTGACGTTTATATTTCGAATTATCTTATTATACGAATAAAGCTATTATCATTTACCTAAAATGTTACATTTTATTGTACCTGTGCAATCTATCTCTCATTTTGCAATCTTTCATTCTAATCAAATATAGATCATGATTTTGATTTTCTATGAATTTTCCATAATTTTCATTTGCTTTTGAAACCTATTCTCTAATTATGGTATATAATTAACATAAGTTAGCGAAGGTGGGTCTCCTTTGTTCCCCCTTAGAATGAAGGTGATAGATTGCTATGGAAGTTCAAATGTCTTAAATCAAATTAATTTAAAACGAAACAATTCACCGTATATTTTCTGTATTATCAAATTTTTTCTATCATACTTAACAATAATGATGTATTTTCAAAAGTTAAATACTGTGATATACGAGGAGGGAAACTGATTACCCCTCGGTTAAAAATAACACTTGTTCTTCGTATCTTGTTGACTTTTTTTAAGACAGTTTAATTCCGATTCTTTGGCACAAGGCAAAGACAAGAATGTCGTTATCATACGAAACGACAAGTAGATAAAGGGATACTTTCCACTGTTACGTAAAATCGAGTAAAGAGCAGCCTGTTCTGATTACGAGATAAAGTGAAATGCCGGTGGAAGGGTGGTTGAAGGAAAAGAATGAAAAAAGGAAAAAATAATGAAAAAATGTAATTCCAGTCATTCGCTTCATTTCACTCGCACCCATGAATCGCGTGATGGCGATCAACGGTACGATCGAAGAACGGCACCGGTTTTACGAGCCTTTATTTCGCTCGTTGAATTAATTCGACATCATAAAGAGTAAGATAATGGCCGACTGGGATGCATCCGAAACTGCGGCTCGAGAACACGGTAAGCCGAAGCGGAAACTTAATGACAAAGTCACCCCATGCTTGTGGCGTTACATATACGAAACGGACGAAATCTAACGATCCTACCAATTGGTTATCGTCTACATTATCATTTTATTCATATTTTTTATTCCTTTCAACATCCTCTTTTTATTAGGTTGTCAGATAATTTCTGTCGATGTGTAATAAATTATCATTACATTTGTTATTACTCTATGCTGTTAATTTGATCGCATAGTATCTTTATTCATTATTTTCTGAGACTTTAGAGTTTTAACGCTTTAAGATCTCTGTCATCCATATAGCGGTAAATTTTAACAGAACCTCCATTTTTGAAAGGTCATTTTTGTCTGGCAAGAGAGATGCAAGAATAAATGGGCTTTGATGATATAAACAAATTGGGTTATGTGAAAAATTTCGACAGGGGGCTCTTCGTTAATTGAAGAAAATTAACGTGGCCACCCGCATCACCATCTGCCCTTCGTTGTTGACATAATTTTCAGCCTTTTTGAGGCCGGTTAGTCACCGGTGATGAGAAATGGATTGCATACGATAATTTAGCTAGAAAAAATCTGACTCGTTCCAGAAGCTAGTATCCATCAACCATTTTTTGCAGTGGCAAAGTTCTTCTGCCAAAGAAATAAAAATTGTTTTATATTCAAAATTGCACAAACTATTCATTAAATGGAGATAATAGTGGTATGCAAATTAAGCAGAAGCTTAATACCTTGGTCTTAATTCAATACATTCAATTATTCTTTTTTGTTTTCTTCTTCCACCCCTATTATTCGTTCCTCTTCCGTTTCTTCGTTTGCATCCTTTATTTCATTGCCCTCTGCATTCATTTAGCTTTTTTACCTTCGCCGTTCGCGCTTCCTGTGGAAAGTTTCCGTGCAGTTGCGTCAATAGAGTATTTCGACCGGGCCAGCCGCGATTAGGTGGCTAAATGTGAGAATTATGGAAAGCAGAGGCAACGTGCACGCATCCACGCGGCTAATAAAGCGAATGATATATAACGGCTTCCCGAAATACACAAAGTTTAATCGAGGATTCCACGAAAGACGACTGAACGCGAGATCGTCGGAAAACTTTTATCGGGTGTAAAATTGATGGTAAATCAAATGGTCTGTCTCGACGATGGTTTTAACGAAACTTTAATGCTGATCCTTGAAATTCGAGATCTAAGATACTGTAAAATTAAGATTTTTCTTTATACAATCCTCGTTTATTTGCTATTTCAATATAATAATAAACAACTGAATAACAGTGATTTACCTATAGGCTTGTATCTTTCTTACTTAAAGGGGTGAATCACCCTAAGGCATCTAAACCTTTGAAATTTATTTTTCATGGCTAATTAGTTAATGAAAAATCTAGATTTCTTTAGAATATGTATTAGAATAATCTTTTATAAGAATAGAAAAAGGAGTGAGTACGTTCTTTCCTCTATACATTAATTTTACTATCAATATGTACTAATTTGTTCTGTCTTAAAATCTCTGAAAATCAATAGTTTGGAATCGTGGATGTATAGAAACCAATCCACGAATTCAGCTATCAGTCAGCTGTTCAAACTCAAATACATTTTATTGTTAGCTTCTTTATTCCAAAATTAATTTTATATTGTAACAATGTAAGTCCTTGAATATTATCTGTTTTCAACCAAAAATAAGTAGACAATTTTTTGCATAGGTTTAATTAACATCACTAAATTTTAAAACATGATTAATTAAAAATTGTTATTCTGGAAAATTAATAGGATCCAATGTCATAGTTGAACAAGACTTATGTAATTTAATTTTGCAATTTACATTACAAGATAAATATGCAAACTTCACTTATGAATGAAATCATTTAAAATGATACTAAAGTTCAACGTCTACGTAATGAAATGTCAAAGTATAAAGTACTTCTAATTTTTAAGGACTTGGTAGATGTTTGTATTGTTAAAAGACATATAATTACACAAGCGCATCTTGTTAGTTATTGACAACTGCATCTCATAGCCGTTTATATGTTATGCGTAGTCAGCTAAATTTGTAGCACTGCGGAATATCATAGTTATGTATTCGTAACAGTGTTGACTAGACTCTTTGCGTTTTAAATTGCAGATAGATTATTTATAAAATGAACTTTTTTATATCTCGGATGGCGCCATGTGTATGTAACAAATTATGATTTTTTTGGTAATTACCACGTTTATAATCAGTTAGGAATAATTTGCAATGATAATTAGGTGCCTGTGATAAGTAAATAATTAATTCAAAAGAACTTTTCTATATTATTAGAAGAAGAACAAAATAAAAATTTACAAATGAGTATTTTATAGTTAATAATGTTTGTAAATTTGTTGTGAACCAAACAGACCAGAATCATTATTATCGTTGATAATATTATTTTTATCATATATAATAATATCACAGTATTTAATTTTATGGAATTAAGACCATGATTAAAATGAAAAAAGATTTTTCTAACTAAAAAGTATATATATTTAATTTATATAAAGAGAGTCGGATGCAAATGTAGATTTTAAAGAACGGTCATTTAAAATTAACCGCCTTTGGCTCGTAGAGCTTGATCAGCGGAACGCGGAACAGAAGCGAACCGTAGCTGCGCATGTCCAGTTCCGAGTAAGGATGAGTGATTATGGAAGTGTTAGTATGTCGCGTGTGCCAGTTTTAGCAATTTTGGGCTCTACAGGATGCGGAAAATCACGTTTAAGCATCGAATTGGCTCGGAAATTTTCCGGGGAAATTATTTCCGCCGATAGCATGCAAGTAAGTGGAAAAATGTCAATAGATTATGTTGGAATCTCCGTCGTTACTATTGTAGGTTAAGTGCACGTTTGAACGTTGTTTATTTCCGCTAGTATTTCCAATCTCTTCATTATATCTTAAATCTGATACTCTTGATTACTTATTATTACCAATTAATTTATTAAGTATATAGAATGAAATATGCCGTGTGTGAATAGTTAATTAATTCTTCTGTAGGTAATCAAGTAATCAGAACAGTTAACATTTTTATCGAGGTCGTGGTTAATTCTACTTCTATGTTATTTAAAAAATAATAAGAATTTGCGTAGATAGTTTAATTACGTAATTTATATTACGAATGAATTATTCTATAAATATTAATGATTTTCTATTATTCATATGTACTTTGAAAAATGCGTATTGCGATTCAAGAGTGTGTCGTAAATAATAGAATGTAAGTGACCTTGTCTGGTCTATAGATACGAGAATTTAAATATAGAATTTTAGTAGAATCCTATATATTCCTACTAAACCGAGTTAATACACTGTTAGCAAAATTTATTGCAAAACTATTATTATCGGAGCTATTGCCGAGCGACGTCCAAGTTGTGTGAATTGTAGCACAAAGTACTGAAATCTTAGCTCTTTATTTATCTGAATCTAAATTTCTATCATTTGAACAAGAAATTGGTAGGTGGGAGTATTGTTCTTGATATAATAAACTTTTGCTCCAATTCAATTCTCTAATAAGTGTGCATTTATTAACATAGCATTGCATACCTATTACAGCTGCAAATAATAAAATTTATTAATGCACATTAAATTAATAACAATTATAAACTGTTGTCATTTAACATATTTTGAAATTTTTATTTGACAATTAACACAGTATTCTTGTGATACAATTCTTACAATCATAAATATGTTAAATACAAAATTTTATTTTATTTTTTGCATTTCAAGGACCTTCTTTTCATTGGGTTTCAATTATTATTAATGATACGTGATTTATATGTAAAATTCATATAGAAAGAAAAATATGCGCCAATACCTCTAAAGAAATTAAGAAATATTAATAAAATATTTATATAGGCATTTTCATTAAATCTTTAGCTTTGAATTGATATGCCATAAAATGCTATTTTTTGTAATTTTTCTCTCATCAAATGGTGTCAGATTTTCTGCTATTTCATATGCAACCATCTAATACATAATTTAATAATTTAATACATAATGCGATAAGATTTTCACAGTCTATTTGTCGGTTATGAACGAAAATCGTTGAACCGAAACGCTAGAAGAGATTACAGTTTCAAGTGAGAACATTGTAGTAGATTAACTTATATTTTTCCTGTGGCTCGTTTCCTATTATTATCTTTCCGCGTTGTTTCAATCCACCAACCAACTACAAAGGTCATGTTTCTTGCGAGCCATAGATTTTGTGGTCGCATTTGGAGAGTCCCCGAGTTAATCGCTTTAATTGTCTTACCCTTTCACATACGTAAAGTAATCGTGAGGGACGTTTAATTATACGTCAGTGACATAAGAGTAGCCGAAATTTCCTCGAAAATGACGTGCTAGTAATTATCTTCCCACCGCTTTACCCACTTATCTTGAAACGTGTCAACTTTGTGTTACCTCTTCCATTTATGAATCCTTAAATAGAAGAGCAAAATTAAATGTAATTTTATCAGTTTAATGAACCCTTGGTTCTTTTTTACAACTACAGGTCTAATAATAAATTAAAAATAATTGAACACTCAATTTTGTGTAATAGGTATTTATTGCAGTATATCAAATTTGTCAAAATAAAGTAATAGTAGAAGTAGAAAAGAAGCAATTAGTTGAAACCTATGCAATTGTTGAAAGTAGGTACTATTTTTTAATAATGCAATAAAAGGGAATAAAGGGTCATTCTAATTTTTTAAATGACCTTTTAAAGAAGATGTATATCAGTTCTAGCGAATTCCTTAAACGATTCTCGAGAAGCCCCTTTGTACCAAGAATTTATCTCACAATGATAAATTAAGTTACGTAAAGTGTTTCGTTAATTGACACGCTACTTTACATGGATCTTCCGCATTAATGGACAGCCGGCCTTCATCTTCTACTATATTGATATATTAGAATGAGGTTTATTATCTCGTAGCAGCATAAAAGCAAACTGTATAAATGCAAAGTCGTACAGCTCGCATGATACCCACAATAAACTAAGTGGATCGAATTAAACTCTATCTTCTTGGAGTGTGTATTAGCTGGAGGATCGTGGGATTTCCGGTTCTTATTAGGCCCTTGAATTAGTCCTAACCCTTTGTGAAGGCGACAGGTTTATTTCTTACTAAACAAAGGGATTCACATCAATACTTCATATTAAAATTTATGAACCCTACAATGAAAATGTTTGACATTAATTCATTTGTCATATTTACCGGTGTTTTAATTATTGAATTTTATTGTCATTATATAATCATCTTAACATTATACATTTTGGGGGCAATGTAGGCTTTTTTTAGTTAAGAATAACTGTAAGGTAACTTGGGTTTGGAAGAACCTAGGAGGATTCTAGGTAAAGTCAGAAAGATTCTAGGAAAATTCTAGGACGGACTAGGGAGAGCCTTAGAAAGGCCTAGAGGGAATCAGGGATAGCCTTAGAAAATTCAAAGTCGAACCAAGGAAAGCATTAGAAAAGTTTAGGGAAAAGCAAGGAAAGCCTTAGAAAATCCTAGGGAAAATAGGGATAGCCTTAGAAAAGCTTAGGGAGAATCAAGGAGAGCCTTAGAAAACTTTAGGATGGACCAGGGAGAGAGCCTTAGAAAAAGAAATTGAAATTGCCTATCACATTCCCTTTTCGAGTATTACAGTGAGTAGTGGGGTCCTCTTTCCCCTGCATTGCCATTTTCCGTAGAGAAACCTATCGTGCTCGGTACTATAAATAATTCTAGACTCTGCGAGACAGCAAATAAAGAGCTTCTGGTGTGGTGCTCTCAGAGACAGAATCGATGACACGTTAGAGTCGAGGCAGAAGTCGATGAACTGGATGTATGGGCTGCTACGTCCTGGCTGGTATGTCTCGAACACTTGGCCCACTGAATCTTAATGTCCTCGTTAGACTGGGCTGGAGTTCAAACAAGCGTTTGTTCTTCAGTATACGCGGAACATGGCCACTGGTCACGACACGCGAATTATCAGTTTTGCATTTTCAAAAATTAATTATTTATTTACAAAAAATTACCTTTTCATATATAACAAAATCTAGCAAGTAAACTTATGTGTCTTTTGATTTAACTTTTCTGGAAGTGATTGTAAGTCTCTCTTTTCATGAAACAATCACTGTCCACTCTAACTATAATTGTGAAGAATTTATTTTTGCAAATAACACTTGTTTAAAATTATATTCCAAAAATGTTATCAGATATCTTGCGAAAGTGACTATATAACAGAAATAAAATTAAAATTTGTGTGCTTTTGAATTATTCAGATTTTAATTTTCACTCTTTTATATTGTCTACAATAATTACACGTGATGTTACGTCTTAGTTAGTATATTCAAGAAAGTCGGTTAGTTCTCGTTAGATACGATCTATGCTCCAAAAACGTAAATCGTTGGATGGTTAAAGAATTTCGAACTGGTTTCTTTTTTTCTTTTTTAAACGCGTTGCCACAGATTTTGTTGATAGTTTATTACGGCGATGACCCGTGGAAGGCAACGGACCCGAGTCTTTGAATTCAAAATAGTTTTCGTTGTTTCAAGCAGAGAAACAATTGCGTGCCGCGCATAAAAACCTCTGTTGTTGCTCGTGAGAATGGCGCCTCGTATTATAGGAATCAGAATTTCGTGTGTATTATAAAATGAACTCAATTTTCTAATTTTAGTTAAAGGACTACAGGTTTAGATTGTTTAATAATTTTTTCAATTATCATACACATACCTAAGAATAGAATGACTGATTTTAATGGAATTATGTAATAAAAGAATTTTCCTAATTATTTTATGCGAATTAATAATTAATTTATAATTTTAAGAATTTTATTACTAAAAATAAAAGCTTATAATTTCTAAGTCATAATGGGTGATAATAATTGATAGTGCCATTTAGCTCTCCGTTCAAATTTTTTATTTTCTTCGCTTTATTTCTTTTTTAGTAATTTTTGGATTATCTAAAACAGTAGTTACATTTAACACTTTCGAAATTCGAAAGCGTATCCAGTTTCTTTCAAATCATGAAAAACTATCAGCATTTACCTGCTGATCCCCAATATTTCTTATGCACAGGTAGAAAAAGGTCCGATCGGGTACTGTTTCGAAAATTCATTCCAATGGAAAACTGTGGAATTTGTTACCTGAGACACCGGTAACATTGTTAATTGTTATTGACTTCAAACCTCTTCCAGGAATAATTTCCTCGGGTGGTCTTTTGCCTTTTTAGGCCGAAAATTGCAGCAAAAAATTGCACTGCAATTCAGAGAATATCTCCTGCATATTTACAAAGTTTTGTTAATTTAAAAAAATTTGTAACTTTGGGATCTTTTCCGTCGAGAGAAAACGCTACGTAAAAAGGTAAATAATTTCTGTAATTTAAAATAAAACCCTGTAATCCGTCATTTTGACGGGTTTGATTGTTCTGGTGTTAAGAAAGACTTAGTCGTATGTAGAAACAGTAATCGTGACTTGTCTGTCATGAACCATATGAAAATTGCAGTAAAAATTGTTACAGTTGGTCACGTACATACAAGGCACTTGACAAACCGGTTTTAAATCCACCAGACAAAATTTACGAGGCTCCTTTGTCGACGTAGCCCTTGAAGAGATTCCCGAGCAACGTTTTATTAGATTGTGGCGCTACGCTCTCTGTTATCGGGTCATTTCGAAAGTGTTTGCGTATTTTGTTGAATCTGTTCATTCCTGTTTCTGATATTTACATTCGAGCCAAGTGAACGATGATCTTAATCTTGGACAGTAAACATTAATGAACTGATTTTCTTGGAATCCTCACGAAACGATCACTGCGTGCTATGGCTAACTATAATCCTTCAAGGCAAACCGTTTGTAATTCAAGATAGCAGACAAGCATTGGCAATTTTCATATGACGATTAGAAACAAACATTGCAAATAAAGTTATTGAAATATTTAATTTGATAATTAATGTGAAGGAGTTAAAGAAGTAGATATATTACATTTTTTAGAGAGAGTGATCAGTTAAGGGTAGACATTCTTCGGGGAGGTGGTAGTTGGGATAATTCTGAACAACTTTTTCCTTCACCAAAATGCTCGTTAAAGTTTAATTTTTGAATTATTATCGAAATAGTCGAAGCGAGCAGAGTGCGCAGGCTCAACCGCGTGAGTGTCGGCTACGAGCCGAGACGGTGCAGTAGTTTGTTCGCGACCATGATCGAGCGTAGTTCGTAGCCAACACTTTCGCGGCTGAGCGTACTCGCTATGCGTGCTCCGATTGGTCAGTGTTTTTCATTAATAATTCAAAAAGTAAGCTTTAACGAGCATTTTGGTGAAGGAAAAAGTTGGTCATAATCACCCCAGCTACCACCCCTCAGTGGATGCTCACCCGTAACCAAACACGCTGTATTACATATTTTAACTATTTATTAAAGTACCACAGGGCACATATTATATTAAGATTTCAATTTTGAATTATAATTACCGCAATGAAATTGTTAGGTTAGCATTAGTTCTTTCAGTTACCGTGTGTGATACGTAGTTATGTATACTAGAATTGTCCTCAGTTTATATTAATAGCTCTGCACTAATTTTAACACGTAACGTAACGTTTTCTATATTTTGAAGCCTGTAACGGTGATGTCTATGTTTAGTATTACCGTAGCTTATATCAGAACGTGGTTACCACTTTTTGTCAATCGACCTCCTACAAAGTACTTTACCAAAAATACAAAGCCTCGGAAACTTGTATAGCCTTCAAGATTTTGCTATAAAAAGATTAGTTATAGTGTAACAGGATTTTAAATATGTATTATTATAATTTTTAAGAATTATGGTAGAATTATTATATTTCCTGTGTCTTTATACGAGTTATTCAATGAATTGATTTCCAAAAATAATAACTTTGACTCAATTTCAGTTTTTTTTTATTTTTTATTATTAAACGGTAAAGAAAATTTATCAGAAAATTAATTTAGCGTTCTAGATAATGTAAAACTACATATTTATAGAAAACAGTTTAGTAGTTCTGCAGTAATAATGATAGCAAGAACAGGAATGCAATATAAAATTAAGGTTCTTATAAAATTTTTAAATCGCACACTTTTTAAGGTTCTTAGGTGAAATGGAAATTTTATGCTCATACAGAAATATCTTAAGACCCGAAACTGAATATATAACTTAATTTTATTTCAGTTTCATCACCAAGATTGCGTAAGCTTGATTCCACATTTTGACTGTCTATTTACAATGTAAGTCGTAGACTTTTTGTTGTGTCTGCATATCTTAATTTCAGTGTAAAAGTGTCGTTCTGTTTGTACAGCTGATTCAATGAATTTTATAATTTCTTCTTTTCGCCGGACTGTCTGATCCCTGAGATATATACCTATAGATCTTTTTCACTCCTTTCTATACACAGGAAAGTTTATTTTTCTTAAATCTATGGCCAGATTACAAACTATTACGATTTATCTCTGGCGGTCGTAAGTCATTGTGTTTAACTAATACTTCAGATGTGAATGCCTGAAAATAACACTGTAAATTTATTGCCATCTTTATCTTGTTAACGATTTATTAATAAAAATTCTTAATTTAAAGAGGAAATCTCAATTGAAGGTCGAAACAAATCAATTTTTTTGTTGTTGTAACATTTAGTATCTCAGAAATTAAAAATTTTGCTTAAAATTAACATAAAGCAACTAAATTGAAATTAATATAAAATACAAACTTGTTGTCTCAAATGATAAATTTGAATAGATTGTATAGTTTAATTTAATTATTCAAATATCATTAAAATAAAATAAAGGATGCTGATATTTAGTATCAGGTTTCTTTCTGACCCACCAAATTATAGCTGGCGTAAGAAGTGTAGAATATAACCCTTATGTCCGGACAAATTTTTTTTGTACTATCTCTAAATTTTAAAGAAAAAATATAATGAAAATTTTTCTGGATCGTGAACGTAGGCGAACTTACTTTCACAGAGTACTAACAGAAATACTCTTTTAGTCGATGGGTCGTTGACCTTAAAACACCCACAACTTTTTTGCTTCAATACAATTCAATTTCTGTTCTTGAAATATCATGATTTTATATAATAATGCCATTGCATTAATATAAAGTGTTATGACCTTTTCAAATACCTTTTCTTTGGATTTTGATTTTAATAAATGATAATATAATTGCAAAAGAATCGCAAAATATAAATAGAAAACTTGGTCATATTTGAATGACAAGTCAGTATTCTTTTTTTTATTTTAGTTATAGAAAATTTTATTCTAATTTCAAATCTTGTATTAATGGAATAAAAGCATATAGAATTGTAGATCTATTTGAATATACATATACTTTTGTTCACGTTATACTTCAATGATGAGACCACATAGCTATTCTTGCACCGAGGTCTACTAGATGATAAAATCTAAATAAGAAGAAAAAGAAAAAAAGTAAAGTATTTCAGAAAAAAATATGAAAATCCAATGTAACGAATGAATTGAAAATAAAACTGTCAAAGCTAACTGGTTTCAATGATCGTTCTTAGAAAATGAAAAAATTGTTTCCCCATGGTTCAAACGATTTTATCTTATCAAACTGATATTACGGTGCAAGTAGAACTGGAGGTTCCTTAAATGGAATTAAAGTACTTTAATCAACGATCAAAGATTCGAAAAATCATTGATAACACGGTGGCTGCGTTCTGTTCGGATAATATCAATACTTGTGAGTACTTATTGGAATTGTATCGATCAGCCAACATGGAATATTGCTCAATGGTTCGAGTCTAGGTTATTTCGATCTGATTATGCAATTTTTCTATGGTAAATTACAAGATGTATCACGTCAGATAATGTACACTACCATGGTAGATTACGTTATCAATCACTCGCTCTTATAGGTATAGTTTGTTTAAAATAAACTCAGGTGTTATTATTTATAATGGAATTTATTTACGATATCATTTCAATAATACAAAGTCCAGCTACCGTAACTGTTTATTATCACCTGACTTCTCATTTACATTAGACTAACTGCATATTCTCGAGGTAAAAGTTTGCACCACGACCTTATTTTCTAAACAAGTTGTTTTATTTTACGATACGAATTTTTGATGTGACATACAACCTGGCATGTATTAAACAGTATATTCTTACCTTTACGACCATTCTTGCTTATAATTCCAATGCCGTTCTTGCAAATTTTTAATCAAACTGCATTTCTGCTATGCATTTTGTGTTTACATACAATGTTGCAGTATGATTTAATTAGATAACCATATTGAATAGGCTAAGAAAGGTAATAGGTTAGAATATTTTTACGAGGTCAGAATTTGCAATTGTTTCATTTTTCTTTTTCGTTATGCAACAAAAATGAAAATTGAACCCATTAACACGTGGAAGTCACGAGAGTGAAGGGATCATTATTTTCTCTGAGGAAGCCTACCATGCTCGATACTGTACATCCATAATTACTATAACATTTAACGACTTAACGCAAGTTTAAACGAGTATATTAAATACACGTTATAATGAATAGTAAAATGATAGACCGTTATCTTTTTTAAAAAAGTTCTAGGTAATCAGGTATTAACATCGACTGTTTAAAGTCATTTCCATACAAATGTTTTCGGAAATCGCGCGTTTAAGAGACTCGTTATCTTTAATTGAAGTTTTTCTTGGTTCGATGAAAATGACTTGGCAAGCAAGTCCGTAGATACACGGCAGTGTGTTCGCGATGCAACGGAGTATTGGTTGAGGTAATGTCCTGGTTAATTAAACGCGGTAACTTGGTGTTAAACCAGAAACCAGATCCGTCGGTGGTGAGCATCGGTTAGACCAGGACATCTCGGGAATTCCTGGCTCGCGAGATCGAATCCGCGTCGATCGCACGTGAATGGGATTTAGAATGCCTCGTGATCGACGATCGATCGACGAGGTACGTAGGCAATGACCTCTTCGGAGATTGGTTGCGCAATTGACACATCAAGGTCGCGTTTCCAGTCCCTCGACATTAGAATGGAAACCCTTTCGAATCCTGGACTGATACCCAGCTGGGTCTTGCCAGAGGACACTGTTAGAAATTGGTCAACTTTGATGATAAATGAAAAATTTCTTTGCGATATTAATACATTCGTTCAAGACTGTGAACATTCGCTGAGTGAATGACACAGATAAAAATAATATTAATATTAATTAGGTGCAGTTGCTAAGATTAATTAATATTAATAATTGGGTGTAATTGTGGATTTCTCAGAATGTATGGAGTAGGGTTGGGAAGTTTCTACTATTGACTTTTCCTAGTAATTCTTTATTAGATTTTAGCATATTAAATGGATAGTTTAGAAAATCAAAAGGTTATAATGACTCATCTTTCTCGATTAGTATAGTAAATATGCTTTGCCTAGTTCTGCCTAGTTTTTGTTAGATATTTTATAAATAGAAACATGGTAAAGATAAAAAGTTATTTTTGGAATATAAGTTGTATCTGAATGTAGATGTTCGCGAAAAAATGGTAAAAGAAGGAATGTTGGACATTTTGAAAGAATAAATAATTGAAATATTAATATTTTCTTTCAATATAGAACGTAGTTTTTATTCTTCTTAATATTTTGTAATCTTGTAATTTGTCAAGCATATCATTATCCTGAATGTATTTCGTGCTATTTTAAAAAATATAAATCATTGAACTTTGTCCATTGATATAAAATTAAAATAAAGTATTAAGCCGTTCTTCAAGAGGATATCTTCTTAGAACGTTGCTCAATATTTTTAAATCAGTAGGTTCTCTGGAAACATTTATGTCATTTGTAATCATAGAGGGTATCTCGTTTCTGAATCACTGGAAAACCGCTTTCCACGTGAAAAATACATGACGATGATTAATATTCCAGTTGGCTTCTGGTATATTGCACCATTCTCTGTGCTGAGTCAATGAGTTAATTACTGTAGAAGACTGCGATCTGCACGAGCTAATATTACACGAGGTCATTAGCGTTCTGAATTCTTCCTCATCTTTTCCACGCCACCACGTCTCAGATCCTTAATGTACGTTTTCTAAAATAAAGCTTGAAACGTGCCGTATTACGTTATTATTACCCTTTGGTTACGTCAACAATTTCCAGATGAAATGTTGAAAGATATCGGTTTTTATGTTAGTTATGTCCAAAGAAATTATGTAACATAATTAGATATTATTAAAAGAAAATTTTTATATTATTTTTATATTATTACGTTGTTACCTTGTTTCTTTCTGGACAAAATTATTATTCATATCCTTCAAGATTCATTTTACTTCATATATTGGTTGGAATATTACTTGGAAATTAAGTTGAAAGTCTTCCTAAATATCGAACATTTCCTCGGTGGTCCATACTGGAGAAATGCCACAATTGGTTTAATTAGTCACAGAATTAATTAAATTCCACTATGTCCATCATCATGAATACTGAGACATATCTAACCTTACACCTTTGCAGAAATCCCACAAATATTATTTTAATATTCGTTAGAATATATACGATTTTTATAGTATAATAAAAATATAAATGATGCACAAGGCCAAAGCGAGTCTCCTTAAGAACTAATAAGCTCCGAGGTGTAAGCACGCTTGTACCGGCGCTAAATTTCACAGGGATGGCGTTAATCCTGGTAGAATTATGAGACGAGAACCGTGGCTTGTCACGGGACAGACGTATCGCAAAAGAAATCGCAAAACTGGTCCCATTAAGGTTCTCAATGTGTATCGTAGATTCCGCGGGAACGCGCTTCTCCCGTACGAACCACTAACATCCAGCTAACATTCGCGATAATTAGTAGGAATTCGCGATGCTAATGACCACTCGTTCCCCATGTGGTCGTTGTACGTAAAAGGGTCGAGCTCGTACAATCTGACGTTTACTTTGTATCTCATTTCATTTGAACGTTTCGTTCACATCACTGCCTAGAAACAACTTGTTCGTCCAGTGGTTCGTTCACAAGGATGATCTTAATCTTTCGTGAGTTGCCGTGGTATGCGAAGGTTTCGTTTTTCGTTGGTCAAGTGATCGTTCTTCCTCATTACCTTGGACAAGATCATTGATTGGCTTTCTTTCGAACACCCGATTTCATGATATCTTCAACAGATGTTGGATGTTTCAGAGGGATCATTTTAAGTTTTCTGATTAATCCTCATTCCCTAGTAACATATTCAATTTTATAATATTTCGTTTTGAAAAAAAAATTAAAATTTCTAGTGGAAAGTAACTTTAGTATTATACCGATTGGTAAAGTCTTTATCCCTACATCACTATTTTCCCTACAAAAGTCCACCATGCACGTAGCATTGTACACCGTAGGCATCCTATGGCTAAGGGTAGAGAAGAATCATCTGTACAACAGGTTCTGTGGAAGTGTTCGAAGGTCGTGGAAGGGTCTAACAGTTTGTCTACCCACGTCTAGGGTCCACTTAACATTTACGATAATTAACAGGAACCTGTGATGCTAATGACCGGTCGGCATGCATGAGTCTGTGTTGCAAGTGCACAAAATCAAGCAGAGTATCTGTAGGCTCTCCTGTTAGCTAATGATTAAATGGATATTAAGAGTTGTGCACGATCCTACTTATCTTCATGATCCCGATGATCCTTTAACTGCAATATCATGCTACGAAATTGTTGGAATAACCGTTTCGTCACGATGCTCCCGATTCGTTGGAACGCGGAGTTTGTTTGATAGCCGATCCAATATCGATTTGAATCCGTCTACACTCTGGACATTTGAATTGGCGTCAGAAATAACGCGTCTGTTGATTAGTTAAGCCCTTCTTGCGGATTTGGAAGAAGTCATTTATATTCGCTGACGTCGACTAGCCGAGTGGAGTGTCTGCTATATTGATTTCTCTCGATTTTGGTTGTGATAGAAGAGATAGTTTCAACAACTGGTTCAGTCGTGACCCAGTCTTTTGGAAGGTTTATCTCTATCGTGCGGTAAGATTTTTAAATGGAAAGAATTCTCATATTGGAAGGGGGCATTAATGTACAGTTCTGAGCATGGTAGTCTTTCCTAGGGAAATAAATCCTCACCGCTCATTATAATACTCGAGAGTTATCACATATTATATCTAGTTTACAGGAGACATTTTACCAAGAATATTAGGGCTTCCTTCCCTTTAATTGTCATTTTCCTTAAAAAAAAAAAGCCTAGCATGCTGGGAGGAAGAGAAATCGTTCAGGCGACAATATAACGAGAGTCAACTGTAGTAATAAATCAAGATCATAATTACTGGATGCAGTATATCCGTCATTAGAACATAGTAAATGCATCATTCGAAGCGGATAAGTACACCTTTAGGCCACAGTGACAATTTCTGCTGTGCCAGACATAGCAAGGGTTAACCTTCTCGTTATGCTGAAAGATTTATCGTAACTTTCTCTTGCGAATAGCTGATCGATCTTTCGCCACTCCCAATTAATCAGGCCTCCTATGCGAGGCCATCTGGCGCATAACCGAGTAAAAATTTATTCCTTGTGTCACGGATACGACGAACCGGGTCTCGTCTAACCTACGCTCGTGTTTGAATATTCACGGATGATCAGCGACCGGGACACGGATAGGTAGGACCGGTTTTTTGAACTCGATAAGAGGGTGACGTGAGAAACTCTAATGCCTGATACGTGGGGATATGATTTCGGTCAGGTGAAGGGAGACAGGTGATCGGTGAAAGGAAGAGGGAGGATAATGGTGGGCCAGGATGGAACAAGAGGCCTGGCGATTGTGTGTACCGACTGCCTCGGGGAGAGAGCTGAGACGAGATCGTTTGTATGCACCATTCCACCTTTCTGGACCAGTTTTCGTACAGGTACCCTAAAGCTCTACGACCCTGGAGGAATATTTCAAGGGTCTCGATTCACTTCCTACAAGATCGAACTCGTTCTTTGTTGCCAAACTATAGGTTAATCCATCGTGTTCATTTTGTCTTTTATAGGTATTTTCGAATCTTTATTTCAGTAAGAGGATCAGCTAGACAAATTGCTACAAAATGAAGCATAGAATAAATTTTCACAGTATAATTATAACAGTGGTGCTGTATTATGTTATATGGTAGTTTGATTTATAAAGAAAAGCATTCTTCTCTGATATACAAGCATTGTTTACTCTTTTATTTATAACTGGTGATGATTGGTGGTTACAATCAGTCTGTTGGTATTAACTTAAAAATATCTGCCGACAAAGAGGTACCGCCTTCAAAAGTTTTTACGGCTCTTCGAAAAGACTTGAAGGATCTCTTAAGTGCACTTTGGTTGTTTGACCGTTATGAATGTCGCTTAAAACTTTCCGTGTGTAGGGCAAAAATGTAAAAACGTTTTCCTACTCCTTTTATGATTATATCGTGACCTCAGTCACAGCCTATCTAGGAAAGATACAAATATTTTTGCAAATATTTTTCATTTTCGTCTATTTTCAATTCTAATCACAGAAGGCTGAATCGGATCGTAAGGAGTAACGGACGAATAACGAATAAAGGAGGCGCCTCATCAAAATTCCTTCCAATTGGAAACGAATTTTGAAAATTCGCCGCTACCTAGAAAGGGTATCTAAAGCTATCGGTAGGTTTCTTTGAAGCCCGGCCAGTTGTGTTTGATGAATATTAAGATTTGAAAAGGTAACGGTGTTGCGTTTGACCCAGTCCTTCTAGGAAGTAGCAAATGATATCGCAACATCCTACAAGCACATCCTTCGGATGTCCTGAATATTTCGTGAGCCACATGATTAAATGTTCACCATCCTAGGTGTGCCAAAATAGATCTAATGCCGCCACTATTGTAGTCTACATAGACGTGCCGCTATGCGGTCTGCGTTTTCTACTAATTACGTATTCTGTGGGCTCCCTTTCCTTTGTTCATTCATTGACCCTTCGCGATCGAAATTTGGCAAGTGGCCCGCAACTCTTATAAAGGATTCTCATCTTTTTCTTTATTTATTTATTTTTTTTTTATTAGTACCTTTATACGAGTATTGGTTGGACATCTCTATGTCCATTCCTCTTGATAAAATCATCTCTTTTCTTAATATTTGATAAATTGATTCAAATTTTTATAAGTTATTTCTATAAATTTGGCATTTACGTTGCAAAAGGGCAAGTATTGTTATTTATGAGAGTAAAGGTACAATGTAGTCTATGAGATATGTATGTTTATGGCGCACACTTACTTGCTAGAGCATCGAACATAAACATACTTTTGCGTGTAATTTAAAAATGTTTTGATTAGTCGTGAATCTACGTAGTTCACATCTGGGAATCTAAATTTAAACATTGCTATTCCTGTATTCTGTGAATAGTATACACTTTTTGACATTTTTATTGTTCGAACATTTCAAATAATATACATGTATGAAAGCAAATAGGAAAAGAATAATTTACTAAAATTAGATTACATCTATAGGGATCAAAATTTTGCCCATATCCATCTTTTTTTTTTAATGATCATTGTTATTAGTAAAGAAAGGTTTATTTTTAAGAATGGCAATATTACATTTAACCTTCTTTACGTTATATTTTTAGAATTTATAAATAACAAAGCTAACAATTTTATGAAAATTTCAGCTTTTATTTCATTTTCATTGAAAAAAGAATAGATAAAAAGTAGCTCATGTAACATGTATGTCAATTGAAAGTTGTATTAGGAAACAGTCGTCATTCATATTGTAATATAGTTGAATTTTAATCAGGCGATATTTTCGTTCAAATCAGCGATTTACATTAAGTAGTTTCATTAACACGAGTGTCTTCGAAAGATAATGTAAATTAATGAATGTAATGTGCACAATCCGGATGTAGTGCTCATGAATAATAATCTCTATCGTATTATAGACTTCTAGAATGAAATAGACTTTTAGAAACGAAATGCAACAACTCTGCATAAGCTGTTTTTCTCCATTTTACTTTTAAAAGGAAAAATTATTTTACTATTCCTCGCTGCAGATTATTTTCTAGGTTTAATTTCTAGGTAGGTCAATTAACATGTAATTGAAGATATGGTTAAGCAAAATTTATATAGTAGTAGAATATTTAAGTGCAATTAATTTTTTGAAATTAATTCTGTGAAAATATTAATGTATACATTAAATTTTTATGCGCGAATTTTCCTTATTCAAAGAAATTAAATTTTCAGAGGAGCAAGCGTCTACCTTTTTAACTTATTCGTGTTGCTTTATAAATATTTAAAATATTAATTATTCATATTTTCAAATAAGCGTATTGGAATATTATTTCAAATAGTTATTTTTTATCTTAAGGTTAAATAGTATTTATCCAGGTCTGGTTGACACGATATTGACTCTCGCCTCTGAATATAATTCTCTATAAGCAGGGATAATAAAAGAAGCACGCAATGATAATAGACAGTATAGATGTCATGAATAATTATTAGATTTGAAATAAAGCTCCTTCGTTGTGTCATCACGTTATTTGTCATCTTATCGCAAATCTTCCTATCTGTTTTCCAAAATTAATTTAATTAACAAAACACACAACCTTTTGAAATACAGATGGGTTTCAAACTTAAAATCAGCACAGTTAAAACTTCTATCTATTTTTTTATTTTAATGCATATAATTAATCATCATCAAAATAATTATATTTTACCATCGAAAACATGATCCACTCTTAAGGTAATGAGATAATGCACGCAGATAATACATTCTCCTTATGCATTGATATGCAGCAACCTAATAGAAGGTAGTGGTTGTGCATGTTTTATTTAAATTATTTAAATTATAATTGTATGTAAAATTCATAACATCGATGATCGAACAGACAAAGTGGTACACCTTTTCCGGGGGTAACATCGCGTGCGATTATTTCATTTGTAACAGCAAGTGAAAGTGCTTATGACGTTTCCTTTCGTAATCTCAATTTATGATGAGAGAAACTCTAACATCCACTTTTAAATTATAAAAATGTAAAGCGACACTTCAAATAGATTCATATGTGAAAAATGTTAGAAAATAAAAAAATTGTGTCAGCCATTATCTTATTAAAAAACAAAAGTGAAATTATACGATTTCATCTTACAGAAATATGTTTATGAACATACATTATTCGATAATAATATCTGATTTAATATTTAAAAATTTATATTTATGATGACTTGAATTATCTGGATGTATCCTAATTAACATTATCACACAAATTATAAGAAATATAGGTTTGCAGCAAAACGTTAATTAACAGTATGCCATAGAATTATAATATTACTAAAGAAGGAAGCATCTAAATAAAACATTAGCTAAGATTTTCTATTAATTATTTAAATCGTCTTGAGTAGTATGGTTGTCGTTTAACAATTCACTTACTAAACACATTATAATAAACTCAGGTACAGTGTTCTTTGGACCGAGCATAATCGGGAATATTAAAAAGGAATTCACTGAACACGAACGATGATTCTTTCACGTAAACACATATTGTATTATATTAGGATAATCAGTGATGGTTCGCTAACGAAACGTCTGCGTTCCAGGCTCGTTTCGCAAATTTCTTGATTAATTTCAAGCGGAAGAATCGTAATTGAATAACGATCCCGAGTTTTTCGAGTGACACGTACGCGATAGAATTTCTATCAAAATGTACGCAGTAATTGCTTAGCGATTTGCCGTTTAACTTTGATGATTGCGGCCTCGTATCGGTGGGAGGTCCTCTTCGTCTTTTCAGGGATATCTATACGTAAATCATCACGCTCTGGGCGTTGTAAACGCGAGAACTTCCTTCTTTAGAGTTAACCGTCATTAACCACCACGCGAAACACTCGTAAATATAAAAAGGATATCGTACTTACTCGTAGCCATAAAATAACAAATCACACCGACAACGAATGTTTATGTAACTCCTTTGCGCAATTGCTTATTGGATCATCTCGAGAATTTTAATCTGCTATTTTTGTATTTAAACCCTTTGAGCAAGACTTCTTAGTACCTACCGCTTCTGGTCCATAATTATTGTACTCGATATTGCTCGAGTCGTTAAATATTAATTAAATGAAACTTCAAATTCATTATTTAACCAATCATCGTAGATGAGTAATAGGTAGTTGCTTTGGTAATCAAAATTAATTGGGATGATAATAATTTGTATAACAATTAATATTTAATTAAACAGCTTAAAAATTCATGGTAGTTATAATAAGCTTTATTTCCAAGAAAACTACTTGTTATCCATTTATGATGGGTTTGAAATGAATTTGAAATTTTACATACTTAGTAATCGTTCTGTATAATATACAGGGTGTCTCATATAATTCAGTCAAAATAGAAAGCCTTTTAGATGAAATTATTGGGTTTCAAGTTGATAAATTGGGTCATGGGGGTAAAAATCATTTCAAGTCTTTCATTGAATTTAATGATAATTTTTTATTTTTCCCATACAATATATCAAATGAACAAATGAAAAGAAAAAGATAAATGGAACATTCCTTGTACAGCGTCGGCGTTGTTACAGCATCGTGGATTTCTCTGTTTCTTTCCTAATTGGTCGACCGTTTCCGTGCTCTATTCGTGTACCTTTCGCTCCACTGGTTGCCCCTCTTCAGCTTTAGCCTCGCGACCTTGAATCTAGGAAGCGATTAAACTTACCGTTCCTCGTTCTCTCGCTATCTATTTACGGAGTCTCTCGAATCGGCTCCGTCTGGAGCGGATGCGCCGCGAATTCCTTACAGATCCCCCGCGGAATTTCTTCGTTGACGAATTGGTCCGCGGAATGATGAACGAGCGAACGATGAATGATGCTTCGGTCTGCGGGCGAGACGTGGATTCCGACACCAGCCATCGTTATGCTCGTTAATTAATCATTGTCGCTTTTTTCCACCTCGAGTTATGTAATGACTTTCTTAGTTAAATGGACGAGGATTCAAATTATCAGGGAAATCTGGCAGTTTTAGACTGAAACATAAATAAAACATAAATAATCATGTATACTTGGAAAATGATAGAAAAATTATAAAAAATATGTATAAACTCATTGGTGTAACTAAGACCTTCTTCTAGGATGGGGTAGGTTCACAGAATTTTAGAATTTGTGGGAGGACCAGGCCCATCCTGGCCCCTATTTAGTTACTGCAATGTATAAATGTAAAATTTTTCATCGTTATCTTCTTTAGTTGATGATTCATCAATTTAAAAATTTTCTTACATTCAGTGTAAAAAATTCAGGTTGTAGACAATTAAAGATACATATCACGTTTTCAGAAGTTATTATTCATTTTAATGCTTATTATTCAAAAGTGTTACAGTGATTTTTAAGTGTTAAAATATATCTACGCGAAAGATGTTCAATCGTTCTATTTGTTTGGTTCATTACTATTGCAAACAAGATTACGGTAACCGTATAATAGAATTAACTGTATGTTTATAATTGGCGTTCAAGTTTGTGTTCGAATCAACTTTCTACGAAAAGTTTGCCTAAACAAATATATAAACTCCTTTTTGTTCAAGAAGATAGAACTGTGAATTAGGTTGTTTGCTAATTTCCAGGTTCTGTTAATAGGATCGGCATCTTCAAACTTGGTATTATACATTTTTAGACTGAATGCGGGTGTAACTTTTAATAGTCTTAATGAATTCTAATTTATCACATACTTTTTTCTTTAGGTAGATGTTAACACTTCAGGTGGTGGGTCCTTTTAGACTTAAACATCGGTTTCATTTCATTCATAAAAGAAAATACTTAATATATAATTTAGTGGCATTTATTTTTATGCAGATATTTTTCCCATTTTGCCAAATTATTAAATGTTAGTATTACGGTTATCCTTTGATTTTTATTAATAAATTCAAAGTCGACGATACGTTATCTATTCGTCTACTTTATGATGATTAATTGGATGATTAACAACAACTTATGATAACTTCAAAATTCTTTTTACTTCTTGAAAAACATATGTTCACTGTAATTAAGATAGGTATTACGTGAGACATTGCGATGAAACAATACTGATTTGTATAGAACAGTTACTAATTCTGTTAATGAAAGGTAGTGGTCGTTACTCAATTTTTCCTTGAACCCTTTCCGATACTTGGTCCACGTGTTCTCTGGCCATCTCTACTTTCGTTTTCCGTTTGTTTTATCATTATGCTTTCAGACGAAGGTTGTATTTAAGTATAAAGAAACTTCCGGCCGAAGTATTTGCTTACGTGCTCCTGTACCCCTTCTTCTCTTTTTAAATCTCATTTGAACCAAAAGAATTTATTTAACCCTTCAAGCTTAAGTTTTAATTATTTAACATATATTTAATTAAACTATTTTCAATCTGTTTAACATCATATCCATCATGTCACCTCGTACACTAATTGCTTTTTTAATACAATTGTAAATGAGTACAGTAATAATTACTTAAATATTACAATGTTTGAGTATTAATGCAAACCGCTGTAGTTGTTGGTAGGCGGACATATAGAAAGCTCGGGTAATCAATCCCGTTTCATTGGAATTTCGTTTTCCTTACTCTTTTTAACGATGGCGCGTGATCTTTAAATGGAAGTTCCGTTCTTGCTTTAAGGGATTCTACGGCGACTGGTCCAATAAGACGTTGATAAAAAGGTTAATGAAGGTTGAAGACGTGGTCATTCAAGTTAACTCGGCACAAACCGTAACGTCGAAAACCTGTTTGTTCGGTCAGTGATAGCGTAACTTAACGGAACATTGGGAATATAAAATGAAATTTTCGCGATACAACAATATTATAACTTCTGAGAATGTTTCTTAATAATGTTCCATTTTCTCATTTCTTATCTTAAATTTATAACAAATAAAGGTTTCAACATTCTATCATGATAAACGGAGCTCTACAGCCCTGTTCACCATCTAAGGGTTAACAAAAAGAGGTATCGTAATTATGGAATTCTTGTTCCATTTTTTCACCATAGAAGCATCGGATATTTTGCAAACGACGAGAGATAAGAAAAATCTGCTCGTTAACCGTTCCCCGCGATTTCCTTTCGTTCACTTCCTCGTCTAGCGGTGACACTTATTAAAGGGAAGAATGAAATTACCTGACAGGCAGCTGGTTTGGCAACGTTGATAACTAACCGACATATGGTTTGACATTTCCTGATTCGGCTTTCTGCGTTTCACTTATCTTCAACTTCGTTTCACAGTCAACCAAGCCGAGCCCATAAACGATCGTAGGTTTTGAAGTTTTTAGACAGCGTGTCTGCGATAATTTGTGATTGCCTTGTTCTTTTTTAACATTTCCAAATTTAGCTCTATAGATGACATAATTCCCTAAGGTCGTTATTTGATTAAAGTACCATTTTATTTAAAACTAATTTCTATCAATACATTTGCATTTCAGCAAGAATACTATTCTAGCAGAGTTGCATAAAACAACATTATGATTACCAAAGAAATAAATTTAGCCAAACTGTTTTCTTGCCTACGTTTGTTTAATGTTACAATAATCTAACGCTAGTCACGTTCAGTTTACTTTCAAAGAATAATTATTGCAAAAGTCACGTCGGCAAATTCATACGATTTCCATACTTAAAATAATCTTTATTTATATTTTGATCATCAGAATCGTATTGTCTATTTTCTTTTATCTAACTTTTCTATTAATTTGCAGGTATACAAAGGTCTGGATATCGTCACTGCAAAAGTGACTAAAGAAGAACAAGCAATGGCACCTCATCACATGTTAGACATCGTGGATCCTCTGGATCCAAACTTCACTGTGGTGCAATTCCGGAATATGGCCACACCAATAGTAATTTCTGCCTCGATTAACACTGTTACATTCTTAACACTGTCCCCTAACAATCCGGAGTATTTAGAAAAATTCCCTGCTAAATGTGCCAACTATTGGTTTGAATACCAAACGAAGGCAACTTTCCAAATGCACGCCGTTATTCGAAAAACGAGAGAAAAGAATGTGGTCTTAAGAATGTAATATCGTTGGCATGCCGATATAGACGTGTGATAATTATTGATTAGAGCGTAAAATTGTCGACTGCCGTGCAAATCCGTTGAATTATCCATCTGCATTTTCACTTTCCGCAGGAATAATTTTCGCGACACCTTTGCACGCTTTGACACGCTTCAGATGCGATGGAATTAGCGCGCTATCAATTCATTCGGAGTTTGATAGGCTTCGTAGAAACAGTTTTATGAACGGAGCTGAATAATTATCGAAAGGAAGACCGTGATACTGATAATTAATTAGTCACGGTCTTTCGTATTAGTAGATCCTGTGTAACCATCCTGTATCTTGTTCGAACGATCCTTCTTTGGCCGATTTAGATAGACGATCTCCTGGCTAGAGGAAAGCTACCGATCATCGTTGGCGGCACCAATTATTACATAGAATCTCTTCTATGGCAAGTATTGATAAGCGATGCAACTTCGGCGTTCGATGATTCGAAGAGGAAGGACGCGTCTGATGAGCCAGGGGAGGAAGAAAACGAAGAAATGTCGCCTTTGAAGAAGAAGAAGGTCGAATTAGATCGGTTCACCACAGAGAGTAACGAAGAACTTCATGAAAAGTTGAAGAAAGTTGATCCAGATATGGCTAAGAGAATTCATCCCAACAACAGAAGGAAGGTCATACGGTAAGCACTCTAATTGATTATTATTGCATTTGGCAAAATTATGGATATCAATATTTTAATGTGTTTTATTCGTTACTCGAAATATTTTTGTGATTTATTGTATGTTGAAGGGACAAAGTGTTACATTGCAATAATATTTTAGCAAAGTCATTAAGTCCAGTTTTTCAGAGAAAGTCTTTCACAGCTGCATTCAGCACCTGCTTGGCAGAAGGATAATCGTTTTTATACGCTAACATTTCCACATTTCGTCTCATTTTTTTCAGTTTCATCTTTTCGTAACAGTTACGCTAGGTATCGAACATAAGTGATTTATAAAATCAAGAAATCTGTCATTTCATTACCAGCTAATTCAGTTAGACGATAAGCTATCATAAATTGTTTTGGATTCACGATTAAATCACTTGAAGAGATAGATTTTGTAACTTTGTCTTGTCCACGTGTGGTACCTACTGTTTATCTTTGGACGAATCGATGTCTTTCGAAATGTTATTAAATAACTAATAAAAATCGGTCGTTACCTTATGTGACGTCTTCGATTTCCCATAAAATAATTTTTTTATTTTATATATTTCAAAAGGTATAAAAATCAAATTCTGTCATGAGCACTAATAACGTGCACTGTATAAAATGATATTATTTTATTTAAAAAAAAAAGTAGTCTATGATGAAGGAATTTTCAATTCAATGCTGGTACTGAATGTGTTAAAGTCCTTTGCGATGATTTACTGATAAGTATCGTTGAACAAACGGCTTTAGTGATAAATTATTTCCGATTTATTATAAAACGGAAAAACATGCTACTATATTCACTCTTCGTTGTTATTTTCTACTTATTGCTCATGTTTCTGCCTATCAGCGTTTTGACGTGATTAATTATGATAATGAGATTTCCTTCACTTTGCACCAGTGGAAATTATTTTCATCAAGTTTCCTCTGTAGATAGAATCTTACAAACGAGCCATAACACGGAGTTTAAATTTGTAATAATCATCCCTTTCCACTTCTGTTCCTGTGCTTCATTGTACCGTGCATTGTTTTAATTATCTGTGGTTACTACTCGGGAAAGTGATCTTTTGGTGTTCTGTGGTCGAGGCAAAATTTTTTCTTTATGCATAGAGTTATCCTTCGTAAAATTGACTTTCGAATTTGGTTGACTCGGGTTGCGGTTTTTGTTGCCGTTTTCACGTTAAATAATAACCGCGAACTGTGAAATGAGGGAAGAAAAAGGTAAAGTGAGAAAGAGAATGTTGGTACATTTAAAGCTGCATTTACACGTTCATGAAATAACTGGAGTGATGGAATATAAATTTTCTCAAATAAATGATTTCAATAGTAGAACTATCAGAGGAGTCAAAATGACTTGTTTTAAATTAACAAATCCTGGAGCAATAAAAATGATTTCTGTACCAAGTTTATGCAAATTATATAGCAAAACCGATTGTGCTCGAGTAAAATATTTTCGTCTACGTAAACTTCAAATTTCTATACCTAATGACCAATTACACAGAATTTAGTATACGCAAATTACGTGAACGTGTAAACGAAGCTTTAAGTGAGAGGACACACCGAAAGTCGCCGTAACTCCACCTGCTCCTCTTCTGCTATTTTCCGTGATATTACGAGCAAGCAGAAGCGTATTTACAACGGCCAGCTGTCAGCTACCATAATTCCTTTCACAAGTTATAAATTTCGAGAAGCATGATCGAAAAGATCGCATCTAAAATATTCTCGTTTACGTGTTCTATGCTTCGAGAACCGGTCGGTTTAATGGTTCTGTTAAACTGTTTAATTCAGTGAGAAATAATATCGTCATTATTATTACAGGCACATACTTGATGACCTATATATGTACAACGTGTCCCATTTATCATGAACACCTTGAATATTTTTATCGCTGTTGGAAATGTGAAAAAATGTTACAGGGGGAAGTTACAGTCACTCATGAAAATTTTCGAACACTTACATTCCAAATATGTAGGTATACTTTCCTGAGTCACATATGGTTGTATAAAAAATGGGATTCTTGTCAAGATTAATTTCAAGATTATTTCAAGATCGTTAAAATTCTTCTTTGTATCAATGGAACCATACATTTTCAGTATAGTATCTTTATGAGAGGTGTCGATACTTCTGATGGCTTTAAGCTCAGAAAATTGATAAGATTAGAATAAAATACGTATAATAGGGTATTAAAAATGTAATTAGCAGTATCAGTATCACTAAATTTTATTGAAGAGGAATACCTATTTTAATGATATAGATAGTCTCTACGCGTGAGTAAATAGTTCTTCGTAATTGACGCATTGCTTGTTTCTACGAAGATGATATCAGAAACTGATCAAGTTATAGAAAAAAAAATAATTTGTCATTCTTATTGCAATCATTCAACCACTGTTCTTGATTTTTATCTGACACGAGAGCACCCTGGGTGCACGAAATGATCGTCAATAGCCAATTAGGGCAGAACAGGTACACTTCTGGACAACTGCTACGCTTTCACAATATGCAACTGACGGCAGCTGCCGGTGGTAAACCTTTTCTACGAGACGCTCCCATGGAAATGTTTCGTTTTTCTTCGTGAAAAGAAGATCCCTATAGAACGTTTGAGTTAGGTCAAGCAAGGTCCAGGTGTTGAATTTCCTTTCCTTTGTACCGTGTTTCTGTTTGATCAAGAAACGTATTGCTTTCTTGCAGATTCTTGTAGGAAGTGTTTGTTTAATTGTAGCCCTGAGAAATTTTTGGTGAATGCCAGTGATGTACACTCCTGTCCAGAAGTCATGGAGACATTTTTACCATTTTAGCAAAAATGAAAAAGTTAATTTTTTGAATTTTCATCATTTTATAATGATTTCAATCATACTTACTCTTATTAAATAACATGAGAAAAATAACATATTTTCAATATTTTATAACTGGTAGGGATTTCGAAATCAAACCACTATCTTAGAGCCATTTAAATCGATGTAGCTCGAAGACAATATTTTCTATTGCTCGTTTGTTAATTTAGTCGCGTACACGCTATCAATGCCACTGTTTCTTCGTGTGTTCTGTCTAACATAGTTCAAGCCCTGACACCTGGAAATAGATTAAACGGCCACGTATTGCTCCGCCCTGCTCGTAAACAAATATCGCGTCCGGTATAAAACTGCGGACACAATAGTAAAAACGTGCCTTTGGCTCTTCCTTTTCCGTCGAGAAGGCCATCAAACGTATATCTGGGACTGTTTCAAAATTTCAATTATGTACAGCACTGAACCTCTAACACATTGTGATTTAACACATTATTAATATTATAAAAATTTCTGCTATTGAATGTTAATTTTATCATTTTTTTTAAATAGTACATATTTTAATCAATCGTCTTAATTGACATTCCAAATCATCTGAGAAAATTGAAAAAAGATCATTTGTGTCATTCTTTGTTTCTGTTTGTTGAATTTCAAAAATGTACCTATTATTTCGTAACCTTAAGACATTTTAATAAGGAGGGCAGTATAGTAAGTCGTGAGAAAACAATAAGTCTGTCGATTGTCTAATATTTAATTCTATTCCGTTGTATAAAGTTGACGTACACGTAGATGAATGATTGTACGTGAGTCACGTGGAGCGACGGAGCTGTGTCACGACTTCCTGGCGCCTGACGGGCCCTTCCGGAAGTGAGACGTTTCATTAATTTTACACGAAACGCGTGCGTGTTCATCGCGGGTATAGGAGTTTTGATAGCTTGAAATAAACCGCTTTACGATTGACTTGAAATTGATTATTTAGCGAGATGTGAAGTTTACGATACATTTGGAGAGTACTAAAATCGCGGAAGGCACGATTAATATCTTCAGGGTTTGACAAGAAGTTAAATTGAATCGGTCAAATTCACTTTCTTTTACTGATTCGTTTGGTTTTTTAAAATTTTAATTTATTATTCGAGCAATATTAATGCGAGCCTAGGATTTATTTATCAAAGCTGCAAGTTATTAATAATTTTGTGGGATCGAAGTTTGAAAATTTCAAAATTATTCATTCACTGAGTTATTATAGAATTCATTTATTTTTATGAAATTTGAAATATTGGAATTGTATAGCATCTCTTTTCATAAATATAAAAAATATTAAGCTATTGCATATCAAATGGCATATTTCGAAATGTAGAAAGTCTGACATGATTTGATTACATAAAAGTACCGCGAAATAGCACTTATCATGTGATACACAGTACGAAGTACTGGAAATAATAGGTTTCGTTGTATTACACCTGATGAAACTGGTACAAGGTAGTCCTAAATCAAATGATCAGGTGATGACATTAATTGATACATAAAAATTCAGTTTAAATCAAGATTAATCCGAAACCTTGCAGAAATCTTGGTCCTCATAGTGCAGCTGTTCACAGAATAGAAAAGTGTTTCATGACTAGAAGCTTATGACCTTGCACTTTTCAATGGATTGACTAAAAGGGAGTAGAATGAATTCCCTCAAAGGAGGAACCATAAATCACATTTTTGCCAGCAGATGGTCTGTTTAGTTTACCAGAACGGTTTCTGGACATCCGTATTTTCTGTGATACATTTCACGAATACAGGATAAAGGGCTAATTGTTACGCTTTCCCATCGAAAAACCTTGAGAACGAGGTGCCGAATTTTCTTGAAAAAAAAAAATATTCTCACTTTTAGAAACCCTAAAATGGGGTGAATAAATAAAGTGGTGTGAAGGGAAATGAAATTTTAGATAAAGGAATAATAATTCATTAGAAATTATTTTTTAATAGATATTATCTATCTTCACGGTTTTGAAATATTTTAAGGTCATGGGAAATGATTCAATATTTAATTGGTACCCTCAACGAAATTAATTATAGATTACTGTACAGTTATTTCATAATTTCAGTTTCAAATAGAAATCCTATTGAAATTCCTTAGAATTTGCATCGTTGAAGGTAATAATATATAATTATATTAAATATAAAGAAAAATTATGTGTTGGAGATCTGCGAATTTTTGCGTATTAATAAATGGGTCAGTTAAATCATTTTCATACGTAGATGGGTAAAAAAATGTTGGTTACTATGAAATTCGAAAACAAGATTAAAGATTGAATCTTCCTTTTTTTTTTCTTGTGAGATCACTGGAGCATCGACCTGCTTTAGATGTGAGCTACGAGGCCGAGCAATACTAATTTCACTGAATCAGCAGTCGAGATAAGCCTCTAGCTTGTATAATGATTTATAGCCGCTCCTAAACAAATTATGTAGATCGCGGTATTTGATTAGCACCGTGAGTGTACACAGATAGTACTCGGGCAAACGAAATACGTGATTCGCGAAATCGTGCACCATAACTGATTGTACGTTGGTAAAATCCGATTTCTGTCTTGTGACCCTTTAAAATTAGTTTAGCCTTCGTTTCTCGATCTTTTCTTTTTTATTTCTGCTTGACTACCTTTCCTATTATGTTCTATTAAAATGTTAGATATTAGAAAGACCACATATCCTTTGTACTTAAGAAAACTTTGGACATGAATTTCAAACAAGTCCATTATCTGTATTATCAGTTTTAATTAGAAGATTAATATTGAATCAATTGGAAGGAAAATTCTTCGAATTGAAAATCGAAGAGGTATATCAAAAAAATGTCAGCAGCACGTGAAAGTTCTTTTGGGGTTCGCGCAATAGGGATATAAGTTGGAGTATTAAAGGGAATGTCCTGTCTTGATCGTAACCGGTGTTCCACCATTGACCCCTTAATAAAAGCAGTGGGTTTTCGATTCGAACTGTCTGGACACGCCCAATGATCCTTTCACGATTTTTTCCCAGCTTACTCGACGTTATTTCTCTTTTTCTCTTCCTTCGCCTTTCTCTCTTGCCCTCTTTCGATGTCTCTGTATGCTTTCTATATTTGGCCGGCATCAAAGAAATAAATTTCGTGCACGTTTCGACGGACTCCGAAAAAGATATGACCGATTTTTTTTTCTGTAACACTTTCTTTGTGTTGGACGAACCATAGGCGATTATATCGTAGCAATTACAATAAAAACTTAGAAATTAATTTTTTTATTCATAGTCTCTCGATAAGGTGATATAACGCGATAATATTTAAATTTGTCAAAAATATGAAAGGGTGGCGAATAATTTTCAAGATTTATTCCTCTTAACCTTCGAACGGTGGACCATGGAGAGAGCCCCAATTTTAATCTAATTTCGCGTTTCATATTATCTTTATATTCTAATATATGGAACTCTCGTTTAAAAATTATATATTCAGCTTTAATATCTTTGTATATGTTTTGTAAGTTTGGGTCATGATCGACCCAGACTCCGCGGTTCAAGGATTAATTATCTGACACAAGCTGCAAAATTTGTTAATAAACCACAGCGTTCGTTATCATATAACCGCGGTTACATAACGTATTACTTATTGACCGTGTGTATTGCGTGATTTGTTGCTCGATGAAAAATGCAAACGTTGTACATCAGCGTTTCGAACACGCGTCGCGAATCGAGTTTTACAGAAGAGGCGGATGGAGGATTTTTCAGTTTCACGTTCCATAGAAGTGTTAAGTGGCGTTTTCACGGTTCGATTCGAGTGCGGCACGAAGCCGAGAATTTACATCCGAAAAGGTACATTCGAGTTGCACGCGTCGCGTTATAAATTCCCTGGACGGTGGCGTAGAAACGGGTAGAGAATTAAAAAGGTCGAAGGAGGTTGGAGCGTATCTTTCGTAGGTCGGAATTCAGCTATCGTTGTAGGTGTCGCGTGGTTATATTTATTTCGAAGTTTCCCATCTGCCCGTGGTACCGGCTGACAAATGTAGATACCTTTACTGCGCATTATTTCGCACTTTACAGGGCCGATAACAACAGCTTAACGCCGTAAATTCTATTTTCCTTGCAATTGCCGGTCACGGGGAGAGGCTGGCCGTCAAACGCGGGGGGAAACCTTTCCTTCTGGGAATATACGTCCGTTGGTTAGACAAATTTATCAGACGGAGCCTTCTTACTCTGCACTTTCCTCTGATACAAAATACAATTTGACAAGGGACATTTTACGTGGGTGGACTTAGTCAGCCCCTTACTTTAATCCGACCCATTTCTCTCCAGTTCTGCAATGCGAACTCGTTTACATTGACAAATTGCTTCCGCGTCCAACTGCGAGGCAGCTGATCATCGCGTATCGTCGAAAATTTATAATGCATTGATCACGCTTCGATCTTAAAAATATAGGTACCGTTTGATACTGATCGTCCAATCAACTTTTGTCTATCCTAAGACCCGAGTTAAAGTAGTAGTCGAACTTAGGCGATTGCAATCCTCTCCTCTTTGGAAATCGATATTTAGAAATTGAACCACACACAATACCGCGCGCAGTATAAGTTTCTATAGATTTCTCATATCGCGTCGACTGATCAACGTACACAATGGGGAGTAATTTTGACTGGAGGAATCGTAATATGCCGCGTTTGCGCTTTTTCGCGATATAAATCGTCACCGAATATTTCACCGTCTTTCTGTCAATACGAGTCCTTCTCCAGCCTGGAGTAGATCGTGAAAAAGAAGCACGAAGTAAACGCACGGGGAGGGAAAAGAAGCACCTTATGCGGAAACAAGAGGGATGAAAAGAGAAACGGAGAAAGAGGTTGGCAAGATGAACAAAGGTCCAGACACAGAGGAAAGTAAGGAGAAATATTCTGAACGCGCTCCGCTGAGACAGGCCCTTGCAATCACTGTTTGAATCTTTGCCAAGCTTCGTCCAACCTTTTCGCATCCCTTGCTATCCGCCGCTACCACCAGTCCCTGTCTTTTCCCTCCGTTCCTGCCTTGTCCTGCAGGCAGTTTCCCTAAACGCATGCCGATTTCCAGCGACGTAATAGGCGATTCCACTTGACGAATATACTTGTGGTTTATCCGGTCTAGACGGCTCTTACTTAATTCTCTACTGGGGCGTAAGTTTGCGAACAGGCAGGGGTTAGCGAAATGATCATTCTTTTGCATTTTCATTCAAATCGATAAGGGCGAATAAGACGTTTCCGAAAAAGATCCCCTTTCATATTTGAAGGGGATGTGATGTGAGGATTTTCACACGATAGGGTCAATTTTGTTAATGATCATTGGCACCATTCAATTTGGTAGGGATTCATAAGAATTGCACTAAATATTATGTTTGAAGTGTTTTAATTCATTTCTTTCGTGTCTTTCGCATGGTTTTAATTACCATAACTGGCAGTGTACTTCTGTTAAGTTCCAGACTAACTCCTGTTAACTTGTTTGATTTTTTGCAAGCGTTCCATCACTTCTTTACGGGAACACTTCAATGCAATAAAAACTGAATGTATTGTGAAACTTACGGGTATCAGAAAAAATTGATACGATATGCGGTGCATGTTAATTAGATTTCATGAACGTGTCAGATTAATTAGATACAAGAGATACGGTGAAAATTAAAATGCTGATAAGTTGATCTTATCAGATATCGTTTAGAAAGCTGATCGATATGTAAAATATAATTAATTTCGAAGAGTAATTTATTATAGCCCGAAGACGTGAGGTCAGTTGATAACCTGCGTTCTGTGATTAATTAGTATTTACGTAGGATTGAATATTAATCATGGTTGTTTGATAATAAATCAAAATAGACTATTGGGTAACTTTCAATTTATTTTACAAAAATAGATACATTTAAATAAACATGCTGTCCCATTTTAGGAGCAGTATATTAATTAAAAATAAATTTTATACATTTTTCTTTTTTCGATAAGTTACTATCTTCTTTGTATATCTTGTTACTGTACAAAAAATTGATTTATTTTGTCAGTATCTATAGTTAATTCACATTTACATTATCAACGTTTCATGCATATTCACCGATTATTTTTCTTAACTCCATTTATAGCAGAATGAGCAAAATTATTCAGCATCACGGTAATTTGCCAGATTCGTAGGTTTCTTGTCGCCTGTTGAATAAACGATACTGTCTGCAACACTTTGGAATCTTTTTAATCGAGTCGCGCGATAACGATCTCGCAATCTTAAGAGATTGTAGTAATGTTACGACATCACGGTAGTACTTTGTTTGTGCTATTATCTTACTATCAGATAACATGTGACTGGTTAGGCCTATCATTCTTAGAAAATTCTTTACACCTATATCCTGAGCCCGATAATAATTAATCGTAACAAGATAAACGTATCGGTTGTAAAACATTTTTAATTCAACAAACCTGTTGCAAAATAAATGTGTTTATTTCTGTACTGTTTAGAAGATTAAGATTACTTTATTTATTTATTTCTTATGTTTCATTATCTGTCAGTTATTGTATAAATTATTTTAATCAAAAATATTTTACGACATTAGCATATCAAATATTTGTTTAAACTTAAAAGTGTAAATAGAAAGAGGCTATAAATTTCAAATACCATTCATTTGCATGTTAACAGTATAATAGGCGTATTCATTTAACAATGGGCGCGAAATTAGACTAATCTGTGTTTCATCTCGGTATAGAATAAAGCATTTGAAATTGCCTTTTAACCGAATTTAAATTACCAGGAAACGAAACGGTGGTTCTTGATTATGCATTAATTAGAGCCAGAAACAAAGTAAAGTGTACTGAGGTGAATCGTTTTAATTAGAAAAGACGCCTCTTTTCGACAAGGTTACTGCTTCGTTTAGATCGTAGCTTCAGCAGGGTCAGTGTAGGAACATCGAGGCAAGACATCCATGAAGGCCTCGTGCTAACGACTAACGCGATAATTAATTCGTGATATCAAGCTGGCATGACGTTACGCTTGGATTCTTTAAAAAAAAAGAGGGAGAACATTTTATTTTCATAATCAACTTGTTAGTTTCATCGTACACGAACGATCTTCAGAGGTTTTGCAAAATTTACTACCCTGTTAAGTCGGTTTTAAGTTGAAATACGTATAATTAATTAATCAGATGACCATCATTTTCACTGTAATTGTGTCAATTTGCAAAAGTAAGTCGTAGGTGATTTGTGAAAAATCGTTTCTCTGAATATTTATCAAGTCAAAGCCGGTATTTGAACTGTAAAATCGAATTCAAGAAATGCTACTTACTTGAACGAAGGATCACCGTTCATCCATTAAGTAATTCATTAATATTAATTTTCCAATTAAAATAGTTGTTTGGTTTTGGGAAAACTACCGTGCTACAAATTTTTCTAATTAAATAAGTAAACAAATTGGCTGATCACTTATCGGCATTCCCGAAGAATTGGGTGGTCACTTATCAAGACTACCGAAAGTTGGGCGGTCACTTATCGGAGTTCCCGACCTTTGGAGTTGATCGTGTAAAACTCGAAGCAGTTAAAAGAAACCGAACAAAGACTGTTCAGTCCCTTTAAATAGCAGACCATCGGCTTGAGGTTTGTGTATGCAACAGAATCTATGATTTCTTAGATACTGTAAACACAAAGCAGAAACAAAACATATAACTTCAAACGGGTTATAGCATAATTTTTACAACCCGTACTTTTATAGGATCAGCAGGTTATGTGTTAATACAGATGTAGTAAGGTTTATGGTGTCTAATTTCAGTGTGTCCGACGTGTTGTTTTAATATTTGACATGAAATGAACAAGTATCTCTCACCTGAAATCCTCAGACGGTATTTATTCATTTTCTTTTTTGTAATTTTCAATTATCTTTTAAATATTATCCTTCTGAAGTATGAAAGTTCTTCGTTAATAAATGTTGCTTTACAATTTTACTCAAAGGGTTAAATATAGAATAATTGTGCATTATTCACGAATTTCTTCCACGGTAATGATCCATCGAAATGTACCCGGTTATAGCTGCTCAAGGAAGAAGGACATTCTCCGAGCGAAGCTGGTTCACCAGGCCATAAATAGCCGGTAGAATTGAAACGTAACACTTCCTATCTGTATCACGGGTTCAGAAGTCTGCCTAGTTTACGGACACAATTGTTCCTCCTCGTTATCGTTCGAACGTCCTGTAAGTGCACCATTTCGTACATTTTTCTTTTTTTCCTTTCTCCTATACTCATAAATCATCCGCGATGAAAATACTTAGGTCAAAAGACAGGAACGCAAACGGCTTACGGAAGCGTCGTTAAACGGTCTGGCTATTATTGGAGCGCGGGTGGAATTACGTTACCCTTGTCTTTTATTAGCCGACCGCGGTTCCCTTTCTTCCTACTCGAGCCTCTCACGGGATGACTAACGTCTGCCGGTTTCTCTGGCAAACAGCCAGACTGTTTCTTTTGCCGAGCAGATAGATTTTACTCGCGGTTCGCTGTCCTGTCTTGGCACAACCTTGGCCAAGCCAGATACCCTTGTCATTGCCACGTGGAGCCACGCTCTCTTACCCGGGGCCACTGACTTTTTTCCTCTTTTCTTTTCTGGGCTACACAGTCGAGATGTTGATAAGAGATAACGTCTGGCTAGGATGAAACGATACCGTATCTAAAAGCGTACGCTTGTGGGAGATATAAATGGCCGTCCGAGGTGACACCCAACTCCTTTGATCGGTTAAACGATGCAATTCAAATTACAACATTTCTTGCGCTACATGGATAATTAAATTGGAAAGATAAACTGGATTACTATGTCAATTTAATTTTCACCGTGTAGATAACATTTCCCTAGGGAAAATAGCGAAAGGAGACCCCACCGCTTGCTGCAATATTCGAAAGCTGCCTCGTGTTATTCTTACTTTGCACCATACTAATGTTAAAACTAATTTGCAATAAATTCATATAATTTTTAATATTTAGACGAATATGAGGTAATTGCAAACACCTAAGGGAGATCTTCCCCTAATGCAAAGGCAAATGGTGAGATTTCCTTCACCTACATCCTCTAATTGGTACAGGGACTGTACCAAGCAGCTATAAAGATACTTTATAATTTGTTTTGGCAAACATAGAAAATTCAAGTTATGGGGGGTTTAAATCGTAACACTCGGTACAAGGAAAAAGAGGAAAGATAACGTCGATGTAAATTCATCGATAAACAGGCCGGGAGTTGAATTGGCCACGTTATGTCGTACTTTCCCCAACGTTCGACTTCTCGCCGGCAAGAAGGATAATGGGGTCTAACGCGAAATATGCAAGGAGAACATGTGCCACAGATAATGCTAGATTAGAATTTTATTAGCTGCACCATGTACCGCTAAAGGCCACTTTCGACTCGCATTTTCGTAACAGGCGAATACCCGTGTCCGCCATAAATCCTTTCGACCGTGCGCATTCGTGACGTTCAGGAGTAGTTCGCGAAAGGATATTAATAATCGTGCTAAGTAAATCGCATAAATTATCGGGGCAATTAGTAATCGACTCTGGTTAGACGACAGAATCGGTACCACGGGTAATCGATAAAACGCATACTCTTGGTCCGGTCGTTTACAAATATTTATTGTTCGCCATACGAAGTGAAATTTCGCTTCGACTACCACCAGGCATCCTCTCTCTGAACCGGTTGCTGGATAAATACGAACGTTCTTATCTCGTCACGGGCAGCAACGAGAATTCGCTTGCGCAAAAATACGAAATTGTAGCTGAATCGTTGTGTATTTTGCGCTGTAATACCTTTAATCTTCTTGTAATCATACGCATGTGCAAGTAAATTTCCGTTTAATCACCATTATTCCTCGCCGACATGTAAGCTGAGGATTGAAGAAATTTTAAACAAGGTAGAAAAATTACAGGAAAGAAATAAAAATTCGTGCCGTGGGTAGTTTTCTCGTTGACAACAATCTTGCAATTTTATATTAAATTTATCCTTGGCTTTATGATAAATGACCCGTTCACAGGCCAAAGTGATTAACTTCATTTTTATCCGACTTTGAAAAGGAGGAGGATACTCAATTCGATGTGTATATTTCTTTTTTTTTTGAATTAAAAAAATTGGTACATCTTACACAATTTCTCTACTTTTCATCTTATGGAATTAATTGATTTGGCAAATGGACAGCTAAAATTATAAGCTGTCGTGACACTAAATGTCATGACTTTTGTTATGGTAGAAATCAGATACCGTATTGTCATGACATTGAATTTGATATGATTTTGATTCCTGTGGCATTTGTGTCATTGTGTCATGCACCGTGCAGTACCAAGCACGGTAGGTTTACGTCCCTAAGGAAAACGACGATAGAACCAATAGTTGCGTCAGGTTTCTAAATAAAAATTTATAAACTAATTGATGCAAAAAACGAAATATACATACATGAGGTTTTACGAAACGTTTATTCATGACTTTCCAGAAGGTTCATTATACAATTAACAAGAGTGGATTGCAAAGCGAGGCTAGTATGAAATAACTAGACTTAATTATGAAAGGATTGTATCCACTAATTATGGCAACATTAACTAATTATAATATGCTTGTGAATTATTGCTGTTGCTAGGTGCAGTGTTTTTTCTTTTAATTTTTAGACAGTAACAGTTGAATACCTATACAGGTGATAATAAATAACAGCTCATAAGTACAAAATTATTTGCTGATTCTAATTGCAATACTGTAATGTACATTAGTACCACCGAACGCGTCTGGACAAATGTAAAACAAAGGTTAATTGAAATTACTAACAAGTTGTGCCAGATGTTTGCCAATTTACACCTTGGTATGATAAAAAGTTTATCATATTTTCAAATTTACACACTTGTAGAAAGCTTGTATTGAGTAAAATAAATTTACATACTTCCACTACATGTTGCATTATTTTTAATGTAAGTAGATAATATGTAAATTTCGTTTGCTAACAATACTATACACGATGCTTTTTATTTTCTTGGATAACTAAAAATGAGAAAAAAAAAAGGAATGTACATATATTTCGCGAATGATAAGTAAAAGAAATGCAAAGTATGTTATGACAATTGGTAAGGAGCGATAAGCGAAAGGGGGAGTGAAAATGGTGCAAAAATTAAATAAGATCATTCGAACACATGGAGATAACATTGTATTATTTCACTTAATGATACAATATTCTTTTGGCTTAAATAACTGCAAGTGCGATAAGATTGAAACACTTGAATACTTGACATATGTATTTAATTTAGACAATAAACAATCGAATGTGCCATAATTATGGTAATGTGCCTTGAAAAATGTCAACATCGATTACGAGCTCAATTCAGACGATTGCATAATCCACCTTCGCAAACATTGAGCTTGTAATTTATACATTTATTCAATAAAGACGTTTTTTGTATTCCAAATTATTTAACAAATGCAAAGAATTCAGATAAGAATTGAATTGGTTTAAGAAACGACCAAGAAAATAAATGACACCCTCATGTTGCATAATAAAAGACTTTGCTTTATTATTCTGATAAATGTTGTTTTCCAAGGGAACTATTTTGTGCTGACTACTTTAGATTATTTTTTCAGAGTTATTAATTTTGCAATGGAATAATCTTCATCCACTATTTCTTAGGGATCGATATTTAAGAACTGATCGCTTTTTTCTGAAATCTTTAAATTTTGATAAAAAGTTTTGCGTCGTAATAAGTTGACAATGATAAGTTTCCTAGTGTTATTAACCTCCTCACCTCTGAACATGTTTATGACACCCAGAATACCCTTTTGGTTTAAGGGTCTCACTTAGATCGTTTCTATAAAAAAAGAATTTTTAGATATCGTTTTGATTAGAAAATTTTAACTATTGTCTGCTTGATACAGTGTTAATGAAGAAACTTTTTAAATACCAAAAAATGAATCGCATGATATATTCACGCTAAATGATTTATAGCTATTTTTCATTTTCAAGGTAAATCTATAAAATATTCAAAATGTGTGTCACATTGAAAGCACGAATAAATTACTTTCATTATACATTGATATCTGTTCTTCATGTTTGACATGTTTGACATGTTTTATTATAAGCATTCAGGGATTTTATTTCGTATGTTGTTTTAGAAAGCATTGAACATTTTTAAGCATATTAATTCAGTGTTAATTTTTATTTTTGCAGATGTTACACTTTCCGTAACAATCACCAATTAAACATTATATTTGCAAAGCTATATCTTAAGAATCTTTATTGAGTATTTTGCTCTGAATCATCGCAATCATTCTCAAATACTTATGATGAAAAATTTATTATTTCAAATAAAATTATTTCATTTGTATTCAGAATGGAAATCAGCAGTGCATGACTATAGGGAATGGGTTAAAGAATTCTTCATTCGAATATTGTTTATTTCTATTAAAAATTGCTATTTGTTAAATTTCAATTATGTTCTAATACTTATGGACAATAGTGTATATGATTTATTTTCTTTCCGACATAAAAGTACATGCAAAGATATCTCGTTATCGTTGTTAAAAGTTTATCCATTCCAAGGTCTCGTTTTTTGTTGGTTAGAAGTTATATTTGTACAAAGCTAAGCTGGTCAGCCAAAAAACGATAACTGATTCTCGGTACAAGACGAAATAAGTGCAGGAGTTCGTATAAAAGAGAACAGACGAGGAGAAAAAAGAATATAAGATACAGGGTACCCTTGAGCAAGAGTAGGGATCATAATATCGAGATAAGGGGTCAAAAGGAACGATAAAGTCGCGATGTCGCGAGATATCGATGGTATCTGCTCCCTGTTTCACAACTGTTCACTTCAATTAGCCAAAGGAACGATGTACTAAGAAATTTTCTATCTTTCTTCATTTTGACATCTGTGTATTTCTTTCATCGTTGAACTCTGTACGCTCGATTAGGTTATTTACGGGTCGATCTAATAATTCGGCCGATGAACCAACAGGATGTAACCGTGACAGTTTACTCTTACACATCCGGAATATGCAGATATAAACGAAATATCGATATATACATATATTATATATTAATGTACAATACCCTCTGATTACCCTCTATACACACATACATTTTTAGAATTCATCTAGTCGATTAGATTACATTTTGGTGTTTATAAATTTTCTCTGTCCAGACGAGAAACATTTTTTTACGTAGCGATACGTTAAAAGAAGAATTTCATCTTCGAAATTTACGTTCCCTTTGCGAAGTATCGTGGCGAGCAGTTAGCTTTGACCAAGTAATCATTGCCTTTTGACGATGGCATTGGATTAATTATCGGGTTACTGTACTGGATGTTTAGACTGTAAAACCTACGATTACAGACGGGCACAGCCGCTGTGTAAATTCCAGAAATAAGCGCAGCTTGTTCTTTGAATTCATCGAATATCCCCGTGGCAAATATTTGTCTATGAAACAGAAGAGACGTCTTCAATATCCAAATTAAATTTTATTAAATTGTAGAGTAAATAGAATAAAATTAAATAGAAGAAATTACAATGTAAATTTCAAGTAATACCTATATTTGAAACTCATTAATTCCTTATTTTCTTTTTTTTTTTCACTTGTTTGGGTTCCAATGTAACATGTTATTCCGGAAGATTACCTTGGGTCAAAGTGGACTTCCTTACAATTATTAAAGCCACAGACATCGGTTAGGAAAAAAAAAAAAATGATATTGAGCGCAACATGCAACGCGAAACGAGGATGCATATACACATCGAGTCATGATATTATTTTCGACATGGATCATGGAATATCTCGGTTCCATCGATGACTGAAACCACAGACAACGAAGACCCACGCAGCCACAGAAGGGACAATTTCGAAAAATTCTGATACCCACGTCTCCATTTCTCCGTCGGTAGCGGATTCCTGTAGCCGATCATATTTCGTTGAGTGCTCATCATGGTATCGCGACGGAAATGGGCATGTTGCATAATAAGCGTTCATAATTGCAATGTTACGATGCTAAACGACAAATTTTATGGTTGATTTCTTGAAATTTATACCTGCAAAAGTGGTGTGCTTACTTTTGAATGGAAAGTATAAATTGTAAAATGAAACCATCGTATCTTAAGTAACTGCAATTCGCGATATCTGTTTGAGGGGCAATAAGAACCACCAGAGTGCAAATTAAGATTTCTGGACAATCAAATACACAAATTACAGCAGCCTATATTAAAAATTTTAAGCATATTTTCGTTAAGCTTTTTCTAGATTTTCCCTAAGCTCTACCTAACCTTTCCCCAGTCCCTTTCTAAACTCCCTCTAGACTTTCCTTAGGTTCTAATTTAATAGTTTCATATGAGCTATTTGATTTCAGATCTTTGGAAGTATTCGAGCAGTACGGTGTGCAGCATTCTGAACTCTTGAAAGCTCAACGAACTGCTGGTGGTTGCGGCTTAGGTGGTCCTTTGAGGCATCCCAACTCTGTCATATTGTGGCTCCGTTGCGATATGGTAAGTGGATCATAATTTTGTTCATTCTACTAATGTTTGAAATTTGTATCCTTTGTTAAAACGTAAGGTTCTAACTTCTATAAAGAAATATCGGGTTATAGAATTATGAAATCGCAGGTCTTAAAACGTAGAGTTTAGCATGATTTGATGACATAAAAATACCGCAAAACAGTACTTCTGTTAAAGTTTTATGAAAATTACTACATAAATATTCCAGCAAATTAGCTAACGTATATTGGCAAACGAGCGAAGTAAGCTGAAAATAACATAAATCTATCAGAAAAACGTAACCGCAACGATACATAGAAATTTACATAATCGAGTCGGCTTTAGATATGGATGTAATTATGTTTTCAACATGATGAATTGTAATTTTCTATCAACGTGACTCACAGTGTGATGTATCTTGGATAATGTTTCCTGTGTGCTCATCATAAGATCCTGTAATCTTTAGGTTCAGATAATTAATTAATTACTTCATCACAAAAGTTTTTAGTATTCACGAAAAAAAGAATTGACTCTTGATGACTATAATTTCTACGTCAAATTGGTAATGAATATCATTTCACAAACGTATAATATTTTTATAAATACAATTGCAGTACAAATCTCTTCTTACAATACGGTGAGTAAAACTTTATATCAACTGGAACATTTGAAGGTTGAGCGTGAATTAAAAATAACCGTACTACGTTTTTTGTAAAGTTTATATTCTTTCGTAAACGATAGTATTTATCGTTGCGCTTCGTTGTATTTAGTCAATCGTCTGTTGGACAGATCAAAGTAGTGCTATCATTAGTACGTGCTCTCGTGTTATCAGTAATACTTTGTTCCATGTTACAAATGAAGATATAGGAGTCTGAAAATTTGAAACCTGGAGGTCTTGATTGAGCGTTACAGGGATCCAGCAACGATTACACAACACTTATTGATGTGGAACAGTTACGGAGTTAAAATTTACAAAATTCATTGACACGAATAACTGAACGCTAGAAACCACCATATTCTAGATACCAGGTCGGACCGCGGTTTCGAAATCGGAAGTCGATCCATCGGCCTTGTCTGTTGCGGTTCTAACAACCATTCGAGAATTTCTTTCACCTAGTCTAGAGAAAATCCGAACTTTCCCTGAGAGGGCTGTTGAGTAACAATCGTTGTATTCTTATTCCACTTCTCATTCGCTGTTAGATGAAATACCGTCGTGGTAATTTTAGTTTGCTTATCGTTGTGGAATTTGTATAGAGAACAGGCTGTGAATATGAAAGATAAACTTAGAACTTAGATATAATCACAGAAGTTCAACTGACAAGTTGATAATGAAATAGTGAAATGGAAATAGAAATCGCAATAGATTGTATGTTAGAATAAAAAGATCATATAGTTTCGAACAGAGCATCAGGGCCCGAGAACTGATTCCTTTTGCCCTGTTCATCTGAGAGAAGCGTTCATGCAAAACTCTGTAACTTTCCCTGAAGGAGACAGTCGTTAAGTAACGGAGCACGACTAACGCCGTTCGTCCACGGATCGCTGGTTGCGTTTCGCGAATAGCTGCACTGGAATGCAGGATTTTTCTGTCCTGTTGGAAAGACCTCCCTTCCAACGGTTATCCGCGACCATTCACGCACACCACCATCGCTGGAGAGTGAGAGGTGATACCGATTTGCTTTTCCCGTTATTGGCCTTTAACGCTGCCTCCGATAGAACCGTGATACGTCATTAACACATTGGCTGCCATAGGGGTTATCGATAATCGGTGATAGGAATTATGTTTGGTCCAATAATTGGAAAATGAAAAAAGAAAATTTTGAAATGTCACTTCGATTCCATTAATAATTTGAAACAGTAATTATTATAATGATTTTTGACCCTCTCTAATGCCATGTAATTTTGAAGTTACTATATATCTTTATTTTTAGAGTTTAATCATTTTCTTTATGAAAATGGTTATTTAAAAGAAATTGCAAAATTTATTGAACAGTGTAATTGGAGATCTTTTCTTTTTTTGTTCAGAGAGCCACGTGTTGGATCTTCTAGAGTATAAATTCATGAATTAGGGTGGAGATTTAAGGAACTGATTTAGGAAGGTGATAGATATATAGGATAATCTTTTATTTGGGTAACATGGGATTCGGGTGACAAAAGGGATTAGCTGAAAAATGTGCTTAATAGTTGGACGTGTTTCATCGTTGACTGGTAAAATTTACACACAATTACTAAATTATTTAATATAAAATCTGCACTTAATATAAAGCTACTCATATTCAACAGTAAACCTAAATCAACGTTTATGCCATACGTTTATGAAGAATAACTATTAATCAGTAGTATTACTATGAGATAAATCAGACTATTTTTTGAAAAGAAATACTTATGAGAAGTTGCATACAGATTATCTTTTTCAGGTCACAAAATAAATGAATGAACAACTGTTGGCATATAAATATTTTTTATTTTTTTAAACAAATTTTGTCAGGAAAATTTTTTCAAGGAAAACAACGTAACTTCGTAATCATTCCACGAAACCTTTTAGAAAACGCGTAATGAGTGTTGGAAGGTGTAGAAAAGTGTTGGACAGTTTTGTCATCGTGTCAGCAGTGCTCTAGTTCGGTCTGATTCGAGCTGTACCAACTCTACTTTCTCGTCTTCCATTCTTTCGTGCCACGTTACGCTCACCTAGCTGTACAATAGCCACGCGAATGTATCCTCGTGTCGTTTCTTTACGATCTCGTACGTGTGCGAGTACGTTTTACGTCAACGTACTTGCATCGTAGTACGACCGTGACGAGCTCTGAATGCGCCTCGTAGCAGTAGTAACCTGCGTGCGCCGGTTGCGTTATTTTTATGAATGACTCGCCGACAGCGTAATCCAACGTGCAACTACGACGTCGTACAATCACAGGGACGGACGTACTCTTTTTTCTTTAGTTAACACGTTAAATTCTATTGTGAAAATAGACGTACATGGCACGGCATGCTGTAATTGTAGTTATTCAGAATGCAACCATATGTATCATTTAGCAATTTAAACTTTGCACTTGCTGTTTTGCTAAATCGATGCTGTTACGTTATTTCGACTCGGATGTTATATTTATTTCTTCTTATGTACTGAAGAATACTTCGTCTTTTTACCTATTTCAATAATTTTTTATGGAGGGTAGGTGGTTGGGTTAGTCCATATTTGAGGGAGGACAGGTACCCTATGTATAACACGTACTACACTTTCAGTAGTGTAAGCGTAAATATAGTTTAGAGTAGTGGCATTCGAAGTAACGATTAGCGATTTATTTTCGCACATGAATTTACTTTCAGCATATTTCATATTTCCTCACACGACGTATGTATCATGTTTACAGGAGTTACTCATATTTATCGCTTGCTTCGTTGTGCATGCGTTTACCGCAAAAATGCCCGATAATACTGTGTTTCCTCAGGTTACTTAACACGTTACTCCAATTTGAACGCATTTATTTTGATACAAACTGTGCCCCGTTATCTTGTTAATTATTAACATATTGTATTCTTTATCTAAAGAATACTAGGCTTAAAAGTAAGATATATTTTGACACGGTACTCTAATACTCTTTTACACAAAACGTAGAAAAATATGCAGTTTCATTTGAAGTAGAAAGTGTATTTATTTGCGTGTCTTTTTTTAAACAAAAGTGTTTAGTGTCTTGTTATGCTTGAAAGCAATCGTTTGATTTCAATGCAAACAACATCGTCCTCTTATGTGTACATACCTCGCAATGTCAAAATGTCAATTGGCCCATTCGAATACATTCAGTTCAATTCGTTAAACAGCATCGTTTGACATTCGACATTCGCGTTCAGGAAGAGACGCGTTAAAAGTTATCACGGTATTATCGCGAAGCCAGCCCGCCGGATCTTATTCTTCGAGGCGAAAAGGGGGAGACCGCTTCCTGTTATCCGTTCCCCAGGACTCAAAAGCTCGAGAACAAGAGAGAGAAAGACAGAGACAGAGAGATAGCTGGGAAAAGGGTCATCGGATGGCCCTGAGTTCGGGGTCACCCGTCTCGGAGGATGTCTGGACGTTAATTAAAATGTGCCGCGCATCTGGCGATACCGCCATACCGACTACAACCACCGCCTCTTTCTCCTTCTTTTGTCTCTTCTTTTCTTCAATAGTTCTTCTTCTTCTTCATCGTCATCATCATCCTTTCCCTTCGTGTTTCATGCTCCCGTGTTCTTTTCCCATTCCCTACCCCTACCCTCCAGGAGATTCTGTTTGCTCGCCTCTCTCGTTCCTTCCTGGCCCCGTAGTTTCTTGCGTGCGTGCGATCGCACGCAAAGAGAATCGCAACTTTGATGCCAACAAGGGAATACCACTTGGACGACAGCTGCTATTTTGCTGCACACGTTCATTGGTTCCTGGGACAAATGCCGAGGATGTGTCGTCACTTCCTGCGAATGCTGGACTCCCTGGAGAAGAACTTGAGTCTGGGTTCCATTGATGGAATAAGTAAGTGACGAAGTAGCTAATATTGATACATAGAAACGAAGACGAGCGGTAGAATTACCATTACACTGTAGAATCTTGTTCTAATCTACCATTCACTTGCCTAACTGTGGATGGACTTTTCCACCAGTTGGACCTACCTTACATTGGTAGAGCAAATAATAGTGGCCTGAAGATAGAAAAATAAGAAGACTATTCAGCTCCAGGCTACTCTACCAATGTAACTCAGCCCTTATCGTGGATCGCTGCTCATGACGAGAAGGTTTCTCCATACTTCAGCGATACTTCATTGAAGTTGACTGATAAGCACCGTCTGGGTTAGGCAAATTCGATGTTCGGGATTTGTTGCTGATGTAAGATTTCATACAACCTGTAACAGGTTGGGATTCGCGATTGAACCGAGAACAGGTTATTGAACGCTGTTAAAAGTGGGGCTTCACCTTGGGGATGTGGACGCATCTTGTATCGGTACATGAATTGCTGCATAATAATCCCAGAAGGGGTTAGCTTAGATTAGTTCATTGCATTTTAGTTAGGAAATAAGGTGCTTTGAAAATGATTCTGGGTCAAGTGGAACAGCATAATTGAAAAGGAGAAAAGAAACTTTAATCGTCTTGACGTTTGGGTGTAAAATAAAATCCACGGTAACACACCATGTGAATGCCACCTGTCGCACGGTGTACATGTTCACTTGCTTCTGCGATACGCGCTGAGGATATGTTGTCACTTCCTGCCGGGGACGTCACGCTTTTGCAAACTACCGGTTTTATTTCAACGACACCGGGTATTTGTCACACTATACCGGCGCACGTGAGCATTTTACCAGACAAAGTGCCTACTAATATGCTCCGTTAAGTACTCGTGCAGTCGATCGGAAAATGCGTGTTGCAAGCTCGATTAAGTTGTTGCGCTGAACAAGATGAACGGCAATAACGTTATCGATTAAGCCCGCCATTTCAGTGGCATTTGTGTTTCGAAATTGAGCGAGCTTATTCAAACGTTAAAAATTACGTTAAAAGTCACGATTTATTATGACGTGAAAACACACTCCAACAGCGGTTTTACAATACTTTATTCCTGTCACATTACACTTGCAGAAACATTATTTTCACTTTCACTAATCGTATTTCGAATTCTGTCGAAAAAGACACTAATCTCTCGAAAAAGAACTTATGTATAAAAGATACCAATTAGCTCTTGGGAAGTTAAAAATACGCGAACGGCGTGACGATGTGGCACGAGCTGATTTCAGTCTTCTAGCCGTCGCACATTTATTTTGCAAACTACAGAAAGAGCAGAGAGATGACCGGTGTAAGTTAAACGATGATCGCTATTCAAATACTTCCGTGCTGATTTATCTTCCACATTCGCGACCCATTACGCACGCTTTGATCATGATTTTTCGCTTGGCTCGCCACGCAGGAAACTTTTTGCGATCAAAAAAAAAATACGTTGGATCATTTCCTCATTCCCCTTTCAGCGATTTCATTTGATACAGATTACTCTTATATGTGAGCTTTCTTCCTCAGCAACGCTGGAGAAAAATAGATTAAATTTCTCCCCGATGATTGTGTCACCAGCAGAGAATCTGCTGAACGATCATGTGTTTTTATCATTAATTCCTTGTCAAACACGACTGCTGTTGTGATAAATAAATTACATCATTCAAGGGAAACGGTAGTAAATTGGTTAGCGAGAATGTAAAATAAGCTTTAAAAAAATGTAACTACATGAAAACGACGGAGAAAGATTTTTATTTCACATATGAATTTCCTTAATCTTAAATTAAGGAATGCCTCTTAAGAGAAAAAAACTCGAATAGTCAGATTTCGACTATGTTGAAAATTTGCAAGTTCCAAGAATGACTAAAAATAATGCATACGTATTTCTTTTTTAACTGTGGTGAAATCACCCTTAAAAATTTGATTTTTGTCTTTTTCTGGAGACAGAAAAAATACTAACAGAAATTGAATAGTTTTTAACATATTGAAAGAAAGTGAAAACGTTGATAAAAAGTCTCTGAGTTCGAGATACAAGGCTTAAAATACTTTTCTAATTGACTGTACGAAAAGATTTAATTCCCTCCCGTTCATTCATTGATATGACAGAATGATTCCAAGAATTCATTTGAATGGTCCAAAGTCTTTCATTTGACCGATTCAACTCCTGACCAACGACAAATAAACTTTGGACCAGCAGTCTTTCGTGCATGCAGTTTATCGCGGTTTCGTGAAAATTATCCCGGAAGCTAGGGCGGTCGAGTTCGTGGCCGTACCTCAAGATCCGGGAAGTGAACGATAGGGAAACCTAATGTGTCAGTCGATTGTGGAACAGAAGATTCCGTGAGCGGTCGTTTCGCTCGGCTGATTCTATGCGAACCAAGCCGAAATTCATCGAGGATCGCGTCTTGTAAAATTAGATCACCCTCCCACGGCGACTCGGTCACAGCTCGGACGAACTCTTAACAGGGTCCATGTTGCTATTAATAAAGCAATTATAAGGGCTACGACCGATGTTGTTTCTTGGTTGTTCATGAATCTGTTACTTTCGATCAGACGTCTCCATTAGAGCTTTTAGCTACTAATGGAGATAACTACCTTAGTGCTTCTCTTCCATCGAATCTCCGGTGAAGGACAGTCAAACGTTGTAATACAGTATCCTCTTGATAATTTCCTGGTTTCGGGGCTGTGGAGGTTGGTCTTTTTAAGAAACGGGGAATTATTCGATTTACAACACCTGTCATCAAATTTTACAAAAAATTCATCTTTTTTTGTTTAGTATTGAATTTATTTATTTTCATAAATAGCAAATTTCTTTTGGCCCATTTGTAGAATGCAAAAAATATCGAATATCCGGGTGCTGGATGTGTCATTTCTGAAGTAGAGAAAGAAGAAAGGGACAAGTGGGGAGAAAAAGTAGCAGAGGAAGGATCAATAAATCTCTCATTCGTTCTCACGATACGTCCGATGGCGCATTCGTTTTCGCAAGCTGGTGACTCCGAATTCGGTCCAAATAAAAGCTCCTCGACCGGCTGCAAAATCTCTTCTTTCATTCGACCCCCGTTTCATCCGTGACGGTATAAGTTGTCGGAAATGCCATGCGTGCCATGCTGGTTAAATCTATCGTGGTCGTTAGATCCGTGTGTAGGAAATGCAAGCAATAAAATTCCAGGAAGGAATGAAAAATCGACAATGGCGTAGCCTGACGCCAGTCTCGAAAGGGTTAGATTTCTTTGGTCGACGCTTTTCAAAATTAATTCTTGATTTCTTTCTGATAAACGCTTCTCTTTTCTTCTATTTCGTCTATTGCTTTTTTATAAATAAATTTTTATTTCGTAGATTGTTTTTCTTCGAATGTTTCGCATGGTAACGATAACCTGTTACGTCGAAACGTATGCGGTGAGTTAATTTACAGTGTACCGTTGTACGATTATCATATCGGTGACAGGTAAAGGATTACGCATGACAGCAAAATGTCTTTCTTGCGATCGAACAGCCGCCACGGAAATGCTGACGGAATAGAATCGGATTTCGAGATGTCTGAACCAGTACTCGAATCGGCAGAACTTTGATTCGCGATAAGAGAATACTCAAGTTATTCAAAATTTACCTTTTAATTTTATCATCATTATTCGTAGTATATTTTAATTCATATTCGAGTATTATAGTGGATGTTCTTTTAATTTGAAAGTGATCGTGTATTGAACAGTGAGTTTAGTGTAAAATAAAAAATACAGTGAATACTGTTGTAATGGTGTTTTTTAAATATTTTAAATATAAAATATTATTGCAACATCTGGAAATATAAAATATTTAAACATGGTGCGTGCAACTAATATCAATAATGCTTTAAAAAATAATAAATTATGAAATAATCTAAAATTTGTAAAGCAATAAAATATTTAGGTAGTTTCAATTAGTGCATTCAAGAATATGCAAAAGTGCAATTGCACTTTGCTAATGAACCGATGCACAGAAATGCAGGAGCTTACATGATGCACCAATTGCATGGTGCAATTCATACCCTATACATTCATCTATATTTTTCACGAATGCCTACCATCGTTTTAGGATTACAAGCGATCTAATCAATTTCGGCAATGACGATAACCCCTATGGTATTCAACTTGTTTTGGCAGTGGTTCGCAACCTTTCAAACATTGGAATGCAGAAATTCAAGTTAATTTAAGATTTGCTAAAACTATTTATCTTCAACAATCGAGTCAAAGATGTTGAATAATTTCTGAAAGTTCCAACTGATAAGTGTACTGGTTTGAAATGAAAATCGAAGAAAGTATGATGTCAAGCTTAGCTCGAAGTGGGTTCTCGAATCGCATGGATGCATGTGCACAAATTTATAGTGGTATCTGCAACGCCCCTTTGATCGAGGAATCGTGACCAGCGGGTTCGTGGCGAGCTGCCGCCGAAAATAGAGAACCAGGCCAGCATACATCGATGAGAATGCGGCTTAGCATTCCCATGGTAAGCTCCCCGAGTGCATACCTCTCATTCTATTTCGCCTGGACGCCATTAGGAACCCTCAGTCTCGTCTTTGTTAACGGAGATTCCTATCGACTGATGGGACCGCGCGAACCACTTGTTTTCATTCCGACCTTTCATTTCCCGATAACCCGTTCATTGCTTTTGCAGATCAAATTCGAATTTCTTAATTGATTTTACGGTAGACGATCTTAGACGAAGTTGTACTCGAAGCAATCGAATTTACTGCACGATACAAGTCGAAAACGTGTCATTAGTGCAAGAATTTAGTCTGTGAGCGTTTCAAGTGTTCATCGAATCCCGAAAGGCTTTCGAGATGGTCGGCAATTTTTTGTTGTAGTTTGTTTGTATCTCTTTTATTCTCTCCCTTTAGCTATCTATTTTTGCCAGCCTGAGAATCGATGCGAGTACTTTCTCACGAAAGCGACGCCGTCGCCGTGGGCATGCCCTGGTTTTCCACGAAAATCATTTCTGTAAATTACACACCGCAACACGTTAGCCCTTAGAAAAATTCAGCTATGCACGTGAAACGGTTCGTTCGCGCCGATTTTATTTTGGGCTTCTGCGTTTCCTGATTTTTAGAATATTTCTTTTTCATAAATACTCCGATATTAATAATATTAGATTGGCAAGTAAACTTGCAGCCTTGTTTCATATTTTCTTGCAAAATAGTAATTCAAATTATGATTACTTCGGTTGAAAAGTGTTACTCTTAAATTTTAATAAATAATCCTGTGATTGTTACTAATATTACTGCTGATACTATAAAAGTTAGGCCTCCATTAATTAAAATAAATTCCATATTACAGCAAAAAATACATAATATTTGCTTTCCACTTCATTTTTACGTGAACCTGTTAAATTCACATCTGAACGATTAAACGTATACAGTTTAATTTGCGCGTTAAAATTCAATCAGTTTTTTCTATCATGGTTTTAATTAATTTCTTCCCCTCTCGTTTATGCATTTCATAGTTTCAGTAATTAAAGATCATCCGTGTGATCGTGTGAAAGTGATAATGTCACGGTCGATTTGTTATCGTGCTCGGGCATCGAACACGTGATTTCTGCGAAAGACGGAGTTGTCTGGATGCCAGAAGAAGAATTCGAATGTTCACACCCACGCGCGTGGAAGGTACGTGTGCACGTGAAAAACGTACGCATACGTGTTTACCAAATCAGTACTAACCGAGACGTTGACTTTTTCACCTTCAGACGGGATCATTGAATCGAGAAAAGATCGGCTCAGACATTTTTGATTCGCAAAAAATACTCGGCTGTGTACGTTTCGGGTCTACACGATAAATCCTAAATTTATCTTGAACGCATCTAATCAACGAAATACCGCGGTAAATGGCTCGCCATAGGATTTATCACCTTTTCTATTTAGCTAATAGCTAGATCAAGGGTGTGGTCTGGTGCATTGAACAAAAGATCTTTGAATTCTATGGATTTTTTATTTTTTATCAAACACACGTAAATATTATATTACATTATGAAATTAATCTATAATAACATAGTTAGAACATATAAAGTGTAGGAAATAAAATCATCTTTTTAATTAGTTCTGTACATTAATTTCTTAAGATATAAAATTGTCTAACCGAGGTTACCATTTTCCATCCAACATCCCAGCGACGTAAACTATTGTTATCTTCTCACGAGTACACCATTCAATGCAATTTTCCGTTCTTTGATAATCATCAATCATAAATAATTACCTACTGCTATTATTACACGTGCTACCTTGACATTCGTTCCTTCTGACACATATCCAGAATGGAAAGGCAGCTAGCATAGAACCTCTGACGCTGGTTTCGTTCGATTGGCTAAAAGTTTCACGTTACGAATCGACGATGGCATGCTCGCCATTATTCCTAATATTAATGTTAACGTTAGAATCAAACTGGGTGTCGAACAGGGTCGCGAAAATTCGCACGTGCTCACATTCCTCCGCGTCGTCCACTTCTATTTCTTCTGGAGGAACCTTGGCCCGATTTGGTCGGCAACGAGGCAAACCGAGGCTTTCTAGTTTCAGCTCTCTGTTCCTTTGCTTTCTGTCAGCCACGGTGAAACCGGAGGACTGGTCGTCTTCGTTACGTAAACCGCGTGCCTTCGCGCCTCGACAGCCACCGAGAAGAATTCATTCGTCAACGTTGTCCTCCTATTCGTCTTCTCGACGACACACGATCTCGATCAGGACGATCCTCTTCTGTTTCCTGTTCTACATTGTGTAATATTTACGCGGTTTCCGGTTCTGCCCGATCGTACATTGGTTATTTTCGGATAAGATACTGCCATTTCCTTGACGGGGTAGCTAGAATTGATCGACCTGCTACCGGGTTTTATTTTAACAACCTCGGTAGTATATTTCTTCGAGACGTCAATTACACAAGTACGGAAGGAAGGGAGCACTGACGCGCGAGAATCGCGGGAGGTTATTCCGTTCTGGATTATTTTAACCCTTCTTCGGATCACGGAAATCTCGGCAACATCGCGGATCTTTGAACTAAACATCAGAGTTTAGAGAATTATTTGATAAAATGGTGCTTGAAGGAATTTTATATTAAGCTGAATTTTTAATTAGAAGAATCTCTCAATAATCAAGAATCTCTCAGTTGGCTTTCTTTGCATAATACGAGATTAAGTCATCGTCCATAAGGGGCAATTTACTCTGGCATCGTCGAAAGGTTAATCGGAAGCGGAATCAAACCCATCAACAGTACTTTGCCTTGAAGTCGATCATTATTACCCGCATCAGCGTCAAATTCATCGGACACCTACAAATTTTCGTGGAAGCGTAGCGATAATCTCTCTCCCCTTACTTACTCTTCTTACCCATCAGCTGCCCTTTGCGTGCACACTGATTGGCATGATTATCGTTGTATCTTAATTGCAATTAAGCATTCTCCTTCTTATTTATTCTGAGTAAATCAATTTCTATCAAAATAATGACAGAATGTTTTTCTAATATCTAGATATAAGAAAGTACAGAGTTACATACATCCCCTATAGCTCCTTCTTTCTCTAGGAAAGGCTAGTATGCTCGAGAGTGTACAATCCTTTCTGAATTAGCTTTAACGAAACGTAGTTGAGTCACGTTTCGACTGGTGTACGCTGTGGTCATCAAATACCGACTCGAGTTGGATCTTGCGTCATTGACGCGGCTGCCGCCCATGAATGAACCGTGGAGGCGCACGTGTGCAAGTCGCCGGCATTTAAATACGGTTTAAAGCGAACGCGGCCGAAACGGGTTGCGGAGGTCGCATTTTAGCCGTGAACGAGCGTGAGAACGGTTTTGCCGTCGATTAAAAGAACTGTTTCGCGTGCTTACCTCGTTACACTTGACGATTTCTCGATGAAATACTTTTTCCTAACTCCGTGCTATCGTGATATTAGGTTGGTAAATAAATTCGCAGCCTTTCCGTGTAATTGCCTTCCAAAATCCCCGAAATTCTATCACGAAGTCGGAATATTGCCGCAAATTATTAGTTGGAATGCTAGACCCTAGAATCTAGGGTCAAAGAAAAACGGAAGAAGGGAAGAAGAAAAGGGAATGAACTTCTGTTTGCCTTCGACACTACAGTGCTAACGTTTAGGCATACACTTTCTACATTTCATGAAACCCTCGCCTTGTTACCTTCTAACGTTTGTACAAGTTCAATTTACCTGCCCTATCGGAATTTCTAATCACGTAACTGTACCTTTCAAAATCATGTATATATTTAGCGAAAAGAAAATCGATGTGTCTATATATAGCAAAAGGAAATATCAGTAGGTAATGTAATTGTTATAAATTTTGGAAATATGCAAGACACGATCTGATAACGAATTTATCATCAATTTGGGTATTTAATTTCAGACGAGTCTGTTATTTTATGATCTTTTTATTACTTCCATTTTCGTAGCGATAAAATGCTTTTAATTATCATGGGCTGGCACAATTATAAAGTTGTTAAACGTGGAAAGGGGTAGAATTAATATCAAACGCCTATTTTTTACGCTGAACGTCTGTTAAGATTTGAAGCTCTCATTTGGTGGTAGGGGTGATATCTTGATCGAATTTTATAAATAACTTATTTCCATTAAAATTTAGAAATTTTATTGTTTTCACATTATTTTAAAAAATTCATCTATTGGTATGATATTATTGATGTTATTTTACAAAAGATTTTAGAACTTTCATCCTTATATTTGAGGGTCTTGCCCACCGTGTAGTAGGTATTTTTTGTATGTTAACATCGTACTCGGACAAATATATCGGTGAATGACACGTTTTCTTTCTTTCGTGTTAGTTTCTAACACTTCTAACGGGCACTTGGGAATCGAGTCACGTCGAAACGGTTTATCGCCTTCGATACGACATGCCTAATCATTCAGAGATTTTGCATGACCACGATTTCGAGGACACGGCACTCTAAAGCGTTTTGGCTATTAGCGAGCACATAACAAACGGAAAGGAGCGAGAAAGAGGAAGAAGATAGAAAAGATTAGTTTCAAAACCCGTTGGAGGCCACCATGGATGGCTATTCTTTTTTTTTTCAAATAGCCCGGACCAGCCTTCGCATTCTCTCGTCACTCACACGATTCATTGATATCGAAATCTTTCATAATGACACGTAGTAGTGATTGCCTCCTCGGTTTATTCTATCTCTTTTCGTCTACAGTTAGGAGCTTTAATTTTTGAACAGACCAGTATCTTGTTCTACAGTTCCATGAAAATTAATGAAATTTTCTCGTGTATATAATTTGTTCAATTAAAATTAATCTATTTCTAAAAATATCTAAGCCAAGTTAGATATTTTTACATTCTTATCAAAATTGTCTTGGAACCCATTGTGCCATTTATAGGCACTTAAGTTTCTTTCACATGATATTTGCATTCCTTTTTCTATTGTTGGCGTAAATTAAATATAATGAACATAATGTTATATAAATGATAGCGTAAGTCCGTAACCTAATGTTCACTGTGTATGTATCTATGACTCCGCACTTTTTGCAACACAGAACAGCTCAGTGGTAATGACCGTAAGTTCGTAACGATGTGGTTTAAATTTTAATCCCATTTCTTTTTTTTCCAATAAAAAAAACCGTTCCCCGTTAAGTGTCTGAAAGGGAGTGATTAAAATGTTGATCCTTACTGTACTTCCTCTTAATATTGAATGAAAACATAGTCGACGTAGGAATGTCTGTTAATAGGCAATGCCAGTGGACACAGCTGTTAATTAATTCGAGCCCTCTTTCGTCGAAATTCTTGCAGAGAGTCCTTGAAGAGCGGCTGGAAAGCAGGGTCGATGCCATGATGAAGACCGGTCTGGTGCAGGAACTGCTTGACTTTCATCGACGATACAACGAACAGCGGATTAAGTCCAACACGTAAGTGCACGAGTTATATCAGTAAGTGCTTTATATCACGCGAGCCGGTCTGTCGGTTCAAGGATTTATCCTTCGTTTTTCTTTTGTTTTCGTTAAGTTCCCGCTTCATGCTCGGCAGACCGTTCCAACTTGCTTGCGTGAAAACCCCTTTTTCATTTCGTTCTTTTTTTATTTATTTTTTTTTTTAATTTTTTTAAATTACGATTTACGACTTCATGCGGTCGGTTAGTCTTAAGTGAAGATGTTAATCAGTGAGTTGTCAACGTAGACCCGCGGACTGTTCGTCATACTTGTTAAGAGAATATCCTTTTACTTTGCTGCCTTGTCAATGACTTAATTAAAACTGAAATTTCACGAACTGATCGCGTGATACTCGAAAGAAATTCCAAGTCAATTCGCGTAAAAATAAGAATTTTTTTATTTATTATGATGCACGAGGTAGATTAATAATTATATAAATTTTATTTGGCATTAAAAGTTTGTAGAGTTGATAGATTTGTTTGTAGAGTCGTGCCATACAACTTTCACGTAAACAATTCTTTTGTATCCATCGATATGAAATAACAGGACTTTGACAGTTAATCGCGGACACCCTGTATAACATACTTCAAAATTCCCGACTCACGTGTGCATAACGAGCACGTGATCCACGCGATTTGTACGCAACACGCCAGCCAAGCCTTTGTGAATGAAACTCGCTCGCCTCTCGCCTTACTCGCTTCCGGAAATCGCGAACGCGTCGACCGGATGTCTGAGAGAAAATAAAGGAAGTAGTCAGTCGCGAGGAAAAGTATCGGCCTTCGTGGTTGTGAACAGTTCTTTTGCGGGAGCGGCGTATGAGAAAAAATAAAGTCAGCTCGACTGAATGATAATCGTATTATCTGAGTACCTAGGAAGTTTGAAGCTGATATAAGAAAGTGGTTCTCAAACGGGTTGGGGTAAAAATATTATTTTTAGTGGTAAACAATAAACAGCATATTTTATTTTTAATTTGTGAACATTAAAAATGAAATAGTTTATTTGTGGAAATAATATTTTAAAATAAGGGGATTTTATTTTTTAATAAATATCATTATTTAATCTAATCTAAATTTAATCTGAATTTATTTTGGAAAATATAATTTTTTAAAGGAATTCCACATTATTTGTAAACGATAACTTGATGTTTTCTTGTGTACGACAGCAGTAAGAGTTCGACTTGCTGCATTCTCATCGAGTCATCAGATTCCACAAGAATCAGGTAGCTGGCGTTAAATGTTTTGCTTATCGTCCCTTCTGTCGTATCTTGTACGTATGCAAGATTAAATGTGCAAGAAACGTTTCGAAGTGTTCAAATTTTTCTCACTTTTCTCGCATTCACGAGGCGTCATTCTTGGAATTAGCTGAACATCGTGAAATGTGACAGAATGTCATTGAATTCGACACGATGTTCGAACATAATGTTATCTTATAATGTTCAGCAAATTCCTTTAATTTGTTGTGAAAACCTGTGATGGAGAGTTCTTTTGAATATTAGGATCTTTAGTATAGATATTATTCAATTTGGAGTTTAATACAGAGCAGGTCTATGAATGGTTTTGAATGCAGAACCAATTTGTAGAAAAATATCTACTCTACTTTGTAAAATATGAAGCTAATTAATTTTCAACAAGATTTGTATCTTCAACTATGTTATTACATTTAGATATAGAAAATAATGCGCTATTTACAATTTTCTATAGATAAGACGAGTTCATAATTCTTTTGCTCGTTTTTATTGGAATGATTCTTTTTCTTGATAGAAAAATGATTTGTTTAACAAGCCATTAAAGATCATCTTCTCTACTGTTCCAGATTTGTTTTCACTTGAAAATGAAAGTAATGTTGTGTAATATCTCTAACAATCTTCTTAGAAATCGTGTTATGTACACTTCACCCTGTTACAAAATAATTATCTATCTGTTACGAAGGCATTCATTTCACCGTAATAATCACGGTGGAAAAATCAAATCAACAACAGCCATTAAATATTTCCAGTCTGTCGGTGCCCTTTCCGTTTCACGAGAAACGCAACAGTCAAGTACCGTTAGAAGAAACACGTATCGTGATAAGGCCAGATATCAGTTTGATTAACCACGATGCATTATATCAGCAGCAATTGCATCAAGAAACTTTTCTTTACTTTTTTTTATTTAAATTTTTCTAACTTCTTGCTCGTTTCCATACGTGATAAATCCTCGTTCTATTGACCAATGACATTCCCGAGTTTCCAATCTTGCGATCGATGCGTAACACCGGTACTGACAATTATCGCTAATTACTGTCGCTAATTACTGGGGCGCCATTGCGCCAGTGTTTATACAAATTTCACGGTCAAGTCAATATGCAGTCGACGTTATCGTGTCACGTGTAACGCATGCTATGCAACGTGGATCAAAGGAGGGAAGGTTTCGGTTGTATTGCATTGATATCTGGAGAAGTTTATGAGAACCAGTACCAAGCACGATATGCTTTTCTAGGAAAAAGATCTTAATACTCGAACGTTACTAATATGCTTGGGTTAGGTCTGGGTTAAGTTACCCAGGACGAGTGTTCAGTTTAGTAATTATTTTAATTTAATTCGACACTTGTTTCTTAAACAACAACGTGAATTATTCTTAGACATAACTGTCTGCATAGCGAGGGCCTACCATTAAATTGATTAAAAAAATGATTGGAAAATCACGAAATAATTTAAAACAAATTTGATTACGATTAATTAATCTTTTTTTACATAATTTATATATCTGTTATCTTATAAATGAATTGAATACAATGAATACTCTATCAAGTGATTGATAACAGCATATTGAACTTTTTTATCATTTTTATTGATACTGCCTACAGATATTCTTTACATTGTAACAATTTTCCTGTTTTCATACGGCTTTTCCTCGTAATGCGAAAGATATCATTATCAGCCTTTAATAACTTCGAAAGTAATCGCTGTTCTTGAAGCATTCGATATCAAATCTACCAGATTTACTTTAAAACAAATATATATCAACTTCCCTTTTTATATTTGACCAAATTTGTTCTATAATAAAATCAATATTTTGTCGATATCAGTCTTGTATCGATAAAGGTGGGCGACACTTCGAAATGCAAACATGGGCACAGCATTTCCTTCACACGAATTTCATATTTTTGTTATCATAATTTAATAAAGCATTTATGGATTTTTTGTTGTACGACATGTTAGTCTTATCTTCGAGATATTGGTCAAATTTGCACAAAAATTTGTGGGCCAATTAATTTGAAATTAATTTTCAAGTTTCAATTTGCTATTTCTCATTATTAATATAATACAAATAGGGCTGTAACAAAAATTCGAATTTCAGATCTCTAATCTAATTATGTATTCAAATATTTGTTAAAATAATATTTATTTTTCTGTCGATCTATCTTAATAATTCTAATCTTTCTTTCTTAATTATTCCAATATCTAATTTTCATTACTAGTCACCGATAACCCTTTTGCTATTCAGCCTCTTGAAGAATATGCTTATAATAATAATATTTGTTATAATTATTAAGTTTTTTCAGTTTTTCCCTCGTGTATAGTCTTCCTTCGTTTTCTCCTACTTACGTACGCCAATATTCATACATTTCTTCAAGTACCATGTCTTGTATTATGCAAATTCTCCCGTTCGCCTGCTCGACCTGCTCGACTTCTGCCGGATGTGACGTCACATTCTGAAACATTATAGTTGCAGAAGGCAGGTGTGATTAATATAATATCCCAATACGAGAGCAGTAGCATGGTGGTATGATTACGAGATATGAAACTTTTACGATACTATTAAACACCGAATCATAATTTTCCACTACACGTGCTTGTTATTATTTTGTACAATTAATAATTTTAGAAACTTTGTTAACAATTTATTCTTTTTTTTTTCAATTAAATCTCCAAAATCTAAGGAAACACGTATTGAATATTTTAGCATTTAAGTCCTCTGAAGAAGAAAAATTATAATTTGTGGAGTATTGTTATTTTATGAAAACATGTAAGAACCAAATGTAACAGCAATCATATTTGATGGGTATGAAGAACTGCCTAGCAACAGCAGTAAAAAAAGTTACGTATTCTTGATAATAATTACTGTCACTCGTGTCTTATCTTAATTATTGGTGCTATCATTATCACCATACTTGCCACTGACATTTGAATTGTCATTTTGGCTACAAAACTGTTGCCATACCTACAATTTATGTCAATTGTATTGTGGTGAAATCAGCACTTTAACTACCGTTCGTTAATAATGATTATTCTTTTGAATCATAGGATAATTAGAGATAATTGGGCTGTTGAGTTGCGACACGTAGACTGTTTTATCGTATTGTTATAATCTTTTATTATAACTTTTTAGTTTCTAAAATGTATACTAAGAAGTGTGTTTAAATTTATAAACATTGATTCTCTTCCAGATGAAATTCAAAATTCTTCCAAAAATTCATTTTATTTTTAGAATATGTTATTTTTGTATAAGAATTTTCTGTATTAGTGACACTTGTTAGTTAGAAGAATAATGAATTTCCAAGAAAAGAAGGTGTCTTCCTGTTTTATTTTCCTAATGGTATCATCAATTTTCTTGCTGAATTTATTTTTGTATTTCTAGCGTTAGAAAAGATAGTAGAAATTCTTGTCAGACTATATTACGTGGTGTGATAATAGAAAACGATATGAAGACACATCCTGTTGGTTACCCAAGAGCGTAGACTTTGTTGACCGTCAGCCAAATGTTGATCGCGTAAAAATAAAATAGCGAATCACTTTGCAATAAAAAGTGTAGTTCTATTCTTCAAGTTCCCTCTAAAAAAAGAAATTTGCGGTAAGAAAAACCGAACCTGACCTCAACGACATGAACAAACGTATATAATTTATTTCATTCTGTGAAATGACATTCGAATTCCATAAATTTTGACATTCAATGATTACACTTTTGTAATTCCGTTCATTATTAGATCTTCCTTGTAACGAACAGGTGAACTTCAGCTTATTAACAATACTTCACAGGTGCCAGGTATTTCATTTGCATACAATGTACAAAGTACAGAAAATGATACAATGTCTCAACTTTGTTGTAAGAACGGTATACAATTGAAAAAAAAAATTAATTGAAGAATAAAGAAACCATCTGTAAGAGATGACTTCCGATATCTCAAAACAAAGAAGATGTCATACTTAAGAAGAAGTAAATTGTTCATAGTTGTATAAAGAGGAGACTTTGTAGTACTTACACATAACTATTGAAATAACATGCAAAATGCATGTAATAATTTAAATTTTTTCACAAATAAAGCTAAAGTAGTTAAACTACAGAAATTAGAAATTGTTCCCACGAAATTTACATGTAATTTACATATAATAGTTTACTAATAGTGAAGCACCTTTTCATAATTTATATAGATATATATACATATAAACTATCAAAATATATTATAGAGAATTTTGAAATGAAATGACCACAGAAGTCCACATAATATTAACCAGATTAAAAGAAATATCATTCGTGTACCAGATGATGAAACGAAGAAATTTATTAAAAATGGTATTGATCAGTTTGATTTCTGAACAGCTCATTTACAGGTACATATTTGGTATTGACACGTGTACGAACAAGTGAGTCGTGGCTGCGACAACTTTTCCCGCCACGTAAGCTCGACCTCGCCTCGTTTGCTATCACTACCCAGCCATGATAAGAAGGCGAGCCTGCAAAATGCAGTCTTCCTTTCCTCGCGGAGACATGATCGACACTCGAGAATTAGACTCGAGGACTCGAGCATGCTCGTGTGATACCATTTAACCCTTTCGTTACTACTGCCAAGTATGATAATATGATAGCTTTCCAAATCAGGTTATAAAAATAGAGAACTAAACTGAGATTTTTTTGCAAATGGTAGTGATAAAAATTAAGATATTGAAGATCCAGCACCGATATCGCGTGGCGAAGGTTCCTTCGGTACCAATGTCGTTATGAAATGACAAACCTAAAGAAATTAATGAAGGGGTTTTATAAGTTAAGGCTTATAGTCAGCAATAACAAAGAAATTAATGAGGTGCCATTTAGGTGGCCATTAGGGAATTCTTTCCTACTTTTTGAGCATAGCGGTTCCACACATTTTTTCTAATTGATTACTTCTACTCGACTGCTGATTAATTAGCAGCACAAGTAGTTGCAAAAACTGGGAGATAAACGAGTAACTGAAAGGCGAGAGAAATTTTACGACGTGGAATGAGCGATCATCGAACGTGGAGATTGAAGAGAAGCTACAGACATGAATCGGCGAATGTTTACATTCCAGGTCAGCCGATTACACGACGGGCATCTTCCAGAGCATCGGCTTCAAAGAGTTTCACGCTTACCTCGTGCTACCCGAAGAAGAGAGGCGAGAGAAAAAGGTGAGCAGAAGCGGCCAACTGCAACGTCGTCACGTTTACTGCAGCTGCAGCTGCATCGCGATGCAGTTCGGTTATCGTAGCTGCAGCCGATCTTGTCGTGCACGACATCTTACTAATATAGGGAAATAAAACAAATGTTGGTTCACTTGAAAATTTGTATAAACATAGTTTAGATAATGGATTAGAAAATAGACTACGGAATTAGCATTTAGCGTCTAAATTATATTGAAAATAATAAAATTTATATTATATTAATTTATACGTAATGTTGACAGGCAGAAAATATAAAATGTCTATCATTTTAATTAATATAGTAATATAAATTGTTACTAATTACGTTTTCTATTTTAGGGTCAACAATTGCTGGAAAAAGGCATCGAAGAGCTGAATCTAGTTACGAAAAGATATGCAAAAAAGCAACAGAAATGGGTCATGAATCGTTTAGCTCGTCGCAAAGATAGACAGGTATGAAATATGAAATTAACCATGTCATATTACATGCAGGGTGACAAGAAAATAAGTGGTCCCACTTTGGTAGCCTATTCTATTGGAGAAGCAACTGCATTTATCGTACTTATTATTTCTGTAAGTTTATCTGTTTTATGTTTCAAATAAATTACAAGTATTGTGTGATTAATATTTACAGGTACCACCAATTTATTTACTAGATTGCACGCATGTAGATCGATGGGACAGTTGCGTGTATGAGCCAGCCGTGGCGATATTAGAAGCTGTGCTAAGGGGAGAGAAACCTGAGCAAAAGCCTTTGAATGAAACCATCGAAGATCAGAAACTTACCGACAGTAGTAACGAAGAATCACATTATTGCGATGTAAATTTCAATTCCAAATGTTTTATTTTTAAATATACACTACTGAACAAAAGTCATTGAACACCTAACTGATTTGATTTTTATGACTTCTGAGTGAAAGTATAGTTCCATTGATTAATATTATTATATATTTATATTACAGGTATGCGAGAGGGTTTTCATTGGAGAACTTCAATGGAATGCGCATATACATGGTATGAAACATATGAAGACTGCGAAAAAGAAAAAGCAATTAGCTGAAGAAAAACAGGCAGAAGAGAGAGTCGATGATAAAAGTTGATGTAATTATTGTAAAATACGTTTTAAGAGAAAATATTTTTTACATGTTTTATACGTGTCTAAGAAAATCACGATTGTTCTTCCATGATTTGTTTTTCCATATTAGTATAATAATTGCTGCTCGATAACCCGTTTTTAAGGTAACGAATAGATGTTCACTTATGCTAATGATTATTTCATGTTAAGTAAAGTTTTCAATTTATATTAAGATAATTGAACATTTATGTTAGTATCTAATTTGCAGTTACAGTAGGTTCACGTTATATTGCCGCATGAGTGGCCTCCCTCTTCACTGGTGCAACTTTGCTACCAACCTAACACACGAAGATGAAGAAAATACTCGTTCTTATTTCTCCCCCTTTCACGGTGAATTAACTATTTCCTTTTCCTAGGAAAAAGCGATGTAGAGAAAGATGATCCCATCACTTGCATCAGTACTTGAGAGTTGTTGTCTATCATCTTTTTCTTAAGTAGTTGAACCTATTTTTCTCCTTTTAGCCCAAGATTTTAACAGTGCCACCAATGTATATCGTTTGTGCAGCCTCAAGCACGCTCGGCGTATCTTGACGCATCTGCAATTAACAATGTTATCATTCGTTTTAAATGAAAGTGCATATTTTTGTTGCACAGGTCAATTCTACGAATTAACTGGGGGTCATTTAATCCGTTTACACTTTAGAAAATCTAAGGACCTACAGATGCAGTGCTCTTCGAGCCATTTATATCTGCATTTTCATTCGGAAAAAATAATAGAATTGTTAATTGCAGATGGTGTTGGACGGTGTTGCAGGATGTGAACCCACCTGGTCTGTGGCGCCACCTACCCTAACATTCGGAGCCATCTAACGGTAGTCTGGTAGTATCGAAGGAAGTACTTATATGTTGTCGACCTCTGTTGATGATGTGCCTGTACCACATCGTCCTGCTTTAGTTCAGCGCCGTACAACTGAAAAGCTCTGGAGATACAGTCACAGATAAGGTATTATATTTTTACGCGCTTTTTACACAATCCTTTTTTGATATCATAGCACATGGGACGTGTAGAATAAACCAGTCATACAATATTATTGTCTACCGCGTTTGAGAACTTTTGAAATCCTCTTACCATTTGAGTGAATATCACATTTTAGTGTATCAACTGAGGCTAGAATTATATCACAGCGTTGTTAGTGGTAGGAATTAAAACTAAAAATGTTTTTTTATTTTATACCTACAATTAAACAATGAAGAAACAAAATTTGAACTTACTATGAAAAGTATACAGCTTAAATTAATGTTAATTTGTGTAAAACTTGTTTTGGTATATTTGATCTGGATAAAGGCAGCTTTCCTGATATTTTTTTTCAGGAACTGTTCACGCAGAATTATATTTGTTACTGATAAATTATCTTTCTTATAAAGCCTGCATTTCCTCGACATATGTGTCACGTGTTTTATAGCACGGTATCAGTTCTTATCATCATTTCAATTTTGTTAAAAATACAGGTTTTACTCGGACATTTAAAATAGATATTGACTCTATGTAAGAAAGATAATTGCAACATTTGCGTGCAGTCTGGCGTTTACCGAGTCATTGTACTCGGCACGCACAGATCGCTATTACATATGCACATTGCATTAAGACAGGTCACTGATGCACGTCAAGGAAACAACTCCCTATCGATTTCACAGTTTTCAACGCAGAGCATTTTTTCTTTCATTGAAAATTACATTTTTAATACGTTGATTGCCTCAGTGAAAATCAACGCGTGGATTTATATTTATTTGCAACCAGTTGATTCCACTCACTTCCTAATTAGATGGATACTTTATGCTCATTCTTAGTGGGTTTCATTCACACCTCTGCATTCGCTTCCTACAGCAATATTAATTCTATTTTGATGCTGAATCACACTGTGAACCAATCATTTTCATAAGATAATCTATACTTTCATTACTTGATGGATGTTCAGAAAGTGCAATTTAATAGAAACAACGGCACAAAATCAAATGAATCATTTTTTTCTGCTCTGTTTTTCAAGTAATCGTAGAAAAATGTTCATCGATCAGGAAACAATGAATCAGTCGTTACAAAATGTTCCACTTACTTGATGGAAATATACAGCGCGTATACCTTTGCAAGAATAACGTTACACTTAATTTTATTTGCATAAAATAAAATGCAGCATTTTCTAGCCATTTTTCAGCTGCTATAATTAAAATTACATTCTCTTATTAAATGTTAGAAAATCGTTGCTATTTATTAACTCATGAAATTTTCTACATTTTTATTCAATACAGCAAGCTATAATTTAGTTTCGTAGCACCCTGCTGGTGTCTAGAAGGGCTCCAACTTTTCATTAAAATGTTTCTCAGTTTTCCCTAAATGATATGTTCAATTACCGTTCTGGATTATGTGAAATCGTGATAAAACCATGCATAGAATTAAAACAGTGTAAAACTGTTGATACAGTGACGTACGAAGAGTGGGGAGCACCAGCTGACTGGTCTCTCTCGGTGAAACTGTCTCTTCGTTTGCTGCGCGCCGTTGCTTTGACAGTGTTATATTAACCTCCGGCAGAGTGAAGTCATACTCTTTCTCTTCATAAATTTCTCTTCCACGCTTGAAAGAAATTTACACGGAACTTTTCGTGTAATTACCAGCGCGTGAAAGCGTTGCGAAAGTTCGCTAACCAGTGTCTTACAAGCTCGAAGGACAAATCGGGTAAAGTTAAGAGCGGAAGAGGGAACGATTGGATTTTTGAACCGTTTGAAAATTCCCAGGACACCGGTAACCGAGATAAAACAAGTATCTACATCCACGACAGGCACAAGGGAATCTTTATTGAGACATTCTACGAATTTTGTGCTACGTGTTGTGCGCGATAAACCTTATCGTTGCCCGGCAACTTGAGACCTTTCGTGTTGCCAGAGAGCGATCGTTTTTCTTTTTTCGAAAAGGGAACCCCTCACTCGGCAAGGGTTGCTTCTGCCTGAAGAACCGGAAGTGGCTCTAAACGAGCGAAGGGTGAACAATGCCGACACTGCAGATAGGCTTCCCTTGAAACTCTCCTCGTGTTCTTCAAGATAATAATTTGACCAGTTGAGTCATGCTTTGTCTTCTTGCGCACCGTCGAAAGGTAAATAAACTTCGGCTCGTTACGCTTTGAAAGAATTGCGCAGCCTTGGCGCGTTTCGAAACTCGTCGAAGAGTTTCTATTAAAAAATTGCTAAAAATTATAGTAATTAACTTTAGAAATAAAATAAGAAAGAAAATTTCATCCAGAAGATTTTCAACAAATTATTTATTTTCACTTGTGTCTTTAAAATTAGTATTGAAGAAATGATTTTGGTTCAGCCCTTGGACGGCGGACCATGGAGAAAGCCTCAATTTTTATTTAATTTTCTATTTCATATTTTCATATTCGTTATTTATATTAATATCGTTATATATGTTTTATAAGTTTGGGTCACGATTAACCCAGGTTTCTCTGTTCAAGGGTTAAAGATCTAAGATTCTATTTTTAACTCGAAAACATTCGAAGCAATGAATCTATAAAAAGTATTAAGAAAAAATTGTTGCATAAAACATGTACGATGCACCAACACAGATGCACTGTTTGTTTACGACAAATTATGTATGAATTATTTTGTCGCACGAGTGCTCTTGCATCACGTGTTCGATTCATTTCCGCATGGAAGTCAAGTACGTATCATGCTCTCGAAGAGACGAAGGAGAGCCATTATAACCGCGAACTGAAAGAGAAATCTCTATGCCAGATGCACACGGTGCTGCTTTCACATTGAAAAACTTTTTATCGGTTGACAAAGGAAACTGCGAAACTCGAGGTGAGCATAATAATTCGCACGAGGTTGCGTGACGGCTCAATTTCATTCTAACGTCCTCCACGATGCTGATTTGTCAGACGATTTTCCTCTTATGTTGTCTCCTAAAACCCTGAAGATGAGCTTAAGAAATTTCTTCTCTTCATATACTACGCGCTCTCAAGCAACCGTTCGCTTCTTTCTTTTGTACGGATTATCCTTAATTATTCTTAATTGCGATCAGACTCGATTAATATATCTTCTTTTCTCTTTCACTTCAAACGTTGTACACCCTTGTCTTTCTCTTCAAATTTTTCTCTGTATTTACTACTGGAAAATTTGTATTTGTTATATTCAGAAATTTTTAGGTTCCTTTTTATAATCTATTCTATTTTATTTGATATGTTCTAATTTATTTATAAAAGTGGGTGATGAAAATTTGAAAGAAAAGAATAAGAGTTTAACTAAAAGCATACCTCACACCTCTTAACGAAGCATACCTCAAAGGGTTTTTGCCTTCTTTTTTACTGAGTTCTCTATGAATTTATGGGCAAGGGTACATTATTAGATTATCGGAGCGCTTTACTTGTAATCAGGGCGGTACTCTCTATCGACCAATTAAGAAGTGGGTCATCCGTTCGTTTATGGGAATCGGAAATGTGGAAGCAATACTCGTCGATAAAGGATTGATCTATTCTGTTCATTTTTGAAGCACTGTTTAATATTTTAACTAAACCTTCAAAGATGACAGATTTCAGATTTCTTTTTGTACATTTTAGAAATTATAGGAAACTTTAGTCTTTTGTAGAAACAAGTACCACTTGATCATACGTTGAATTCATTCCGGATATTTAGCCAATTTCGAGGGAAACATTATTAGCAGACATTTTTAATTACATTAATGTTACGTTACTTATGCAAGGTATCAAGGGAATAGCTTTAATTGAAAAAACGGAGCAGTGGTGTTCTGAATAATTGCAATTAGAGTGAGCCTTGCTACACGTGGTTTTTCTTAAATTAAATTGCGACTTTTAGAAATTTGAAAAATTTTAATTATTGTAAAGTTTTCTGCATAAACATTTAACCTCTTTAAAAATCATGATATAATTCATTTTTAACAAAGAATGTATACGGATTAACAAACCGTTAAATTGAAGAAATAAAAGCGTTTGTCCACAAAATCACGAAACTGGAACAAGAGACCCAGTAGAAACAAAGCTATGATTTTATTTTCTGTTTTACAGTAACAAAACGTATTTCACTGAAACAGAAATGTTTTACAGAGGAGTGGCTATGAATTGAAATTTTCAAAAGTAAGAAAACTCGACAAGTATTGTTCTGAAACAGGTGCAGAATCTTTCCTGATTTGAAGTTGTATTGGAATATGAACTGAATAGGAAACAGGTATTGATTTTGACCACATAATAGAGTTGCTATATTCAGTTGCCAGTTAACTACAGAGAATTTCATCGATCGAATTCCAATGAGTTGTTGCTGTACCAGGTAGATATTGATTCGCGGAATTGCAATCCGTGCTCGTCGATGCATTCTTGGTTAATAACCTTGACCCATCGGTGCATTTAGCAACATTAATCTAGTCGAATTGCCACTCCAAACGTGTAATTAACGCTTTGACCATCGATGTGTGATGCAGTCAATCGATATCATATAAATAATTCCATGTATTGTTTAAGGGAATTTAAGTAACAGAATCTGTACAGAACTTAATGGATTCATGTCGTGCGCATCGAAGTATTACGATGTTTAAATACCGCACGCACAATATGGGTAACCATGAGAACAAGTATTAACATCCTTTTATGGGGTATCGCAAATAGGCGGATGTGGCGTGATCACGTGCGTGGAAAGCACCATCACACGTGTGTGGCTCGTACACCGTGACGTAATACTGTTTATCGTAACAAAAAGAAGGAAAATATCACCGTACAAACAAAACGACGTGCCATCAAATAAATTAAATGATCGATAAATTCCCAACTATAAACTGATATTTCTTTAGCTATAAATTTATAGCAAATTAAATGCTTTGTTTAATCATGATTCATTTTTTTTCTTTTTCTCTTTGCTTCATTTTTAATCAAGCGTATATGCAAAAAGGTTCAGAGTCGTTTGTCAAAGCAAATGCATACGCGAGCAGAGGGAAATTTTGCTCGAAAATTTCCTGTCTTTATCCAGGATATGAGAATATCTTTCCTGTTTGGTCAATGGCGTAAGTAACCAGAAAAATATCCGGGATATGTTTGATTCCTCACAAACCCAAGATTAAGAAACTGATTAGATAATAATTCAGATACGATTTGAAAAATTTGCATTCGATTAAATTTCACTACGCCTTTCAATTATACTGCAATCATTTTTCATTATTTTTTATTGCTTTATTATGCAAATTTCTATAGTCCGAATGGTAGAAAATCATGATCGAACAGAGTGGTTTCAAGTAATCATTTTTTCTTTTTTAAATTAGATCGCAATCAATTTGATATAATTACTATAGAACAACATTGATCAAGAATATTATTTTTTAATTAAACATACAATTTATATCTTTCTCCTGTATTTTGATATAAAATGATAATTTTTGAATCATTAATTTAAAGTAATTAAAACTTTCATAGGGTGATAAATCTTCTCGAATATCGTTCTCATTCACATTATTATCACCTGATATCCTGCGGAAAATAAGCGTATCGCGTGAGAGACTTTCGCGTCCGCTGCATTTTGTTTCTGCACCATGTAATCCGAGTACCGAGACATGAAACAGGAACTTAGATCTTGCCGAATCGATTACATACATCATGTGTAAAGAAAAAAGGCCAAAGTATGGATAAATTAGATATTCAACATAAATTCGATTTTTCATCTTCTTTAATTTAATACAATATAAATGACTTCGGAGTATAGTATGCACTTTATGACATCAAACTTGAAACGTTATTAATGCTCACATGGACGTCACGGTACAATATGAAGTTCGGTCATTTCCTCTTTCCAAGCTGCGGCCGCTGCTTTTAATTAATTTGCCTAGTTCTTAAAGGGGGACAGGGTCACTAAAGAATAGGCCATCAATGTGAATAATTTTGAATATTTCAATTCTTTTTATTTTTTAACTTAAAAGAAAAGTGTTTCGTACAAAAGAATATTAAACTATTTTATTCACAATGTGAATAATTTTAACTTTCCAAATTTTTGAAATGTTAGTCCCATAAATATTTGTATCTCCGCTGTTTAATGTAATATCAAGATTAATTACTTAATAATTACTTACACTAACACTATGAATGATATAATTTTATTTTACGTTGTTTTTTCTTTTTATTAATGCTAGATTACTGCATCTCACGGATTATTATATATGTATAGGTATTAGAAATATGTTGCATCCGATCGAATAAACAGTTGATCGAACATTTCCTTCCTTGTCGTGCTAACCACTTCCACTTCTAGTCCCAGTTTCGATTTAATAGCCGCATAACTCTTTAACACGGCGTACACGTTCCTGGTGGCCCTGATCCTCGTTGTATTCCGCAATTAATTTGCTCAGTTGTTAAGGAGGCCATAGCCATAGAAGGAATAGCGACCTGGCTTTAGAGATAGCTTAAGAGACGATGCGTGTTACCATATCGCGTGCGTACGCGACGCAATGTGTCATATCGTGAACACACGATATGTATGTAGATACAGTGACTGTAGAAAGTATTCTTACACTGATTAATTTGAAAGAAAACTTTGGAAAATTCCGGTTTATTAACCTTCTATAACGGCATGTAACATTGGAGTCGTACGTTTATATTTTTAACCCTTTTTAGTAGAATGACGTCTCATGTGCGTCAGTGGTTTTTATCATAAAAGTGCGAATGACGTGTAGTACGATGATTACTTAACCATAGTTTTAAAATTTGTACCAAGTTATTAGTAATAAGATTTAGCATAACATTAAAAGTAGATGATAGGATTATATGCATTTATTATACACACGTGTAGAAAATTTATATAGAAATGATTTCAAATGATGCACTTTGAATGATTTGATTAAACGCATTAGTGCATCAATCTCCAGCGTAAGTGGTTTCATTTCATGTTTTTCACCGCAGTAAAATGTAGTTATTGCAATATTCAGTATTTTTAATACTCATTTAGAGATGATAGATAACAGTTACATCGAGTGAATACTATCGTTTTTTCATTTCAATAAAAAAAAAACGTTTATATAATAATTATACAAATTTATCTCTTATTTGATCGCGTGTAAGTAATAAAATTATTACTAGTTTTACATAATATAGCTTTGTGACTTCCGTGTTACGTCAAGCGTTAATGATAATGCATTAAGTAATATTGATAACATGTGCATTTCTTTTCCTTATTTATTTTATGATATTATGGAGAGTAGTACAGTACCATCCAAATCCTTTTTTCTTCTTATGGATAAGACAAGTAAGGAAGAAGATAATAATCTAACAAAGAGAAAAGTATATCTTGATGAAGAAGTCACTGAGTGCATCGTCAAGTCATTCGGTGCAGTATATCATATATGAGAGTTGAGCATATGTCGAATGCACAGATTAAGAAAGTATTAATCATTTGATTTGTGACATTCGCATTATTAATCATGTGGTTCTACATCACCGAATGTACATATGCATAAAATATGCGTACCATTAAATATGCCATTAGAGACGTTAAAGTGACGTCAATTTTTTCTTAAAAAAAGAGGAATCTTTCTGCAATTTTTGCAAACTCATGACGATAATTGTAATTGCAATTATTTAGTTTATGTCCCATTTTTCAATTTAAACTTTGCACTTGGTACCCTTCAAAATTAATAAATATTAATACCACTTTAATATCTTTTAGTTATTGAATTATATTAAATTTGTGGTGCTGGTCAGCAATGGTCCCCCAGCATTATATGTTAATAAACCGCAATTTTATGATATCTTGTTGGAAATTGATCGGTATACGAATACTTTCTACACCTACTGTATCTGTGTACGTGGTTCTCTGGTATTTAAGCCGCGTGCACACATACCTACCTTATTAAGTACGAACGGTGTTGCGCGTTACTGGTCGTCCGGGAATGAGTGGTGCGTTCGCGATTGAACAGACACTACGATGCTTTTCCTCCGCGCTCTGTACACGTTATACTCGGAATGAAAAGTATCGTTAACGATGTATCCCACTGTGTGGTACGCAATAGCTTTTGCGAACTTGCTGGATCCTACGATTAAAAATGGCAGCATGGAATGCTCGTTTCAATTCTAATTTCATATGACGAGTTTGTAGCGTATTAACAAGTTGATTGTTACAGTGAAAATGGGCATTTGTTGTAACACATATTGAAGTTCTAATTATTAAGAATAGAAACAGTTAATTTTTGAATTTAAGCTATTTGCTATTTTACATTAAACTAATGTTTCTCTATTGATTTCCTTTAATTAATCAAGAATGTGTAATTTGCGGTATCACAAAATATTGATAAAGAAGAAACAGAAGGAACAATATCGAGCCACTATTACTGGGGAACTTGAACATAGAAATGAAAATCTAGTTTTAAATTACCTTTCATATGCTTGCCTATATTCTATTAGCGATAATAACAGTGGCGGCTCGTAGCTAAAATTAGCGAGGGTGCTGCTCCAGAAAATTTTTAGCCTTTGTTTTAAAAAACCGGCACTGCGAGAGCGACAGTGCTCTCTCTCACGCGCAGCCTCGCGCGCAGCTTTCTATGTGCGCATGCGCGCACAGTCAAACACCACGCCGCTGGAACTGTGAAGCGCACAGTTCTATACAAAGACTTTTGTATCTTTTTCATAAACTGGAGGATGGCTACTGACATTAAACTTAAGTATTATATATTGTACAAGTATAAAGAAAGAATCAAAGAAAAAAGGATTATATTAAATATTATATCGAGTGGAAATAGGGAGGTGCTGCAGTTCCACAGTGCCTATACGCCAGCCGCCACTGGATAATAATAATAATTTATAGTAAAAGTTTCTCCTAATAATAGTCCTTGCATAAAACGTTTTGTGGATTATAAAACGTAATCGGTAGCAGAGTCATCGTTGTCGATTTGTCGGTCGTTGCAGCGATGAAATTAAGGTTGACCGAAGGAAAGGGGATCTCAAGAGTACATCGAGGGTCATGATGAGAGGTGGTGAGGGTCTCAATTGATTTGCTGGAATTGATGCACAAAAAGGTCTTTAATAGGTGTCGATTATCTTCGCCCACGGTTTCCGACGATTATCCAATCTTGGTCTTGAAAGAGGTGCAAAAATCTCAACACCACGACAATATTTTCAATGGTGCATTAAGGAAACTGGTCCCTAGAAATGTCATAGTCATTGAAATATATGTCATCGTGTGGAATACGTAAATCAACGATGTAATTCAATTGATCGAACGAATCTTTTTATTATATTAACAATTCAGTTTTATTTTATTTAGCATATGCAGCGATTGACGTCATGAATGTGCGTGCGTGCGTGCATGCGTGCATATTAATACAGAATTTAAAAAGAATATACGACGATAATATCGATTTTATTAATATTTTTATAAGCTTTTCCTGCTACATACATATTTGATATTGTATATGACAGTAATTTATACAATATCGATAACGATGACTAATCTACCATAAAACACTTATAGATATAGACATTGATTATTGTTCCATATTGTTCCAGATAACAATACTAGCTGCTTAAAGAAGTAAATAATCATTATTTTTATTTTTGTTCCATGCTTTAGTAAATCTTAAAAATTAAAGCCAATGATATTCTCATCATCAAATCATGTTAAACAATTTTTATTCTGAAATCCTTCATCTAAGAAGTAACAATCGAATATTATACTTCATGACATTTATTTTCCTACTAAGAAATTTTCGATGGTTTATAAATTAGGTTGTCATTTCAGTGTCATCCGCTTACACCATAAGCGTTAACCCATAAAGGTACTGACCCGAATATTCTCAGTAAAGCAAAATAAACATTAACTTGATTGACTCCCTGTAACTCGGTCAACCTCGACAATACTGTACACCCTTCCAAGCTTCATCTTCACCGTTACCAGCAACCCGTTGGTCTGCGACGAAAAAGGAATATACCCCCTTTACGGATGAGTTGGCCACCGGTTCTCGAGAATTTCTAAATTTATAATCGTATTTTGAAGTTCGACCGTGTACCCAAGTCTACCCACGTGTGCACCTATATACATTCTCACTCGCAATTCAAATACGTTTGAATATTTCAAAACATAAATAAGTATGAAGATTTGATGTGACCTCTGTACAGGGTGTTTCAAAATTAAACGAGTGAACTTTACTGAAGACCACAGCTAAATTAAATTTTGCTTCTTATTGTAAATAAAAGAAAAATGTCAATAGTATTAAAAGTGAGGTCCCTGAGCAGAATTAAACAATTTGATATAAAAACACATGAGTATGACTTTTAATAGAAGGAAAAATAGTAGAATAGGGTTATCAAAATTTAGAAAATCTGAATATTGGGTCCAAAAATCATAAATAAAAATTGATGAGAATATTTATGTTTATCTATTCAATATTGACCACTTTTTTCAAAAAAAAAATTCAAAAATTGATATATTGCAAACGGTAACAGCAGCGTCACCGGAGGGTGAGCCGACGAACTACCCCCATTGATTTTTCCCGCGAACGTATCGCCACCACTGTCGTTTACCAAATAAGGAGAGACTCCGAATCGCGCCACTATACAACCCAACCCTCAACGAACAGCATCATGGCCGTTCGTTGACTGACAGTTGTTGCACTTTCTTCGTGTACTTGTTGACCATCCTCAAACTTCGACGCACACCTGTCATCGTCATGTATTCGCGTTATCGGTCGCGGTCACGGTGAGTTTCAAGAAGAAAAATGTCTCGTGTACATTACGACAACATCATCGAACTATTGAATTTCAATCATGTCTTCGACCTTCGCGTAAGAAGTGAACTGACTGATTCAGTTTTCTTTCTTCATCTGTACCTTAACAACCGGGACATTGATTTTCAACCTACTCTACATTTCACGTGATTTTATTTCAAGTGATTATAAGACACGGTGATTTTTAAAGTATGAACTGAAGTTTTGTTTATGTGATTAGTTATGGTAATTTAACGACGTTTGCTTGAAAATGGTTCGGTTATCTTGATAAGATTTAGAGACGGTAATTGTTGTGACATTATCATGATAATATTTTGCTAATTTCGAGCACGGTTCCGCATGGAATCATCGGTGGAATCTTTAGTGTAAACATTTATTCTATACCCATGCCGGATCATGCTATTTCCGATCGGACCTAATCGATTGGAATAGGAACGCGGTGGATTTAAACTAAACGTGATTAAATTATTTGTATATCTACTAGTTTTGTAATTTATTATTTTACAGATACAGGAACCGTAGGTATTTCCTCTACAAATTTTAACTTATATACAAATTATTCATAATGCTGGCCACCAGTGGTTCTCATGGCATTCATCCTCGTGCACACTTTTTGTTTCAATTCTCAAGCCTGAAAAAGAATGAATTTTCGCAAGAAATAGCGAGTAATTCGTAAATGTGTATGATTCAGCATGCTGAGAAATTTTGTTAACGGTACATGCGCTTTTCTGCTAAAAATAACGGAGACATTCGTCGGTACATTGGAATCTGTCGGAGACAATTTTAGATCCAGCAAACTCGATCGTTGTCCCCTCACGTGTGACAAGTTTTCGCTACGTTTTACCACTTACCAGTATTTCATTATCTGGTACCATTAATTACACACAGGTTTTCAGATAAACAAATTTGTATTCAGTTTCGCTATTTCTGATACAGGTTGCATTCCATAAGTGAAACGAATCAGTTGCTGTTCGTGATAAAAAAGATTTCAAATGATTTCCAGACATGATACTGATAATTTTCTCGTCTATGTACATTTCAATTTACGAGTAAATTTCATTTATGTACATATTTGTTCTTTCTTGATGTTTAGATGTCTTTCATCTTATAAATAATACCCACTGAAAGAAACTCTCAGACTGAAGATGGGCAAGCTTTTGAGTCTCCTGGCTCGAGATGAGTCTACCTGTTGCACGCCTCAAAAGTACGATGTCTTTTTGGATTTTGAAAGTAAGTTTTACAAGTGGATTCGTTTAGAAATTCCTTTGAAATTGCGTATTTTATCTGCTGTTCGTGTTTCTCAGTCGAACTTCAATTTTCCTTTTAATGGAATATTTAAAAATTGAAAGGCTATCAGCATTACCTGAAGTTTATTAATAGAAATCATTCGTTTGGGGTAACATGTAGTGATTTATATCGAATTTCAGACGCACAACCTTCTGACTTGGAACGGGAGACCTTTGAAGCGGTGCAAAGGGTTCTGAAAAATTCAGAATCCATCTTGGAGGAGATTCAATGTTACAAAGGGGCTGGGAAGGAAATCAGAGAAGCGATTTCGGCGCCTACGGAAGAGTGCCAACGAAAGGCTTATCTGACCGTTGCACCTCTTGTCGCGAAGCTGAAAAGATTTTATGAATTTTCATTGGAACTCGGTAAGTGTCCATTTTTTCATATTATCCCCTTAATTTTGCCTTGATGTTTTTATGGCGAAGAATGTCAATTTGAAATTCGTACTCCCTGGGCACCCCAAAAATTGAAAGCAACTGATAGCAATATTGGGCTCTCCCTTATGATAGCGGTCATCGGTGACTCTCCACCGTGCTGCATAAAAATTGACTCCTTTTTATTCCAATAAACCGATTAATTGCTTTTTTAAATGAAGCCATGCTTTTTTTTAATTGTGATTGAAACTTTCGAAATAGACCTTTCAGTTTTTATAGGCAATCGTATATTCAATGTCGGATTGCACCTGCAAAGCCATTTGCTAGAACTAAATAGAAATATAAAAAGTTAAATGTCGATATTGCTTCAGCAACGTGCCGCGAAGGATTATTGTTCAGCTTGACTATTCCCGCATACACAGTGATTGGAAACCGATATCGCTGCTTGAAAACCGCTAGTAAACTCTCAAAGTATTTATTGCTTTTATTCTAAATAAAGCGGGATTCACTAAAGCGGATTAAAAATGTTCGCTAATGCACAAAGTGAAATTAAAAGTGTAAACTTTTACAACGTAGAATTTCATAAATGTTAAATATAATATAATTGGGGTTAATAACGAAAGTATTAAATGTATATTACATATATTTACGATTAATGTTTTTATTCTTCTTTTTTTTTCCAGAAAAAGTTGTACCAAAAATCCTGGGACAATTGTGTTCAGGGAATCTTTCTCCGACTCAGCATCTCGAGACTCAGCAAGCTTTGGTGAAACAATTGGCGGAAATATTAGAATTTGTCTTAAAGTTTGACGAACACAAGATGAAGACACCCGCGATTCAGAATGATTTTAGTTATTATAGAAGAACCCTGACCAGAGCATCCCTGGCTCGCCAGGGAAATGCTGAAAAGGACCTCGTGGTCGGGAATGAGCTTGCCAACCGAATGTCCTTGTTTTATGCCCACGCAACACCCATGCTTCGAGTTCTGAGTCACGCGACTATTACTTTTTTGATGGACGTAAGTGATATTACTTTTCTTCTTTCTCCAATATCCTATCTTTCCGCTATTGTTCAGGATTATTGATCCTACTAAATGCTGTCTGATGTAGCTAGAAGAAATTTCGATTAAATTTTATTATCCATATTTGACTTTAAAATTATATTCGATGAAGGATAATGTTGTTCCAAAAATTTGTATTCGTCCAAAATTTTATTTTATTTTATTCGTTCCAAAATTTTTTATTTATGATTAACTAATACAAAGCATAGGAAATAGACATGATATCTATTCTTCCGGTTCACGTGTATATCTAATAGATACCATCCATTATATTCTGTGTAATTAGTAATTAATTTTTCTGTTTCTTTTCAAAAATATCAGTCATTTATATCGTATAAATTTTAAACAAAAGAGCTTTTATTAACAGTATATATTATACTGTAGTGTAATGGTGTGTGAAGAAAGTAACGCAATTTAAATAATGACGTGCACTGAAGCAGAAAATTAAAAATTAATGTGAACGAATTCAGGGAACAATAGTTCTCGGTACATTTACCGACATAATAGATAATAGATCCGTTCAAATTGGGCTGGCTACTTTAATTGGGACAATGAAGGAAGCGCTTGTTTATTACATTATCTTCTACCCTACTAAATTTCACGTATCAATTTCAACAGGAAATCTCTTCTTAGTTTTTCTACTACGCTTTTCAAAGTTTACATTAATAACCTTTTGAATATTTAAATGTATGCGTTGAAACCAACCCCAAACGTAATGTTAATGAATATGTAATTTCTATATTATGCATTCCATGTTGAATTCAAAGTTACATGGTTGCAACTACCTTACATTGCTAAATAATGTAAATTTATTTCAGAATGAAGACGTAGCACGTGAAAATATCACAGAAACACTTGGTACCATGGCCAAAGTTTGCTTGCGCATGTTAGAAAATCCGTAAGTAAAACACTGATTTTACAATGAAAAAAATTTTTTCTAAAAATAAGAATCATTTGAAAACGAAACATATTATTGTCCTTAGGAATCTTCTGGCGCAATTCCAACGAGAGGAGACTCAACTCTTTGTTCTGAGAGTGATGGTGGGGTTAGTAATCCTTTATGATCATGTTCATCCTCAAGGTGCCTTTGTTAAGGGTTCGAATGTCGATGTAAGTATAATGATTAAATAAAACTCCGATCTATAGTTATTATTATACACGTTGATGATTATTTAAAAAAATAGGTATATTTAATGTTACAATGACGTCAGTTGAGTGATCAAATTAAAAAGTTTCTTGTTATTTTTAAATTTACTATTTATCAAGATAAATAATAGAACTTATTTATATTTTTAAAGGGGGCCTTTGTATGCTGCAAAATTATTTATAATCGCTTGAAAGAATGCAATATTTTTTAAATTCTTTAATATTTGTTATATTATTTGGTAATTCGATGTTAAAATATTTGCTGTGATACAGGTTAAAGGCTGTGTAAAACTACTAAAGGAACAACCACCCTGCAAAAGCGAAGGTCTACTAAACGCTCTTCGTTACACTACCAAGCATTTGAACGAGGAGAACACACCGAAAAATATCAAGAACTTGCTAGCCGCATGATTACCAAAACAGCGCGGCTGCTGTATCAGAAGTTGAGACAGTTGGCTGTTGATTTCCTATTACCAGAGAAATGAGCGATACATCCACGTTGTAGCGCCACGAGGATGCCAAAGCAGATAATTCTCGCGTTTTACCGCGTGATCCAAGTAACCTTGTTCCTGATCGTGGCTGGGTGGTGGACCACAGAAGTGTCTTTCGTATCGACAGAAATATAAAAAAGGTAATTGTTACAAACACTCGCCTGAGGAATCCAAAGGGCAGTAACTCAAAGTGGCTAATTTAAAGTAGCAAAAGAAATTTTCAAATATTATTTGACGTTCCTCGGGTCCTTCTCAAAATAAAAATAAAAATTTTAAACATTTATACTTTGCTATTCGAAAACTGGTCATTTTGGAGTTATTGTCTTTCGTATCGAATCTATGATAGCTGTTCGAAAACTGCCGACTTTTCAACAAACCTTCGACGAAACCAAAAAGTAGAAAGCCGAACGAGACGATATTTCTGTGATTGTAAGGCAAAATAACATAAGTCAGATTTTTCACTTTCAGCTTATCCTTTAATTAAGATTCAGAAGGCAGTATTTGTATTTTCTGAAAATTGTTTTTCTTCGAAAGAGGAATACCTACGTCTAAAATATGTCCGACGAAGAAGGTAATAAAAATCCAGATAACATATATATTTATATTACAATGAAAGTTTCAAACATTAAATCGCAATACCATAGAAATGAAAACATGTAACTTGTACTGTTCTGTCCTACAATCAACAGATTTATCATCAGAGGAATTGCTGAATTTGCTCGTACGCGATACCTTTATTGCCGTTACGAAAACGAGCATTTAAACATTATTATTACGGTATTACTACTCACACCACTTTCATTATTAATCATTGCTATGATTGCAATTTTTCACGTTCATTCGAGTTATTATTATCACTCAAGTATTATTATCCTGGCTAACGTCACCGCGCATTATCACTGTATTGTCTTCCCGGACTAAAGAGGGGAGTTAATTACAGCATATCAGAAACGTATTTAGGATAATTTTTATTGTGAACGATCGAGAGTGTCACGAGGAGAAATTTAATAACGTTGTAAGGTACAGTGCAAATCTTTAGCTATTGTTTTTCTTTGTTGAATGAAGTGAATTGGTTACTAACAATCGAATGGATATTGATAAGAACACCAAGTACTATTTTATCTTTACTTCGTTTTGTTAATGTAAATGAATTTTATATCTGTTTTATTGTTTCGTCGTGAATATAATTGAGCTCTTCCATAAAATGAATTAACCCTTGAAACATAGATTTTGGGTTATAGCCATTTTGATCTATAATTAAAAGATCATTATATCAATTATATAAATAAAGTGTTCGACCGAGGGTGGGTATTTTTTGAGGGAGTGGTAGCTAGGATGAACAAGTTTCTTCTTTAGCAAAACACACATTAAGTCTTACTTTTTCTATTATTAATAATAAGACCGAAAAATTATTAGAATAATTATTTGACAAACTTATATTTTGAGAAGACCGCCTAGAATTAAGTATTTTTAAAGTTCGATCGCTGCGCCATCTATACCAAAGCGGCGGAAACTACTCAACAAATTACCGACTTATCGACTGAACTTCCGACAGTCGGTTATCGACCGTTCGGCAGTCGGTAAGTTAACGAATAGTTTGCGCCGCTATTATGTAGATGGCGCAATGGCCGATGGTTAGGGGTGTCAGGAACCCCGGTGACTCTGCACAGCGACAAAAGATCGTCTTGGGGTGTCGGGGACCCCAGAGCTAACGAAAAAAGTCGCAGCTACCACCCCCTCAAAGAATACTCACCTGTAGCCGAGCATCTTATATGCAGGTTTTATTTAATATTATATTTTTGCATTAGCTTTACAAACTTTCTATGTTCTGTATATTTTAGTTTTGTCTTAACAGAAAACTGCTTCTTCTTGAAAAGGATAAATATCCTTTCAATACCTTCGACGAATATTTTGTTTGTATTATCAGTAAGAAAAATGATCACGCTATGCAGTATAATTTTATAGAATGATTTGTTTAATATAAAATTCGAATTTATGTCGAACAGTTTCTTTTTAATCGCACATTTAAGAAATCTGAATGTATTATCAATGTAGTTTTTCTTGCATCAAGAATTTTCCTGTTTTTCGTTGAATATTATACAATTTCATTATTCAATAATTTACCAATAATTTGAACATTTATTTCATTTATTTTTCATGACAATTTCATGCAATCATGAGCTTCGAATGCTTCGAGAATGCTTCGAGAGAATAAAACTCATTATTAGAGTTGCTTGTAATTAAAATACGACTCTTTTTACATGTTTTTAAAAAAAAGTAATCATTGTTATCACCAATACTGCCCAAGATAAAATATATCGAAGTAATAAAATTTGTACAAATATTTGTTATTTCATGTTCTACCTTGAATTTTGTATTTGGAAAAATGAAAAAAGAGAAGATAAAAAGAACAAAACAGCTTTTACAAGAGAAGCAATTATTCACTAGCTGTAGTTTCGAACCTTTTTCAGTGATATTTATTATAATTTTATACAATGTTGTTTTTTATATAAAGTTAATTATAGATGAATATCCTTGTTTGTACTATATTATTACATATATATAATTAAAAATCAATTGTACGAGCCAGATTCATGGTAACGATTTTTCATCAAATCATTTCTAATATTTTATTCACTTCTGTATAAAAATTGCATTTTAGAGTTAAAGCATTTAATTAATAAGACATTGATTTTTAAATTAATCGTCTTCCGTTCTGCGTGTATTTCAACAAATAATTATAACGTGTGTATTTTTCCTCTTTGTGCGTAAATTTTTCGTAATCATACTTATGAATAGAAGTAATAAATATTCTTTCAGTGTTGAAGATAAAAATTAAATAGCACTGTCCTTTCCCAGGCAAATCAAAATTTGCATGTCACAGCAATAAAAAAGGAAGCTCAATTTTAAATTGAATTATTTTATGTAACAATGGTTATACACTGGGTGTAGAAAAATTGAAAAAATCACAACTGGTACTACATTATCAATTTTTATAGCAAATATTTCCACTTATACATGATTCATCATTTCCTTCGGACAATCCTGTTAAGAACGATTAATTATTCCATTAATAACAGGGAAAGGAAAAATGTTGCACTCGACTAACAGATTCTAATGTTTATTGTAAATAAGAAAAATGTTACTGGCATAGTTTACGAAAATATAACTAATTTTCACAATCGCGTTAACAATCAGAAGTAAAAGTTAGTTAGGATTTTTGGTTTCTAACATTTTTAACAATGAAATAATTCGTACAAAATAAGAACAACGGAGATGCGCAAATATATCGCAAACGAACTATAGTGTGATGTGTCTAAATATCTTGAAGAATACAATTTTCAACGTATAAAACGAGGTAAATTTTGTGTATTTGTAAGAGTACCTGTGTGTGACTGAAAAATACGAATACATATACGAAACATATTTTACGTACAAAGTGCATTACAATATATTTCATTGTCGTTGAATTTCCGTGAATATTATTTTAATCACTATTGTTTGTCTTACCAGAAAATAATGATTAGATCTTCCTTAAATTATACGTGTCTTTTTATATAAATCTACTTTACAACGTAATAAGAATCAATATTATTTATACTCGATTAACAGATATGTTGTGTATAAAAGAGTTTCTGTTTACGAACATATTTATATTTAAATAACACTTATAACCAATATTTTAAGAGTATTGGACTATAGCATCTATTTACAAATATTGTTACTTGGAGATGAAATTGTAGAAAACCAGAAGTTAATAAAACACATTATATAAATACCTTCCGTCCAATCATCTCGTTCCTACGTATCTTTTGCAACCCTTGCAATTCTTTCGTTCCTATTTTTGCCCGACACCCCTTAACACTAAATATGACGGCTTCACCATTAAAACCGGTGGGGCCGCCAGGGCCGATGGCGTCGGGAGTGGGGGCCCCGGGCGCCTTTGCACACGGCCCGAGGAGAAGCCGACACTGAGTGCGACCCTCGGTGTCGGCCACAGGGTAGGCAGCAGGTGGAGGTCTCAATTAGGACCTCCTCCACCAGGAGTCGAGGGCTCCGGAGCAATCCACATAAGGTTGCAGAGTGTTCTTTTAGCACCAGTGTCGGTCGCCGTGGGGTTTTAGTCAGTAAGAATCTGACACTCCCCCGCCGCCCTCCCCCAGGGGACGGTGGGGGGTCTTATGTAAGATTTCCCCACGTTAAAAAAAAAAAAAAAAAAAAAAACATTAACAGCCACTGATTCGAGTAAAGGTAAGTGAAGGTAAGTTTAGAAATTTAATTCCATTTCTTTAAAAATTTGGTTCCTTTTTTTACCACCAGATGGCGCTGATTCGAGGTCGAGATTTTAGTTCACATTTTTCCCGCTAGAGGGCCAAAATCTTTGCTTGATTTAGTTCCTTTTTCCAAAACCAGATGGCGCTGATTCGAGGTCGAGATTTTAGTTCACATTTTTGCCGCTAGAGGGCCAAAATCATTGCTTGATTTAGTTCCTTTTTCCAAAACCAGATGGCGCTGATTCGAGGTCGAGATTTTAGTTCACATTTTTGCCGCTAGAGGGCCAAAATCTTTGCTTGATTTAGTTCCTTTTTTCAAAACCAGATGGCGCTGATTCGAGGTCGAGATTTTAGTTCACATTTTTGCCGCTAGAGGGCCAAAATCTTTGCTTGATTTAGTTCCTTTTTTCAAAATCAGATGGCGCTGATTCGAGGTCGAGATTTTAGTTCACATTTTTCCCGCTAGAGGGCGCTGTTTTTGTAAGAGAAACAGACATTTAAGGTGTAAGAGGATGTAAAGGATTGAAGGGTGTAAGGTATAGAAGGGTGTAAAGAATAGAGGGATGTAAAGGATCGAAGGGTGTAAAGAATAGAAGGATATAAGGCTTACGGGGATGTGCGGGATACAGGTATGTAAGGAAAGCAGTGATGGAAGGAATGCAGGGATGTAAGGGATACAGAGATGAAAGAATATCAGGGATGGAAGGAATGCAGAAATGAAACAGATATGTACAGGGATATAAGGGATGTAGCGTTGGGTTTCGTGAGGCCCACAAAGATAAAAAGATAATAAATAACTTGGAAGAGTGAGCCAAGGCCCATGAAGAGGGATAAAATAAGTAAATTCACCAAGGGATGGTGAATAAAACGAGAAGGATTTGGAAAGACTAGTCCCCGCGAGGCCTAAGAAGGGTGATATAATAATAAATAAAAGAACAGTGAGGTGGGGCACGCAGGAGTAATAAAATCAATACGTTCATCCTTCTAATGAGTTTATTCAATAAGCTAAGAAGATAAATACACAAAATTAAATGAATGCAGAAAATAAAATATAGATATATCTATGTTTAGCAGGTAGATCTGCACTCCTCGGCGGTCGCTATAAGACTGATGCTGTTTCACTTCCCTCTAGGTCGAATGGTTGATAACGGTGCCGCAGCCAGCTACCTTTACCGGAGTCAGTGGCTGTAAATATATATATTTTTTTATAAAGTGGGGAAATCTTGCATAAGACCCCCCATCGTCCCCTGGGAGAGCACGACGGGGGTGTGTCGGATTTCTACTTACTAAAACCCCACGGCGACAGATACTACGGAGACCTTCCCCTCTGCTTATCCTGTGGCCGATACCGGTGGTTCAACCCGTTACCGACTTCACCTCGAGCTGCGTGCAAAGGTGCCCGGATCCCCCACTCCCGACGCCGACGGTCCATTTCCTGGGTGACATAAATAAATTGTATATGAATTATCATTAATGCCCAGTTTCCTGGTTCCCCAACAGCACCTAATGTAGATTCCTGCGTTTGCTTTCTTTCTTATCTGCAGATAGACTACTTTTCCGACCTACGAATTACAGATTTCTGTCTCATTAACAGTTGGTCCTGAAGTTTACTGTTCTGTCATTCTTACTGTCAGTCTATAAGACAGTTTCCTGAGTTAACATAAAACAACTTCATCTTGAACTTTGTATTTTTGTCTGATGGTGGTTTAAGGACGGTCAAAGTCGGCCATTGACATGACGCCACGGTTGTTATTAAGGCGCAATTCTTTAAATATTGATTGAAAGGAGGTTGGAGTTGGTGGGTGGAAACTCAAGAAAGATGAAGGGAAGGGAAAGGAAAGGTGGAGGTTAGACGAACGAAGGAGATGAGATGAGAAGGTGGATGGAGAAGGGAAGATCGTCTATTATATATGATGGGCGCGGTCGCGTCCTATGGATTTTTTTTTCTTGTATTATAAATATAGTTTATTTTATGAAACAATTTACAATTATCAACTTATTCAAAACGTTTGTGAGATGGTATATGTACGTATATTTCTTGAAATGTTAAAATGTGTTGGAAATATATGTGAAGACTTAAGTATTCGAATACTTGTCTTCAGTGTATTTCAAAATTATCCCGTGGGGTTGAAATCCAGTGACTGGGGTGGCCATTTCATTAATTTGAATTTCCTATTTTGTAACAACTACTCTAAATAACTATTATATATCCTAGCATTGTGCTTGGAGTGATTATCATGTATAAGCATAAAATTATTGACAAAGAACTACATACGTAATTTGGATTTATTTAAAAATGACAAAATGTCCCATAATTTAAAAACATGAATGTACGTTTTATGCAATTAATATTTCTTTTCTGTACCATACAAGTTCGTCGTGTTTGATCTCGAAACGAAGCATTGAAGTTGCCAAGCTTTCAGAGGCGTAGCTATGTTTCTAAAGGCGTCCAAGAATATCGCTTGGCTTTTGTTTTGCCTATAGCGGGACCGTCACTGCCATCAGTACCACCCTTGCAGAATTTTCCTTCCTCGTCGAGCTGTAAACTCCCCCCCCCCCGACTTTCGCACTACCCGCTTCAGCCACACTCGTTTTTTTCGAACTTTAGGGCCAAGAGTGAGCGAGAAAGAAAGTCAGTGAGTCCTATGGATTTTTTTTCCGTACCGCGAGTTCACCCCCTGTTGGTGCTTACCCCCTCGCCCCTTGTCTGGACCGGTCCACGATGTTTTAAGGGCTCGAGCAACCCCTAGCGAAGGTTCTAAAAAATTCAACCCCCAATTTGCAGGGTTAGCGGTCTGTTTAATTGCGATATCCACTACCTTCTTGCGATTCATCTTATTTTTTTGCTTTAACCGTCTGTCCCTCTTCCCATGATACTCTTTCTCTCCTTCTCATTCTCTTTTTATTCCTGTCTGTCGTGATTTTCGAGGCGTCGAGCTGGCTCATAAGGGCTCGTTGCTCGTTAATCTTCCGACAGTCTTTTTTTCCCTTTACCATGGCACCGTGGCTGTTCGAGAATAATAATGAGACTAATCCGTCCGACACACCCTGTACATTAATTCCTTGCACGGAACGTTTCTCGAACCGACCACTTGAAAGTCTTACCGATACGAATTGTATTTCTTTCAGAGCAATCGCGCGACAAGGGGTACCCATTAATACACTAATTTCTGCTTCGACTGTGTTTATGGTTGTAAGAGATCTGAATGAAACAGGTGCTGGGTGAATTGGTAGCTCGTGGTCTGTGATGTAGGCAAGGGTTAAACCAAAATCTTTTCTTCAATACTAATGAAGAAGTATACATGTACAAGGACATTCGCCTAAAGTTAAATGGAAAAGTTTCATATTTCGTTAGAAAATGAAATTAAGGCTTTCTTCGTGGTCCGTCATTCGAGGATTAAGAAATGCATTATAATGTATTTCTTACTGTTTTAGAAAAAGGGTGAATAATAGTATATAGGGGTCAACAACTGTATATATTACCCTATTTGATATTAAGAAATAATGTATGCTTAATGAAAATACTAGAAAAAAATGACGCTCACTGTGCCCGCCCATTAACCCTTACGAGCATACTAACGCGGGAATATAATCTCAGCGAGCCACCCCTTTCGACGCGCTGTGGGATACCATGCACCCGTGTAACCAGTCTAATTGCGATATCGCCTTTTTTTGCATACCGTTTTTTGCCATCCTACTCGTTCCTCTCCTCGTCTCCTCATCCATCGTTTTTTGCCTGTTATTTTCCTGCCACCCGTAATTATGTGGGCGCGGTGGACCAAACAAGGGAAGGAGCTGCTCTACGCCACGGTGGCAAAGAAAAAAGTCGTTTTGCATATTTAAATCTGGCGTAGAGCGAGCAGGACGGAGAATTACATTGGAACGAGCCGAGCGAGAAAGCAAAAGGGGTTGCAGGAGTTATCCATCGGGAGCGAAAGAGAAAAAAAGAAGCGGCGTAAAGGCGCGTGCGCCACGACAATGGGCTGTGTTTGCACACCCGAAAATTGGCCGGCACAGAAAAACAGGCGGCTGTCTGTCCGCATGAGACGAAAAAAAAAAAGCGTTACCCGATGCAGGAAAGACAGGGTGAGCGGCTAATCGAAGGACACCCGTTAAATATCTTTAACCCCGTAACACCGGCGTGCACTCGGAAAAAAAGGGTTTTTTCAGTTCATACAAAATAATTAGCACGGTGTGATTTATGACATTTGAGGAGCAGGTCGTTGTTGTATCATTTATTATTGGATAATCGCATTGGATTTTACAGCCACTCAGTTCTGGTTATGAAAAGAAAGAAGTATAAATTTTGGAATATTGCAATTGGAAAAAGAAATTTTTTAAATTCTTAAAATCATTGAAGTTAGATACATCTATGACATATTTATAAGGAAATTAATTATGATAGAATAGTTGGTTGTTTTTATATTAATATCTTTCTCCCAAGAGTGCTTAAAATTAATCGTGACAGAAAACAATTGAGTATCTCGTTTCATCAAGGTAGCTGGATACAATCGAGCATCATTCGTATCGACGTTCCATTTCTGATACGTGGACGTAGCCGAGCATCGATCGTTGGGATTAGTCGGATCCAATTTTCTGCGGACGATAAATTAGAATTTATGAAATGAACGTGGAAGGCAACGCGAGTCCTTCGAGGGTGAAACCTTACGAGGGAGGTCCATTCCTTTCCTTGGAAACTCATGACGAACCTTCTCACTCTCGTGTAAAAAAAAACCACCCCTTGCACACTCCCCCACAGACCGGAACTAATAGTTTTTCCGCCTTTTTTTCACACGGTGCCCCGTGGTGTTTGACAGGATTGCGCCGTTTCGATCATGATAATTGTTAGTTTCCATAAGATACCATCGTTCCTAATAATTTCAGATAGAATAATAATAAATGATTCTAATGATTCTGTATCCCTTATCACTTCAATAATTATTCTATTCTATAGAAATAATAAATAATTCTAATAATTATAAATACAACAATAATAAATGTTAATCTTTTGTGATTGATATTTATGAATTTTCATAATAGATGATAGACTAAAACAACTACTTGATCATTGACACTTCTTAGGCAAGAATATTGGTGGTACTGAACGAAATATGTCGAACCGTTCGATAGGTATCGGGGATCGACAGATGTTCCCCATTTTTTTCACACTCTTTCCTCTGTCGATGGAACACCGTTATTTTCGCAAAAAAATTTCCCGAAACCGATCGACTGCTTTCTTACACACACACATGATTAGATTACCTTTCTACGCATGAACGATTCATTGGACCAAATGTTTCCGTTTAGGAAATCTGTTCTTTATAGAACATAAATAATATACGTAGGTCTTGCAAACTGCAATTCGATATTTTATAAATTTATCAATCTAAACAAAAGATCTTTCATATCTTAAAGAAAATTAAATTTATATTATAATTTAATACTGTTTAAAAGTAATTCACATTGTAAACTGTAATGTTGTTGCAATTTTAAGAATAGGAACAAAATATAAAATGCAAATTAAAAATCCTCTAAGCCATAATATATCTATTATGTAGAATACGATGTTGTAATGTTTATAAAATGATTAATAAATTGAGAAGGTGGCAATAAATATTAGATGATGTATGTTCTGTTTGAAATATGAACAGAATAAAGAACACTCGACATCTACGATCTTAAATGCGATTACAGTGGTCGCTAATTTTTTCCATAGAAGATTATGGTTGCTGGTCATTTCCTGGCACGTCGTTCGTGTAATCCTACGGTGATACACTCGGATATACGACTTTTTCCCGAAGAAAAAAATCATGAAAATCCCGTAATCCCGAATGGACAGGAATAACGAGTGTTTGATGACGACCAGAGCGAGGCCTCGTGAAACCATCCAGTGGTTCGTAAATTCTGAGGGGTGGCAACGTGAGAATAAAAAAACCTGGGGCACGCGCTTCTAGGGGTACCGTTTCATACCCCACAATCATAGAAAAGAACAGAAACTCAAATTCGTAGTTAAAAAAGGCTGTTTAATGCATTGTTTGTACCACAAAAAATGTATTTTCCTAAATATAATTAGCACGATCATGAATTAGGTAATATCCATTAAATAATACCCATGACACAGTTAGTTAAATAATAATGAAATTATTAATGTAATCTAATGGTTTTGCAGGTAGTAATATTACATGAATTTTGGGAGAATAAAATTCAATAGTTCTTTTTTATCATTTTTACTAGATAACATTTCTTCACGTATATTTTAGATAATTATTAAATAAAATAATGACAAATGCTAGATCAAAGTTAAATTATTAAAACTATTTTGTTACAGAAATTAAAATTAAAAAATGTTATATTGTGACTTGAGTGAAATCTATGATTTACAAAGCAGAATTTGTAGTATGATTAAATAATTTTATCGATTACCACGATGCTTCGTGGAGGTCGAAAAATTTCGTGAACATCTCGAACCCCTCGCTATCCAGGTTAGGTAGGTGAGTGACCCCCTTCGGTTTTTATACAAGGGTTTTCCTGAGGGGGGAGCGTTTTTTATTTCAGAGGTACCCGTGCCTGGGGTGGAGATCTTTTTTTATAGACCAGCATCTGTACCCCCGTAGCTAGGAAAGCAAAATTTTTCAGTCAGCCAGTCACTCACCTGGCTCACTTCGGTGCAGCGAGTCTTTGGAAAATTTCTTCTCGGTTCTGTTCTTTTTGGCCTACATTTGCTCTACGTTAATCAAAAACAGTTGTAGCAGTTCGTAACTTTGAAATAACGTTGATGCTGAACAGTTTGTACAAACAAAGTTACCCTGCCAAATGAAGTGTACATATAGTGCTGTGGAATTATTTTTCAATCAGTGTAAAGAAACGTTATTATTATAATGGTGAGTAATTTTTTAAAATATACAAAGCCTTTAATTATTAGTATAATATTTAAGTAATACTAATATATTTTAATTAAATTGACGTGTAGGAAGTGCTTCTTCCTTTTTATCAAATCTATTGTCAAAGTAGGAATTAATGATTGAAATATTACTATTTCTATTTTAATATTAAATTGAATAAAAAACAAAAGATTTCTACTTCCACGTATAAAGTATGTTAAGAAAATTATTTTATTAAGCTAATATTCCAATATTAGTATAAAGAATATATTCTACGAATGGAAAATTTGCATATTCGTCAGAGGCGCTGAAACGAAGTGAAAAATTTGGACGGTAAAAGACAGAGATTCGACTTGGTGCTTCCTTACCCTTCGTCTTTCTACGTCTTCCATTAAAAAGAAAATGCTTTTTCTTCTCCCCACGTTCCCCCGAGATTAAAACATTCGTGAACGAGTCGTGAACTCGTTTGTCGTTTATACTCTCACCCTACATCGATTCTCCGTTCTCCTCTTTCTTACTCTTCGTCTCTTTCGCGGACACATCTTTCTCGTGACAAGATGAGTCGGATAACGAAGCGCCCTCGTCATGGAACTAATTTTCTGTAATTTCAAAAAAAAAAAAAAAAAAAAAGAAAAAAGGAAGAAAAGGAAAGAAAGAAAGAAAGAGGAAACGAGTCAACCTAAGCTATCCTGGACGTTACCCCCTGTAATACCCATCCCCTCGATACGATCTCAAAGACTTGCTGGCATGTCGGCGCGGCCTCCAGAAGAGAACGATGGAAAAGAGAGAGAAAAGTAAACACGAAGAAGAAAAGGGTGGCAAAGCAAGGCGGTGTGACGGTGGAAGAGGAAGGGGTAGCAGGAGGCGAGAGAAAAGAAAAATAATCTCTTATATACGACGCCCACGGTGTAATGGAGGGTATTTCGCGCTGCAAAACACCCGAGCCACCCCCGAGCCAAGCCTCTCTCCCGCGCTGCTCATCCCTGGCCATGCCACGACGTTGAAAATAATATTTATCTCTTGCGAGCAACGAGCGAAAACGCTGAAGAAGATCTAGCTGAAAATAGGAGGAGAGAATAACGGGTACGGAGGGAGAGGAGGGTAAAGTGAAACATGTATAGGTACATGCTTGATCTGCTAGCGTTAGGTGATTCGGAAGGAAATGCAATTTCGAGAGAATCTTCATGGCCGCTGGAATGAAAACAATTTTCATTATAAATTGCAATTAGGAAAAGTGTTTATCCGAGCTTGCTATTCAATTTTTCTTTGATAATAAAGTTATTTTTCAGAAGATTTAAACGCAGAGAAATTTATAATATAAATTATACAATAAAAAATGTATTTATCTGTTCTGTTAATTAATGTTGTCATTAAACAAAATAACAGAATAAAATCACAAAATCTTTTGAAGAATGTATTAAATATTCTCTAGAGAACAAGTACAATGTGGAATAGGTTTCTATGCAAAAGAGAAAATATACCTATGTTTAATTTGTATGACGCGACATAACCGCGGTTGCGCGAACACTCGTGGACTATTGATTTCAAAGAAAAACTTATGAATTATTTTGCTTAAAGTCCTAAATACATACCACTCGCGGATGGAAAAAGTACGGGAAAAGAGAGAGGGGAAAGCAGATTGTCACGGAGAAATAATAGATCTCAAGCGGAGCACAAAAACTGGAATAACAGACGCAACTTTCAAAGAGATAAATCAACCGGAATCGTATAACGATAAATAAAAGTAAATAACAGCAGTGATTCATAATTAAAGAGCCGAATAGCCAATCGGGAGTAAAAGAAATAGAACAAAGTTAACCAAGGAATAAGAAAAAAAAACAATAGGTACTTTGTATTTATGTTTTCCTTCCAAAAATTGTACAATGCAAAATTAAGTTCATGATCTTTAATAATTGAAAATTAAATGAAACATACGTATAAGAAATGAATTTTTCCGCATTTTCTAAAAAACAGATTATCGCATTCAGATTTTTGGTTGGAAGAAAAAATGATCTTCACGAATGAAATAATCAATTGCCACAGAGAGTGTATCAACTTTTGTGCTCTATAATGCTAGAGTGAAACGAAAGATAGTAAATTTGGATCTATCAAATAAACAATATTGTACAGTATTGATCTATAACTGTGAATTATTAATTATTGAAATCTGAAATCGACTCCAAAATTGTTAACTAACTTCAACATCAACGTCGATTTAATGAAGAAAAACTTGGAAGTTGCAAAAATCTCATAAACGAGACGGAAAAGAAGCACAATTGTTCCTAGAACTAGTCCCCAGCGAATCCAAGGTAGCTCGTTTCCGTCTCGAAAGCGCTTTAGATACGTCAGTATCCACCATAGCAATTATCTCAAGGAGCTCCGTTGATTTTGCATTCGCATGAGGAAATACCTGACCCCTCAGACGGAGTTCAAAGAAGGAATAGAGAGAAGAAAGAGAAAGAGGCGGCGAGGGGGCGAAGGAAAGGAAAGAAGGAAAGAAAGAAAGAAAGGAAGAATGAAAGAAAGAAAGAGAATTCTGGAAAAGGATGCACTTTGCTGTGGCGACGGAGTATAAGCGGGTTCCATTTTGTCCTGGGGGGTCCTTAGGCGTCCCCACACTTACCAACACACTATCGTCCATGATGCACACATTCATTAGGAATGGTCACGCATGCACGCTGCCGTAACACACACCACTGCACACTTTTCTTCTCCCTTTTTCTCCTCCCTTTACCTCGTTTCATCTTCCTCTAATTCACCACTCGGTTCATCCTCTTTCTCTCTCGCCTGTTTCTACGTGTGGACTCGGAAGGGATGTTCTACAGTGCGCAGCCGCAACTCGCGAGATATTGATAAAAATACGCGAAAGTCCATCCCCACCCACACACCCCCGTCAAGCCAGCCCCATCGGAGGGAACCAAGGAGATGTTCTGACGTCGAGGGCCACCTCCTCCTACCCTTCGTTCTCTTCCTGCATCACGACATTAACATAATTATTAATATTTTTCCTATTCACGTATTCCCTTTTTCATCGTCCTCCTCGATCTCCTTCCTTGACATGCCTACACCGTGCGTCTCTTGTTTGTAACAGGACATATATTTTATTCGAACAAACGTGGCCGGAAGAGGGTTGATTTCTGTTCCTTCGGTATTTAAGAATATCGCGACCACTTCTGTTAATTTGACGACAAACGTTATTTATTATTTATTATCTCGAAACTTTTGTACCATTCGACGTTTCTTTCTTTCTTTTAGAATTTCGTTTCAGTTACTCGATCGTGTTATTTATTTCTTGGATTGTTTCTGTCGTTTCGCGAAATCGGAAGACATCGTTAATTTTAATGATGTATTTAAAGTTTTGCATGTTGAAAATACAATTTAAACTTCTATAGGAAGTGAGTTCCTCGGTAATACGTGTGGGTTGTTATTTGAATTATATTTTCTTCGAAGCATTTCTTTGAGCCATTTTCAATTTTTCCTTCGTATTACTAAATTCGGAAGGAAATTTATCTCAAGAATCACATTATTATTTCCATTATCAGTTACTTTCGTTTTTATTTATGACGGTCAGGTTCATTACAAACGAATTTTTATTTTCAACTTCACGGTGGCTCGATTTGCATATTTATGAGCTAAGTTCTCGTTGCCCGAAAGTGTCAGGCGACCTACATTAAATTTATCGATTAAAAATGAACCTTTCATAAGAAAGGAGGGAAACGTCTTAGTAGGAAGAGAGGAAGTTAGATGATTAAAAAGTAGTCCAGTGAGGGGAGAACAACACGTTGTACGAATATACGTTCCTCTTCCTGTTCTTACAAACCAAAAGACTTATCACCCTTCTTGATTTTTCCTTAAGTTTTTAAGAAGTATTTTCCTCGAATTTCCCTACCTCTATCGCGGTAGAACACTCGCAGGCCAAGCGGAAACAATGAGATCGCTGCAGGCTTCGCAATTAAAACGTTCTGGTTCAAGTGTTTCCCTTTGAGGATTCCAGGGCATCCCGAAGGAAAGCTAGAGGGGGAGGAAAGGTCAGAGAAGGCGGTCGATCAAAGGGGATTATTTCATTAAATTGACTAATCATTCGTATGGCCCATCGAAATAGAGGATTCCTGACAAATTGACGTGAGCGAGCATTTAAAAATGAAGAATCGATGTTCTCTACTTCGATTTCAATTTGTCTGTCGCACGTGATTAACGGTAATTTTAATATTCCAGTCAAATCTAGAACTAAACACTTTAAGTATTTATTTAAAAAATCGTATAAAAATTAATTAATTTAAGAAACTATACTTTCCATGTAATTTCAACCCTAAAACATCTAACACGCAACAAATGTTGTAGCGTACGAGTATCAAGGATTCTCTTAAACTCGTCTAATCCTCGATCCTGGGAGGCCGTGGAAAGGGGTGAGGGTAATAGGAATCGGGCGGGAAAGACAGGGGGTGTTCAGGCGAAATTATATTTTTTGTCGTCAAGACACGTTCTCGACGTCCAGAACACTCGCATCCCGAGGGTATTTAAACACTCCTCGTCCTTCGTTCGCGAAGCAGGACACGGGAGGCGGAGAGGAGGTAGAAGGCGGCTCCTAAGGCAGTAATCCTTCGAGCTCTCACGCATCAGTATTAGTCTCCACTGTAAGACGAATACACGACGAAAGTCGCGATTCTGTACACGCACACACTACGGCTGTGTGTGGTCACAAGTATACACGTACACGTGAAAGAAACCGAAAACCGCGATCAAGTAGGATTACTGTGGAGCAATATGCTCCCTCTCTCTTTCTCCTTGCCGCAATTCACCTTCCTACTTCGTTGTTGAAGACACCCCCCGAGTGGACGCGGTTCGACACACGTGTAGATAACACACACGAAATATACAGATACAATCTTCTATCTTTCGGGTAATGGTCGTTATCTGGGAATACCGAGCTGAAATGAGAAGTTTGCTCAATGTATTTGGTGATCCTAAAGAGTGTCACTATTGGTAAATAAATTCTGTGTTGTTCATCTGATCTTTTTGGTGAAAAGATTTTAATTAAGTCGTTATTAATTTTTTTCATTTAGAGAAGAATAAACTCGTGATCGACGTTCGAAATTTAATATTACAGAACTTACAATTAGTGTGCAATATTCTCTATTTGCACCCCTTAACACGAGAATGACCGTAATCATATTGTAATTAAGCACACTTTAAGAAATAATTTAGAAGTGTAATGGTCAGATTTAAGTTGTATTAACTGAACAAATACACCGTAATGAGAGCTATTCGGCTGTATTGGTAACGCCAAGCACTTGTTCGATATTCTATACCACTAAATGCTGACCAAAGACATTAGCTATCTACAAGAGGATCTGCCTCCCTTCTAGTTTTTACCCTCTCTTGTTTTTTCGCCTTTCCATCTTTCGACTTTCCTTTTTTGGCGGCCACTCAAGTGTCCTCTCTTCTTAACTTCCTTTCTGGACCATACTAATGCTTTCCACATTGACAGTAATCTTAGAGATTAATCGCGGTTTATGTCAAAAGCGGCATTATCGCCGTGATATTACATGGCAATATGCAATAAAAAGAGAAAAATTTACCGTTTAATTTAGTTCTCGCTGAACGGCGATGGATAACAACCAAGGTATCCATCATTTGCTTAAAAAACGACTCAAATTTCTTTCATAAGCACCCCTTCCGCGTTCCTCGGAGCATCGAGGAGGAATTTCGAAACTAGCTATATACCCGACTGTATCGACATCCTCGGGAAGTAACTCGAAATCCAAGAGACGTCAAGCAGTCAGCCTTAAAGCGAGTTAAGGATGGTTACACAGTCACCCTGGTGAGATGCAAGCATAATATTCCCAAGACGGTTAAAGTAGGTGCCGCGGTACGATGAGACGACGAGGTGAAACCGGATGAAAAAGGGGTTGAGAGAGGTAGCGAGGAAGCACGGTTAGAGGGGGTGTAAGGAAGAACTAAGAGGAACACTGAAAAGAAGAAGAAGAAGAGGAAGAAGATGAACGACAGGCGGAAGGAGAAGCAGAAGAAAGAAAGTACGGAGATGCCGTGAGAAGAAAATGAGGGAAAGGGGAGAAACAGGGAGAAAGAGATAGAGTGAGCAAGGAAAGAGTAGAGCGCAAGGGGGCGGGGGTGTAATGCGGGTAAAAGTCCGCGAGCCATTTTTCCCCATATAATTATAAGAGAGGGACTGGGCGTTTCCATGGAAACCACACACCACCCTCCACCCGTACCCCTCCCTCCTCATACACTGTGCACCCCGTTTACTTATATGCCGGAGGACGCGCGTTGGCACATGTGCACGTATGTGCTTGGCTGTGTGTATACCCCTTGATGGAGGTGGTCGTTCGACCCTTGTGTATGTATGTGTGCGTAACGCTACACACGACGCTCTTTCGTTTGCGTACATGTACATACGTACGGCTCGCAAAAGAGATCGGGAACGAAGAAAAAGAGGAAGAAAGAAAATTTTCGCTTATATCGGCGAGAAAGAGAAAAGGATAGAGGGTAGCGAAGGTGGGTGGGAGTGAAATTAATGTATTTGTTCTGCGACCACCCTCGTATGCCGCTGGTAAAGACTCGATCTCGCGAAAAGGTCTGATGGCAAGGCGGATGGCCGAGACAACGGAGCTCGAATCCCGCGTAGAATATCAGGGCGTTATTGCTTTTGTGTGCAAAGGATGTTCCTCCCCTTTTGCTATCACCTTCCTGTGTTTCTCGATGCCTCTTTGAAACGCGCTCACCTCGATGTCTTTCCGTGTAGATTACTTTGAATGATGCATAAAAGTTAGCATTTCTAAATTTTCTTCTATATTTTTCTATTCGAGACTTTTGAAAAATTAAATAGAGACGATGATGACATCGTACGATTAAATTTAAATAGAATTTATTGAACAAGATCTACATCTTGAACATCTTCGAAAAATTATTTATTTTTTAGTTTAGTGAAGATATTCTAGGGTTAATATTTATTTATTTAAATTATTGAACTATTGGGTGGAGGAAATGGCGGTTCTTCCTTTAATTGTATAACTTAGGTTTTAGTAGGGTTTCGGAATTTGCAATGACTAGTACCCTGCTTAGAAATGGTGGAAGCTTAGAGGGTGGGGTTCATTCGAGCTCCCCTTAGGAAAAAAGCTATTTAAATAGGTACGATCCCGGGTGGGTGAGGTTGGTTCGATGGTGGGTTCGTTCTCCATGGCTTCATCTCAGTATATGGCAATCGGCTGTACGAGTGCGTAATGGCAGCCTTTGGTACAGCTAAGTATTTTATTAAAGAAATAAATGATATTTTATTAAACATTAATTGTAAATAAAATTTGCATGTTGATGTTACTATAATTTCTGATATTCCAAAAACTTTAATGACGAATCATTAAACTTTCTCATTATTGAAATAATCAAGCGGTTATTTTACAAAATAATTTCAATTCAATCAATACTGTCTAATAAACATTACCTCTTAAAATTCAATAAGATAATAGAAGATTACGGAAATTTTCAAATCATCATATGAACTTGCATTAAGTTCTTTAGTCCAAAGATTTGCAAGACTCCTGAGAAATAATTAATAACAGAAATTTCGTAATTATTCGTTAAAACGATTGCCAAAAAAAAGGATAGTATCGATAAAAGGTGTGCAATCACCCTGTGAAAGCTCAGAGCCGGGTAGCCCGTTTTCGTAATGACTAGCAAGTCGGAGAAGCGGGAAAAGAATATTCACGTCTTAAACAGAGGCACCGGAGATTCCCGTGAATAATTGAGCCGCGTAATTTATCGCAAGGAATGCAGCCGGTGGCTTCCTTTCCCGGGTCCTCAGGGTTTCCCGAGTGGAGAGACGGAAGCGAAAGAAAAAGGGAAGGGAGCGGGTGGCGGATAGAGAGAACGTGGGTGGTAGGTGAGAGGGGTGACCCGGTGGAAATTGAATTTCGATCGAACACCGCCACGATGGCAGAATGAGAGGGGTGAATAGAGTAGAAAGAGAAAGCGATGGAAGATGAGGAGGAGGAGAAGAGGAAGAGGAGGGAGGTGGAGTAGCAGGAGGAGTGGAAGGTGGAAAGAGGCTGTAGGACATTACAGGGCATCCTCCGGCCCCGTAACTATGGCGAACAAATGAGCAATTCTCTCAACCCCGTGTCCTATGATGTCCTGCACGTAGAACCTGGCGATGGGCGTCTTCTGGGTCGATCTTGAGCTATACAAACCCCCTACGACCTCCCACCTCTTTCCTATGTACCGCCATCGGGATACCCTCGAGGCGATCGTAGTTTAAAATTTCTCACACGGAGCCCGGAAACCACCCGCGCCCTTCCTCGAGGACGACCAACTCATCTACCAATCTGTCCAATCGCGGTTTAGAGGTGACTGCGGCCTGCTAACATTGCTGACGAATTATCTTTTGCGAGTTTCGAGAACGCTGATCCTCTTGACATTTACGTGAGACCTAACTACATTATCGTTAGAACGTGGCTATATTTTCGAACAGTCCTTATTCAGTGAAATAATGAAACCAGAAATTTTGAAATAGAAAAGAAGACACCCTATAGATTAGAAAAAAAGAAAAGATCAAGAAACGATCATCGACCTCTGGTTAGGTACGAATCAGAGAACTCGTTGGACAAATCTTTCTCAATCGTGCGTACATTATTTATGCAAACTTCTCAATTATTTCCAATCCATTCGGGTTTGGAAGTTAATCATGCATAATAAAAGAATGTACCTTTCTTAGAAACGTTCCGCTGCAAATGAGAGTACAGGAAATACGTTAATCAACCAGAGGGATTGTTAAGGAACATTAGGTCGACTGAAGGGGTGGTCGCGGAGGAAAGAAAATGGCCGGCCCGCCATTAATTAATAATAGAACCGAGCGTAGTCGCGGCTGGGAAAGCGAGAAAAAGGACAGTGAAAGAGAGCCGAGAGTGAAAGGGAGACGGAAATGGGGGTTGTTCTCTCTTCCACGATCCCCGACTCTTCCTCTTTCTCCCTGTCTCTTTCTCTCGTGTCAGTACGAAGGGAGCGAGAAGTAGCTGAGGTGGGTAGGTGGTTGGGGGAACTGGGAATGGATTTTATGCCCAGAGCGAAATATATGGCGGCCGCTATGCCCGGGCAAAAATAATATTAATATCGGAAAGGAAAGGAGGGAAAGTTTCGCAGGCTGGCTGGCTGGCTGGCTGGCTGGCTGGCTGGCTCGCTCGCTGGCCCTGCTTTGGGCAGGGGATATCAAGTATAATCATAATAATAAACGCCCGTGTGGGGCGCCATTGCTGCCTCTGCCACCCTCTCCCGATCCACGTCTTCGTCTCAATCCCTTTCCCTCCCGCTATCCTACCCTCATCACGCACACATACACACGTATATATAACGTGCTCGCAGCTCAGACGCACGAGTACGACTAAACCTCTCTCAGGTATTACACAAACGTCTCCTTCTCCACTGTTGTGTTTCCCATGCGCGGTACTCTCTTACGTGTATGTTTATGTGTATGTGTGTGTGTGTGTATCTTGATGCACGTTGCTGTGTCTACGCTGAGCCGACTATACACTCGAGGATTAGATTAGCTTCCACCGGCTTCGTTGCAAAGGCTTATATCCACGGGAGAAATAAGCGGCAAACAAAAATGCCTCTTCCGTCGAAAAACTGCGAAGAAAATCGCGAGCAATTTTTCACTACCGTTGACCCACCCCTCTTCATCCACTGTCCGACCTCCGAGGAATGTCGCGACGTTAGATTTATACCGGGGATCAGAGCGCAAAAGCGACGGTGATTGTTGAATCTTTTGGTTCAGATTAGTTTTACGGTGGCCGTCTATATTGCTGGAACTTCCGTATTGTCGAAGCATATATTGATTTATGGGCGGAATTGCTTCTCGCCGTGGAAATAAACGATGCCTTCTATACCGATATCGGCTTGAATTTATCAACATGTATCAAAAGTTAAATTTAAAATGCATGCGTTCTTATGTTAACATACACGGGCTGAACTTTACGATGATTGGCATTTCAGCTGAAACTATGTTTAAAGGAACCTATTGCGATTATAGAGATGCAAAAATAAAGTAAAGCGGTGGTTTTAATTATAAAATCTGCGATTGTAAAATATATTATAAAAAAGGGAGTAAAATTTATCATTAGCACATTTTTATGGCATAATTAGGATATTTATTTAGCATGTAATTCTTACGAATCTTTTTTAAGCTGGAAGTGCTAATGGTTAATAGTTACAATACCGAATGTAGTACAGTTTGTATCTAGTGAGAAATAAAATAAAGTTTTAATCTTACCATTGTTGTTTTCAATTCATTTATATTGGGCATTATTTCAAATAATCTTCAATAAATAAAGTTCATCTCAAATAAAAGCATCGTTAAGTTAGAAATTATTCGCTATTTGAAATAATTTGCTTTTATTCAAGATGTGTATCGAAAGATCTATAAATTTTCATTCAAAGAAAAAATTATTTCTCACGTTTTTAATATTATCATTTTATTCAAAATATGTATCAAAAGATTATTTGAATTATTACCCAACTCTGCTTACAATGAGAAAATTCCTCAATCTCCTAATTGATCAAGACATTGTACAGATGGGTGCTGGGCTATTCTAGAACGAAGATGTCATTGGACCTATCTCTAATTCTCCTTTGAGCATCCCTCTGTTATCTTTCCTTTTCCGTGTGCCTGTTTCTCTAGTTCTCCCTCACGATTTGTGGAGGTTACGATCAGCGCAGATGCATTTATATCGAATTGCAGCCCGCTCGTATATTGGCTCTTACGAAATGGAGGCTTTTGTCTTGGCGTGCCTCATAAGCGTGGATTTGCCCTTCGTTTCTCCCTCTCTCTCTCTCTCTGCGATTCTAGTCATTCTGTAAGACCACGCTCGACCACCCCTGAAGTCAACCCCCCACGTTGAGTTGCCAGAAAAAGGGGAAGGGCGCCGTTATCTAAATCCATCTCTCTCTCTTCTTTTCTTTCACTCTATTTTTCCTTTCGTCGCTTGTTTCGAGGAAGCGAGTTAATGGACGCGCACGTGCACGTTTTTTTCATTATCATACTATTATTTTTGTTTTGCCCGCGCCATAAATTGCTTTTTTTTCCGTAGATTTCCCGTGCTTTATACGTCCCACTTCTGCCATTAATGTCAGGAATACTAACCCCTCCCCCTTGACTCGTTTCCACCCACCTATTCCCGACCATTTATTCGTTATACGTGACTTTCCTGACCAGAAACACATTTCATTCTGGTTAGTTATTAATGAACGCGGACCTAGTAAACCGCTCTGTGTATTTTTTCCTTTTGTTTTGTTTCAGAAATACAATATTATGGAGACCGATCACAACTTACGGTGCCAATTAACACGTTGAGTCACAGTAGAAATAAACATATTTGGTCGGACACGCGATAAAAATTAATTTCTCAATACAGTACCTCAATTTTCTTTTGCAGACTATTAGTATGATTTAATTGATGTTCAAAGTTATTTTGCTATCTTCGTTTCTTAATTATGACACTAAAAATACAATGTAATTAAATAATTAAAGAAAGAAAGAGAAAATTGAATAGAATTACCGTTATATTAATAATAGTAAATAGAGTAATCAAGTTTCAAAATGAACTATTTGTATGAATAATTAGAGTGTCTTACCATACATGTCCATTTTCACTGTGGCAGCCAGTAGTCAACTAGTAGTTGATTCATGCATTAGTCAGACAGTGATCAATGCGGACACATTTTTGAAGGATATAAAAGTACGTACACGTCTAATCAATGCTAAAAGTATGAAGAAGTGTATAAATTTGAATCCTTTATTAAATAGAACAGCAGCAATTGAGAGCTGTTTCAAGGTTTGGGATCTGTTGCAGGTTATAATTCCCTTATTAGTGCATTGACGGAAAAATGGCAGAGGGGAAAGATGAATGGTTCGAAGAGCACTACATCTGTAAGCCCTTAGATTTTTCAAAGTGCCAACTATGGTATAAAAATGAGTAGTTCTCGAGATATTCCTGACAAACGATTTTGTTCTGTAATTTCATTACAAATTCTATAGCACATTATAATAAACAATGCTCACTTCCTCTCTAGTATTTCATTCATGCTTTGAAATCATACAATAACCGAAGCGCAGTCTTCGATAACATAAAGCTCACTGCGATGGAATAAGAACAATCTGTTGCAGAGTATCGAGGAGCATGGATCTTAATGTCTCAAAGAAATCCACGAAATAATTGTGCGGTGGCTGTATATTTTAAGAATCTTCATCGTGAAATAAAAACGTGGTCCGTATCTTAGAGAGACAAAAGGGCAGATGACGGTCCCGTGGCACTTTTATATTTCCCTGAAGAAGGTCGCATTGAGAAGGAAGCACTGGCTTGAGAGTATACTCGAACGAACAGCGACTTCCTTTTTGTCTAGAAGAATTCGCGCGATAGGGGTGAATTCTTAGGGACAAAATACTGTCGGATGGGTTACCGAGTACTTGACCCGCTCGAAGGAGCCAGACGCAAAAGGACTGCACTCCGGGTGATTAAAGTAAAGCCGGGAATTAGAGTGGAGGAAACTCCGAAGATGGAGGCGGGCTAGGAATAGCAGTGGCAATCAGTGAAATGGCGGTGAAAATAAATGAATGGAAATCGAGTCTGTTTTTCTCATCCATACTGGACGGGACAAGCGACCGGTAGGACCACGACAGCGAAGTCGACGAACCAGACTATGTCGGTTTCTCGAACAATAAGAACGAATCGTCAAGTTAAGTCGAACCACATTTGTGATTGTAAGAAGCCCATCTCGCAAATCCTGTTCTTCGTTGGACGACTCTTTCGTGGCTACGTGAATTCGCCTGCTGGCAACCATTGAAAACCCATTGAACCGTCTCGGCTTAAGACGAGTAGCGGCAAACAAAATATTCGTCAGAAGTGAAGACATTCGGAAAATTATACTCTGTGTTTTGGCAATCAAGAAAAGAATTATCACCTTGTGTAATTTTTAATTACCTAATGCAGTTAATTAGGTTGGCAACTAAATTCTCACCCTATAAATTTTCTGTATTATATATAATTATTTATTACACTTCAATAACAATTAAAAATGTACCTCTAATGAGTTTAGATACAATTATCTTTTGTGTCGTGTTAATATGATTAGCCATTTTGAAATCTCATCAGTGTTTAGGTACCATTTGTATTTATATCCAATTAAATTTAAAAATAATTTCTAGACATAAGATTATAATACGAGCAGTTTGATGAAGAATACAATACACTCTAATAATGTTTTTGACCAAATAAGTTTGAAAAGTGATGTCAGCTTCAAATATTGTTCAATATTTTAACGAAGACAAGCATCAGCGCTTAACGCTGCCAAATCCCATGACAAATCTTTGAAAACGATGGAAAGCAACGCGGGATGAAGAGGAGAGCGTATTACAGAAGCCGAGTCTTTGGCTGTGTTTCGTGTGGAATCCCTAAACTAAACTATACCTCATCCCTATCGGAGAACAACCACCCCTACCCTCAGGAAAGCAAGCTTAATGCCTCGGAAAAAATAACACACGCACACACACGTCCTTTCACCCATCCCCGCGAAGCCATCGAGGACCCATGCGTGTCTCCCGTGTCCTTTTTTTTGCCAGCAAGAGGGTGGATATTTAGGGCGACAAAAAAGGACACTCTGTCTGCCGCAGGAAGCCCCCAGAACACGCTGGAATTTCGACCTCCCGCGCGATCGATCGAATCTGCATGTTTTTCTTCCTCGGGGAAAACGATATTGCCTTCGTACTATTGCTGAAGCGGCAATTGTTCAGGGGTTCGAACGAGACCTCGCCGCACCCCGTCCCTCATTTCTCCTCACCAAACGAAACTTCTTCTCGCATCCTTCGAGTTCGACGAAAGCGCGATTTAAGTTTGGTCATGTTTGTTGCTGACAGTCCACCGACTGACGATCAACGTAAAAAACGTTCATTATATAAACAGGTAAGATTCTGCTGTCCATAAATGTCTAAAGGTTCTCTTAATAACCGTACAATCATAAGAAGTACCTTCTTCGGGAACTGTGAACTAATTGAATCAATTTTTCAAATCACTCTGAACAGGCTGTCAGGAAAATAGGTGGTCGAAGGATGACATAAACATAGGCCCGGAAATGCATCTTCTTTGATATATAACCACTTTTGGGTAATAAATTGAATAGAAGTCCTAATGTTACCTCTTCAACGACGACTATATGATAGTGTCGAATAACAACTTTCTGCGACACAATTAGGGTAATTAATTAATTTGTATAATTAGCCGGGTTAATTGCATCAGTAAACGAGCTGTATCTTCAGAATAGCGCATAGGTATGGCCAGATTTGTATCCTTCCAACTGGCATGCCCGGGTTACATCGCGAGCGACGTGTATCGCGCAGCAGTATCGTTCGCGCACATATACACGCGTGTGCGCGCACACGGTTCATTGGTCGCACACTCTTTCATTCGCTGGCATCAGCCTCGTGTACACGTGTGTCGTCATGTGTAATCCCCCACCCGAATCGATTCCCCTGAATCGCCCCCACTCGAGTGTCGTGGGTGCGGCTTCGGCCATTTTGGTACCACCTACCCTTGACGCGCAGGTCCAGCACCCTTTTAGGGGATTTGATACACGTACGTAGGCCGACACATTCGCACGCGAGGAGATGGGAACGCGGAGAATTAGTATGGGTGCATGCATGCATGTGCTCTCGTGTGGAAAGGTGCTCGAAGTCGCTGAAACTGGAAGAGGGTGGGGGTCAGGGAAGAGGAGCGGATAAAGGTGGTCCGGGAAGGGGCGAGGGGAGGGGGAGGGTAAGCTTATTTCAGAATCCAACGCACGACGAGGAGAGGAGAAAGAAGTAGTGGAAGAAGAAAAGGAGAAAAAAGAGGTGTCGTTTCGAGAAACGTTGAGGGTGGGGAACCGACTTAATTTCTACCACCCCTTCCGACACATTTCCCTTCTACACCCCCTGGCCCCGTACTCTTCCGTGTACCATCGGACTTGCTCGTTACACGTTCCTCTCTCGGTACCGTGTAACTTCTTCTTGGTAGAACACTTTGAAAGGAATTCAAAGGACTCCGGAGTTTACTGATTATTCCTCCCGTTAATTTCTGGAAATGCGAAAAGCAGGCGGGGTGAGTTCTTTCGTAAACTTCTTAGAAATGCTTCTCGTGGAAATGTACTGTCTCTTGCGTTTTCATTTTAATAAGAAAAGCAGGATAGTTACCTTTTGCATTGTTATTCGATCGTTTGTATTGCGTTTTTAAGTAGGAAATTTTTATATTAATACAAATTAATTCGCAATAAAATATTCACTTTATATAGTGAAGAATAATATAAATTTCAAAATTAATGCCACCATCTAATATAAAGTTCAAAGTACCACAGATAACACGGAACTTTGATTAAACAAAACTTGGATAATCGAGACTCTGTTGTATTATTCTTATAATACACAACTTTTACCATAAAACTTACAACAGAAATTGTATCTAAAAGCGAAAACTGATCTAACAATCAACAGTGGAGAACAGCGTTGTACTTGAAGAACAGAAAACGACGCGACGCTCTTGTTCATAGATGGCAGCAGGTGGACATGTGTGCCTTGAATTTACTATTGCCCAGATTATTAAAAACTTAATGAATGTACTTCTGCACGTTATTAATGCAATAATAATATTATTCATAGTTCTCTTTTTTTTAAATTATTGATTATATTAATTGTAGCGTAAGGACATAGTTATTTAATAAATACACATAGGGTGCATCGGCTGAGAGACTTAAAAAAATTGTATTTATCCATTTGAGATGCTGGATATTATGATCAAATAAAATAGGAATGAGTATTATAGAATGAATAATAATTAAAATTTCTATGGTAATTGACGTGATAATAAATTTTATAATCTACAAAATAATTTAATAATATTTTCCATCCCCCTCAAACACATTGCTTTAAAATTTTATCCGATCCAAAAGCTTTCGAAACAATTGATAAAAGTATGTTTAAACGAAGATCGCTTTGAAATAAGCGGAAACTGTACAGTTTCAAGGAATTTTAATAGCACATTATGAAGTTTAAGCAACGAAGGTGTTGCGAAGCTTACAAAATGTTCCACGGAATTCGATATAAATTTTCATCTTTTCTTTCAAGCTTTCCGTCCTCGTCCGGCTTGCAACATGTTTCCAAGGGGGTGAATAGGTTATAGCAGGGGACGAGGAAGCGTAAGTGCTTTTTGTCGGAAAAATTATATGATAGCCGGCAACGCGAGCTTTTTCCTCCTTCGTTCACCATTCTCTCCACTTTCAGCGTTGGATTAGAAAATATGATTAGCTTCGTGCCAGGAGTTTATTCGGGCTACGAAGCTGCAAGAGGAAGGAGTGGCTGTCGCTCGTACCCTTCGAATTTTATGGATGACCATAGTCCCCTACGTGTCTCGACACAAGAAGTTTTACCGAAAAACGTTTCCACCCTCCCGTGACTAATTTGTACAATGTGTTGCCATTGCGTATAAACATTTCCAAGAGTACAGATAAACAATCATCGCAAATTAGATGTACTCTAATAATTCAAAGAAAACGATAGAAAAATATTATTTTCAATAGAATCGTTATTATACTAATAATGTAAGGTACTAAATTAAAAGCATGACATTTGAAATTTGAAAATGAACTATTCCTATTTTCACTGCGGCAATCAACGTGTTAAGTATTCAAAATGACACAGAAATCTTTTTAAGTAATCAACAAATTGCCAATAAGCCAGAAGCATTGAGAACTGCATCGAAAAAAAGGAACAGCATGTCATAGAAGAGGTACCTATCGTAAACATATGGGGAAATGGAGGATAAGATGAGTATTTCCCAGAGGAAGATCCTCGAGTCGACTCATCAGACACCCAGTACTTCGAACCCTAGGACTGCATAATAAAACCATGCCAATTTTTATCGAGCATCGTGACGCCATTGTTCTGCTCACGACTATTGGATTCCTGGTGCTCCACGTTTATGCGATTTCTAGTATTCCTGTCGCGATGCCCCGCGATAGCTGGATGAAAACTTTCCAAATGTCACGAACAACGAACGTGCATGGAAAAAAAACGAATTTTAACGTGTTAAACTGTTAAAGACACTGATATCACCAAAATATGGTAATAACTGGGATAAAATATTGCCTTGATGATTAGTCGGGCTATTTGTTTTTTAGGGACTTAATGAAATTAGAAATTGAAATTAATAATTACACTAATTATCATGCGATAATAATTGGACAAATTAGTATACAATTTTTGATTAAGATACTGTTATGCTGCTCTGTTGAGTTTAGTTCAATTTGCAACTATTAGCCCTGTGTACTTACATCCATTTTCACTAGAGCAATCAATGTATTAATATTATAAAAGCAGAGGGCTTGTCACGTAAGGCAAGCAATAGGTTAAAAATAAAAGCGCAAATAATAATAATCGACAAGCGTCGCTTGAACAAAACAGAAATTATTAACCGTGAGATATTGACGTTATGTCACATTTTTTCGATATACTTTCAACGTGCCGCCGGTAAAATTAGATTCCACGGACGCGAGTGGCAAGCAATGCATCGGGTGGGAAGGGTGATCGATGAAAAAAAAAAAAGGGCGATCGGTTTCAACCCCATCCATGAAACGTGTTTGCGACCCCAGCGGATGAGAAACGATCTCCTCCCCTACCGTTGAATTTATATCGAGATCGAATTATTGATCTTTGCCAGCGACGACCGATTGCGACGACCCCATATGCCGATTTTACGGTTTTAACGATCATCGACCCCCCCAACCGTCGTTTCTTCTTTTCTATTTTTTCTTTTTTTCTACGTTATCCTTCGTTCTAACGGTTCTAGTAGTCAGTCGCGATTTATCTAGTTCCTGCCAAGAGACACGCCAACACCAAGTAATTAATCAGGATCTAGAGATCTCGTTGAGTCTGTTCAACCAGATGTCCGGCTCCTTTAGAAACGATCGGTCAGTGTCCAGTTTTGTTTTAACTGCGGATTAAACCAAGACTGACCTAACGAGTAACGGTAGTGAGTTTGTTGATAGAAAGTATTAACAATTAATACTGATGTCAGCCGTAGGTACCATTTCTAATCGAGGTGGTAACTACGGTCTAATACTAAACATGCAATATTTCTTATTATCTAATCTCATGATAATTATTTGTTAGCTACTCGTTATATTTCACATTCTCGAGATTCTTTGTAAAGATAATTTCCTTCCAACGATTCCACTACCAAGGTTCCATCAATAACTCTGTTGGATAGATTGCAGTGTAACATTTTACAGTACATTTGCTCCGATTCGAGTCGTACCTGATCTTTACAGTCATAGACAGTATATCTAACCTCGCAAACACGATGATCTCAATTACTCGTAGTCACGTTTTCGGCGTCTCCGAAGGCACATTTCCGAGCGTCGATGGCAATATCTTCCATACGAAATCCCATAAATTACACACCCTCCGTCGTACGTCCATGATATTACAACGTTCCTCGTTATAATAACCTCTGAAAAGAAAGAAAAAAAAAATTAGTTTGGGTGACGAGTGTCCGGTCGAAGACATAGCCGAGCCAGTAACCCCTTTGAGCGAGTGGACTACGAACCCCACCCCGAGTTTGTAGCAGGCGCGTGATCTTTAGGGGATGTATGTAAGTTGTGGGCGGTGGAGGTGCTGGTGATGGAAGCAAGGAGAGGTTGGCGGACTAGCGAAACAAACGAAGGCGTCGTGACAGAGTTGGTAGTAGTGGCGGAGGTGGCGGTGGTGGTGGTGGTGGTGAAGGTGGGGCTGACGCGAGGCCGCCGCTGGTGGTGGTGTAAAATATGGATTTACTTCTCCTCCAGCGCCTCGGCCGCTTCCTTCAGGTTCTATGTTCGCGAATGCGGATGTTCGTTTCAATGTACGTACGTGTACATGTGTCTGTATGCGTTTTTCTGGGCTCCTGTGACGTCATACGCGGTACTATCACCCCCCATTATGCGAGCGGCAGAAGGAAGAACGATGGAAGGAGAGGGTGCCAGGACTCGTTTGTTAGACGGGCCTGGAAATCCAGAGGGTGTTTTGTTACTGTTTTCTTTGCACTGTCATACGAGACGCCGGTGTTTTGTCTGCCCGCGTGGAAAGAAATTGCACGGCTAACGGGGCAAACCGGAGGTCCGGAAGGGTGAAGTTGAAACCAGTCGGAGGTAATGTTTTGGTTAAGCGCGAACCCGGAACATCGTCACTTTTTGCGACTTTAAACGATCCCCGCAATTGGCTTCTTACGACACACTGCGAGATAAATCGTCGCTAGCAGGCAGTTGTCTTCGAAGCTTGAAAGATTGCTCCATAACCAATTGCAGAGCATGACTTTAATTTTAATCATCTACTTCTGGAAACTAACACGAATCGAAACAAAATATCTGTTAATTTTTACACGAAGTTATCTCGTTCCTACAATCGAAAAGGAATTCTAATTCGAACATTGGATTCTGATATATTCGCAACACGATAACAGAGAGCGTTATATCCAAAGCACATCTCTCCGCGTATGTCGACCCTTGCGTATACTATTTCCACCTTACATAGTCAAGTATATACGTACATAGAGCTGTGCGCACCCGTACAGAAACGCGAGTAATTTAAAATGCGATTATTCGGAGGGTGTCCTTCGTAGGGGTAGCATTCGTTGGTGGACATAAGAATAGCTAATACGGAAATGGCGAAGGAAAGCTGAGGGAGGGAAAGAGTTGGCAAAGAGGAGAAGGAACGGGAATAGGGGGTGGTTGGATGGCTGCCATTAAAAGATTTCATCCCTTCCCTCCCTTGCTCGTGGCACCCATATATAAGGGTGAGTAATCTGAGAGCCACCCCTCCTTTCTTATTTTCCTTCCTTCTTTTTCTCACTCTCCTCCTTCCCCTACGCGTTCGCGACCGATCTTCTTGGTATACGTTCACGAACACCCTCGGTGCTCGGGCACTCACAGCAAAGCAGCCAGTCTCCTGTATGTATGAATTAGAAAGAGGACCTCTTGTAAATTCAGAGAAACTGTGCATAGATTTTATTTTCATACCTCTGTGCTGTATCGCTTATTTATGCGAGCACACGTCTTGAAAGTAGAATTTTTAATAACATCATTTTATATACAATTGGTTAGAGAAATATTCAGCCTCTTTAAGTCTCGAGCAAAGTTTCTCTTAAATTATGATTGATTAACTGTACAAATCCAACTTCTTTTTCAAATTTAAAACAATTCTTTGAGAAGATTGTAAAGTATGAATGCAAGAATCTGAGTAGGAGTTGAAAATGTAAACAGGAAACCATTGCGGAAGCGTTTCGTGTATACGCGCAGACTGTTCTTGGCATTCAGAAACAAAAATTCCTCTAAACAGAAAAAGGGCTATAAAGAAAATGGACAATCGGTTTTTTAAATAACCATAATCATAGATATGAAAGAACTTTCTTTTAAAGTAGAAATAGTTAAGGGACTACATTTAAATCATATGCAACTCTTCTACCATTTACTGCGTTCAATTACACTTCACACTTCCAGGTTCTATTCAATGGTATTTAAAATTGCAATAAAAAACAGCTGACGTAGCACCGTTTACATAGTAGATGCAACTAAGACTGAATCGTGGTAGGACCCACACCAGCGCAGGAAGATGACACAGGCTCGCATAAGTTGAAGGAACGAAAACGGGAGATCGCAGACACTGGCTGCACCTAAGGGATACGTAAGACCAACACATACGTACGGATTACAGAGGGTAGGATTGGCAGCTCTGATCAATATTCGATTTTTGAAATATCTTCCCCACCCATCGTTTCATCGACGTCCTCGGCCTCCCCTGAACGCCACCCGCCTCTAACCATCACCAAACACCGCCACCCCTCGCGGAACGTTCCTCGAAAGCTCGATACTCCATTTGTATTTTTAAACTGGAATTCCTATACACGTACGTTCGTGTACACACCCACACCCGTATATATACGTACATAGGAGACGTACCTACACAGCGACAGAGAAAAGCGTCCTGCTACCACCATCGCCATTCGCCATCACCATTACCACCGCCCCCGGCGTCGTCCTCCGTTACTCTCGTCTCCCTCAACCCTCTTCTTTCTCTTCTTCTTCATCTTCTTCTTCTTCGTATTCCTCTCCTCGTTCACCACCCACCCGCCCTGGCTATCCTTCTCTTCGCTCTCTTCTCGCGAGATCTCTTTCTTTTTTTACACCGTATGTGCCACCCACACACTCTTAACGAGTCGAGTTAAACGCGTGGATGGGGTCCCGTGTGATCAAGTGTAAGGCGGTGTTCCCTAGTGTGCGTGAACGAATGGAACACGGACACCGGGGGCATACTACGATCCATCGGAATTTTAAGGAAATAGAAGGATACTCGGTGCATACCATTGGTATGTATTATAGTAATGCGATGCTAGTATGTAACACTGCTTGTGCTGGTATGCGTTTACGTCAACGTGTATACACGTTGCAGGGACGGTAATATCGGTCGAAGGAGAAGTATTATAAAGGTGACAAAATTCTTTTCACTTAAAAATTAATTCCTTAAAATCCAACAATTCTCGATAATCACGTATAAATTGTGGTTAAGCCCTCAGTAGACCGCTGCTCAGCAGTGTTCAGAGAACATGAAATTTCTTTGTTATTAGCGTTAGTAGTGCTTCGTGAATATAGAGGCACTGTTAGGTCAATTTTCAGTTTTCCCGAGACGTGAAAATAGATTTCACCGTTCTTGTGTATCTTTATATACGTCAAACTGACGCGGACACAGTCGCGTTCACGTATATATAAGTTTTCCAGGCTTGTATGCTAGTGTTTCGTCAGCAATGGAGGGATTCAGACACCTGTATTCGTACACGTAGGTACCTATACTGGTTCTTCTTTGCCTGGCGAATTGGAATTTCTTGCCGCGGATAGAATTCTTTTGCGAGAATCACGCGACGCCCACGACATACAAGACGTAGGTGTCAGGTTGCTAAAACCTTATGCGCGCACATGAACGTTAGCTCTCTCTCTTTGGTTAAACGAATGTAACAACACCTTCGAATATTAGTTACGTAGACGTTTCAGCGCAGCAAAATGATGAAAAGTTGCATAGATAAATCTTTCCAATTTTCATCTTTATTTCGCGTTGAGCCAGGCGGTAGAGACAGTCATATCTGCTACGGCATTATACAGTAGCCGTTCGATAATTCCCTGCCTTCGGGGATAATAAGAATTATCTAGCTGCTGCTCTATGACATTCTAAAAAATGAAAAAAAAAAATGACTGTCTCAATAATTTAATACAAAAAGGCTAAAATTGTTTAATAGACATCGCGCGCATCCCAATGCTCCGTTATTGCGAGCGGATGCACTTTGCGCAACTGCGGGCCGAGGTTTAGCGGTGTAGCAGCGCGTGCAATTAATTAAACGGCGGCGCAGCATTGCTCATTAGCCGGCGTCGATTGGCTGCCAGCCGGTCACGTGACATCTGTGCCGGCGAAACGAACGGCACAGAAGGGTAGAGAGGACGCGAAAGGGGGGTGTTGGTTAGCCGGCTTGGGGGGAGAAAGGGGACCAGGCTCGCTGCGAAGCGCGGATAGAGGGGTCAGTGGAGCAGAGAAGGCAGCACTGCACTCGCTCAGTTGTTTCTACTGGAGAGCCACGCCCTGCCCCTTTCGCGCTGAACCACCAAAGGCGGATACTACGGGATTAATTAAGACGCCCACCAACAAATGATATCACGCCGTTTCCTCGAACTCACTTCACCCCCGTTTGACCGGCCAAGGTATTAATTAGGAGAGCCAAGGGCGAGCGGTCTGATTGGAGGTTTCTTTAGGGTCTCCTCCATCATTGGCTTTGCGCGGACCTTCAGGAACGATCATTCAACTTAATCTTTCTAGATTTTCAACTCCTATTAAGGGAATTTATTTTTATATCTGTTTTACTTCCACTTTAATAAATGGCAGAATTTTGCAATTAACTTCAAGTTCTTGGGGATATTTGAAAGACATTTTATACTTAGTTTTAGAGTTTTTAATAAACGATTTATTACTTGTAATATACTTGTCTTAGAAAGTTAAAACAGTAAGTATTCGATATCTTCCTACATTGTAAATTCTGAAGGTGGGTCTTTCTAAAAAAGAGGGAATTAGCAAATACCTACTATACTATTATCAAAAATTATTCTTTATATGGTCATTTTCACGTTTGGTGTGCAGACGCTTTTATTATTCTATCTATTTTTGCCGTTAAAATTTTGTTTAGATATTATTGACAATATATTTATAACGGAAATTAAAATTGTCTATTTTTATGGGATAATTGTTTAGTACTTCTATTTTATAAGCAACTTCTTCACTATAAATATACATAAAGACTTCCAAGCAAATTGCATAAATTCATCTTGAAGAGAAGAGCCACCTAATGAAACGGCGAATCTGTAGATTAGATTGCCACTCGTTCCAGCTAATCACGTAATTACTTTACCCAACTTTAATTTTATCCTTAATTAAATCCAATTTCGCGTGATAGAGGAGTACATGTTTCCAGGTCGAGCACCACAGGGGATGAAATTTAAAAAGGGGCAGCTAAAGGGCTATAAACTGGTCGATCAAGCGAGTTAGTCAAATTTAATTATCTATATTAATTTCGCTAATAAAAATGCATGAACGAAGTTTCTGGGTGGTTGAACATTTTGCTCAAACGTGATTTCAGATTCCTATCTTGGAACAATTTTATATTTTATCACTTTTAATTTTAATACAAAGAAATAAAAAGTTCGTGATGAGTTTTATCATACCGACATAAACAATTTCTTTTTTAATATTTTTCAATAAAACGAAGGTAAAATTTATTAAACGGCGTATCACATCTGGTGAAACAGTGTCTTTTTTTCTCTCTAATAACCAATATAATCCGTTTTTCCCTTGTCAGACTATCACACTTCTCTAAGGTGACGAACGACCCTGTTGACGTTCGCCCTTTCCACCGTCGGAATAAAACGAGAAGAACCGAACTTGCCTCCCTTGTCGCCCTTGCCACTATATTTCACATTTCAAACACCCCTGAACTGATACTTTTTTCACTTCTTTTTTCTTAAAAAATATACGCACTCCCCGAAACACTAGAAAAGATTAATTTTTAAGCTATAATGGCAGCAGGGAAATCCGACTTCCCACGCAGTAAGAAAGGACAATTTTGAACAAACCGGGTAGTTAATCAATTAACCCTCGCACGGCAAATATAGGGCCATCTTGACCCAGCTGTAAAAATACAGAAAATTATTTTTAAAATTTATATGACAAAATCAAACAGTTATTTCAAGTATCTGATACGAGCATTTCCAATCAAACGAATAAGTACTACTGCTCCAATTTAAAACGAATCTAACTTTATAATAGTAAATTAAATTTGACAATTGGCAAAGATATTCACGAGTAATCCTGATTCATTAAAATACCAAAGTGACAGAAATACAGTGAGATCATGAAATCTGTTTGAAGCGGTGGTTAGAAGGGAACGAATTCCTGGTATAATATCACGGACAATCGGCTTGATTTGAAAATTAGGCAGAGATTCATGCGTCCGCGCGAGGCAAGCGAGCGGAGAAAAGGAACGGCTCGTTTCTACCCGGTTTAATTTATCCGAGCTTGGCGTACCAAGGTAATTTTGTTTAAATTATTAAAACTGAGAAGCCCACGTCTGCCTGCCGGCTAATGACGTAATCCTCTGAAAAGTTATAAAGTTACCGGGTTCATTTTTAAACGCACGGCACCCCTCCTGTTCGCGTCCGCTCCAGTATCTGTCGTTCGTTACTATCCAACCCTCCGACGACCCTGGTGAAAATACTTACGGTACTTTTTATTACGTCGTATTTCACGCCATGCACTAGCTACTTTAGTATATTTACAGTGACGAGCAAAACTGAACCATTTTTCCAGAAAATTCATATTTATTTTTACATTAACGCTGAATAATAAAATAGCTCAATCTGTATTAATGTCTTAAAAATTTAATTTGTTAGTTATTATATTTTTATTTCTGACTTGGGTCTAAAGTTCTTGGGTATTTTATTTAATAAATTTGATTCTGATTCGTTCTATTTTAGGAGAGCATAGTGTAATTGAAACTATGAAAAAAGAAAATTATGCAAATCGTGGAGGAGACAAGTTTTACAGCAAAAATGTAGTGTATAATTTTCGAATTTATTGCACGCTTACACTTCGTGGAAATGCTAACAATGCACGTCACTACAATACAGTTACAAATTGCACTTTTTTTTCCCCAGGTAGAATTCGAAGCATTTGTTTAAATTTTACTACCAAATTGGCCTTTTCACATTTCAAAAAATAGTGACTTCACAGAGGGTACAGTGAAAAATCGTTCGTCCAATCGACGTATCGCAGACTCTGGCTCTGTGCAGATTTCAAATTCAAATTTTCCTGCAATCGAATTAGCCGGCAAAAGGACCGTTTGATCTATCCCATCCGGCGTAGAACGGAGCACAAAGTGGCAGCCTCCAATTATGAACAATTTAAAACACAAATTCCGCTTAATTTCTCTTGTCAAATCAAGAGAGACTACAGAGATAAAACGAACAAACAGAAAATGTCGGTACCTACTATTTATTATGCCTTTTATCTTTTATGTATACACGTGCACCTGCGTGAATCTTTATAAAAAATTAAACACCTACTCTGGCTTTTTCACTGAAGTGAAATCAATATTTATAAATTATCAATTCGTCTATTTTTGGTAACGATGAAATCAATGATATAAGATTACGTTGGTTCAAGAAACTTACTGAATCCAGTACAAAGATAATGATAGATAATGGATATGCATGAAAACAGCCCCACTTAAGCGTTCCTAATTAACCAACCAGTCGAGGGATGTAACAGATGCGTGCGCTTAAATTTAAATTTATTCCAATCGAACGGGAAGAGAGACAGAGAAAGGGAAGGAGAAAGGGATGAACTAGTCAGACAACGTCACCTGCTACCCGCGCTGCTAAGATTCTAACGATCTCGATCTCCACCTTTCGTCATTCCATCATTGTTCCCTTATTCTGGCGTGGACATTTTGACATAAGACTTCTGAATGGCCGATTGAAACCATAATTCAATTAAGAACAACCTGAGAACAACCCTAAATATAATTAAGCAATACTAAATTTTGAACTCTTCAGTAAAATCAGGAAATCTGGGCCAGCTTAAAAAGAAATCATAATTACGGCCATGGATAGGCATACATCTTTAACCTGATATACATTTTATACAAGTTCCCAAACGATGTTCCCAAAAGAACTGCAGCTATTCAACCGACTACCCCACCTCTATGCCCTATTTGCATCTCATCAGGTTTCTATCTAGTAATTACCGTAATAAAATTATCATAAATCGAGCCGATCTAAATAATCGTGGCTAAAGGAAGGACGTATTCGCGCGAATATCGGATTTCCGTGCGGCATGTCTTAATGACGTTCGAATTTTAATGTTAATCCCGGCAGCAGACGTTCGCGACGCTCGGAATACAAAATATCGAATGGTCGTTCCGCCGTGACTGGAGCACCGCTGGTAGGAATTCACCGGAGCATCCGCCAAGGTGAGCATTTTTTCTCCGGTTTGATTGACTAACGTCAGTCAGCGAGATCCTGCGACTCGCCATGGTGAATCCCCATTTGGTATGCCATGTAGATAAGTACAGTCCAGAGAGAAGCTTTCGACGTGGAACGAACCGTTCCTGATGGCTGTTAAACGTGGCGGCTGGTCCGCGCGAACGTCGACTGTACGGGTCCGACTTCGTCCTATTCCTTTCTTGGATCTCATTTTTTTTTAAAAGCGAGCAACGAGCGAGGTAGTATCCCTGTTCGACGGCTCGAGTGAGAAAAGGATTTTGTAACGCATTTTATCCATTATTTATCAAACGACTCGGGTGCTCGGAAAAATTCGATGCTACTCTAAAAAGTCCCGGTGTTCGCGTTCCACGCGACCGTGGGATCAGATTCAACATAATAACTGAATTTTACAGCTCGTTGTGTTTCTCGAGAGGCTACCTTGACCTTCGCTTGAATCTTTAATGCGCTTTCATGCAGAAGGAATTATAAATCATTGTAAAACATAGGAATTGTGCAATTATTGCAACATGCATATTAACTCGAGAAATACTAAAGAGAAGAATTCGTGCAGCTGATCGATTAACACTTCAAGAACAATATTGAAAATTTACTATTCTCCTGATCGAGAAAATTTGCAAACAATTTATATCTTTCAGATCGGTACACGTATGTATTGAAAGAGTGATCTTGATTCGGTACAGATATTATTTAACGAAGACATTAAAGAAAGAAGTTGATGGAATTTTTGCTTGGTCCCTTTATTTTTAGAATTACGAGTAGAATGTGTTAAATGCAAAAAATTAGAGTGAATTCCGATAGGTCGAAGCGGAGGAATAACGAATCAGAGATACGTCGATACATGTATGTCTGTATATACGGCAAAGGCGCATGTAAGTAGGGAAGAATGCGAAAAAGAGAAGAAAGAAGAGAAAGAAGAGAGAAAGGGAGATGAACAGTTGGAAAAGAGAGACGGAGCGGATAGGTATAGGAAGGCGAGCTGGCGACCATCACCAAGTCAAATCGTCTCGCAACGCGCCAGCGAATAATCTTAAATTCAAATTAAGAGTGGGTCTACAAATTTAAACAATAAACGATCAGATTCCCCGCGATTCAAATTTAAACGCAGCGGACAATGGGTCCGAAGAACGCGCATTTGTGGCATTCTCCATCTTTACCTCGAGCTTACACCACGTGTACGATCGCTTGTATATCTCGATCCTGGTATTTATGGCTTCGTTAGGTGTAAACCTTCCAACGGGGTTATGCTCCCCGTGAAACGAATGTAGCGCAGCATCGATAATGGCATCGATAATAATTCATCGGGGCATTATCGTACGACATCTTCTAATGATAATCAATGATGTCACACTGTAATCGCGCGATATTTACTAGGTAAAGAAATCGCAGGAAATGAAAGGGATAAAGAGGGAGCTGAGGCTTTGAAATTATCAAGCAAATTTTTCAATATCATTGGATTTCCTGATTATAGTCAGAACAGCCGCCTATACTTTCACCCTTATATTTCATGCTGAATTCTTCAATATTTTCCACTTTCTAAATTTCACCCCAATTTCCGAAGGAATCTATCACTCATCTAAAGATTTATAAATACCATATGCCAATCAATTGAGAAAGGTTAACTTTTCTTCCAGCGTTCTACCCCTGAAACGTAGACAGCGAAGAGTCATAAATATGATGCATCATTGATAAGACGAAAATTCTCGTTTATTAGGAAGCGTTGCACGGTGGCGAAAGGGTGTAGAAAAAAAAAGGATTGAGACAGTCGACCACCAAAAAGCGAGCTCCTAATTCGGTGGACCGAATCGAAGACAGTAACGGTGGAGCGGTGAGCTGGAACGGTTTCGGGAGAAAAACTTGACGACGACGACGAACTGGATGAAGTAAGACGCGGGATAAAAGGGCGAAAAAAAGAGAGTGGAGTCAGAGAGCGAGGTAGACGCGAGACAGCCGACAGAAGAGAGAAAGAAAAGTCGGAGGACAAGAAGCGATCGGGATGTCAGATCGGATCTCGTTGGTGAATCAAATTTGGCCAAATAAACGAAGAGACGAAGGGGAAACCGGGAGGAACGCAAGAGAGAAACGGAGGGCCGCGAGAACAGTTGTGCTTCGTGCGTGCATTAGCATGCGGGAAGGTAGCGAAAAAGAGCGTAAGAGGGAAAGAAGAAACTAAGGGATCTAGAAAGAGATGAGAAAGGGGATAGAGGACAAACCTTCGCTCCTTCGAGCGGCGAAGTCAAGGAGCAAGCTGAACGGGAGGATGGCAAAAAGGTTGGCAAGAAGGGACTTTTCGAACTTTCTTTGTGTGCTAAGCAGCCTCCCTGGTTCTCTGCTACGCGGCAGACTTGGCTTCCTCTTCTTCTTCGTGTCCTTCCTCGAACGTTGCGGCTAAGGAAGAAATAAGCAACCACATAAGAGTTTCGTTTCTTTCACTGATTCCTCGGGCTAATAATGAGCTGCGACATTAGGCGCGAATAGGAATGTGAAAAATCTCTAATCGTTTCGCAGATGAATCAAATTCTATATATCCATAATAGCAATAATTTCAATTCAATTTCTGTTTCTATTAATAACAATTCTTTCTTGATGCTAGTTTTAACGCCTATCTTCAGGCAACCTCAGCAACATACACGCGAAAAGTGCGGCGTACTATGTACGTATAATACAAAAGTTTGTATTCCTTAGAATTTGCAAATATTTTGCAACAAAAGCTTTGGAGTAAAATTTTAACAAGGATTACTATTATTTTACTATTTACCAGTAATTTTAATACTGTTAGCTGTTAACTGAAACTCAATGACCTATGACTCAGTTTATTCAAAAGAAGGGGGTCCCCAAATTTTATACGATATCTTACAATGCCAAATAAAGTGATACCAGTTTTAGAAAGAAATTGTTTTCGCAACGGTTATTGGTAATTCACGGGGGTTCAAAGCGAGGGCAAAGAGAAAAGTCCTGTAGAAGGCTAACTTCTGGCATGAAATCATGATAGATTATGACGATATGAAACCAGTGTCGTTTAAACGACATATTTATCGTAAACGAGCTCGTCTTCGTGAATGACTCGCAAACAATCGTGTTTGCTCGTTGTACAAGGAGAACCGTTTCTGACCACTTTTAACCAGGGTTGCTGTACGTGTACGCGTAACCATACCGGCGGGTCTACAAGTTCCCCCAAGAGAAACGTGGCCGAGTACGTGAGCGAGATCCTCCCGCTAGACAACCGGCGCCCGCGTTTAAGAGGACAATTTAAATTCACGCGGCGTCGGCCTTACTCGGCATTCCCCCGGCCTGGACACATGCGTTTCCGCGCATTAATAAGATCTTTGTAAATTAGTCCGCGAGTGTCCCGTAGCGCATATCGCCGTGCAAACTTGCACCTCTCGACTCGCATACCTCGTCCCTGACGTCGTTCAACTTTGGAACGATTATCTCAACGATTTAGGGATGAAGTTACATTTCTTTTCTTTTCTCAAAATTCATTGGATTCGAGACTTTGGGTGAATGTTAACAATTCATTAGAAATTCTTTGATAGATATTAGATATTTTCGCTTCGTTCCTAGGCCAAAGTGATCAATTTCACTTTTCGAATATTATAAAATTTATCTCATCAATTTTCCTACTTTTTGTCTTTCAGTGTTAATGTAAAAATTAATTAAATGTTCATGTACTGATTTGAAATATTAAGATTTTCAAAGCGAGTCGAACAGAAACACCTAAACACGTGTACAATAAAATATACGCTTGGTGTGGTCGCGCAATGTTCCAGTTCTGTTATTAATGCACGAAGCGAGATCTTCATCGCTGTTCGAACGACGACCGAGGCTGGCAACCAATTATTACGGGGGCGAGAATGTTACAGCCAAGGTGTGTTATTAGCGTAACACGTTTGTTGCTCTTCTTTTAGGCCAGTACCGGATTGAGAATATCGCCAGTGTCGATCATCCCTATCGATTAATGTACAGCATCTTTTTTAACTTTGATGTCACATTAAATGGTTATTAGCAAGTATTGCCACCCGAGGGCAATACTGTTTCTCATTTGAGAAACAGTAAATGTAATAAAATATCTTTCGGCAAACGACGATTAAAAGTTTTACTAAATAATGTGTCACCTGTCTATCTAAAGATCTATATAAGTTGAAATTATATAAAAGAGTTGAATTATGTTTGACTTAATTTTCATCGAAATCATTAAAGAAGTTACAAATATTCGTATGTCTATTTTAATCTTTCTTTTTATCCAGGTGTCTTCCAAAAATAGAGTGGTTCTTTATTACTTATCTTTTAAAACCTAATCATGATTATTTCAAAACTTGCTCATCGATCATGAATCATCAGTTAACTAACAAGATCCGATTTATAATCAATGATCAGGTTTTGAAAAGCATTCAAACCAAGTCATCCTAAAAATGAGGCATACTATCGAAAACACATTTAACCATCCTTATTACCATATCTCCTAGAAACATTCAATTGACCACTTATTTTCAGGCGAGCTTCTTACATAGCAGGCGTTCGACAAAGGTACCATCGTGTCTGCCGTTGTGGAGTACGAAGAAAAGTGTATCGCCCACACCGAATTAGAGATGACCGCGTCGATAGAAAACGAAACATGGTGCTTAACGGGTACCACCGCTAACCGACGCGTACCTTTCTCATTTATTATGCATACCCCACCGATACGCGTTGGAGATTGTTGCACGTGGAAGAGAGCCTATACCTGCTCACGGTAGTTATACGGTACACGTGTGTAACGAGACGTAAGAAAAGTGGTTCAGCTGATCAGAGGAGGCTTCAAGAAAACACCCTCTATTTTCTCTGATACTATCCGTGATACAAAGAGAATCGCCTATGTTGATCATACAAAGCATAGAATCATCCATTCTGAATTTCTATTTAAACAAATGAGACGAAGTATCGAAGAAGTATCGCAAGAAATATTTGTATCATAATTTTAAGTCACCAAATAAAAGTTTTAACAATTTTTTATACGTTTACAATGTTACTTTTCTTCCCTATCCTATCTCTCTTCGAAGGTACAAGATAATCGAGTCATTGAAAATAAATTCTTCGATACAAGCAACGGTCGGATTGAAACATCATCTTTTTTACGCAAACGTTTTTGTACAGTCGGTGACACGATTTCAGCGCGCGTGACAAGAATCCCTGGTGACAAGTAAAGTCGACGGTAGTTCACCGATTTAGGATTATATCGTATCCGGCGTTAAGTGTTCCTTCACTTTCAAACAGAGGAAAGAACATCAAGATTCACGTGAAGTCTTGCTCCGTGCCCTAGTTGATGCCACGGCGCGGCCGGTGGTCGATCAGTAGTATCGTTTCCAGGCGATAAACGTTTCGATCGAGGCGATCGCACGGTTACTAATGCACTTCGATCGTAGCCACCAGGATTTTCTAATGAACGCGTTAGTTCGTTACACACGTTCTGGGATGATCGTTTGGAAAAACATAACGCTCGGCCTCCCAGAATCGTACGTATACGCTGGGAATGCATTTGTTACCATAAAAAACGGTACACTTGCATTTGCACGTAGTGCATGCTTTGACAGACGTTCACGCACAGACGCACGGCTCGCCACGGCGGTGATATGCATGAGATACTTTCACGTGGAATATCCGCATTACGTTGCACGACACGTGAAATGACTTAACCGTAGGTCTTTTCTTCAACGACGAGGATGGAAAAAGTTGCGATTGCTAATTTATTTATCGATTCCCAAGGGGTCGGAAAAATCGATTTTTCTTTTATATTATATTCTTAAAGCTACTTGTCTATATTTTTCGTTCATTATTAAAATAAAAATGTCGAAATACGGTATTCCAATTACCTACGTTCGTGCAAGATTACCCCGTTAGAATCTAGCAACTACGCAAATACAGTTTTGCGTCAGCAAAAATAGATATCTACCTGCTTGCGTCATTACAAAGCGTAACAACCGAATTAACTAACGGAAACGAGAAACGAGTTAGGAAATGACTAGTGGTTTCTAAAAATAAAGAGGATGCTGACAGAAGGCGTTACAGATGATCCTTCACCGCGGAAGATTCCGGAATACGAACGAGGCTGATACAACGAGAGGGGAAGAATTACGGAATGTACCCAGGTCCGGCGTTACCATAAAAGTGCGTACTTGTTATTCCCCCATCTGTACGAAACGTGAAATCGGCCACGCATGTAACGGACGTGCTTACGAGAAGACAACAGGGGGCCATTAATAGCGGGAGCCTGTTACATGCGCGGGCCGGAGAGGAGGATCGGGAGAAGAAAAGAGGCGGAAAAGAGGAGAGACCGAGGCGGCACAAGAACGTGGATGGTAAGAGACGGTCTCGAAGGGGGGAACGAGGGTACGAGCGTGGTTCGCCTAATGAATTCAAATATTTGAATTACAAGAATCGTGGCCGGTCTCATTCATGGCGGCGCCGCGTTAGAAGGCGGTCGACTTAGGAGGTGGAGAGGACGAGCGAACTGGTGAAGCTGGTCCAGGCGCGCTGGCAATCGGTCTGTACGATCAGAAGAAAGGCGGGAGCGAGAAAAGAAAACCCGACCGTATCGTTCGTTCGTTCGCTCGAGTACGCGCGAGCGCGAAAGATATTCCCGGAGAGAATGAAGCGGAAGATACGCTAGGCGAGAAAGAGAATATGTAAAAAAAAAAAAAAGAGAGGAATCACATACGAGCACGCCGGAACCATCTGTCATGCCGCGGGGAATTTCATAAATCTGAATGCGACGTGGTAGCACAGACACCGGTCTGAAATTAAGATGAAATTACGGATAAAAGCGGAGCCACGCGGTGCGTAGAAGGTCCTGAAACGGCCGTTAAGAACGGCCCCAGTTCAACTTGTTCAGCGGCCAGTCAGAAGCGGTTCCATTCAAAAAATTCTTGAATTAAAACGTTGGACCACGTTGTTACGTCCGAAAGAAACGCGCGCCTCTGTTCGTGCCTCTCCACGACGGATGAACATTTGGCGCGTATCAGTGGCTGTTATGACGGGTAGTCGACCGGTTAATTTCGAGTACCTGGATGCTTCTACGGAGAGGACCACTCTCTTGTCTCGCGAGATCACTCTTGGCCACCAAGTACCACTTCGCGGTAAGGGCCTTTTCCTGGAAGAATTTCGATAATGACGTGTGGACGCGGTTGGCCGAATCGTTAACTCGTTTCATGTTACCACCCTATGTCATCGCTGGCTTGTTACTGTTAACCCTTGAACATCACCATAGGGTCGCGTTTGATTCTGTCAAAGCTCCTGTATGTTATATTCCTAAGTTAAGCGTGTAAGATCAATCTAGCCCTGGTCTAAATTAACAAAGTACTTAATTATATTAAATAGGTAGGCTTGATCCACAGGAGAAGAAGGAAGGCACACGTTGAATCGTGTGGGTTCCGGCTCTACTGTAATTCACGACACACAAGAGTTAAACTTCCTATTCCGAAATCATGATTTCAATGATTAGCAGTGACGTGATACAGTTATGTCCTGCGTTTCGCTAAGCGGAATCCCTTTTTCAAAACGCGCGTAATCTAGTCGCCCGTAGAGATCAGAGCGATCATCGATCTATCGACTAGGTGCTCAGCTTATCAGACTTAGAGAGGACGAAACGGTCCCCTCACCCGCTCTCTAATCACTCTGATTATAATCCGTATATGTAACCGCGTTAAACGGTTACAGAAGGAAACAGACAAAGATGAAAACGTAGGGATAGAGAAACAGAGAGTATGGTTAGCGATACGCGCATCTTGTGTAATGGTGGTTTGAAGCAAAATGCATGATTCCGAGGCAACGAATCTATTATAATATATCAGAGGAGGAATGGAACGTCCGGGCGAAGGTACGTATAGGCAGAGCGAGAAAAAAGAGAGCAGAACGAAGAAGAACGAGCGTTAGAGATCGGATCAAGCTGATTTGAATTAGAACAATGGTTGTCCCTAATGCACGCACACTTCGGCGCTGTCAGTGACGTACGAGATTAATGACCCGAAAATTCAAAAATTGAAACCCCGTGGGGCGCTCCACACCTACCTCCTCGTCCCGGCCCTTCGCAACGTGACGTTCGTCAATCGTCCCGTCGGGCTGTGCCAACAATATTTATTGATCGATCGCGCTTTGTTTCGGTTAAATTAATTTTAAATGCTTCGAGGTCCGACGATGTTAACGGGCCGGGTACTTCGTCTTGACTTGTTCTCCCCAATATACAATGGGTTCGTAAAGAAAGGATTTCTTTAGATGCAAATGGCGTTTGTCTTAAGACCACAGGTATACGGGGTGTTCTGAAACAATTCTGATATTAAAGAATTGCAGTATTAAAAAAAGGAATAAAGGCTACCTTCGATTTCATAAATGGCATTATACAATTCTTTTTCTGATATTGCAGATAAATTTATCCATTCGCACCCTAAAATTCCTGCTCTAAATCCTAATCGCGTGTTTTCCTCTATTAGCGAATGATGGTTAAAGTGACAGAGGAACTTTGTCAAATGGTTGGTAAAAAAAAGAAAAAAGAGAAGAAAGAAAGGAAATATTTTGCTTGTCCCGTGCCGTTGTCGTCATTCCACGAGCACGTGCAGAAAGCCGCGCGAATGTAAAAAGAAAGGGTGGAGAGCTTCGAAATCGCCAGGCCCACCCGTTGCAACGAAGAGTTCGTAACTCTATAATGCACTGTGCGCCCTGTAGGGAGGAGCCCTGCATTCCTACCAGCATTCCATTCAACTCCCACTTGCATGGCACACCGACCTGCCGGCGGGTGCATCCGTGCACTCAAGCTGGTGTGATGATGTACTTCGAGGTGCGTGCACATGCAACACGGGTACCTGTATGCGCAATATCCCAAGTGCATGTACAATTTCTTTGCCGCACGTAGAACCTGTGTACGTACATATTTGAATAAATGTCTGTATGGGGTCTTATGTGGCTGCACGATTCAGTAATTGTACATATCTTCATAATTGCACGATATGATGACTATCATTAATCAGTTTGTACTCGTAGCAGTTGATATTTCAACAGCGGTTGAATGATAACTTTTGAAGGAATAATGGCGCGTAATGTATATGTTTAATATTTTCTGTTTTTTTTTTTTTTTTTTTAATTTAAACAAAATTTGAGGGCACAATTTGTAAAAGTTTTCAAGGCGATCAATTTAATGAATTTAGTCAGTGACAAAATAGCTGGGCTTTCATGAAATTTCGTCGCAATCCACATGGCAGATAAGGATCGAAGGAACGACACGCACGGTGCCTCGTCGGTGTTCAGAAAGGGTCAACCAGAAACCGTGACGGGTACCTCGTGCACGTTGATACTGATCGGTCTTTTGTTTCCATTCATCCCCCTTAGCACATCACGAGCACACCCTTCGCAATGTCAGCCTGCTCGTCTCCTTTACGATCCGTTGCGCCTCGATGGCTAACCGACCAACGAAATATGCTAATCGAAACGATTCTTACTTGCTTAATCACCCGCCAACACAGCCGCCTCTCCTTTTACCGTCTCTCTAGCTCTCCACGAGAAACCCTAGCACGGTTTTACAGTTCTTCCACTTTCGAACAAAATTATTATGCACACCGCTCCAGGTATATTCTTTCATTTAGATTGGATGATTTTCAATTGCAACATTTTAATAGGAGGAATAGCAACATACGAACGAATCGTTAAGGTTGTTTCAAGGAAACAGGTAGAAACGCTTACCTGCTGTTCAAAAATTGTCACCAGTTGCTTAATTGTCCCCAAACGGAAGACAGTAGTTCAAGAATTTATTCCAGCCGGTAGCATCGACGCGACATTTGGAAAGCGAGCACCGTGACTTCAGAATAAATTTACAGTGGCATCCGACCGAGTAATTTGAGATTCGTTAAAATTCACCTGCTTCGTAATCGGACAAATAAGTTACACTCATTTGCCAAATCGATTAATAAAATTGAAAAAGTGAAGCATCAATCAAGTATTTTGACCCCCCAAAATTTTCAATAATTCATAGATTTACATTTTTAGCGTAAAACAGCTAGAAAGATAGAAAATTTTGTAATACTTTTGGGGATGCTGACCTCGAAAGAGCCGCGAGACTCCTTATTCCAAGAAGGTAGCTCGAGATTCTTATTTGGTAGGCCCCATCCGCCTGTCCGCTGGTGTTCCCTCTGTGTCTAGTGTTTCCCCCCGTGGACAGACACAGCAGATTAGATCTTAGCCACTACTATACGAGATTCTCATATTACACCCGGCATCCTTTTTATTTGGAGGCCACTGTAGAGAGAAGTTTGCGTGCCGCTACACTCAACTCCCGTTTTACTCTTGTATAATATCGTTGTCTCCTTTTTGCTCCCTACTGATCTATTCAATCCCGCTGGTTACCGCTTCACCTCGATCCACCGGCCGTTATCAGGGTTACGAGTATTACCCGATTATCATTACGGCTGCGTACAAAATGGTTGTGTGGGCTTGAAATGAAGTCGTACCCGGCATCAAGACCCGATTCCACCTGGCCTTATCTGGTAATCTTAATTTTCCGGATTCCCTCGGAGCATCCCGGACGGGATATAACGTTAGCGGTGCGCCTTCTTAAGTGTGACTCGATTGCAAACGCCGGCTACGATTTAATCTTATCCGGACAGTTAACGTGGACGAACAGATTGTCGGATCAGAAATGTGCAACTCTGCTTACAAGTGCAACGATTTGCACAACATTCGAATAATAATATAACAGAAACACCGTGGGTAAACGTGACGTTTAGAAGGGATCTATCTCGTCGTGATAAATTAGAAATTTGTAGGAAAAATAAGGAACCAATCAAAACGGTCTCAACGATCGTCAAACAATCGAAAATTTCAAATTCCATAATGCACGAGCACAGGACGAATCTTACTCGATTCGTTCCTCGTACTCGCGAGCAGGAACAATAATAACGACAATGGGTATCTGCACGGGGTGGCCCCGGGATAGTTTATTAGCGCTCCGAGGACAATGGAGGTCGGGACCTGAAAAGAAGAAGAGGAAAAACGAGGAAGGAGAGAAACGGTGAGGTAAGAGTCAGCGGCGGTTTCGAGCACGAGCTGAGGATGTGGAAGAAAAAAAAGAAAAGGAAAAAAGAAGAAACAAACGAAGAAGAAGCAGAAGAAAGAGAGAAGGTTCGATCCATATTTAAGTATGCAAGACCGCAGCCTCCAAATTTATGCGCGGCGACAAATATTTCAAAATCATTCCCTCTCGTGGTCCCGAATCCTTTTCCTCGTAGCTGCTCGAGTAGTGAAAGGACGATGACAGAAGTTCCATTGGCAGCGGCACGGTAGATAATAACGTGACCACGGGGAGAGGGTTAAGGAGCCGAAAGGGAATCGAAGACGGTAGGTTAAAACGGGAGAGTAGATCGGTATAGGGACAAAGCGGAGCCGGGAGCCGAAATATATTCAAAAATTCAAATCGTCTATTAGAAACAACGGGCTGCGCGACGATGTGTACACGTCGATAGAAGGTAGGCCGAAAGGTGAAAGAGGAGGCCGTGGTGGAGATAGAGAATCGTTCGTGGAATGGGAAGAAGGATTCTCCGTGGCCTTCGGTAGATTCCGACAAGAGATAAAGGAAAGAGGGCGCGAGAGGAAAGGAATATGCGAATTATAAAGCGAATGATGGTAGCCATTCGGGCCCCGTGTACCTTCTATACGTCCGAGCTACGTCTCCTACGCGTGCACACGTTCGTGTGTGTTCACGCGTGTGTGGTACAGGTCGAAGGGATCCTTCGGAGGCTCAGCTGGAGACCTGCGGTCCTCTCTTCGTTGTCCTGGTATTTAGGATCTCGCCGAGTGGAGCCGAGGACACAGTGAGTGGCGACAGGATTTACGGACTCGCTGGATGTACGTGAAAGGAATAGCAAGAAATATTGGTCACTGGTCTAGAAATCTCATTGCTGATCGTTCCACCGAAGTACAAAGCTCGATTCTGACCAACGATCAATGATTTTTTTTTTTTCTCTCATCAATCGCTTGATTGGATGATGTATTAATGCGTTCTTTGTTTTCAATGCCACGTATCTACTCAATAACGTTACGAAGTTATGCGTTGTTAGACGTATAAACGTTCGAACAGGTTCCCACTGACATCTTCCCTCTTTGACCGTAGGGTTATTAGCCCTGGTGATAATCAATCTTCCTGGGCATCAAGAAACGATGTTGATATCTAAATCGTTCATCAAGCGACACAAACGATCGGTATCCTTGATGAGATCACCGTGCTTCGAGATCGTGCCGTAGATACGCATCGGGAAAGAATGCCACGGTCATACCAGAGCATTCCAGAATCTAGATCGTACATCTGTACTGCAGGAATCCATTAACAATTGTGCCGATTGCTGCTTGCGATCGAAAAAGTTGCATCGTACAGAAAAAGCAACGGTAATAGAATACTTGCAACTGGAATGGATCGTTAAGCGTTCGACGATTTATGCGCTAATTGCAAGATAAAATTAAATATTCAATAAACTGAACAATTCGCCCTTTTGTGAGAAAAGCCTGACTCTAATGCCCTGAAAACGGCAAATAAGGATTAGAAATGAGGACACGAATGTTTTCTTTGAAATTACAAAAAGATCTGCTATCGAATGAACTGTGCATCGAACCAAAAGACACTGAACAGCCATAATCTTTCCCGTATTGTTATCTCGATCGTTCGATCGGCCGCGTTTACGGTGTGAAACAGCGGAAGCTGAGCGCGATTGCGAATATGGCGGCGTTCGCTGGGTCAATTGTTCTGCGTGTATCGGCTTGGGTTTCAGGACTTAATTTCCAGCCGTGGCCGGAGATATTAAAGCGGGTGGTGTGTGACGTTGTATGTATGCAAATTCAACCCTCTGAACACGAGGGGGTGGGTGGGAACGGGAAGAGGGACAGTTTCCGTCTGGAGGTTCGCGTAACTTTGGTAACCGCGGATATCGCGGGCGCATGTGCGCCTGTACGTGTATCCTTAGATACGTATGCGTATACGCAGACGCGCATAAAAGCATCGCGTACACATACACACACGAATACGGTCAAACGAAATGGTGTATAGATTATGTATATTGATGGCACAGCACACGGTGCGGGCGTTCGATTCCCATACTCTCTAAATATTACACCTCCCACCATCCCCTATATGGATTTCTGTAGGTGCATGCTTATTTCAGTTTACGCGGAGGATGATCCGTTACTGTTTTAAGGTAATTGAAACAGCAAACGTTTATCCTGTCGCACGGTATTATACAGGAAGCTTTTCATTTTCTTGATGGACTTATTAACCTTCGGACGGCGGACCATGACAGCCACAATTTTAACTTAATTTTGTGGTACACGTTATTTTCATTTTCTAAATTTTACACTGTTTTTCCAACGTATGAAACTTTATCCGTTCAAAAATATATTTTATAAGTTTGGATGATGATCGACATAGGCTCCGCTCTGTACAAGGTGGAAGAAAATTTTGTCAAATAGTCTTATACTTTTGCAAGAGCAAAAGCAAAAGGCTTGACGCACCTGTTACTGCGGTCGTTCCTTGCTTACTTTCATATTTACGTACGCACATATGATACAGAAACACATACACGTGCCTACTCGTTTGAGTAACGACCATCTGTGTCAGCCGAGTTATTTTCCATTCTGCCTTGCCACATTTGTTTATTCCGAATTTGTCATGATGTACGCGCACGATGTTTCTACATGGTTGTTTTTTTGTACCGAAGGCGCAATCGCGTATGTGCATGTAATCATGCATACGCGCAGATGGAAATGCACATGACCATTTAAATCATTCAGGAGGAAACGAAGTGCGTACGATAAGAAAAACTTGCTGTTCTCCGGTACATTTACCGTGTTTACGCGCATTGAAATGTTTTGCTAACGAGAAATCGAATGCGACGCATTATTTCAATATGGTCAATTAACCATGGCAGAGCTAAGGGGGTGAAATTTGTTACATTTCTTATGCAGAAAATATATCCAACAATTATTGCATTTAATTGCAGGATTCTTGAAAAAAATTTCTCGTTTGCAATTTACGATATGCCCTAGCGGATTTGAATGCCAACGATGGACGATAGATCTCGCGTGTCTTTTGAAATCGAATCCCGAACGCGTCCTTGTCGTCTTCTGGTCGACATTGGATAAGTAAAGGGATGACAGCTACGGGTGTAACCGTGTAAGGGGGTTGGTCAGCGTCGAAGAGAGATGATCCTCGATGTATATAGGAGTAGAACGTGATTTGCGGTTCGAGACTTCTGAGTCCTGGATTTGAATTTATCCTGTCCCTTTCCTCGTTCCTTCACCTGCTACTTCGATTCGATGTCCCCTTCGCTAACACCCATCTAGATCAGTCCTTGGTGTCCAGGAGGACAGTCAGATGTACTACGAGATGTTCTTTAGGTGTGCACACATACTCGTGCTAGCTTACAGGGTGATTCATAAGGGGACCAAGAGCAGGATTACCGTTTGTGTGCAAATCGATCCGCTTTTTTTTGGTGAAAATTATGGGAGACTTCTTAATCTTCTTCAAAGTAAAAAGATCGTCGCAAGTATATGACAATATTTGGTGATTTCTATTATCAGAGATACAATTTTGTTAAATTAAAATTTTTAATTTGCTTTGCTATCTGCTTCAAAATTACCATATGGCACTCCATCTTTCCCTAAATAAATATAATCACCACCCCATGGCATTCGAATCTCACGATTAGATTCCTTTCACCCTGATTTAATTAAATATTTCTCGAGAAAATGTAACAAGATATTATTCACAATTTCGGTGTGTACGTATAAATGTAACCGTATAAAATGAACAACGCGGATCTCTAACGAAATCACGTGATTATGCCGGCACAATGGAGTCGAACTGTGTAAAATCATGCACGATCGTAATGCGTTTCCCAGCGCGAGCTCGCCATTATACCCGAAACAAGCGACTAACGATCCGCCGCTGGGTGCTGATTGGCCGAATTAAGCGAGATATGCGCGTACATAGCCGTGCATAACCCGCGGGGATGATAATTAGCCCCGCATGAATGAGGTTTAATTGGATCCGTGAATTACCCCTTTCGCTGTGTCGTGACGAAAGCTTCTGCGGAATCCTAACAGTCTTTGACTTCGGGAGACAAGGAGAATGAACTAGGAGGAAATTTCAGTCCCCCCTTTGCGTTATTACGCATTGTGTTTCGTGCTTTGATGCGATGCCACATGCTATTTTATATTCCGCGACTGACATTTGTTATGCTGTAGAAAGTATTCTTACGAGGAAACCATCTCAAGTGTCCTCCTTTGATTTTAATGAGCTTCTGCAAGTTGATACATCGTGTTACCGCGATTCTTCTTATTATGGCTTTTGGCGTGGATGGTCAGTGATAAATTTTAACTAACAAAAGCCCTACCTGAGCTGTAATGTTAAATATTTATTAAATTGTTGACTATCAAATGTGGAGGGACACTTGGCATGGCTCGTCGTGTCTCTATCATAGAAACATCCTGGTGAACACTTTTCAAAAACATATTCATGAAAATAATTTGTTTACACATGTTTCCTCGTGATTCAGCAAAGCGATTAAACTTGGTGCTGTGATAGTAGAGGAGAACAGAGGGAACCCCGTGTAACCCATCGCCTCTCTTTGCTATTATTAGCATTGTTAACCAACTAACCCATGCGATACTACGCTCTGATGCGTGAGCCATTGCCCTGCAGCTTGGATCACGATGTTCTTTACCCCTTTCCGGTGCCGCGGGCGATTCTCACCCCCGTTCACCCTTAATTGGCGTACTAACGCGGTGATCCTGCCAAGTGATCACGGAACCCTCATCTTCGCAGAACCTTTTAACCCTTTCACAATTGATGAGACTCTGTGTCGCAATTGCTGCTACTGTGTCCCGAAAAGCCGATTATACTCTTCGAGAAACTATTGTTTATTATGCATTGAAACTTAGCATGCTCGACCATCTAAAGGGTTCTTAATATTTATTTCTTCTTTAAAAAATTGAAGTTTTTTCAAACATTCTGATCGTTTAGACGAAGATATGAATTGTTACTATATCTGAATCGGATTAAGCAATAACGGCAACGGTGTCAGTGTGGATAAAGAGTATGCAAAGGGCAGCTCGATCGAGCAGGAATAGAAACGGAGATACCGTAGAGACGAAAGTCGTTGGAAAGGACGAAAACACGAGGCTAGCATGACGAGTCTCGGGTTGACGTTTCATTCCCAGCCAACTCCCGCACTATGCATACAAACTAGCTTCGCTACGTTAGCTATATTCCGTGTCCTTCTCCCTTTCTCGTTTAAACCTTCTTTCGATCCTTTCCTCTCCGTTCCTGTTCGCTATATTGCTCTGTGTCGGTCGGTTTCTTTCGGTGGAAAAAGGAAGAAACGATAGCTCCAAAGAAGTGGTCCAGGGTAAGCAACCCCTGATTGGTTGGAGGGAGGGTACACCGGCCATGGGTTAGTTCTACCATTCACCGATAGATGAGGCTACCTGTTCTTTATATATTCGCGCTTATCATCATTCGACTCGATGCCCATGACTTGTTTTATGAGCCACGATTACTTTTCAGAATTTTATTGAACTTTACCCTCTCCTCTTCTCTGTGAACCCTGTGTCTCAGCTTTGAATGGAGATCTGTTAACGTTCCTTAAAAAATATCTGGATTTTTCGAACGATCGTGGGATTTTGTTCAACCCTTTGAAGATGGAGCATTCCTAAGATGCACAGAGTATCGTTAATTTAAAATAAAAGAAGTAATAATTTAATTCACTATCTGGACTTATTAGTTTGGACACACACATGCGTTGATCGTCCTCAAAGGGTTAAATTACTTGATTTATAAGATGATTTCTACATCACGTGTTGTGGTATGTGCAAATCTGAAGGGTAATTTGCTTTCGTGTCGATGGTAGCACCATTGAAGAAACCATATGGTTAAACACCATATGGATAAGAACACGTTAGAATAATACATGAAGCATGTGAATTCTAGTATAACGGCAGTAGTCACGAAATCGTGTTCGAATCAGTTGCCTAAAGTCCTATTTTTAAACGGTTTCTTTTCCATTACCCATGGCAACTATCTCTTACGGCGTATCTAACCATTATTTTGACCTAGCCTTGTTTTTAACCTCCCCCGTCCCGCCTTCGTCCCGCTAGACGATTCATCTATTCAACTCAGACGACTCTGACTCTGACTACCCCCCTTTAGGGTTGAATTTTATTTGCTTTTATTCGGATGTAATTGTTGGGGCCAGTCACCACTATCGCCACTGCCTAGCGCTGCCTAACCATCCAATTCGCGAATGTTTCTCAGCCACGCGACTTTTTTATACGATCTCCTACAGCTTTACTCTTCGTGTAGACTAGCTGACTTTGTTCAGCGACTCGAAGAAGATACCCTCTCCAAGTTCCTATTAAAACTAAGGTGATTGCTTTTAACAGAGAACAAGCCGCAAACAGTTTTAAATAACTTTTACTAGTCTACTACTTTTTGAAGTGGTGCAATTTAGCTTGGAGCTAACTTGAGACACCCAGGTTAAATCTTCGGAAATGGAATTTTTAACCTCGAGAGTTATAGAGTTCCGTCGTGATATTTTTTATTTTCTATGGTTCTCAATTTTTTAAGGTACTATGTGTACAGCTACACTTATCATTTAACCCTTCTAACTTGACGCTTCAGATGAACAACACGAATAACGATCGGTATATTTAAAAGACAATGGAAAAGATTTGCATATCCTTCATATTATCGTAACGTTATTCTCTATTGGGACGTAGTTATATGAACTTAATTTATCTGTAATCAGAGAATAATCGACACCATGTAACCGTCCCTGGTGGCAGCCCCTCGAATAATGAATCACAAGTGACGCGAAGTGAGCACCATAGAAATAATCCGGATTAGAGGCGCGAACACGTCCACTCGTCGATGAAAACGAAATCTGCGAATGCAAATTCTGGATCACACGATTTCCCTCGTCGAAACGGTCCGAGTGAACAGACGGCGGAAGGGGGCGGGGATGGGAGATTCTCTGGTTGAAACGAGCCAGGAGGGTGGCGGTGAGTTTAATTATCGGGTTAAACGTAGCGAGCGCTGATTCTGATGAGAGTTCCGGATTCGAATGCTCTCTCTAGTACGTGACTGTCATCGTGGCGGGCCAGTTAACTAACTAACAGTCCCGGACAGTTAGCAAGTACCGGGCAGGAGTCGATCTGTGGGGGAGATACGGCACGTATAAACCCCTGCCCATCCCTCCCGCCACTACTTGCGATGACATTGTTCGCACTTGAATTCATATTCAAATTGGCTCGCGCCCTGGCGCGATTGTAATTATTGCGATTATTACTACCGTAAATGTTCCGGCGATGTTTCGTTACCAAGTAACATAGAGAACGAGGGTGCTACCAATTTTCATTCCTACTTATCATTTCCTCTCTCCCTCTTCTTCTCGACGATAATATTGACAAATAGACCATCTTGGACAATTTTTGAAATAGCAAGAATAGTTTTATTTTTTAATTAACAAACGAAGAAATATGTTTTAAAATAAAACAGTTGTTTCTCAAGATTTGTAGCATTTCATAAATAATAATAAATTAGAATTTATTTGAGTAAATCTTGAACGAGCAATTCGAGCGGAAGGTGAAGAAATTTGTACGATGAAAACTACAGATGTATAATCAAGAATGAGAGATGCCAGGAATCTAATGAGAATTTACAGAGGGGAGAAACCATCCTCGAAGAACGTCGAGTACAATAATACAAATAAATATGATGAGGAAGTTAATGTAGCACAAATCGCAGCAATTAAAAATCCGATTAAAGAAGCTAGCTGGGACAGTGTTAAAGATTTAAACGGGAAAATGTTTGGGATCAGAATCGTTTCCGGCCGATAAAGCAAACGTTCATTTATTAACGGTTGGCCCTCTCTTCAAATTCCTTCGTCAGTCCACGTATTTACTTTTCGCTCTTTTTTCCCTCCCCGTCGTTAATTCTCCGCATTCTCCAGGTGTCAGTTTTATGGCTCGTCATTTTTTTAAGTGCAAATGAGTTCTGCCGTCGCCTCGAGCTTTTCACCGTAAGGATCTTTTCCTTTATTTCTTTAATTTAAAAACGGAACGATTACACGGGGGCGGCTTGCCGGATTAAAAACTCTACCCCTGGAATCTGACCCATACCTCCAGCTTCCTTTCATTCTACGACCCCTCGGTTTCTCTTGCCCTCGCTTCCCAAGAACGACTTTCTTTATACTGAAGCAACGCGCAACGAAAAACGCGTTTCCCAGATTGATTGCAAAGTTAACTTTAATTTATCCCCGGCCGGGTCGAACGATAATCGATCCTCGAAAGGTGTGCAATTTGTTCCCGCTTTACAAAACCGTGTAATAACACCTTCGTGTCAGACAATAGAGTCTGCTAAATAAATATAGGAAATGGCAAACTTGAAAGATTTTATCGCATTGCTTTTCGCCCGCTAATTGCATTCAAATCCAATGAAATGGTACACGCTTCGTTGCCTATTTACCCTCGGCACGTTGAATAATGAATAGAATTAGGCAATAATTACTGAAACAACAAGCATTAACGCGTCTTTATTTCGACTGTAGTAGAGCCATTAAACAATGTAATTGCTAACATCCGGAACACCTTTCTTGAACCTGGTGTAGCTTACAGGTTCGTTGTACTTTTTCTATTACGATATTTTTTTATTGTAAATAATTCAAACGTTTTCTTTATTTATTTCAATAAGACGAACAGTATAATATTCCTTCTCCTATACTTGCTTTTGACGAAGAGAAACCCTCATAAATGCAAATGGATACGATAACACAATATACCAATAACTGCAACTTACATTTCTGTCGAAACTGAATCTTTCCTGGCACGCCAGCACAATTCTCGTCTTTTCGAATGAATTCAAGTGGCCAACGCAATCCCTATCTCTTTCAGTGAATTCAAGTCGATGCACGAAGCGAGAGGTACTACGTTCGTTATTAGACATTCCTGCGTTACCGATAGGATAGATCGAACCCGATTCCCCAGCCCTGCCACTCTCGAGCATGTGGACCTTGTGTGTAATCGGGTGTGAACGCGCCTTTGTAGGGTGGCATAGTCAGGCCGAGATATTGCAGGTTGTTTAATTTCGCACGCTCTCCGCCGGTTCCTTTGTTTCGAACGTTTCAATTTAAATCGAAGCGGCGCGGCGCGGCGGCGTCCAGTCAGCGGGACCCGATTTTGTGAAAGTACAATTACACAGGGAAGTACAAACACAAGAGACCGGGTAGAAAGAGGTGGAAGAAGTTGGACAAGGGAGCAAGGGATCAGGCGCCGGTCCGTTATTAATTAGATCGGCATCGGGCGGAAAAGAGCGGCGGCCAGAAAAGGGCCAGATCCGATATCGGTTCTCCGTTTCAGGAATCCCACCGACGATTCTTCTGGCCCGTTCGCCGAAACCTCGCGAAATTAATTGCCGGACAGCCAGGACGTTCCGTTTCACTACCGACACCACTCGACACACCTAAAAGACGGTACGATTCTTTGTTGCTAGCTCTGCCCGGTGATCTGAAGATTTAAAACGTCTGTTCCTTTTCTTTTTTCTTTTTCGGTCACATCAGGTCGTTCGGTACGTTTCGACTGTATTTCATTTACATCTTTCGGGATCTTTAGTTTAGAAAAAAGTTACAGAAACTTGAAACTTTTTAATTTAGTAATTTCGATGCAACGCGTGTCTTGGGAAAATATCGGAAGAACAAACGAAATTACATGTAACTTTCATAAAATAAGTTACAGTAATTCAAAAATAATTGAAAATCACACAACATTTATTTTCTACTAGTTGGTATTATACGAAATACGAGACGTATTCGAACAAAAATTTATTGCAAATACTTTAAAAATGTTATAATAGCAGGAATTTGTAACGGATCATAAATAAAATTTGTAATCGTCAAAAAGAGTAAAAGGTAGCACGGCATTATGGAAGGTTTTAAGTAACGAGATCGTGTAAGTACGTTACAGTCATCGCAAACATTTGAGCGTACATCCTTCAGATATGATTTATCCCTAATGACAGTACCGCACCTGGTTTGAAACGATCAACAAGGAATGCGCGTAGGTCCATAAAGTCGCGAGGCGGGTGAAGTCAAAAACGAGCAGCGCAGAAAAACTCGTCGGTACGGCAATGAAGAGGAAAAAGGGCTTATCGCTAATGAAGCGAAACGCCTTCTTCAGCGTCGAGCACGACCACTGTCTTGTAAGAAGCTTCGATACACCGGCCGTCGTGTAACGAGTTTTGTAACAGCGAATCGAATCGAACCTCTCCGAACGAAAAGGCCTCCAACAACAATCGACGACCTTCGTCGTATTAGAGTTCCTGCGGATTTCTTGCTATGTGTGTTAATTAAAATCACGGCCATGATTGATACGCGTACAATGGAAATCTGACATACGCTGCCGTCCTCTTTGTGAATTTGTACATTACAACGCAGCTTGAATTATTTCTCATCCGATGGAATTAATTTTTTACCGATGTTACAAGCGTTTCAGATATTCCTTTTTTCTTACTTTTTTAATAAGTACATCCTTATATTTTTAGATTCTGTTAATTCGATAACTCGTGTAAGAAAAGAGATACAATATTTTGCAGTGATCAAATTCTCTCTAGTTAGAAACATCACAGTTCACGAACGTCTGTATTGATGCTATTAAGGCGGATTAAGGCCAGCATGGCCAATAAATAAAATATAATAAGAATAATAGTGGCAATTTCGTCGATACCAACTACTGCAGGAAGTCGCATATTATAGTGTAACGTAATGCAATCCGAGTATTTGAATACCTAATAGTTTTCAATGCATACATTAAGACTTAAACGCCTATTACCCCGAGTATAGTGTTGTTCTATAACGTTAGTTCATGCTAATTTTAGCTGAGCCGAATTCGATGCCTGTGCATTTGTATTCCATTGCGCAATTCCTATGTGTATGCAAAAACGATCATGCATGTGATCTAAAGAAACCAAGTGTACGTCGTGCACGACATCGTATACGTACCGATGCAATGCACGTTTTTCGACGATCCATTAAATACTATCCTGTAATGACGAGACCTCCCAGCCCTACTTTTCAGTATTATTTTGGTAAATGTCTACAATTAGGGCCCAAACAAGAAATCAATTGAAAAGAGGTCAATCTTATGTATTTTTGCCCCCCGAATCCAAAATTGTTGATAAAATTGAAATTATTAAAATATATTTGAAAGATAGTAAGCTCTTTTCGAGTAAATAACGTAGGACTGAATAATTGCAGGGAATATTAAGATTCGAAGAATGAAAGCTTAGCGAACTAATTTTCTACGTTCGAATCAGTTTGCAAAGACTATGATCGTGTCTTTTCGCGCGGAAGGAGAATTCTAAGTCCTCGATATGAGTCGTGTAATCCTTCGTAATGAACCTCTCAAGACTGTCAGGGAACGTTTCAAATATTTATCCGGGTAAAACGTCTTTCGCGTCCTAGATCTTAATGGTTGGCGCCCAATCCTCGTAGTTTCAAGGAATTACTCAAAAATGAGAGTTGTCCTGAGAGTTTTTAGATTAGAATAAGAAATAGCGTTTAAAGGTGCATCCAACGAGACGGGACAGTAAATACGTACAATAATTCATGTGCTCGAAGCACGCCTGACTTATACAGACCTCGACCGAAGCGTTTGAAGAACTGGAAACAACTGAGCTTCGGCCCTGCGTCGAGCGCGTGAATTTGTAAATATATACTGACTCGTCTCTTTGGACAGACTATAAACATATTTCTCAGGTGCGTATATAATGGAATAGAAATTGATTTTTATTAAATTTTACTGCTTTATAAAATTTCTACTTAATTTTTCTGTAATTGAAGGTTTGTGATAAGCATTTTTAATACTTCATTTTAAATTGCACACGAGATAAGTATGAAACTTACATATGCGTTTGTATATACGAAACTAGTTGACAATTCTGTTCAGAGATGGCGTTTGATACACTACTGCCAGTCTTGGACTAACAGAAAATTTCTGCCAAGAATTATTTGAACAGTCTCTTAACTTGTAGCTTTGAAAGATTAAAGAATTTTTTATTTGTTCTGCTGTGAAAAATTTACAGGTTTTGGATTAGGCAAAATTTCGTGCAGAAACACCCTGTATATGAAAAGTACAATTTATAATACCTCGTACTTTGCTTTCGTGTAGAAAAAATGTTTTATAATACAGAAATCGTAAATTTTCCATTGAAAAGTTCATTATCACTTCGGAATATATAATATTCATTAATGAATTAAGTTCTTAACTGGTTGATTCATTCCTCTGTTTAAATCAAGAACCAGCCATTTTGTTTCAAGATCATTAATAAAATGGCTGTGCAGTAATCGTAATCAAACCTTAAACTTCATTTCCATACGAAGAAAGTGTTATTTTGAGATATTTTTATGTCATCAAATTAGTAACTTTCAAAATCAACCTTTTGATATGCAAGAACTTATTACATAAAGATATGAAATAACAACTCTTGCAAATTTATCTTCTAATAAACTTTCAAAATTTACCATTTCTTATTTTTAAAACAATACACTTTTTAATAATAAATCATTAGCAGTGGATTAATTAAATATTCAATTAAATGGAGTTCAAGAAATCAAAGTGGTATTATACACGACGTGTATCGCGCTAGTAGGAAGATCCTCTTTTGTCAGACACACTGACGAAATACTCGAATAATTAAAAAGCACACAATAGAAGAATATTAATTTGCCCATTTTCACTGCGGCAGTCAACGTGTTAATTATAAATGATATTTACTGTGAATGAACACGTAGGTTGCCCTGCAATTATTCAAGTTGTATTAATCACGAAAATATCCGAATTACATGTTACTTTGACTTTCGAACCAGCGTCTATTCATACAGAAGTAAGAAGCATAAAGGAAAGTCTTGTAACAAATGAAAGCATCTGGATGCAGAGGAGAAGAAAGATATCGTTTCGCGTGGTAAAAACAAACGTTCCACGACTGAATTGTCAATGACAATGACTGACCCTTCGTGCATCACGGTTGAAAAAAAAAAAAAGAAACGAAATAAAAAAGAGGACCGAGAGATAGAGGAGGAAACTGGTTTAAATATTTTCTGGGCACGTGTTTTACATAGGTAGAGATATACTCACTCTTCTGGCACGCTCGAATGTATAAGGCCTGGCCTGCTATCTCGGGTCAGATCTCGACGGTGATCTTCAACTCTCATTTTTTCGTATGGTTGCTATTATGCTCGTCCACGAGGATCTCTCGGAAACTTGCCTGTGTGTACAAAGCATCTTCCGACAATTATTAATTATCACGACTGGCTTTCGCGTAGAGAAGAAAGACGGATGTATCCTTAAGTAGCTGCCTTTTTTTTCTCCTTTCCATTACTGAAAACATGTCCTAACATAATTTTAAACAATGAAATCAAAGACCGTATAAAATCCTCGCTTCCGATCGTTAAGATATTATAAGAACAACTTGGTGTACTCCGACGAATACAAATTTTTAGTGATGATACGAGAGATAATAGCTTGTTCTTGATTTTGAAAAAATCTTCTTGAGCAGTGTACGATAGCAGTGTTCGAGCAAGTGATATTAAATATAATTATTACATTCTGATATTCCATATTTCGAGCATATATTATATTTGCGGATGGGTGAAAACGACCCTGCATCCGCAACGCGATGGTTAATTGAAAGAAGATTGATGCCAGTTCAGAGCTTGGTATATTGAAACGAGCAAACGACGTCAATCCTAACGTACAGATCGCAACAGGCATAGTAATAATTAGAATTAATTTAGGTGGAACGTTAAATCTAGGCGAGTGGGCCCCTGAACAGGAATAACCCAACTGGCCCTGATTAGTTTTAATGTGTTAATTAGAGAAGATTGCTCCTCCGCCAATTCCTCCGCTCCCTCTCTTCTCGTTCTTTCGTTATTCGGCCTTTCTTCGCTGTCGCCAAACTGGACGGTAGATGGCAAGCCAGTTTGCGAATAAGGAAGAGAGGAAAAAGCTGTAGAGAAGGAAGGAGAACGGTGCAAAGTTTACCAAGTATCATATATTACCGGGCATCATCGTACCGACAAGCACGCACACAATCCTGTCCACGCACACGCGCGTGGCAGTAGATCATTAATCACTATTATCTCGGGGTAATTTTTCTTCGATATAATTTCGTCTGTTTACCCCCGCGACTTGGCGCGCGAGCCTGCACACCATGAAGACGAGGACAGGCTCCGTTCCGAAGAGTGGCGCCGATTCTTCTCTTTTCATCTCTTTCTTCGCTATCCTCCATCGTTCTCTTCCCTTCTTCTTCTTCTTCTTCCTCTTCTGCTTCTTCTTCCTCCTCCTCCTCTTCTGCTCTTCATCCTTTTTTTTCTTCCTCTTCTACTTCACGGTTCGTGAACTCTCGACATCGACTTTATGTGTACACACGCCTGCAGCTTCGTTAGCTTCAAACTCGACGTGTTTCCCACACCGATGACTGTCAAATCAGGCCTTTTCTTTTTGCCACGTGAAACGTTTCTTCAGCATTTACCGACACAACTTTTACATAGCTGATGAATTTTACTAATTTCCAAAGACGCCCTATCACTTCATTTCATCAGGAGAAAGGAAAAAGGACCTTGATTAGTTTTAGCTTCGGCTTAACTATTTTCATGAAGATCCTTTGAAGCAGATTACGAATTTCAATTCGTTTAATTTTCTTTTATTTCGTTAATAAAATTGCTACCTTGTATATAGATACAGAGAATGTTCAGAGGCGCATAGCTGTGTAACAATCCATGACGGTCGTCTGTACCTACCCTTAGCAACTAAAGGATTAATCATCACGTAAATGAGACAGAAAACAAAATTCTGATAACCTTATCTGAGACACAGCATGAACGGTGAGAGGTTTGGAGTTAATAATCAGTGATGCGTGTAGTTGAACGAGAAATTCTGGACGGAGAACCAGATTCCTTTAATTTCTCATGACTTTCTCGAGACTTTCATGAATTATCAAGGAAGCATGTCGCCTAGAGAAAAATTATTACAAATCGAGCGTAAAGATTTATGGTTCATAACTTCCATAATACGAGATATTGTCACTTTCATAATTTACACAGTTTATAGACCACTTTGCAGATGTAATAAATCACCACTTTCTAGTTATTTGTTTTTCTCGTGATTTAGTCATTTACACTGTTTTATTTACGCCTTTATCTGTATTAGCCTTGTTTATCGTTTAAGTGTCCATTCTCATCATTTAATGCCAGTGATCAAAGAATAATATAAATTTAATTTTTTCTGATATTCCTTTCCTTTCGTCTGAATAGTCAAGAAAAAGACTAACGCTTGAATCTAATGACACTACTTCCGTTTCTTTTTTTTTTTGTCGTGTCCTCTTTTTGGCGTTAGAACACTAATTCTTAACCAACCACTTATACGTTCAACAGCTATTTGCACAGTTAATGTAAGTACTTGTTCGTGTACTTAGCTTTAAAAGGGAACGAGAGGAATAGCTTAAACTTATTATCGGATGTACAGGCTATTTTAACTTTATTTACTTTGACGAATATCCATTACTTTTGGACACGTATATGTGTCGATCGTCTGAAAAGGGTTAAATGTATCCCTAGACCCTATTATTAATTTTACAATAAAATTTTCCATCTATTAACGTTATTTCAAGTTACTTCACACGTGAACCGAGAATGTTATTGGTTCGTATTACGAATATGTTTAGCACAATCTGTTATATATATGCCTGTGCGAAAGAGAAATGTGAACGTTGAAAAATGCGCAATGAACGTCGATGTTTAAATAAATGATAGTGTTACTTGATAGTAACTAGAGTGCTATGGAATTATATGTTTCACGTTACATAAAGCCCCACCATTATGCGTTAAGTCTTCGTTGTATCCCTTCTCCTGCCTCGTCCTAGCGACTAACTATTCTTCCTTCGAAGACTAACTAAGTGACTCTAAGATCCTGTAGATCTTTCCACGAGATGATGGTCATTCGAGCAACGGGTATAAATCACCTAAGAGAAGTGTCATCCTGGGGTCCCACCTACCATCCCCTCATCCCGCCGCCCTTGGCGTTCCTTCATTTGAATGCAACTCTCTTTCGACTGTCTCTTTTTGCTCTTCCTCCCTTCTCTCTTTCCAGCGTGACATTATGAAACATAAGCACACGTAGCAGCAAATGAATATTGTATCAGCCGTCTTTGTCGTCGCCTTTTTTCCCTACGAGTCATTGTAGTAAGGTCTGTACGTAGATAAACTCGGTTGGGGTGAAAGAATGAAACAAAAGGTTTCTACGTTTGCTCACGAACAGCTCTAGAAGAGACTAGATACGTAATTATTCGTCATTTTGATTTGGACGAAAATTAGTAAAGTATAATTTTAATACAAATCTCGAGGAATTGTATCAGAAAGCAAAGGACATCGAATTTATGAAATTATAATTTTCAAATGAATGAATTATTCATAATTCGAACACGTTTGGATGTGAAATTCTTGAATGTAGCATTCACCGTTTGTTTTTCAGCTGGACACGGAGTGAACAGCGAGTCAGCAGATCGTAAGACGTTCTTAATTAATCACTCATATTCAATAACAAGAGAGCAAAAGGGTTCTGAATTCATCGACGATGATTGTGAGGATTATCTGTTCGTTCGAGCACATTAATAATTAGGAAGAGAAAGAAGGAAAGAAAGAGAATGCCAGTTAGTGGTACCACTGTTACTCACAGTGTTGATTTGATCTGCCAGTCTGGGATTCCTCGCCTCCTTGATGGAACACGACGAGCATCAAGAAAAAAAAATATTTATTAAAAGGTTTTGAAAAGGGAGGCTTTTATATATAAGATTAGAATGATTTCTATTAAGATCCTCCTATATATTTTATTAACTAAACAAATTTATTTAATCAAATAACCATTGGTTAGTTAAAACGAGATGCATTTAAGAAATTATTTAAACAATTCTGAGGCACTTTATTCCGAAAGCAGCCGTAATAAAAATAATTTGTTGTTTGATTAGAAAATTTAGCAAATCAACAAACGAAAGGGTTATAGCATGAGCTTTCAATGTAGAATCTTTGAATGCATATATCTACAACTGTAAAGTCACGGAGCGACCAGTTAAGATCTTCGTTAATTATCATCATTTATAATTGTCTTTTCCCGTGTCTCCCCCACCGTACGTTGCTGGCCCTCAAAGGAGAAGAAGAACAAGAAGGGAACCTGCCTCTTCCTTCTCTTTTCCACGGGGTTTAATATTTCAAATAAATGCGTGCATTAGCGCGCTATCTCGGCATGATCCTCCGTTGACTATTAACAACGTCGGCCGAGCCCCTATTATGACTTATCTGACCAGAGACGTCACTACAATACCACCCTCTGTTTTACCCTCTCTTTTATTTAACCACTTTCAATAATAGTGTAATCAAAATAAATAATGTGAGTTATATGTTTCTTAAACAAAAGCGTCTGCTTCTTAAAATAAATTATAAACAAACAAAACGATTCAATCTTTACCTCAACGTAAACTACAGAGTGATATTTTGATTCCTGTTAATGATTACTGCATGAAATTCTAAACCGATCGCGTTTAGTACTTAACAGTCTCGTTGTTAATAATGTCGAATAAAGAAATTAGGAATTTTTAAGGACACCCGGTAGCGCGTTAATGACCGATGACCAACCAACGCGACTAGGATACCCGACTGGTAAACGAAGCTACCTGCTGTAAGGTTTTCACCGATAGTCGTTTGTCGTTCCTTTCATTTTAGTCTATTCTAACCGAGTCCTTACTTCCTTATCGATGCTTGTCGTTTCTTATTAATGAGCTGAAAGATAAATTCAAGGACGCGACACCGTTGTGGCTTCTTGGGAGGGCGCCTTCCTCATATTTCTAAAGGAACACTAAGGCGAAATTATAAGTAGAGGGTGGGCTATATGCACCGCGCCATTCAGTTTTTAATGGAGATACGAAATGAATTATTTATTCAAATTTTCTCCCTTTGTTACTATATCTTTTTTTTTAAATTTCTATTCCTAATAATTAGAGGCAGTCAACGTGTTAATAAATAAATAAATTACTTCAGTTCATTTCGTAAATTTTCTCCTGTAACTCGAAGTGTTAAATTAGTAGAAATTTCAAGCGTATAAATCCTGAAGGATTCCGGATTGCTAGGAATCACGTTAACAAGAATAATAGAGCATGAATCGTTCGGGAAAGGAAGGATCGTTAGGGCACACGTTCGTTTACCAATTTGGTATCAGTGTTGGACCGCACCCTTTGCTCGTGAAGGCCCACTTGCTTGTCCTCTTGAAAAAAAATACCACACCCCCCGCCGTGAACGAGTCCTCTCTCCCAACACTTCTCTCACTCCTAATATATATTTAATCAGGATCAAAAGTACACTCGCGCGCGCCCATACAGGCGAAGTTTAAAGGCTGGACTCACACTTAAGTTGTTCGACGGTCACCAATACCATTTGACCAGGAACATTAAGCTGACACCCACACGAACGAGTCAGAGAACCCTCTCTCGTTTTCTTCTGCTCGTTCGCTCCTTTCCACTCTTTCTTTCTATCCAACGGTTCAGTTCTATTTCCCTCCTCGTTCGACGGGTAGATTCGAATACCTTTTTTGAATCAGAGGGTCAAGCGACTTGTCCGTAGATCATCTTAATGCCTCCATTGTTGTTTTAGGAGCCCGCGACTATACGCGGTGTCCGTTGTAGTCGTGTCGATGTATCGCTCGCAAGAAAATGGAATAGACGTGGCAGACGAAGAAGAAAAATGGAATGAAATTATGAAATTATTGTCCAAGGCTTAGTATCTTCGATCATTTCAAATTCATATTTAACACTTTGATGATCACCGTCAATCGTTCGTGATTTTGCCCAACATTCCACTACTCCATTATTACTTTGATTTATTTTTATTTTTATCTTCGCAGTTTCTTCTTTCCAAAAATATTACAGCAACGATGTAACCCGTTCTAATCAACTTATTAAGAGGGACTGTTATTATACAACGGGTACCGTGTTGTCTTAATGGTTCCTCGATGTTCCGCACTCGCGAAATTACAATAATCTCGGCCATAAATTGAGCCATTACGCCGACTGTGTATTATTCGATGTAATGTGACTTATACGAAATAACTCGCTCTCGAAATTCTCCCCCGGCTACCAACGAAACAACGTTCCTGCAACGTGCCGCGATTTTTCGGCCGCCCTCGAAAATTCTGTTCGAATTCAAATTTAATCGACGCCTGCAAGAATGTATCCGAGCTCGTTTTGCACGCCGCTTGTCAGCGCTCGATTACAATAATCACGGAGATAAATTGAGCAATTATAGGGATCGCGTTCACTGTCTGGGCTCGGACGTAACAGAACATTTAGGATCGTGTGTTCGAGTAGCACGAGGGATCACCTTCTGATTCTGTATCGTAGACGAATGTGTTCGAAATAATCGCGGTCGTTTCTTTCGTACCGTTCCGCCTGTGCTCTCTCGCGGACTGCTTTTTCGGTACTTTCCAACGATTTCAGGGCCTAACGCGGCCATCGATGAACAGGAAAGGCCACTCTTGGTCGGCTTGTAAATCCGCCGCTCCTTGTAAATCCGCCTGTAATTCCGGGCAGGGACGCGAGTGCGAGAGGCCCGGTAAGAAGAAAGAGAAAGAAGAGTTACGACCGACATGAATCGCGAATTATCCTTGAAAACAGGCCGCGGTAGACGACGGAGGTCACAGTCGTTGACATCGGAAACTACTTCGATCTTCGATTGCCGGTCCATGGTCCACCTGGACAGAGATCGGCATCCAAAATGGTCCCAGAATCGAGGCGGGCTTGCATCGAAAAATGTACCGTCTATGTGAAAAACCTTTCGTTTCTTGCACCTTTCTTGTTCTCTTGCTGCTGGCTCTTCAATACTTTTATGATCAATACCATTCATCAACATTGAATGAATACTTATTTTCAATTTAAAGAACTTTGTCTACGTTTTAAAAAAATTATTTTTCTCACTTTTGATTCTTATCAAAACTGTTCGATATCTCCTGGCAACAACTCCGATGTAATTTATTTCACACAAGGCTGCATGCATCATAACTGCTGTTGCGTGAAACATAACCAATCATGTTTCATCGAACAAAGTTGAGATACGTATTCTCCGATAAATAAACGTACGAGCTTCGTGGTGGATAAATTTTAAGCATGACTCGATTTCGTACAGTTCAGGTGTACCGAGCCGAAATTTAGGACCCCCGTTACATACCGATGAATTTCATGCTATAGAAAGTGTTATACACGGCGAGCGACATAAACCTGGCTCGTAACGACGTTTGCTATAGAGATTTCTCTGTTCTGGTCCTCTCGTATAGATTCGAATGAAGGGGGTTAAGGCTACGACGGAAGGGGGGAAGGAAGCAGAGTAGGTGGAAGGAACTTGGCATATGCATAAGGGATCCTTACCGGTCTCTGACACCTTCAAACTGCTAAACCTCCACGTTAGGTCGTTTTTTCTTCTTGGAACCTTTTTGGCTTTCGCCCAGGGACCGTTCTTTCGCTGGTTAATTAGATTTTGATGGTCGGCATAAGCATTTGCATCCTTTATCCCAGGACAGAACGAACGCGAGAAGAACGTCGGGTTCTTCTCGCGTTCCTTCTGTCCCTCCTCTGTTTTTCTCTGTTTAATACGTTAGCAAAGAGGACGAGAAGTCACGGTTCTCCAGTCGTTCTCTTCTTCCTCTCTTCTTTCCGCGTTATCCTCTCGCTCCGCAGGGGAGAGCTGTTTAGCCTTTCGGATACTTAACTCCGAAACGATTTAGCGGCCCAGGGACCAAGTGTCAATAAGTCAGCATTGCTCAGGTATATATCAACTGGACGCTATAAGTCCTTTCTTGATTTATTGCATTTTGCTATTTTTCTGTTTTTATTATTCTTCCCTTATTTCGTAGAAACGGTGACAAATAACGAACTGTGATTTAAAGTAGAAATTTAGTAGACAATGTCGTTTACACGTTTAGGGTCACTGCTGGTTGAAGATAAACGAATGAATAACCTTTTGATTATTAGAAATTTGCATATAACTCGTGTTAGTTCAGTCTGCACTTGAACTAGATGAAATCCGCGGAACAAGCTGGTTAGGAAAGCATTTTGCGCGCCACAAATTCCGACACGACGGGATCGAAGGAACGAGAATACCTGGCGTGAGGGTAAACGTCAAAACACACCTCGTCCACCCACACGTATATGCTTGCTCATTCGAGCGCGTACACACTAACAACTAAGATTCCTATGGAGCAACCAATGACTGGAATGACTTGCACTCGATGTCGAACCGAAGATCCCTCTCGGTCTTCGTTTCCCTCCCCGCCCGTCAACGTCCTTCTCTTTTCATTCTTCGATCTACCACGTAATCGTCCTCTCTGTCAGGCAGGTTTTCTTCGAGGGAGGCGCAGGCTTAATTTAATTAATTCTGTGCGCCATCTTGACAAGTGTGCGCCCCGTACGCGCATCCTAAGAATAATTTTCATACTCATCCACCTTCCTTTCCCTCCTTTCAACCTCGGCCACCCTCCACCCTCCCCCGGCCATCACTACCTTCTGTTCGTTCTGAACTGCCCCATACTCTGATCGCTCGAACCATTTCTTCGGTTATCAGATCCCTGATTCATACTCGTCAAGCGTGAGTGAGTTGGAAGAAAAAGAGAGACGATGAGGCGGAGGAGGAGGTGGAGGCGCGGGTGAAAAAAGAAAAAAAAAAAAAGAACGCGTTTATCCGCTCCCATCTCGTTGGGGTCATTTGTCTTTTTGATGTCGCGCCGTATCTGATTCGTTAATTGCGAGACCTCGCGTGTGATCGACTCTCTTCTGTTCGTGCAGAGAAGTGGGAGATAGATCGGGCACCCAACGGATATTTGGAATTGAAAAGATTTTTCGGAGATACGGAGCGATGAAGATTTATTGTGAAACTGTCATACCTGTTATCGAGTGGGATCTTTTGAATATTGAAAACGTCAAATAACCTTAACGATTGTTAGAAATCACTCACGACTGATTGTCCCTTGTTACGTTCTTTGCTTACGAATGTTTGCACGGAATTCATTTAGCACTCGGAACAGAACGTGGCAAACGATGGTCTACACATTTCTGCATAAATTGTAAATTACAGTTATAGACTTCAATTTCATATTAGATGTAAGTCATTAATTCTCGGACCATTCCTATTTAATTGTAGAAAATATAAGATGGAATATCAGAACAGAATTTGATTTACCTGAAGCTTTTTATAGAAACTGAATTTTCTTCTGCAATTAGATCAGTTTGATCGAAGCTGTCAGTCGATTACTTTTAAGTCTAAAATCTTACGAATCGAGTAGTTTTCTTTTTCATTATTATCTTCGACATCTGCCGCGTCATTGTTATTATTTTGCAAATCATTTTCAATAATATATTCACAAACGTCCGATATTTGCATGTACCTACTGTCATTTTACTCAATAACTGTCTTTGAGGTGACTGCTCGCTTCAAATTTACCCTGTCTTCTTTCGTTTGTACAATTTCTAAGACTCCGTCAACTTGAATTTGCACGTACAAATCCTTATCGTAGAAACACGACACGACGACTCTTTGTACTTCTAATGTGATTTAATTTATTAGATTCAAGGGAGAAGCATTTCGTCTTAGGGTCTGCTTAGAGAACTCACCGGTAACTGATCTAGAAGAGATCTTTGATAATAATATAACCATAGAGGCCATCGATTATCAGCTCCGCACATTCAAACTGATTCAACAACTAAAGGAAATGAAGAAATGAAGAAAATTAAGCAAATTAGGGAAATGAAGGAAATTGGGGAAATTGAGGCGGTTAGAGAATTAATCAGATTAAGGGATTAATCAGACTAGGGCATTTAACGCGTTAAATAATGTTAGTAATTACCACGAGCCAAGGAACCGAAGAAGGTAAAAGTGCAGTTTTCTTTCCATTCGCGAGTCGCTGAAGGCGATCCTGGCGTTGGGCATCACCCGAAGGAAGGAAAGGAAGAAAGAACGGTCCATCATTTTAGTCGCTGGCCCGAAACCTTTAGCGCAGATTTATGGGTAATCGAGGGTCCACGGCGAACATCATTCACGAAAGCATCGAGGGTTTCACGCTCGTCAATTGGCAGGGAAGAAGGAGCCGTCCGGCAAAGTCGAAAACTCAAGAGATGCCGGACGAGAAGTGAATTTATGTATACGCGTATCGACGTTCCCTGTACAATGGAAATTCGAAGTTCCTCGCGCTCGACGCCGATGGATGTCGATTACGATCTCCATTCGGACGTGTCGTGCCCTGGGGTGGTATTTAAACTCTCTAATTTCCGATCGATCAAAAAAAAGAAAAACATTTTCGTGGAAGTAAAAAATGAATCACGCTGAAGCTGGGCGGTACACCGTTAACTAGACACACAATGCCTTGCATTAGAGAAGAGAGGAGAGGATTCCTTTGGAGCTGTTTCGCTCGTCAGACCTGGTGACCACCGATAGCACCGAGGTGGTGGCCCGACCGTACGGAAAAGAGACACAAACTAAGATCCACGATACTAAAATGAGAGACCAAATGCGTGGCGGATGTGAGAAGGAGAAGATGAGAGATAACCCTCTCTTTATTGGGAACGAAGAGAAATAGAAAACGAAGAGTTGCTTGTTGAGATTGGATCGCTGCACGGGGTGTCAAGGGGGCAGCAGGGGTGAGAGATCCCAACGGTCGATAACTAACTCGGTGTGATCACTGAAAAATGGCTGTCAAACATTCTTGTCCTTTTAACTCGCGGGAGCACCCCACCCATGAGGGCCAACGTAGTTTCACTTCGTACTCTATCAGTATTTCTTTCTCTCTTACTTTTCCTCACAGCTTATTCTCGCCTAAATTTCCATTAGACGAGAAGTGCTAAAAAGAAAGATAAGGGAGGGCACGTAATAGCGAAGTACGATCATAATTTATTTTATTTTAAAATGCGCTGGTCGCCAAAGGGTTAATAGTTTGCGCGTCGTCTTGTTGTAGATTCCTTCGATATTAATTGTCGTTTCAAGAACGCGTTTAGTTGCCTGCGGTTGTCATTCTTTAATAGAAAGGCTGTTTCGAGTGTTCTGTCTGTGCCATCGAAATTTCACGCACGTATCCACACGTTGTTACAGACGATGGAACACAGAGACATTGCTCGGTTAAAGTCACTAGCAGCTACTGGCAACATTATGAACGAGCTCGACTTAAGAAAGGATCGCTCTGTGCAAGGGTTGCTCCAGTTATATTTATTTATTTTTCACCCTTCCACACTCGATCTTCCGTGCCCCAACGGCTGGTATAAATTCTTCTATAAATGGCTCCTTAGCTACAACCTCGCTGTTACTTCCTCAAAACTAAAGAAACGCTCGGATGCAACGGGACAAAATGCATTATGTATTTTCATTTATTAAAAAATGTAATTTCAATAGCAAAATTGGTTTCCTTGTTTCGTTTCATTGAAATTTTCATTGCAGATAAATTTTATACAATTCAGATTTGCATTATCTTTGAAGAAAATAAATATTACTTTCTTCTACTGAAATAAAGAGACGAATTAATAATATTGAAAAGACAGACATGTAAATCAGAAGGATAAGAAGAAAAACTGTAAGAACATGTAATGGACCTTAGAATATGGAATAAATTCTTTAATGATTTGTGAATTCAAATTCGTCTTATTATTTGCCTTTCTTCTCTTCTGTCTCGTCTTATGGATATCCGTAGAACGATCTCTGGAAACAAATTTTACTCTCCAATAATGCCAATTTTACTAATATACCTTTACCGTAGGTAGTTCCAAGTATAAATAAAAAGAACGCTAATTAAATTAATACGATCCTAATTTGTAACGTATCATCCTCCGTATCGCGACGTCGTTAAAATTAAATTTAAAACGAAAACACCATTGTTTTTCATACATGTCACGAATGTTGCCTGTCAGGAACCAATTAGGTAGCAATATCCTGCGAGAGGACAAAGAAGCCCAGCTTGTTTCGCCTGAATGCTTAACCGTACAAACCATGCTGAAATGATAACCGGTAAGGTTATTACAAAATTGCCCGTCCAACGTATGCTGTGTATTAAAAAGTTAAATACAAAACATTACAAAGGAATACCAAATACGGACGAAAGGTTAATCAATTTAAAATAATCCCGATCGTTCGGAAAGAGCGGAGATCTTTCGCGGCAAACGTGCGCAGCATCTCATACGCGAATCAACGGGGATCGACGAGAGCCGGATGGAAGACGGCAGACGGAAGGGAAGGGTGAAGAGGAGGGGAGTGGAAGGAAGAATAAAGAGAAGCGAGTACGCGGAGAACATGGCGAACGAGGCCGAGAGGAGAGCAGAGAGGCCAGTCTGGTTCCGCGTGTTGCCCGGGGGTGCCAACCGCAGGATAATAATTTTATAATTGGGGGAATTACTCTGGCTCGCCGTGGTACAGTCCCTGTACGTGGCGTGGGAGGGTCCACCGACATTGTTTCCATCCGGACGGACGGGACGGCGATCTCTTCACCGGCTGTATCTTCCTTGGGACGAAGCCGTGGGTGAGATATGGCCGCATAATCATCGAATCATTATATCCACTCTCGAAATACCATGGGGCCGGAGCCACGGCCGAATTATAAAATTACGCGCAGCTTACTCGTTAAAAACATTATGAGCACTTTATCACAGGAACCGAAGGCTTCGGTGTGTATAACCCGTCCTCCGCATCCTCTTCTGGAACGCATCCTCGGGGCCTTGTCACGGGAAGGCCCGTTTAACCCGTGACCCGCAGGCTTTTCAGCTCTTTCATAGGATCAAGAAGAAAAAATATATTGGCTAAGAAGATTTTCGTTTCGATGCTGGATCGCGAGAAATCATTAGCCAGCAAGTTGCTTAGCAGCCTATCTTTATCGAAACACATTTACAAATTCTGTACAGTGTATTCTTGGTAAGTTTCCACTTGTACCGTTCCATTTCGAAGTTACCGTTTTTATCTGCCCCCATGGATTCTTCTCGACCTCTGATGTCTTATTTCCTACGCGAAATGACGAGATATCGAACCTCCCATCTTTCTATTCTAATATATCCAACATAGAAATTCAATACTCTAGAAGAATGTATTCCTCTCGGTAGAGTCGTTATGCGCAAAGATTGCATATAGCCCCTGCAGGTGCAGACTCCCAGCTGGGGTCAATATTCCGGTGTCTTCGTGGAAGGACGCCACTCTCGGGATGTGCACGTTGTTATAATTGCGCTTAACCATGCCGGCTTGGAGCTTCGGTATAATTATGCTTGGTATCGTTAAATCTGGGTGTAATTTTCATCTTGGTCGAGGAAAAAACGACGGGTGTAAATTGAAACATATTTTCCGAAATGTTTAACATTTCGAGCTGCAGTGGGAATGGACATTTATTATAAAACGTATTAAAACTCTAATCATTAAGAATAGAAATGATTAATTTCCAAGGTTCTTAGTTGGTACCTCATTTGGTGTCCTGATATGGTACAATTCTAGATATTTTCCATGTACCTTTATAATTGTTTAAAAATGAATTAATTTTGAAGATGTATCGTTCGTCGACCGATCGATTCGATTATTCCGAAGCCTACAATTATAACACTCGATTATTGAACTGTAAGATTGTTCGAGGTCGAATGCAACAGGCTGTGTAGATCGACTGGGAAGAATGATTGGGTTCGCACGAAGAATGAAGATGATGACGAGAAGAAGGAAGAAGTGGAAGGGGATGAGGCGTTCGTATTTCGTGAGGCTGCTAAGGTCGCTGGTTAGTTGCTTGGAAATCGAAATAATGAGGCATCGCCTCCTGGGCATAGTCATTGGATCACGTGCCACTGCGGTCGCGATCATTTCCCATTATTATTGTTATCGATCGCCGAGCCCTACCCTGCTCCTCCCTTTCAGTTCTTTTCCCCGCGACCGATATTGCGACGATTCGTGGTATCCTCGATCGACCAATGGAAATAACTCGAGTAAATTTAACTCTCGATCTCGTTTCGGAATACGCGTTCATCGGTCTCGGTGTTGTACGTGGACCGATCGTAGACTCGGTGATTACAAAATTTTACACGATTTCTTTCCTCCATTGGTTCAGCTCGAACGAACGGCAGCGGTGTTTTGATCTTACTTACGCTGGTAATTTTAGGTTAAATTGAAATACTCCCTGAGAAAGGATATTCATCTTATATCACTGGCTGTAAAAAGTTTTTGCACCTTTTTATTCATTCATTTTGTCAATCAACATATATATTTTTTTTCTTTTCAATGAAGTTATTTTAATGGCAATAACTTTTATTAATCCTTTTTGATGGGCAGTCGATCGTTTATATATTTCTGGGAACCATTTCTGTATTTCTTATATTCCTATCTTCTCCTCTGTTCTTATGGATTTAATGGTTATTATTGTTTAAAATATTGTTAGAACGCTCGAAGGAAAAGTTTGACCCATTAATACCTGCTGGATAAGTCAATAAGTAAATGTAAATTTAGTTTTCCGAAACTTCTGTCATTATAAAAGTGCAAATCCTGGGGAACAAAGCGATTTAAGTTTGATTGTTAGGAGAATATAAGAGAAAAGTTCGTTTCTCCTGTAAGATAACGAGCGTAGGAAAATCAGAGGAATCTGAAATCCTAGAAACTTCAGCTAAGAATATAACAGACATAATTAAGAAGGTGGCTCGTACGGTGAGAACTTTGCTAATAACTCTAGATGAAACGCCATCTCTCGAAGATTCTCCTGCTGTAGTTCGCGTTCCTCAAGTTTATTAACTCTCGTAAGCTTCCCGTTTGAAGAGGAAGGTATGACTAGGGTGGTATATGGCGAACGAAATGAAGGGAGTTTCCCCGCGTCGAGCGAGTTTTTGGTGATTAGATTAGACTCCGTTCGACGATGGGCCAGCTGTCCACCGGAATTCACTCAAGAATCTGCCTAAGTGGATGAAACCAACGAGAGGAAGGTCGTCCAGCCGATTCGCCTCGCTGTAATGAACGAACCGTACGAGTTCCAAGAACTTCTTTATTGCTAAAGTTTCGACCAACACTCGTCCGGTATAATGATCAGCGCTTAGCGATAAAGGATTAAAAATTTATTCAGGATCATCAAGTATGCACAACATATTTGATTATTTCAAATAAACGTTGATCAGTAGAATGGCTGACTGAAATCATCAGCTTATAACGAGTGCTCTTTAACATCTCTGTGATATTAATTTCGAAGTGACGTACTCGTATATTTCATTCGTGCATCACGTCGAAGTATAGAAATTAATAAATTCGATAGTTTTACGAAAGAGACTACCTTTCCTTTTAACCCTTTAACCGCGGGTACTTTTAGCACAGCCGATCGCTCTGATTTTAAATTATATTACTGAAGTGATATTCTATTTTAAAAGATTTTTTTTATTGTATTCATTTTATTTTTATTTTAGTGGTATATAAGCCACAGCCATTGTTTATATACCACACCCGCAGTTAAATAGTTAAGGTTCGTTTGGAATCTGCCAGGATGAAACAGAAACAGCCACAACAACCATGTATATTCAATAAGAGAATCAATGAGAATGCAACGACTGTGTTTCCTCTTCATCATCGTTACAAATCTGAAACGGGGCAAAGTTCTCACACGTAACACTGCCAACTTGTATTGCATTGTAGCTGGTTGTTCGCGGAACCGTTGCGCGTGGACACGCGATCATCGATGCGAACACGATCGAAGGTATCGATACGTACAGGGTCTCGTTGGAATCGCTGGGGCTAGCAGCAACGTCCTCTTCTTCATCATCGGCACCAACCACGCGGTCAGATACGCGCGGCAAACAGTTAAGTGCAGCTCTCTGTTAGAGTCTTCGGGAACACAGGCCAGCGGAACGTTGTATAATGACCAGTAAGAGGTCGTCGTTTGAGGGAAGGTTGGACGAAGAGAGGGTGGAGGGAAGGGAAAGGGCAGAGATAGCCGATAAGTAGAAAATCGATGATTCAGAGGCATGCTAATTTCAGGTATACTACCTACCCGATTATCCTGCTCTCTCATGACGATGCTGCGTTCGTTCGCCGTTGGCATTAGCAGAAGATATCGCGGCCGTCCCGTGACCGTCTACGTATACGCTTGATGACACTGCATTCGATGGCATTACCGAAAAAAAGGTGGCGGCTTAAATTGGCGGCAACGAAGGACAGAAACGTTATAATGCCGAGATGTACTTTAGATAGGTTGCATAAGGCGTGTAAAAGGAAGAGGAACGTTCTATCGTTAGGTTTACGAGTACAACGGCTGTACGAAACGGAAGAATTGAATAAATATGATTCAACGACGACTTAAAATTTATGCTAATTCAACGGTATCAAAGTCAGTTTGGTTAGTACGCGTTGTTACGTTTAAAGGGAACCTCGCCAACGGCGTTAATATAACTAGAAATCGTGGTTGAAATCCGTTGCACGATGTTGATGGGAGTTTATTTGCTCGCATTATGACAGCCCCTTTCTGTTCTCAAGCTTGATACCAATAATCCCGGTGCGTTGTACGTTTATGCCTGTTCCCGAAGGATACCAGATTAGCGGTCCTCTCTACTTACGCAATTTGCATTCGCATTTGCGTATCGTCTTCTCAATTTTCCAACTTCGTCCTCCTTGTTGTCGAGAACGGTCCCGATAGTGGGAAGATCGTTACCGGTTTATGACGCGACGGTTTTTAAAGCGACTCGTAAATTCGTGCGGATATCGTGTGCTCTTGAACGTGCATTGCTGTTTGATGCCTGGCCTGTTTGCGCGAAATCTTCACGGTTCAATTCTCTTCGAGGATTTTTTAAAAGAAACGTGTCTTTATCTGTTTCTCACCAAGTGAATAATTTTGTCGCGAGCTTAGATCGCTCAATTAGAAACTCGCTACGGACGATGGACGCATACGTGTGTCCGAACATAATTATGATAGTAATTTGTAACTTCGCACATATTGAATTATATTCTCGATAAAATACACAGCTATAAGTGCAGACAGTAAAGATGTATAATATATGCCTTGAAATTTTTCATCAATTTTTAGATTAATTATTTTGTAAAAATTAATCACGTGATTTGTTAGAATTGAAGAAAAGGAGAGGTTACCGCCGAGTGGATCGTGCATAGTGATTACGGGTCTGTGCCTAAGAAATAGAAGTCCCTGTGAAAGAGCGTTCCCGCGGGGCTAATTACGTAGGCACGGTGTAATTAATCCGTTTTCAAACAGCTCGTACACCGGTTGGCTTATTGTCGGGATTTGCCGAGTGTCCCTCCCCTTCCCCCGCTTCGTTGGTCTCTTGCCTTGGTGTGCACACGCGCACCCTGATCTTTTGTCGGCACAGCCGCGTATAAAGGGGGTCGAACAGAACGCACGAGCGAGATAGAAGGAGAAAAAAATACGCTTTCGCGGACCCAAAGGGTGCCCCCGCCTTTTGATTCGAAACCGAGCGGACCCGGTGAAAAAGAATGAATGGTCGAGGGAGGATGTGCGTCAGGCGCTGCTTTTTCTTTTCTGGCATCTCCTCCTCCGTCCTTCCCCTCCCCCTCCCTATCCTTCTACCCTATCAACGCACACACGCGCTTTAACTCCTTTTGTCCTCCGATCCTGGATCAAAATTAGCTGCCTTCCAGCCATCGCTTTGTTTTCTCTCTGCATGGGTCCCGCCTTAAAAAACTACTTATTACGCTAATTATACGCGGTGCTGTGCACAATCATCCCTCCTCCTACTCTTTTACGTTCTGGCTGACCCTCTTATTCCACGGTAGCTTGTCTGCGATTACCGCCAACTGTCGATTCGTCCCTGGTGTCGATTAAATCCGGTATTTAGTCGCCACGATGGATACAACGTAACCTCATTCATTCTTTTCTCTCTTTTATTGCGACCTCGATGGGACTGCATGCCTAACTGTACCCTATGAACTTAATGACCGTGATGGACGAACCAAAAGATTGGGGTGATGAATTTTTATTCGATGGAAACTAATCTTTAGAGTAGACAAGTAAATGTTCGCCATTTTTGAAATTTTCCATTTCCAACCATTTCTATCCAGTTATCCTTACACATGCTTGTACATATGCATTTTTTCAAATTACAAACAAGGTATCGTAAAGAAAATTCATTCATCAATTTACATTTATCTGAGTAACTTTTTTCTACGTATAACCGCTCATTATTTCGGTAGAATTAATTCATCCGTTAGTTCTGTCATGACTTTCAATACCTTTCTCTTTCTGTACCATTAACTTCGTCTCTGTCGAGTAATCACAATCTCGACGATAATGACCGTGATGAAGAGTTAAAGAAGGGTGAAAACGTTGCCGCGACACCCCTGAACTTGTCCCATGAACGTTAATTACTGTATTTAGAGAGAATTACGAGGCTGTACGGGTCGTGCATTACTTATTTGTCGCATTCTGTGTCATCGTTGTATGAAATCAGTGCATGTATGAGTACGTTTCAACGCGCAGATACGTAAACGTACGGGTTCTCCGTAAGCAACGTAAGCATAGTTGCTGATACAGTCTTTGTGATGCTAATGCGAAGTTCGCTAATAGCGCATTGTCATCTTACTGAATTCATTAAGACACGATATCTCTCTGCCTATGCTTTCCTTTTATCTTGAAATAAAAATTAAAAATAAATTAACATTTGCACATTTTCAGCTTGCTGACTTTATCGACCCTTGGAAGTAACGACAAAACACCTTCGAAATTTCACCCATGACGGTTATAGGTGGATACATAAATCCAACTGTGTTGCGACGAAAACCATTTTGGTACTCCACTTTCGAAATGAGATCCCGAGGTGGGTTTCAGGGCACCCTTAACGAGTCGTACCGCGTCCTTCTTTAAATATTGACGGAATGAGATAAACGTATAAATTACCAGCCACCTCGAGAGGAGGACCCTTCGGCGAGCGTAGGTACGTCAGGCTGTTCGTGGTATCGTTCACGGACGTTGATCCGGGTGGTTGAGAGAGCTGCAACACCCAAAAAGGTAGCAACGAGTATCGTCGCTTTTCTCCTTTGATTTCTTTTTCATAAGACCTCGTGCTTTTCGTCGGTGACGTGCTTCCTCGAAATCTCGTATCAATTACCCGGTGTATCGTGTAAGGACAACCGCCGGTGGTACGATTATGAACTTGTTAATGGTCCGTGTTTGGCGATAGTTACATCGCAGATACACGACAGACACCCACCACATAATTGCACGCTCCTTTTAGATCTTTTTCTTCGGTCACAGAGTGTACACACGATACGATCGTGGCACGTCTATTTTACCCAATTAAACATTGCGATCACTGCTAAGAAACGAGATGATCGCATGCACCAGTGCAGTAAATTGAAACTCAGGATAATAGAAACTCGTATATAACTGTGTGTATAATGCGTGGGTATTACGTGGTAATGAAATCACCCGATTTGTTCCTTCGTCATCGTTATAAAATTATTTCAATAAAAATAATGGCAACCCTTTGTGGCTCTGATTAATCGAATTTTCTAAATTCTAAGCGTTTCGTTCAGGATCTGTCGGAGGACTCGTCACTTGCAATTTCATCATTACAGAATAATCAAATTGATATAAAAATATTTCATATTCTACAAAATCGTGTCCACATGCAAGTGAATAGAAACGTCGAAGAAAAGTAAGAATTTCGTGTATAATTCAAGGAAGGTATGTCTATCAGTGACGAGGTGGCAGGTACATTCGGCGATGGTCGGTCAGCTGTGAAAATATTTCTGTTCCCGGTAGCAAAAAGGGCCGGCGAAGATCCGCGGTATATAGGAGCCGGCTAAAGGAAGGATTCGAGCGACCAACAGATGTTCTATACGTGCCTGTCCGGCAGAAGGAATCAAGGAGAATCGTCTTGAGGTCCCCCGAGCGACTTACAGGAACCTTTTACACTCTTCACGCAGCCCTTTATATACGTGTACATACGCAGACCAGTTACGGTGACTCCCAGGCGGCGAGAATCCACGCGTGTCTTCGACCGTTTATTGGACTTCGAACACCTCTTGTCTTGGCCGCTCGTACGTGGCGTAACGTACGCGAGGATTCGTTCGTACACGTGTAATTACTACAAAGCGTTCCTGTAAAGAGCCGCGCGAAATCTTCTACAGGGTGGTCCGATAACTTTAACCCCAATTACAGGGGACTTGAATTTCATTTCAGACCGTATCGATTATTATTTTCATTTCGTTCATTAATTAAAAATATATACGTTTCATTTTCTACGCGACTCAACCCTTATATTCGTACGGATTAAAAGAACCGTGCATTGACCTACTGCATCAATCCCGGAGCATCTGTCTGCCGGAGGGTTAATCGTGGTGTACGGTATTGCATCGATGACACCAGCCGTTCTGGTAGCAACGAAAACTACTCGTCGCCAGGTGTGCTGAAATCACCAACAACGATACAGACACCAACATCTAACAACAGGAACATCAGCAGCGGCAGTACCAGGAGCAGCAGCTCGCTAACGACCCCATAGAACATGGATGAGGGTGACTTGGGGGGGATCATGGGTGGGTTAAACTCAAGCTTAAATATCAATCAGCGGAAGCAAGAGCAAAGAAAACAGGAAGAGAAAGGATGTAGAGGCGATGAGAGAAGGAAAGAAGAAAACGGAGAGAGAGAGAGAGAAACGTGACAGTTGGTAAGACAAAGCCGGTGTGTGATTTGTGTGCCTGTGTGTCGGGACCTTCTTCGCGGGTGTTTAATTAGCAGCTTGGCAAACCAGACGCCATATACTCAGAACTCAATCAGATCCCTTCATAAGCATACCTCTCGCTCGAGTCTCGTATACATAATGTACCGACGTTCAGTGTTAGGTATGTCGTGCAACAGATATCAGGGAGGACGGTTGAAAGGAGACCAACGGATACTGGATAATTAAACAGTATTATTACCGTGAATTCTAAGTTTTATAGCAAAATTTTTATGCCTTCCCTTATTGTATCGACGCTTAAAGAGTGGATCAATCTTGAGCCAAATTCAAATAAAAATAATATGAAATAGAAAAATGTATTAAAATTTACTCTCTCTCCATGGTCCACTACCCGAAAGCTAAATTTGTAGCAGTGGTAAGTGGTGGGTTCCTACTTCGACAAATGCTACCAGTGGCCCACTTGGGATTATAAATGTTTATTTTATTTTAGAGAAAAAATTTTACCTATTAAGTAATATTCTTAGTGGGTGTTTAATTAACAACTCGACTAACCACGTGCCGTTTACTCAGAACTCAATCAAATCCTGCATAAGTTTCGCTCTCAGGTTCTCGTATGCATAATGCACCAACGCCTGCTGATCGCTGCGCCCAAGACGAGCAATACGAACGAAAAAATAATTAAATTCCGCTGTTGTGCTTCGAAACGCTTATGCTTGTTATTAACTGCTGGCACGTACGCTTAACAATGTATCTCCCCAACACCTATCGTAATGAGAAATAAGATTTACTTCGCATTATCATGCAACGGAAAAGAAATAGAGATTTAAACGTAACATATATTACAGACACCAAAGAGAGGATAAATTTTCCATTTTTTAAGTGACAAATATACCGAAGGAGAATAATTGGAAAAGCCAGAAGGAAAACGCTCAAGCTCGAAAATCGTTTTTCAGGGGTGAAAACGTCCCTTCAAAGTCTTTCAGAGTAAATTATAAGAAAAACATCTTTATAATCTCTCAAAGTTTCATTAGAATGAAAATTTCTGGGTCGACAGTGTTTCTCTGTCAGTCGATGGAAGTTCGTCCAACCGTGGGTGACCAGTCGAAATCGTTTTATCGACTATCGAACGGTTTCAATCCGTAATTACCATTTCAAATGCTCACCTCGGCTCACCTGAGTCCACTTGTTGGCTTGGCACAACTTCTCCTTCTCCCCTGCGTTGCGCCGGGTGGTCTTTTCGGGTTTCAGAGGACGGTTGGTGATGGGCTAAAGTAGGGGTTATTATTTAGTTTGCCCGCTTCTATCTCTCATCTCCCCCACCCCTACACTCGAGTTATCTCTTTTCCTCGTACTCTTCTCTGTTCTTGTAATTCCTTTTTTTTTTCTTCTTTCGTTCCCTTTCCCCTCTTCGTTCATTTTTAACACGCATCCACACCCACGTCTATTCTCATTCTAATCAGCTCCGACGCCTTTTCTTCGGGCCTAAGCACGCATCTTGCCCCTTCGCGCCCTCTCCTACGGTCGACGGAGCCCCCTCAGGGCGCTATACTTGCTAGCATTATTATTTTAGTGCTTTCGCCGCGTACCAAACTCCTCTCTCTACGGTGCAACGCACACACCATATGCATCTTTCTTCGCGAACGTGTCGGTGGTCAACACGGTGTCAGCCCAGTGGTGCTCATGGGGTTCGCAATAAACTACTGTCTTCTCTTTGCTTCCTACCGTTTCGCGCACGATTTATTACCCTCTGGTTGACACCTTATTTTAATATTCACACTCGTCTTCGCTTAGAGTATTATTCTTCGTTTAATAGCCGAAAATGATAAATTCGGAGGCGTGATTTACATTGTCGTTGCAGATTCGACAGGGATATTTATTGTCCTCTTAACAACCGGGCACGGCGAGGATGAAATTAATCTGCCTGAATAGTTAAATTATCGTCGAACAGGCAAAAAAATGTATTCACGGAAAATGATAACATATTACCATTAATAAATTAAATTTGGCATCGTCGGATTGGACTGGGTGGCGTGGGAATGAAAGGAAAAAGTACCGGTTCCACTTGTTATCAATCACATCCACGTGCCTTCGAATCAGTATACGAACGTCGTAGGGTCTTGATTCATGCTTGATCCGCGGACGGTAATGAAAATTACGACGACAACGAATCGAATCCGCGGATCGTTCGAAAGAGTATATCGTTTGATCGATTTTGTAGCCCTAGCACGATAAGCCATTCTTCATGCATAGTTCTGTGCACCGGCGAATCGATTAGCATGCAGGCAGCCTCGATCTGATGACTGTACAGAGAAGCCGAGGCTAAGCTAGTCGCACGCGAAAAATCGTAAAATGCGTATCAAATGAAAAATCCAGGAACGTGCCAGGGCTCGTACGAATAACAAGCGACAGCCACCTCGGCAGCGCCTATAAATGGCGATTTCTTCAGTTCTCGTCCGTCTTTCGCGGAAACCCTAGCCTCGCCGACACACGGCCGCCTTTCAACGATTCAGCCCATATTTACGAACCTGAAGCGTGGAATCGGCAGAATAACTCGCGGTAGATCCGATGCTAATGACGAGCACAAAATATTTATGCCTACTGGCCACCAACGTGATCCAGCCTTGTGAAACTTAAGCGAGCACGCGTCGAAAGCTACCTCTTCAACTCAACGTTCCTTCAAATATTCTTTCTATATTTTTTACAAATGCAACTTGCTTTTTTCTAATACTATTAATTTAAGTCCTCAATTACCTTCATCAACCCTTCCTCACTTTAACTAAAAATTCTTGAATCAATCTATTGAATCTTAAAAATAATTCCATAAAAAGGGAAATCTTATGGTCGCGAGTCTAATATCCAAGCTGATAAGTTACAACTACCGTAGGTGTTAGGGAGGTAGAAGAAACACCGTGTAGCTTTTGTAAGAAAGCCCTTGAGGCAGGCTACGGTTCCTCAGCAAAGTTCTATGCTTCACCCCCCTTCTCATTTCGTATCATTTAAGTGGTTCTTGTCAGTCAGTGGAAAGTATCGATGCATTCGCGTGTCGAATGCCCATCACGCGCGAACGAATGAATAAATAGATCGCGCAGACGACGTAACATGGTAATATATGAGCCTGTAGAATCAAGAAGAGCCGTGGAACAATCTTGTGATCGTGTGTGTACGCGCAGGGTGTATATAACGTGGCATCGTTTGTGTGCCCAGTTAATTACTCGTGTAGTAAATTATCGGGTAATGAGGTGCCGGGTTGAAGCCCGAGGCTTTTTCATTCTCTTTCTCTCTCGATCACGATCCTTCCGCTCTCTCGGTTCGGCTGGCAAGCCGAAAAAGAAAGAAAGGGAACTAATAAATCCGCTAGGGCCGTAAGGAGGGATATTGTTAGTTGTAAGGTAAATCATCTCCGCAGCTCAAAAACAGCCTCCTCACCTCGAAAGAACCCTTTACCGCAGCCTCCTCTCTACTTTCCGAGGCCTCGAGGAGACGTTTGTTACCTCCGTGCACCAGTCTGTATGGTACTGTGAAGCATCGCCACCTATTCCCCTTTTATCTTCCTCTTCTTCTTCTTCTGCTTCGTATCCTTCTTACTTTCCTTCTTCGTGGTCAGTACAGTTAGCGTCAATACGCGGACACACGGCCTCGTCATTAGCGTCATCGGATCCCTAACGCCTGCACGAGCAGCCCTTGTTCGGACCCGTTCGAAGATTCTTGTACCGGACACCCGATTTCTTGGTACACGAACGCGCAACTATTTCGATCCCATCAAACGGCTACTCCGTTGTTATATTTCAATCGTATTTCTCGTAATTGAATGGAATTTTGTAAAAACAAAAATTTATTGTAACGAATTAAGAAATATATTAATTTTTCCTAAATTAATTTGTACGTTCAATTATGAAACGCAAAGTATAACTCGTTATCACTGAAGAATCTATAACAATAGTGGTTTCGAAGAAACGTTCAGTCGAAGGTATGTAAAAAAGAGAAAAAAATATATCGAAACACATGTTTCGTTCTAAAAATATGTATTATATTATTGTAGCTGACCATTTATCAAACGGACAGGATGACATAGCGAAGTAATCATTGACACTTCTTCGTCCTCCTTTTCGTGATCAGTTAGTGTCAACACGTGAACACAAGACTTCGTCATTAGTGGCATCAGATCTTTAACGCCTGCACGACGGCTGCTTACGAGGCATTGTGTTCCGCGAAACGTCGTACGGTTCTTGAAACAGAAAACTCGAAACGTTAACACAGGCACACCTTCCTTGAACGCATTAATACGTCTTGATCTCGCAATCCTATCTAAGGAGCGTAATAATTTTTCCTAACTAATGAGCACGAGAATCGTGTTTATATTTCATATGATATATCTAACGTGCAACGTTTCGACGTGTCCCGATAACGAACGGTGACCGTTGCGAAAATTAAACTTAATTAATTCGATACGCGTGCATTTTTACACGCAAAGCAAATGCGTTTGGCATTCGAACGAAATGCATTTTCGTTCGATGACGGTGTTGAAAGAAATATCGTGGTCCGTGATCAAAATGCATTGCCAGTAGTAAGAATAATACTCTGCGTAGTAATTAACCTTTTGCGGTATTCTAACTTTCTTAGCCTCGGGTTTTCGCGGTCATATATATATATTTAATGTGTGCTATCATGTTTCCCATCCATTGTGCACTTCCTGCCACGCCTACAAACCTTTCACTCGAGCATATTCGCTACAACTCTAATTAGATAGTTTTGTCAATATCCATTTGTCCTGCGAATAACCCACGCAGGTCCAACGGTTCTGGCCCTAAGAAGCCTATCAGGAAATGTAACTTGTTATTCACTCCTCGTGCAGGATATACGAGCAACTAATTGTACGACAAAATTGCAAATTTTTAATTATTCGCGTCATTATTTTCTAATTAATGCAACCACCAAGGTGTCAATAATCCAACAGTCTACAGTAACTACAAGGAAGTCATTGAACTCCCTTTCACAATTTCATTTTATAATAACGTTACCGACGGTCTTTGATCGTACCCCAGATGAATACATTGTCGACCAGCGAGGAGGAAGAAACATTTATCGACGCTAGATCCACAAACATCCCGAAAGATCGTCCAAGTAAGATATCATAAGTCTGATAATAAATCGGGCCTAGTATGTTAAAAAGTCACGGATAGGATGGAGTCTGGACGGGAGAGTTAGTCAGATTTATGGCGCATCCACGTAAATCACGAATGTCAACCGTCCGTTAACTGTCGGTTATTCGAAGCCTGTCAGCTCGTAGCCATATCCACCGTACACTTTATAATGATTAACTAAACTGGCAATTACCCAGCGCTTCGGGCCCGCCGAATTATCATTCAGCTCGCGGACACCGATGCCCGTTGTACAGCCACGAATCTGACTAGAATATTATACATAACAAAACTGTCGAGGTCTCCGGTGATCTCTGTCCGTTGCTCGTCTACCGAGTCATCCCCGTGGTACGTGGAAATACTTATATACTTGCACGGTACAACGAACCTACAGTCTGCTAGAATGCATCTGGAAAACGTTTGGCTTATCGTCCGGTCAGTTAGAACACTATCCCTAGCGCTATGTCGGTCAACGGGAAGAGAGCCAATAGGATTGTGCTTTGCCTACTAGTAGCAAACGTTATGAATTTTTCCGGCAACGAGTCGTGGCATCCATGGGAACACTTGATGGAGGATTCGCGAAACCGTTCCGCGATCCACCAACGAACCTTTCACACGGAATACTTTTGATCAATGTGAAAAAGGTTGCAGAAGATTCCTTCCGGTTTCCAACGAGAAGCAGTACCCTCTTCTTGATTCGCAGCACAGTTGTTTCGTTGGCAAATTGCTTAGAACAGTGTAAAGTCCTCTTCCTTGTTTCGTTCTCTTCTCCCTTTTCGTGGAGGAACGACTGGGAAATTTCTTTTCAAATTGTGTTCGAGAATTTTTCAACTGCGAGTAGTATAACGATACGTTAAACAAGGGCGTAAAAAATTCGATGGTTAAATCGATGTATGCTTGATGCCGAATGTTAAAGCATAAGGGGTAAGTTATAAAATACACGGTAATTCAGCAGATTCTCGTTCAAAATAATGCATATCAATCGTTGCTTCGAAAAGTATTGTAATTGGTTCTAAATTACTCGAGATGTTATCGGTATTCGAGAGCGTGCCGATCAAAAGTTAACGTCCGACACGTTTATGATCGTAAGAACTACCTTGAGACTTGACCGTCGTAAAGTCATTGCAATCGATGGGTAAAAAGTTTCTCCGTGGATGATTCGTTCACACCGCGTCGAGCATTTAGCTGTTGCAGGAAAGACCATCAAAGAGAAGCTGAGGTCGGGAACAGCGAAATCGCTCTGACGGGAGCCTATAAAATTCAGAAGATAAATGTAGATTTCAGGGCGGTGTTTGACTATCTGTTCTTTGCCTTTCAGACCCATAACCATGTAAAACATTGCGTTGTAGCATGGATTTAACGACGACGAGTATTACTACGTTCTTTCGTTCGTTCGTTCGTTTAACTGTACGCAATGCACCGTCGACTATTCGCACGTACTCCACTCTCTGTTTCGATGTGTAATTATTGACAATCCCGAGGAGAAAATTTCGTAATTGCTAATTCGTAATCACCCCTGCTTCGAAGAACTCCATTGCAAATATTTTGTTAATATTTATCATGACAATTTTTAACAATTGATAAAAATAAATTGGCTTTCTAAAATTTGTAGCAAACTTTAAATTTGGTGAACTAATTTTCGAGATAAAATTCTTCAAAAGAACGTTAACTCGTCTGTGAAAGGGTTAAATACCTTTATTTACGTTCGTTTCTTATCATCGACTGGAAGACCGAGGCCAATTACCTTTCGTACACTTGTCCGAGTTTAGACTACAACAAAATGCACGGCGCAAACGAAAATCTCGAGGGAAGAGCAACAATCCGAAACAGCCCGAGAGTAATAATAACGCTCCACGGCATTCTCTGTATTAGGGATAATTGGAGGATGAACCGCAAACGGCAGCGAGGGTATCTCGCGCGATAAAACTGCAGAAGGGAGCAAAGCACGCCGATGGTCCGGAGTAGGACGGAGAAAGAGTGAAAGAAGGAAAAACGCGAATTCCACGGTGGTGGCGCGTCCGGGTGCAACGAGTGGAACTTTCAAAGCGAGTTGCACAATAAGATCCTCGAGAAGGAGGGAGATAGGAGAGGCAGATAGAAACGATAGAAAGAGCGACCGAAACTCCTGGTTCCAAACTACAAAGCCTTCAACCACTAGCCGCAAAACTACCATGCGAAACGATGGTAGGAAAGGAGGATCGTGAAATAGAAGGAGGAAGGAGACGAAGGATGATCTTGGGTGCGTAGGCAAGGAGCACCGTCAGGGCATTATCCACTTACAGGGAATTATCCTCCTTCTAGCGGGTCTGCTGCAGGCGCACGCCGAACTCTCTACGTTTCCTCCTGTCTTACTCCCCCGTTCTTTATTCGGCGCTCGGAAAAATCGTGGCGCGGAATAGCCGGTACCCATTGTCTACCGATGAAACGGCGATCTAGGAATGTTTTAACAAAGAAGTTACGAGAGCAGCCACGGTCCAGGGCGAAAGAACGAGACTCCACTGTTCTGCCAGTGGTTTCGTCCGAAAATAATGAGACAGCTTACTTTATAATCCAAATTGTCAGACATTAAAGTATTTATGTAAATATAGAACGCCTCGTTACCTAAGGCCACCCACGGTTCATTGCGCATATTACCTTCTTTTCTTCCCGTTTATTTACTCCACTAGCCTGACCTCTAATTTCTTCTGGTTACAGATCTCTGTTACTCGCTCTTCAAACAGTTCATCTCGTGCCTTCATTTTCCAGTTGGTACCCCGAGACAAGACGCGTTCCAGTATTGGCGATCTTTCTTTCGTCGAAGACCCGAGATGCGGAGAGCCCATTTCGCGACCTTGCGCAGCTTCGTAACTCAAACAAACGGAAAATTTGAGCTGCCGTGCAACGGTAATCGCTTGCAATTCGACAAAATTGCCGAGTCTACGTGGAACGAGCGCAAGCATCGCTCATTGTTCACTTCTTTTTCGTCCTTTTACCACCGCTGTTCTCCGTTTCCACATTACTCTTGATCGCGCCCTTCGCTTGTTACGCTGTGCTTCTCTCGCGCCCTTCGTCGACCAAAGAAGAAGAGGAGAAAAAAAAAAAAGGAAAAGAACTGGTTGCCAGATACAATGATCCGCGACCGCTACCTAGACGACTGGCAGCCATTATACGGTAGTTAAGCCTAAGAGGATGTATTTTATTTCCCTTGGTACTTAGCGAGAGAAAGTAGTGTCATCCCAGGGACTGCGTTTCGGACCGACAAGAGGGATGCTTGAAAAGCCAACGACTGCGAAACGTGAAATTGCCGCTAATTTACATACATATAGATGTATACATATATTATTTACGACCGTAGTCAATTTAACACGAGCCCCGCCTGTACTTACGCTTCAAGAAGTAATTAGAAATCGAGAGAAGACGACGGAACATATTTTTATGCTGAAATTTGAAAATGATTTCCTGGAGTCGTTATTACGTTTAAGTACCATTTTATCGAATATCCATTAATGAATGCTCGGTAGAAAAAATTTGCTGTGCCGCCATGATTCGAAGAGGGGTTCGAATGGAAGGTGATGCAAAATAAATATACGATCGTTCGAATTCTCAACAGCTTATTCCCGATAGATTAACGATTCCATTGAGTCGAATTTGAACCGGGCGTATCGGGAGCTGATCGCGAATGGACACGGATAATTCTTACGAACCGGCCAAGTATATATGCACAGTTGTGAGCACGAACAACCCTGCGGTATGTCTTCATGGCGTGGGAGTTAAAATCCACGCACGCATAAATTACGCTCGTACATACGATCGTTGCTGCATGTACGGACGCGCGCACACGTTCATCGGCGATGGCGTACCGGTGCACAGAGGGTCGACGAGGCGAGTCCGGTCGAAACGCGCGATAAGTTAAGCGGTTCACGTAGTCCTCGGTAATTATGGATGCGTTTAAGCTGTGGCAGTTTGGGAAACTAAATAAAATAATATACGTGAGCCGAGGTTTTTATTGCCGGATTAAGGGCGCCCTGCGCGTCGCTACATGTCACGGCCTTATCCATCCGCTCGATCTCGTCTTCCAGTCGAAAAGGAAACAAAAATGGAAGGGAAAAGGAATATAATTCTGTCGGGAGCGGTCATCGCATCTCGACACGACGTGCACCGGAGAATATTTAACAAAAGGGTGTCAGATAAACAGCTTCGACTGCGAACAAATACTTCCGGGTGCGTCCTTCTTTCTGAAGGACTATACTTTATTCCCGTCACCTAAGTCCTCGATGATCTAGCAAATTAAAGGTTTCAAACTGATTTGGAATGAATGTTAATTTGTGCTACTTTTATGTCGTTCATTCTTTGCTGTCCAAATTAAAGATTAAGAAAAAGATCAAGCACATATTGCTAGTTCATTGATGGGTGTAATCGAAATATCATTTTTCATTATGTATTCAAAATTTATGACGATATCTATTTAATGTATTACCATAGCCCCTGGGCGATCCTACTACAGATATTAAAATTTAAAATATTTTCATTAAAATAAAAAACTTGGTTATTTCTTCCCGATTCCTTCAGTTCAATTACGAACCTCTCGGTCCGCGCTTTGAAAATTATTACGGACCGCAAAGGGTTAAATTGCATCAGACCTCAAGCGTTCCGAAATGACCGATCGTGTATGAAGCAACCTAATATCACAAGTGTTACCAATTATCAATTTGAAACAATGTCAGTTTCGTTCGGGGCGAAAGAAGAATTTCTGTTGTGGTTTATCGAAGGAATAGTTGTTGCGGCAAATATGCGGTTTTTCAGTGACAATAATCAAAATGCGTGGCCGAGACCGCGTCGCGTCCAGCATTACGGCGTATCGGCAATTTATCGCGATATCTTTCCGTCTTTCTTCCCTTCGACTTCTTCTCTTTGCAGTAGTCGGAGAGTGCTACTCCTCCGGCATTGCAAAAGGAGGTAAGAGAGCGGCGCGACCGCAGCCACGGCGGTTATTATAAAACAAAAGACGATGTTTGATGCCGATAATAAAGAAGAGGTACGCGGGTCGAGGAAGACGAAAAGGGAAGAGAGAGAGAGAGAGAGGATCGAGTGGTCGAAAGAAGGGCAACAGGGAAAGAGGAAAGAAAAGCGATATCCACGGAGGTAGCGGGCGCGAAGGATGTGGTTCCACGCACTGCGATCGACTTAATTCGCGCGCTCCCGACTCTTTTTCCTTCCAGTTGCCTCCCCCTTCCCCTCCGGTTAGGTTGGATGTCCTCCCCCTCGTGGCTTTCTTATTTAGTACCTCTCTCCCCTCTCTCTCCCCCTATTTCTCACTCTCTTTCTCTCGCTCTCTTTAAACCTTCATTCTCTTGCTCCTCCATCACTGTTGGCAACCCGCTTACCGCCAATCATCATTTTCAATTCTCCGTGGTGGAGCGCCTCCACCATCTCCTCTATTCTTTTCCTCCTTCTGCTCGTGCCCGTTCCTTCTTTCTCTTCTCTTGAATACGTGGTCTGTAAAAAACTTGGGAATATTATTCCAGAGATCGAGGAATGGACGTCTCGAAGGAGGTACAGCGGTTGTTGCGTCCTCTGACCCACGTGCTACAATTTCATCCTGAGACAATAGCTTTCATTATCTTCCAATATTTAATAGAAACAATAAATTTTCAATTGCGGGCCAGATATTATATTATCTTTCTTATGATTTCAAATGGAACAGATTTAGATGTCATTACATCAACTTAATTTTATAATCTTGGTTGTACCTTTGTAATTAGACATCCTTTTTCCTGCTTATTTTCTTACCATTATTTGGTTCGTTATTTACGGCTTATTTTTAGATCTTCCATATTCAAAGTCGCATAGTTATTATTACAATGACGAGTCCTTGAATAGGTACCACCCTGAACTCGTAAGAGCACCCCACACACCGTCCATATACCGATTTCTATGTAAGATTCACTCCTTATGCTCGGTTTACACTTGCACGGAGATACAAAGTCACCTACCATTGGTGGACTCTGGCGACGCTGTTCGTTGATATTCTCTTTCTCTTTCCATATCCTTTTCGCTCCTTTCCTTTTGCCCGTTTCTCTCTTCCTAGCCTTGCTACAGACTGTTAAGAGTAAGGTGCTCCGACCGTTGCGAACTGGTCGTTCGGATGGTTCGATGGTTCACCGATTGGTTGAACGACCTAGCCCGGATCCGCCAGCGCGTCCATACTGATCGTCTCCTTCTGTCTCCTTCTCCTTTCTCACTGGGTTCATGCCCATAAATACGTTCCGTGTATCTACAGCTGTCTCTTTTTGATACATTTTAACGCCCAGGCTCGTATTTCCAGCCGAGTACACGCGGAGCACCCACCTTTCAAATCGCGAACGCGTCTCATTGATGACTGGATAACTGTTGGACGTGGCTTTGTCGTGTTCGACGTGGTTCCTTGATGATCACTCGCTGATCACCGGCCACAAATGACGATATTCAATCGACTGACCGCGCAACTTTCGTTAAACCCGTCATTATAATCGTACAATATTAATATATAAATGCGAATAAAATAATTTTCTAAAAGATTCTAAAATGTTCGCAAGTATTTATTAATTCCAGTTGCCTTTAAATCAGATTGAAATTATTTATAGTCTAAGTTGCAATGTTGCTGGTGAAGCAACTATAATACAGTTTCAAAGATTTATTTTATTGAAACATTCACGTTTACCTGTAGTCGTACCCGCGATTATACAGGGTCGTAAAATTAATGGCTCAAACACAGGAATGGCATACGCGATACGTGTATGCAATATGAATTTGTGCACGCACTGAGAACAAACGAGTACAAAGTTGTTTCACCGATGTTGGTTGATCGTCACTAACTGTATACATAGTTGTTTAATTTTTTGAAAAGTAGACATTTTGTCAAATCATTTTTTATTTAATAATTTAAATCACAACGAACAATTATCGCCAGAAAGTAAGCTGAAAATGACTGTATTAATTATACATGTGCCAGAGGAGAAACTATTTATCACGATAAATATCTTCAAGTACAACCTTGAAAGGGCTGTAAAGTTGAAGCGAGCAGTAAAATAACAGAATAAACGATCAAAAGTAAGAGGAAGAGAGTGCCATTAATGGTCATAGCTTCGAAGAAAAGGCTTCATAGAAACTATTGTACGATTGTCGTACCAAGTCACCCTTGCCAACTTGTGCAACCCTTTGTCTCTCGATTGGCACGCACTTCATAGCACGAGATATTCAAGCATCGTGTACTTAAAATGAAGGGTGCGCACGTCGATGGATGGCATAATACCGCCAACAAAATCAAAACACCATTGTTTCCATTTCTTTTGATATTCCATTCTTCGTAAGTATAATCGGATACAGGTGAGCTATTATGGAATTTTCGCGACACTGGCAACGAACGCGTTAATCAGAAAGAGAGAAGAATAAACGTTAAATGGATGAAAAATAGTGGCGAGCAACACTTTGGAGGTATTCAAGCACAAAATGTGTTTTCCTTTTTCAATGGTGGATTAGACGTCGCCGCAGTACGACGGAATCTATCTCGAAACCAATTACTTCTTCTTGCCAGCTCGGCCGTTCGATTCTTCACGCCTATTTGGCCCTGTTCCCGTCCTTAACGGAACGATTGTCCTCCACAATGGCTCATTTGTTTCTAGATCACGACTTATAAACCACCGTCGTCATCACTGTACGAAACAGCAGCTGCATAAAGCCAACTTACTTGGCTTTATAATAGACAATAACGATTACGATTGATCCATCTTCACCGATATGCTTCTTCCTTAGGTCGAATTCAAAATATACCTTCATCAGAATTTTCACAATTATTACAATTTCTTCGGTCATAATAATGCTACTATCACTACTTGGGTCCTTACGTATGCACTTGTGGTTGACATTCATACAATTTAATATGTACATCATGCACCATAAAAGGGTTCGTTCTGTATAATTTAAATAAATAAATAAATATGACTATTTTTTTTCCTTCTCGTCAGGGTCGAATTTGAATATACCATCCTGAGAACTTCAGAGCTTCATTAACAAAGTGAATAAACGACGTCTCGTGCGAACAATTGTTAGGTAGCTGATCTTCGAACCTGATGCTTTCAGACGGCAATTATTATTGCAATGGAACCGATGTTCGTTAACGTCAACCATTACCGACCACGTTCCTGACGTAATTCCGCCATCGTCTCTTCCGCCACCGTCTCTTTCGTCCGTCAGAAGATACAAGATCCAAGTATTCTTCGTTTCTTTCTTCATCTTCGACTTGCCTTTATTTATCTCTTTGTCATACTTTCGGTATTCTCTCTTGCTTTCCCTCTCCTCGGTCTCGCTGATTGTATAATTGAGAGGCAACAACGAGCTACGTGCGTCACTCCGATGATTTAGCCTTCCTCTTGGCGTCGCCTCACCCTCGGCCAACGGGCCCTCGGTCAATCACGTCGTAATTACTTTTAATGCTGGACGACTCGGCTGACACAATATCTAACCTGTCAACGAGTCATCTCTCTTTCTCTCTCTCTCGACATTTCTTACATCTCTTTCCATCGAACGTTCACCGTCTTTCTCGTTCCATCATTTTTATTTGTCCCCCGATTTATCCGTCTCTCTCACCCCCGTGCGGTTACAGGCTATCCGTTGCCTCGCAGCATACTTCGCACGACCGGATTAATTGGTAATAGAGAGTGCGACGAAGACCATGCCGGGCAAATATTGCGATTAATATTGATAGGGCCACTTTGCTGGTGCCATGACTGCGCGCAAACATTGTGCGGACGAGAGATAAATGAGGACTGAGTGATTCCAGAGTAGGAACTGTACTCGTAGCCTAGGTGAGGGTAATGAAAGAATTGCAAGGTTCAGAGATGGATAGGTAATTGTACTTGATTTAGAGAAATCAGCCGGTGATTTGGATGCATAACGCTTCTCGGAATGTACGATCTACTTGTCCATTTAAGTCGATTTCTATTCGGATCGTCTGGTAGAAATTTTGTCAAGTAAGGAACGATATCACTTTTATGCTATTCTACCTCGGAATATGTGAAAACTCGAAATTAGAAGAAATTCAAGTTTCTTTTCTATTATAGACAGAACTGAGCGGACACAAATCACTACGATCGACTTTGCTTCTATGAAATCATAAGAGTACAGCTGTTCTTTTTAACCCTAGATCAGTAACACGATGCTGTCGGTGACACTAATGTTTAACCCTTTATCTTCTGATTTTTTCATTATTGCAATGTTAAAACAGATCAAGATAATTAACATATTATGTATGAAAATTGAATACATTTGCATAAAGATTTCGAGTCTAATGATCAGTAAAATTTACCAAAGTACTTCAATTTCTCGGAACAAACTAATTGCACGGCGCATAACAATTTTCCTATTATTCGTTCGGGGAATTGAAATAATAGACGCGGCAGGGTTATCATAAAAAAAAAAAAAGAAAACAACGATTGCTCGTTAGTTTAATAAAACAGATAGAGAATGATTGTTGTCGTGCAATTGGGGGCTGCACAAGGAAATCGAGGTACAAGGTAAACGCAAAAAGGAATGGTCGTAAGTACTGAAAAAGCGAATCATCGTCGATGTCTCGTCGCGTTTATTGGGATTATAAAGCGTGCAGAGGAAGGAGGGCAGGAAGGAGAGATTTGTTTGAATTATTCAAATTAGGTACGAAATTGAATGCGTGCTCTGCTCGTGTGCAGGTAATGACGGCACTTGCATATAAATGGTAATTATTGTGATTATTCTGCCCCGGTCGTTGTGTCCTCTCCTCACCTCCTCACCCCTTCGTACCGCCTCTCTTTCTCCGTAGCTCCTCTCTCTTTCCGTTTCTATACTCGTGCCCGCTGTAATGTCGTGTGTTCCCATACACTAGTTGAGATAATTATCAAAATTGTTTTATTGTTGCTATAATTACGGGGGACATGCCATGCTCTCCCTTCCTTCGGTTCCCCTCCCCTCTCCTCTCTCCCCCGAACTAGCAAACCCACCCCTCCCTTCCCTCCACCTTCCTCACCTACTACTTGCCTACATTTTGGTCCTCCTGTTCACCTCCTTACCCTTCTTTCACATAAAACTACAACACGGCCCAGCTGACGTTTCGCCTTTTCGAATCGTTTCTCAGAAAATCGGTCGTACCTCGCGCCAACACTATAATTACTGCGCTTCACAAAGTTGCAATCACGCGAATAAGTCCGAGTCAGACAGTTTCGTGTGAATTTCTTCCCTTCGATGAATATCTCGGTGATCCTTTCTACCCCCTCGCACTCGTACTCGAGCCAGGTACTCGTAATCAAACGTAAAACTCAAACACTTGTACAGGGGTAGAATTATCTGCCATTATCGATGCAAATCGTTGTATCGAATCGATTCATTGTTGATTTACAAATTCTTTTTCTAGGACAATACTTCAGCTCGCTATTTTATATTATTAATGTCGTTATGGTATTCAAAATTACCAGGCTATTTTCATTAACAAATTAATCAACAAAAAGTCGTTTATGTTCAGCCTCGACAAGCGTCACAATGAAATGGCACCATCTAACGATCAAGATTCTTCTAGTGACTTCAATACCCTTTTCATCGGCTACCCTCCATACGTTTCTAAAGCACTTTCCGAGGGAGAGTTAATCGCCACGCGTGACCTTGGTGGAGTGAAGCCAGAGTGTCGATGGTCGTTGTCGAGCCCTTCAAAATTAATAATGAAGTCGCTTGCTCGCTCAAAGTCCTTTCTCATCCTTCTTCTAATAAGCGTAAGAAGAAGAAAAAGGAAAGTAAAGAAAGGAGAATAGAAAAAACGAAGAGTATTGTCATCAAGACTGCACCTTCCTTTTCTCTCGATTTCGCTTCTCTTGTTCCTTTTTATCCTTCACTTTTTCATTATCTATCTTTTTCCTCGAGAAGCAGAGATGATGACCGCGGTAGCAAGCTTTCGGCGGGAAGGACAATATCATAATAATAATAAAGCCAATAATTAAGCTATAATATGTGTGCGTCCCTGTGTCTGTGTAGATATATACGAAGGTGGAAAAAGAAGAGAATGGCCGCTCTTCTCATTGTTCGGGTCGGTTGAAAAGAACGATGAAAGCAGGATACAAGGAGAGTCCTCGGTGCGAGTACGAAGCCCCGCAGGGAAACAATAACGTTCGTAATGATCGCACAATACTGGAATTATTAGCTTTCCACCGAATTAAAACCGTCTATCCCGAAGCTGGATCTTTACTCTCTTGGACACAGGATCCTCCATTCTTTTCACTTTTTTCTGCCTTCAATGCCATTCTTCCTCGACGATATTTATTACCACAATTTTTCATCGAGCTTGTTCTATAGTGTACAGATTTATAATTAACACTTGATTTTCTTATAAACGAAGAACAGACGTGTACACTTGTTTTCTTGGTAACAAAAAATTCGAAGTTCGAATATTTATAATACAAGAAGTGTTTATATCTCTGCTAGTCAAATACTATTATTTCTTTAATTTTCTTTAATTAAATGAAAAGAAGCACGATGGATCGTACCGTGTACAATTGCTTCGTAATATTATCCACATGTTCTATCGATTTCACAAATTCATCTTAGTTACGCAATCCTGTGGTTATCTGTGCTACAGGGCAACAGGAATTCTATGCACGCGAAGAAAAAAGAATCAGCGGAGGTTATCGAAGCGTTGACGCGTTAAAACGCACCCTTCTCTCTGTTCCGGATAAATGCATCTCGCTTTCCTCCGAGCAAGGAAGTACGTTCAGAGAACGAGAGGTATAGTCTTGCGCTAAATCAGAGAGTCGAGAAGCGAGGATGAGAAAAAGTGATCGTTTCTTGGTGAAAAGAAAAAGGAAAGGACAAGGACAGGGTTCCTCGCTACAGTACGTTCGGAAGTGAGAAGACAAGAGGTAGGTATGATTCAGCCTTCTGGTTCCGTGGTCCCGGGGACAAGGACGCAAGGATGGACAGAGCAAAGTTGTTAGAAGGGTGAGAGGATCGTGGAGGAAAAGGTGGCAAAAGGAGGAAACAAAAGGCGATCGCGTATGAGCGGCAATTAGCTCCTCTAATGGCGCGCGAAACAAAACAAAAGAGTCGAGCGTCGAGCTCAAACACAATAAAGCCACGGTACGCGAGAACAGAAGAAAAAGAAGACGAAGAAGTGGCGTAGAAATAAAGAACCAAGGGGAACAATAGCGTGCGAGTCACCGCTTCGCGTCGTGCTGTTGCTGTTCTTACCCTTTTCCCTCTCTCCCTCTCTCTCTTACTTTCTTTATTTCCTTCACTCTTCTTATTCTTCGGTGACAACGCGTAGTGGTCGTTTCCGAGTATTCGAAGGAGACTCGCTTTGGAAAATTAAAAGTCACTAATGAGGCACGGCAATGCTCGTTCTGGCGGTTCGTTGCTGCTCGTTAGCTTCTTTCGACGCTTTCCTACAACTTTGACTAACTTTGTACCCGCGATGAAGAGGACGCGTTCCTTCTTTCTCCCTTCTCCCTTCTCCCTTCCGTTCGTCTGTTCAATATTCATTTTCCTGACGCCTAAGTATTGTTGCAAGAAATATTGACGTATCCTGTGCCTATGTTATATTTCTAAGGGTTAAATATGCCGGGATAATGAGATTTTAATTGCGACACCTGGCTGATTGAGATACCTGCCTCGATGATATATCATCGAATTCTGGGTCACGATATTGCATATTTGTACTGATAGAAAGCCGTTTCTAGGGCAAGAACTGTTCGCCAGGTTCATTATTACATTCCTTTTCTAATCAACAGTGTAATCAATTGCACAGTAGCTCACGGAAGGTAGTCGAGCACTGGCGTTTGAAATTCTTAACTGATGAAATATGTATATGTTAAACTGACAGGCTTTAAATAATATTGTTAGTAGCGGAGTATATAAATATTAAGATTAGGACGGGTAATTCAATGATGCATCGGTATTTTGTTGCACGCATGTGCTGAACGTCAATCATAAATGTACTTTTTCAACACCTGCATTCATCATTTTCGAAAGTTCAACCTGATATACATATTTCATTCGTTAATAGTAATTTCATGAGCCAGTGTAGCTATTTTACACTTTCACTTTAATATTTCAGATACTTTCTCTTTCTTTTCGCTAATAAAACAGTTTAATATTTCCTGTTATCAGAAAATGATTTTCCTTAAACAACAAAAGGTATTAAGATATTAAATTATGAATTATTAAAATCCAAGCTTGTCTTTCTATATTCCCTTCATAATAAATTTTTGTTGCTCAGTGAAACAGAAGGTATTGATTTTTGGCGATATCTAAAACGAAAGATTAGATTCTGTTCGTTTGACTGACATTTGCGAGGCTACGTGTGCAAAATGTGAAAATAATTATTTCCCTTCCTATAAGGTTGTTAGTCGATGTACCCATCGTATTCAACACGTATGTACCTACGTAGCGAGTGCTTAATAAAACTGTCCGTTTACCTCGTCATTACCAAGTCAATTATGTCTACTTTCCTTCCTAGTAGTCTACCATTATTTCGTCAAGTACGGTTCTTTATTGGATCCTATGATGTTTGGTTACTCAGTTACTTGGTGGCTTCGTGTTGTACGGGATTATATTATCTCTGCAGGAGTCTTAAAGAATTCACCGTGCCTGCCTCATAAGGTCACTGGTACGACCCATAAAATGTTACGTCTATGATGTAGTACAAGCTTTCGTGGAGCACATTCGCTCAAATAATAAAAGCGACATCTTGGGTGTACTCCCGATCGTGGACATATGTCCTGTTGCAATAGTTTCTCGCATTAACTCCATTATTCATTTCATTTACCTGTCATCGTTGGTTAATAATAGAAAATATTCCGAAGAGTCAGAAATTTAGTAATTAACCCTTTAATATCGATCGCGTACTTGAGAAAGGGTTGTTTAAATTGCGGTGACTGTATTTGCTGAATAAGCTTAATTTGTTTCTGAATACAGTGCGTATACTTTGAAGAGTCATCGTTTCCTTGTGGTACCAATTTTTTTCCCATTGAAACCGTGAGTTTTACGACATACGTAGGCGATATCGGTCTCAATGCACGGACGGAGGAAAAAAGGAAAGAAGGGAAACCAGCGAGCCGTTGGCATGGAGCAGCTGACGCCCTGAGTTCTTTAATTAAAACTGACCGCCCGCTTTTCTTCCTCGACCAAGCAATAACGAGATTTATTTCATAATACCTCCGAACTCGTTCACCGCGTGGACGGACGTCTGCAATTTCTTCGAAGATAGTTCTTCCTTATTTACCAAAATTTCACCCGCAATAATTCCTGTACTAATTATAGAGACAAGTACAATAATTAGAGTAAACTATGTTTATACATTGATCATCGTGAGTCTAAATCGATGGATCGGCACTCTAAATTAAATATAATTGAATAGTTAAAAGAAAATTATTAATTACCATAATTAATTATGGTGTTAATTCTGGAAAGACGAATAATAAATTTTCTTTTGATAATATATATATTCTTCTTTCATTTTAAGAGAAAAGCTTGCAACCATTCCACTATCGTCCCTTTTATTTTGTTTAGAGGCACTAATGACACTTGCATCGTTTTTATTTGAAGAACAAAGGATAATGAGCGGCTACTAAATTCAATGGAGGTACGTGTCTCGAGCAAACAATCATAAAAACAAGACACGGACGTGTTAGAGTGGTACGGGTTGTGCAGGAGGCCAATTAGAGAAAACTCGTGAGATATGTAGAAAATATTGATTTGTATAGTCGCGCGTGCCCGTGGCTAGCTCCGCGTTACAACGTCAACCCGTCGCTAGTGTCCCGACGCGGTAATCATCGGCACTATTCCTAGCTGCACAGGGAGGCTGAACTACTGCCGTACGCGTCTACTGAAATTCTTCAATTTCTCTACTTGAAATAACATACGTAGAGAATCAAAAAATGACATAACAACTAAGATTTACAATTCCCCTTCTTCAACCCTTTGCAACACAAACCCTTTATAATTTATAAAAAGAAAAAATGGAAGTTACAAAGTCATGATTACTCCCATAGTTGAAGAAAATAAAAATCTGAAATGCGAAACCTGTTTCATGAGGGTGATACTATGTTACCTCAGATTGTTCATTGGCAGCTTATACATTATCTTCTCACGTGCAAGAAAGTAAACTATTGTGTACCGAGTTGTAGGGAGGGTGGCAAAAAGATGAAAATAATGCAACCGGCAGCTGCCTTCTCCCGGGATTAAATTGTATAAAATAAGAAAAGTGATCGCGGTGGAATAACACCGACTCCCAGCGGTTGCGAACGATGCCAGGATTTTTCCTCGATTCGTTTACCATCCGGAATTGCACAAAATCTGTTTACCGGTACGGTTTACTTACGAGAAGAGACGTGCTGTTCGAGCCTGTTTCGAGGACGGCCCCAAGGAATCGATAGTAGTAGGGAGGACGTGCAATAAAACTTATTATACTTAAAGTGTATCTTGTAAAATAATGATACCACGGCGGAGAGACTGCGTTCACGTTCACGCGAATGCGCCATTTATCGGCACTTGCACCAGAGATTATCTCAACACCACGGTACAAGGGTGATGGCGTTGGTCAATTATCGTTGCCGCGCAGGAAATTTAATTGATCGTGATAAACGATCAAATTGCTGAGGAGGTGGAACTCGCTGGCCCTGGTGTATCGGTACACTTTTCTTCCTCGCATCGTCGAGTACAAAATTAATCTGAAGCACAGCGCTTAATGTACCACCGTGGACAAAGTAATCGCGAGATGCAAGAAGCCGGTGGAATTTTTTCTTCTTACGCGTTTAGAATACATAGTAGAAACGAAAAGAGGAAAAGGAGGACGTGATCTATCGTAGTTAATTAATTATAAAAATCATACGACGTGTACGAACGAAAGGTGCATGTTAATCAGCGCGAGCCCCCACGTTGGCTCAGGTCGCCCAGCTATCCGAAACGAAGATCATCATCGGAAACCGTTACGTCAACAACGAGACACGATCGAGCCGATGTATCTACTAATAATACATCGGTCAACACATCCGTTATCCTTCTTTGCTAGTTTGCATATTCATAACGGCGTATTACGATACGCCGTAAGAATGCAGAACAAGCAGCTCCGTTCGTTGCAATTATATCATAGGAGTTCTTCAAATGGGAAACGTTGCATCGGTCACTGCAGCGAGACCAGATCTCTGATCTACATCGCGAGACATTTTCACTCGACAGCGGAAGTAACGTGGCGAGACAAAGTTACGACGAGGGCGTAACTTCGCGATCGCCGGTATTGTCATACTCCATAAAAGAATGAGCGGCAACTTTCCAAGCCGGCGCAATCAAACTTTCTCTGTGCAACGATCAGTTCGACTCCGTGAAATGTATCGACCGTGAGCAAACCTGGAATTCCTTATGTATCTATCTTTCTAACTCTTCAGATCCGAGTGATTGATCACCAAGAAGAATCGTACATCGTAGGAATACAGCGAAGCAATTAAATTTCTTTAACTTAAATCGAACGTATCAAGCTGATCCACCTTGACACCAGATTACAGGTGCGATCATAAAACTTGGCACCATTTTATTCGAATGATTATCCAATCGTACGCAATGATTTCCATCGGGAAACGGGAGGAACGTTCGAAGAAAGCTCGGCAAGAAATTAGCAAAAGCCAAAAACAAGCTGTTTCCTTTACGCTCAGCTGTTCTGCGCGCAGACACGTGCGCGCGTGTTTGGCGGGGGCGACGCCAGTTGTGGTGTTAGTGCGTCGAGTCGACTCATACGAGGCGTCGTTCTATATACGTGTACCGTCGCGTCGGGACGTCCACGCGTGTGTGCATGTGTCGAGCGTGTACATGCGCGTGTGCGCCCCCGGCGTACGTGGGTTCGCACACACGCGTGGCCGCGCGCGCATCTGTCCGTGTGAAGACCCAAACGAAGGGAGGCAAGCCAGTAAGCTCAGGCGCGCCGCAGCGGCGAGAGCAGCCATTTTACTCGAATCCGAGTGGAAAACGTCGCGGTTGACGCGGCCAAGTAACGCGATCGCATCGTGCTTGTATTTTTTTTTTTTTTCTCACCCGCGGTGGACCTCGGGGTCGCACTTTTCTCGATAACGCGGAGCTCGTTTGTGAGTGCCGTGTCCAGGTGGATAGCGCGAGGACGCACGACGGCATCAGGAGTTCTGGTGACAGGAGAACGTAGTTCCGCTGGGTGCACGTGTGCCACGGGGAGACAAGTGAGAGAACCGGTGAGGAAACGTGAGAGGGAGCCAGAGAGCAGTCACTCTTTCCGTCTTCGTCGGCGCTTCGCTCTTGGTCCGTGTCGATTTCCCTCTCTCTTTCTCTCTTTCGTTCTATTTGTGTGTGTATGTGTGTGTGTGTGTGTCCCTCTCTCTTTCTCTCTCGCTCCCTCTCTCTGTCTTCCCACGCCTCTCTTACCTGTGTAGGTAACACGGGATCGCATCGAGAAACGTGGCCACGCGAGTGTGGGCGATCGGTAGGGTGATAGAAAGAGAGAGAGAGGAAACGAGGGAGCGTAGCACGAGGTGAGGCCATTCGTTCTGCGCAGGACCGTTTAAATTCGCCGCCTGCTTTGCATACCACGTTTTCGCCAGCCCTACTCCGCCACCATATTCCTACCCCCTGCTCGCCCCCATCCGTCGGCACACACCACCCCTTTCGTTCCTCGCTTCCCGCCGATGTCTGCTCGTTTCGCGACCCGCCCTTCGCGATTTTCCGCGACCAACCCCTACGAGCCTTTTCGCGTATTTTGCTTTTCCGACATTGCTCCTCGCGACGTCGTTACTTTTCTGATTTTTCACGAAAATCGCAATTAACCTTGCAGGAAAAATGAATTAATCGCGAGAAATATAAAGAATTTCTATTTGGTACCACACTTTCGCACTTCGACGATGTCTCGGTTTCGTTTTCTTTCGTAATTCGTATTAAAGCTAAATTGGCCTGGAAGAAAAGTTCCGTTTAATGAAAATTTGAAAAAGTATATTAGTTTATCTACGAGTAGATAACATTGACTTAGATTCTTACGATTGTGGATGATCAGAGGTTTCTTGAAGGCAACGTGGGTGAAATGAAATGATCGTATAATTAATTTTAGAAAATCTTAATTTAACCGAGAGATAATGGGTGACGGTCTGGCGGCAATCATTTGCACGGAATTATATACATAAAATTGCGAATCCTCTGATGATCTCACAGATTTACTGCGCGGATTGCTAATTATACGTGTACAGTTGTATACGTAGATGCTCAAAACTCACTGGCTGTACTGCAGCGTTAATGCTGTCTCACGTAATGAGCGACTTGGCTCCAACGGACGCATATTTTCTTTTACGATGCCTAAATATAATCTTAACGATGTTCTTATGGCCTAGAACAGTCGTTGCTTCGGGAAATCCGAAATTCTGCGATGCCTCGATTCACCACTTTGATCCGATCCGGTTGCGTCCCGACAAATATTCCCTTCAGTCACCTTCCTCATTTACGCGCATATCTTATTTGTAAATGTGTTTGTACGTTCGCTTGATCGTGTCTATTGTTATGTACGCTCTATCTTCTCGAAACATGCGAATCTTTGCACTGTAACGACGATTGAATTTCATCATTCTGCATTTGAAATGTTGGAGGAATGGAAAATTTACGATTTTCACTTGGACAGTGAAAGAGCAGTTGCATGTTTTCGGACAGATTACTTATGTACGTTGTTTTATGTTGCTTCGCAAGAATTCGCTAATTGGACCGCAGTATGTCTGACTATATATTAGAATATCTACTTAACATTGTGTCAGTTTTGATTTTTGTACATTTTTATTTGCAAATAAAATTTCTTTAAATTGCCTGATTTGTACAGTGTGTTTATCAGTTTATTTGACCCACCTTTACCTTATTGTTTTCGCGTTATATCCCGTTTCGCCTTACCAAGCGAATACATATTTTTGCTGATATTTTTCCATCGGCGAGCGGAAGCAAGTGGAAGTTTTTAGCGTGACGCACAATTATAATCCATCCCGTGCTCACTTTTGAATATTTAATGCGTGTAGAATGAAGAAAAATAAGAATTTGCTATTCTTGTCGCGGTCACATGAAAACGTATCACGTACAAGAAACCGGATTCCGTATTAATAATAATCCAAAGAGAAATTAAGTTCACTTGGTGTTTTTCCTCGAACCCGGGGCCTAGACCGAATTATCGTTTTATCCGCGTTTCGCCGGCATTTTCTAGTCGTTCCTCTTTTTCCTACACCCGTCACGATTAAGGATCGAAGTCACGTACAGCCGAGCCGTCTGTCGATCGCTCAACGATCGTCACGTGTCAGCCGATTTTCCCATAAAACCTGTGGAACGACTTTCGATCGATACCAGCCAACGATTATTATCCGCGTGCTCGGCGATCTTCTGCGGCATCGAGCCTCGATCTTTTCACGATCGCGTTAGATCGTGCTACCTCGCGAACCTGCGATTATCTTCACTACTTTAGATCGCGTTACGAAAAACTCACGCTCCTGCGTTCGATCGCTGTTCCTTGTTGGCCAAGTGTCTTTTCTTTTTCATTTTTTTTTTTCTAATTTACTGTCGACGCGATTGCTATCAGAGGAGTTGGGAAAAATTCTGAAAGTGAATTGAATTTTCTAGTAATAGAGAAAATAGAATCTTTAAAATTTAGAAAATGGAAATAAAAAAGGGTTACGAATTATATTTTAATTGTTGCCATCTCAGCGACTTGTCATTTAAAGGTTGAAGGAGGATGTAACAGAGTGTCTAAGTATTTTTTACAATATTTTCAATTTCAGGAAGTAGCAGGATAACCTAACAGAAGTACTCGCGATCGAAATTTACGATGTGAATTATTTGACCATCAACCGAAGGAACATTAGCCCCATGGTTTTAGCATCAATTAGCGCGCGATTGTGTTTCTTTATCGCGCGTCCATTACAGTTCTCCGAACTGTCGCAATTTTTGCTGACGAAACAGCTCGTCCACTTTTCTCTTTAATTGTCGTAGGAGCTCGACGAGGAACTTTCCTTTTTTTTTTCTCTCTCCTCGTGCCTCGCAGTGACATTTGCGTGTAGCCGAACGGGGATACGTTCGCATCGACACGCTAGACGACAATTAACTCGACAAACCGTGCAACCGTCGTCCTCTCGCCCTTCCATCATTGTATCGGGTCCCTTTCTTGCAACCAAAGAGGGTGTAAACCCGTCATTATTCTGATTATTTTTCCATGCCAGCTAATCACAAGCTGTCACTTGTATCATTGTTTCACTGTGTATCATTACTCCTTTTTTTCTTTCTCCCTCTCTTTCCACCCCCTGCTTTTCGACAACGTTTCGCCAGCCAACGTTCTCTTTTAGGCACCCCAGTTTCGATCATTTGTCGCGAGTCATTTGATCCCACGCCGTTGATTCACAGTATAAAAGAGACTCCATTAAAGGGTTGAAAGTTAATCGTAGAAATATTCCTGTATCCTTCAACGAGATATTTCAAAAAGTAATTTACCAAGACGTTGGGTTATATAAAATTAGGTCAATGCGAGGCAGCTGTAATTTTCTAATCCTGAGCGAAGAGTCAAATTTAACTAGGAAAGCAAACAATGATTTCTGCAATGTTTATAATAACAACAAGTTTGCGTTTCGAAACATTAGAAGGTATCGGTTGGACGTAGGTAAAGTGATAAAAGCGGTGCCAAGATGAGCGATAAGTCTCGCCGCGAAATAAAGGGAAAAGGGGCGGGGGACGGTTGAGAGAGGAAGATGCATACATCAGGCGCGAAAGAGATAGTAAAATATAAAATAGCGGGCGACGTGTACTGGTTAGACTATATGTTCTAATTTTAGGCGATTGCCTTGCTCCCTCACCCGAGGATTATAATTAGATACAAAAATACCCGACCGCCACCCACCCACCGAACCGACAAGTCGGCATGTCGAGCGAAAGCGCGGGTGTGTTCACAGATTTCGGTTCCGAAAGCTTGCTGAAGCGCCATTCGCCTTGTCGTTCTCGCGTTCGTCGTTTTACTTTTGATCGTTCCCGGCGTCCGAGCAGCCTCGGCTCGAGAATCATCAGGGAAAACGGTGTTTTGCTCTACTTCGTCTCGTCTGATTTATTATTGAACTTGCAAACACCGCTGACTAATTGTTAATCTCGGATAATTGATAAGAGTGGACAGACAAATGATTTACACTTTCTGTTCCATGATGTTATTTTATAACTATGGTGTTTGTTTGAAGAATACGTTTTCACTGATATAATTAACAATTGTAGTATAATTTTAATACACTAAAATAATTGAAGAAAAACTAAAAGAAAAGATAATTTTGAGTAGTTAACATTGTGGGTTGAACGACATTAATGAAGTTTTAATGTAAGAAACGTTACGATCAGTTTCTTAGAAGCTATTGATTGATTGGTAGAATCTAGTCTAGTTCTTAAGAAACAACTATGTATTGAGCGAAGTGGTGGCCGTAGTTATTCACAAGTTGCGTAAATAATTAATTAACATGACTAGAAAGGATTCAAAGTACGTTGCAGCTGCTATCGGTGTACGTTCACTCACCCCTCGTAGGGACTAGTTTAATATGAAACAGCGAGGCTCGTTTAGGAAAGCAGAGGGGGTAGCTACCCCTAATGCAGGGGAGGTAATTATTATACGAACCAATCGATACTTCGATGAACGACTCAGTTCTTCGTCGAAGGAAAAAAGCACGTTAAGCTCCTTTCATCGAGTCGATTACGTTCCCAAGCGAAAATACTATTTTATTCTTTCGGAAAATTAAATTTTTATCGAATTAACGTGATCAGAAATGCTATATTAATACGTATTACGTTATTTTTAGCAGGCAATATTTTATTTCCAACAGAAGGTTTATTTTTTTCTAAAAATTCATGATTCTCGAAGATATTTAAATATTACTTTCAAACTTGAAATTAATTACTTTTAATAATTATTTTCTGAAATATGCTGCTATTTGAAATATCGTTCCTTCAACTGAAACTAAAATTAAAACGACTAGAAATATCATATCGCAATTAAGCACATTAATACCCTTATTCGCGTGTTGTTAAAATTAGAACAAGAGTACTGCAAATTAGAACACTTTTAAATGTAATTTGCAATCCACTATGTAACTGAAGATTTAAACATTTCTGCTCACTGTTGCTTTGGACTAGCGGAGTTATTAGTAACACCAATAATTACCAATTATTTTTAAATGCCAAGAAAGCAGAGTTAATTTCGGTACGTGAGCTCATGCTCTCCCACGCTGGCGTTTCGGATGCATGCACAATGCTTAAATATGTGTCGGCCTGCTGATATTGCGGATACCATTTAGATAATGCTTTATAATTTACAAAAATCGTATGCTACCGTTTTTTAACAGAACGCGACCGTTGTCAGTTAGTCGATCTCTTAGTTTCGTCTCGAGTGAAATATTCTTTTTAATACGCACGATATTGTCAAAATATTGTCCACGCACGTAGATATGCTTTTTAAGTTGGGTTTGTTACAATACCGAGTCGGACGGTCCCACAGAGCTGGTTGATTGTCGGTTAAAAGATCAGCGAACTGTGACAGGGACGTTTCTCTCTGGCGGGCTCATACGCGTACCGGTGACACACGAGGACGAAGAAACAGAAGTAGATACACGAGGAGGAGGAGGTCAGAGGAGTAAGGGGGTGTACCATGAGGAATCATGGTCTCTAATTTTTACGGTGTAGCCACATACACGCGTTCTTCTGTCCCCGTATTTACAAGTACAACTAGCCGGTCATTAAATCCGATAATTAATCACAATCGTCTCTATTAACGGGGAAGGCTTAATTGCTGTTATCCACGCCGTACTCCGCTAGGAAAGGGGTGGCGTAAGGAGAAGGAGAAGGCGGAGGTGGGACCGGCCCAGGATGTGACTGAAGAATGGGTCCGTCGATCGTTCACCCGTCTTTCCTTCTCTTCGTGACAGATAGCTGTCTTTCGTTAGCTTCTGTGCGAAACGAACGGCACAATTTTATTTCTATTCAATTTTTCCCACGTTCAAAGGATTTCTTCGAATTGCTTCTTTTTTTATAAAAATAAATTAATATAACTTCGAATCGCGTAGCCCTTGGACTCGAAACGAATTCGACAAAATCAGAGAAAGAATATTTTATGAAATCTGTGAGAAATGAAATTTCACGCAATGCACGAAATCTAATGACACGAGGCAAAAGGTATTACGGGTACAGTTTGACGGGTGGAAGCTACTTTCTATGTTTACGTCCACGTAACATTGACGAGGTAACGTCGAAGTTCCACGTTTCCAAAGGAATATGGCTACCACCGGGGCAGCATATAGCCACGTACACGTACGTATTTCCAGACGCTGGTGAAACCCAGCACGAATACCCGGGAAACTCTCACACCGACAGCAATGCCTCGTACCCGGCCATCTACTTACTTTAGTGGTCAGCGCGGAAGAAAAGAATTAGCTAGACGGGGGCGCGTCTCATCTAGGTCACCCACACCGCTTACCAGCACGGCCGACACATACGTATCACACACACGGTGTACACATACCCGAGGAGCCTCATTACGGTGCCACGGTGGCGAGGGGGTGTGCAGCAAAAGAGGCGAGCGTTAATTAAGAACAGACTCACCACCCTCTAAGTAAGGAGCACTGACCAACCTTCTCTCCCTTCTTCCTCACGACCAGCTTACTTCCTTCCTTCGGGTACCTTGCACTTCTACGTTGCTTCATGGCCGCTCGTACCGTCCTCTCACACCCTTTTCAGTCTTCATTCTGAAAGAGGAAAAGCCGAGGATTGTATAAGAAGACGGAAAATTAGAGAAATACAGGAAATGTGTAAAGAAGGAATCGAAGGTAGATGGGATAGGATAGGATTAAAAATGTCAGACCGGAGGAGAATTAGTAAGATCGTGTGATATATTGTACTGGTTCGTTCATTTTTGTTAAGGGTTGCTTTACTTATTCTGAAATACTTTTTACTTATTTCCTTCTCTAAATAATTTAACATCAGTGTTAGAATTAGTATGGGGTTAACTAGTTATTGATAAAAGAGTTAAGTACCGTAAACAATTTCAGGGTATATAAATTTGTCAACCTTTCTTCGAGTACCATTTTTCATTTAACCCATTTGTTCATCGACGAAGAGGAAAGATTCGAGTGTCGCACCTTCGTCAGCTTTCGAATCACGATGAAACATAGTGGAACGATGATCAGTCGATCTCATCGTGACGACACAGGGGCACACATGTTGCGAATGTCGCACAATAACAGCTCCTCTTAAGCCAAAAAAAAAAGTCACCCAACTGTTCATCCCCTTCTGAGCGTTATAAGCTCTCGCGACCAGGGGTGAGCCGTGCCTGATTGTTTCCAACAGGTTTGCCATCTTTTGTTTCAGTCCGTTCTCATGCGCGCCAGAACTGGTCATTGCTCGAACCCTAAAAACGGTTGAACAATGACCTTCGTGGCCGTTACATTGCATTGCAATAACGACCCCTATTTCCCAGAGTACCGAGAGAGTAATTTTCGATAGGATGGGAATTCATTTCAAACTGTCAACGCCGTTTAATCGACGATTTCGAACGATTTCGACGGCTTCTTCTGTCATTGTTCGAACTTACACGGGGATACATCGACCGTGTAATTTAACGTCACAGCTTTTCCAATCGTCGATTTCCCTTTTAAAATTTATTTTTCTCATAAGCGACCTTAATGAAAGGATTACGCTTGAAATCTGACTTGATAATCCAGGGGTTAAAAAATAAATTTCGAACATCATGGATAGTTGATTTAATCGTGTATCTTGCTACGTACGGCTACTTCTGTTACGGTGATCAACGTGTTAATTGTGCACTTTCATTTGTTCACCGCAAAAGGGAACTTGATGGAGCAAAAGGTTCTGGCTTAGGAAAGTAGCGAAAGCCTATAGTAGACACTTCCCTTATGTAATTGTTCGTCTCATCAATGGAACTTACACATTCTGATGGACAGCTGGTTTCGCCTGTATTTATTTACATGGGAATCGAGTGAAATGACGTTAACTGCTGTCTGGTAATCGCGTTGACTTAAACGATGTTCTAGCGTCATAGCTGTTACGATAAACATTGATTCATATGTATGACATGAAATTTATGTAGAATAAAAAATATGTTTGTACCCATATAATGAAATGCACCCTACACGACATAGGCGTCCTCGCTTCAGAGTTTTATTAATATTTTGTTATAGATTCTGTCTTTCGCTGTCACACGAAGTGATATGAAAAATTCCAAATTCTCAGTTAATTAATGACAATTAAGTGTCAGATTGAAAAGCAGCAAGTATCGTTGAAGTAAATAGACAAATCCGAAAAATTAAACAAACGCCTTACTGACATGCTGATCTTTCGGCATAGAGAGGCATCTCTGGATTCAACCCTGTCGCTGAAGACAAGGAAGATAGAACGAAGAAACGAAGGCTACTCCCTTCTTACAAGGCCACGTTCAGGAAGATAAGAAAGGCCAGAGGGAGAAAATCAAAGAGTAAAAGGGATGAGAAGAGACTTGGCAATCCGAATGAACGAACTACACCGCATACAGGGTCTTAGCAGGACTTAACGAATATTGCCGTCGATATCCAGAAGCCCCCTATACGACGCTTCTCATCCCGCCATCGAACTTTCTTTTGTCCTTTCCCTGAAACGCGTTACCGAGGAGGTTCGCTGATCGATTCCGAGGTTGGTCAAGTTAATTTAACGCGCACGTTAATTTGTTACCATGGATTTCGTATTCGAGGCAATTCTGCTCGCCTACTGATTCGATATTTCGCTTTACTCCCTCCCTTCACGTTTAACCCGTCTAAAATATTCAAGAATAGAATAATTTGAGGTAAAGAAATTCTTCGTCCAATCGCTGCAGGAAGTATACACTCCATGTCCTTATATCTCATTTCAACGCTGATTCGATTGTATTTGAAATAATTGTAATTATAGGGAAAGGGTTGAACTTATGTCCATAAGTCAATTTCCAATTTTCCTACTTAGAGTTCTTAAATTAAATCTCTGCGCCTCTAACAGGAAACTTGATATAAATTCGTTGATCCCTTAAATTGAACCTCTGATTGCTTCATATTTTCTCTCTTTATTCCAATTGGTCATGCCCGATGATTAATGTCCTAAGATTACAAATAAATTGCTGAAATGTATGAGGCATTAAAAAAAGTGATGAAAAAAACTGAAAAAATTAGCAAAAAAATACGCGGTGGAGCGTAGACTCAAGGAGGATTACATCGAATTACCGGGAATGAGGACAATAAAACATCTCAGTTTCGTGTTGAACAGAAACGAAGGCTATCAGTTACTTCGTTACGCCACTGTTTTCTCCTGCATACGGTAGACGAAGAGATTCCAAGTGAGAAAGTTGAAAGGAGTCGGACGACAAGGCAGATAAATTAGTGCTAGTAATGAAGACTGAGTCCGATGTCTGATTAAACAAACACAGGGAAACACAAATAAGTAAGAAGGACGGGAACGGGAAAAGGAGAAGCGTTAAAAAGGGGGAAAAAAAGGAATAGAAGAAAAGGAGTAACGCGAGGCAGGAGAAAGATAGAGAACGAGGTGGAAGATGAAGAATCTCTGAGTCTTCAGACGTTAAAGTTTTATTTTGCCTCTAATTAACTAAAGTAGCTTAGTAGTACGTTTAAAGACGTTGCTACTTATCCGTTTTCCTCTTTTTTATTTTTTTTTTACTCTTCTTCCATCTCTCGCACCTTTTCTCATTTATCTTGTTTTTTAGCCTATTCTCGTATCCACGTACCGGTGTTCGTTCCCGGAGACGAGCCCATCGTGGCTTCGTAGAATGTTCGTTGTTTCATTTTCGTCGCACGTCCTCAAAATGAAAATGTATGAGCGCGTATAATACATAGAGAATAGTTTTGACCGGGCCGGTTAGCGGAGCATGAATCTCATCGAGTCACTCAAGGCTGAAGCTCTCGAAATTACGCGGGATGAATTAAAAATAGCGGTCACTAAATCGTGAAAACAAAATTCACCTGGATTTATGGCCGCTTTTTGAGACTTCCAGTCACGAGCTATTAGTCGTAGCCGTTTGCGAAAAATACCGAAAATAATCATCGGACGTATAGCTCGTTGGCTGACTGCTAACAGGTTTAGATATACAATTTTTTTTCTACTTTCATTTCTTTTTTTTTTTTGAAAAACTTATAAATTTGATTATACCGAAATACTCGACTGAAACTATTAAAAGATCCCTATTGGTTTGTTACCAGGGAGATCGTCGCGATTCGAAGTGCACCACTGTCGTTGAGCTGATACCAAAAATAATTAGGGTACCTAATAATCATTTTGAAGTGAAAAATGATGGATAAAATTCTGCGAACTCATTAAATATAATCATACACAGGTCCTGTTATACAGGTAAACCACCCCTAAAGATGATTACAAGCATCCAAAAGGTCGCCTTAATTTCACGGAGGGAGGGAAAAGTTAAGAAAAGAAAAGAAGGCACCAGGTGGTCGTTGGACGATGCTCGCCATCGGACAGTATCGCGGTGGCCGCGAGTCAATTTATTTATAATCCTTGCTTTTTTTTTTAACTGCCCGCCAGAGAAGAATTAGCGTCTGCGGATACTGCGCAGCCAAGTCGATCCAGGACGATGAGAACGGCGCTAGGTGAAAAAATAAGCGGACGATAATAATTATTATCAAGCGAAGCCAGATCATGGCTGCGCCGGAGGTGGAGAAAAAAGATACGAATCCATGACGCTGGGCTGCCAGGCAAGGACGTTCAAGTTTAAACGAAAATAAAAATTCCTTCTCCGATACTAATTATAGAATACGCTCATCGAGCAACTGCTGCTTGAATTATATCGATACATGTACGCCAACGAATTATACCGGGTGTCTAGACCAATTTCCTAGTTCCCTTAAAAAAAAAAAGATTAATGATCTGATTTAAACGCGATAAATTTCGAGCTATAAAGTTTGAATTTCCAACTTCAGGATGACGGTCTTGAAAGGGGGTGCAAGGTGTTTTCTATGGATAACCGCCATCGTTAGATGTAATAGCGATTTTTAATAAATGATGACAAATGATTTAATATCCACAGCGTCGGATAATTAATTAATATTAAATAGTAAGCTAAAATTGATAATCTCTCCTTCTTTGCCTTATTGAAATGCCCTTATGTATCAGTATGCTTGAATTGCTTGAAAATATGCAAATATCTTTCTTCTTCAATTTTGATTGCATTTACAAATCATCACGATTTTTGTCTGTTTTTCAGATTTACGTTGAAAATGTGACACCGATGGAAACACGAAGAATGAAGACCCTGGTACAAATTCCGGAACGGTGAGTCAGTGATTAATTAACGGCACCGTTCTTTGTTCGGCCTAGCAATTATTTGACTTGACAATCGAAGCAATTATCCATCGTAGTGGCACACCTATCTGGGTACATACGTTGACTTATCTTTCTCCAAGAATGGGTGTAGGCTGTGTTGTGCTACTAAAATGCTCACGTATCAGGTGGTAACCATCGATGATCATTGATCATTGTCAGTTAAATATATATCGAACAAAATTGTTAATGCGATATTCCTGTTGATCGTCTTGCAACATATTTTCCGAGAAGGTATCATGTATGTCCAATTAGTAATTGAAAGGGTTCGAATATTTCTGCCCTATTTCTCTATCTTCTGATTTAATTGAAGAGCAATCAATTATAATTATAGTCACCTAAATTTCGAAGAATTTACAAACCCTATAGAGTAATCAATAGAATTGGTAATAGCGATCGAAGGAGGGTTGGCGAGAAATGAAAAAGATTCGATGGTACCCCGGCAAAATATGAAGGCGCGCATCGAAGGAGGCCCCCCTTTAACCCGTTGTAGCCTGAAGCGACGCGGAATCACTCAGAGCAGCGCCGGCCGTTACTTCATTTTTGCGGAGCGTTTACAACGTCCTGTCCACTCGCGTGGCATCGTTGCTGGCATTTCGATGCATAATAAACGAGCGGTTTAGCCCTGCACCGTGTCTCACACCTCTGGTCCCATCTTTCTACGAGTAAAAAAGGGGGATGCACCCCCTCCAATCTCTATTCCTCACAGCCGACCACCGTCCTCTTCCTCCTTTCGACTTGCCACGGTAAACAGGCCACGCTGTCTCTCTTTCGTAGACTTTCTTCTATGAGACTCGCATAACGAGATGCGAGAGCGAGAAGAAGCTATCGTTGAACGAACTGTGAAGAGCAAGCGACTCTAACGAAAGGAAATCCGATTTGCACACCGTGCCCGGGTCTCTTCCGCTCTTTTTCAAACGCGTGCCCGGCCGCTGCTCTATACACGCCCGGGACGATACGACAGACACGGCTTGGTAGTTTTCATGGAAATTCGTTTGCTGCTTGTTACGTGACACGGACGTTTTCCTTTGCTAGATTTTTCCTTAATATATCGCGACGGACAACTATCCGAATGATTATAGCCGCTTCCCGTGAAAAAGTTCACTGAGTACTCGGAGAAAAACAGCAAAGCTTTTATAGTTAGATATTCTTATGGTTATTGGTACTTGAGTTGGAATAGGTTAATAACACTTTGTATAATTAAATGTAATGATTATGATTACTACCATGATTATAGTAACGGTTATGGCGATTCATAACTATCGTTCTAGAATCACAAATTATCAGCCAGCTCGTCGGATGTAACGTTAATAACAATTCAATATTTTTATTTTTAAAGGTGTCATATATGACGTGATACATTGAATATTTGAAGCGTCAACTAGATAAATTAAAATTAGAACATTTGATATTTAGTAGTTTTATGTACGTTTGTCACATGAAACATATTTAAAACTATCGATCGAAAATCGATGCCACCTGCAGGACGCATTTGAAAAAAAAAAAAAAAACTAGAACCGGCGCGCATCGGAGCGATTATTTGCGCCGCGCGACGATAATGGATACGGAAAGGCGGTTTGAATCCGGCCGAATGGGCGTATGAATGGTCACCGTTTAGCGTAATTATTGGCACATTGTCTACGGCACAATACCGGGTGCGAAATTGGCATGCAAAAATCGGATGCGATCCTATTGTCCACCATTGTACGATTCATGGCTGCGTGGCAGCTTCCCCGAGCTCTCTAGTTTTCGAATATCTCGTCGCCAATACTACCGATTCGTTCGCCAATCGAATTTAGTTCAAACGTCATCGAAAGAAATTTGCGTTTCGCCTATTACGTGGTTTTGCAACTTTTTTTTTATATTGCGACACTGCAATCATTCGGTCATTCAACTACCAAAGGGATAAGAACAAATGACGTATGACAATTAGTAGAAACAATTTGCTTAGGGCAATTGACCCTTTTCCTAAAAAAAGTAGAAAATGTTGCGTTTCTTACGTAATAAATTATAATTCTATTCGGAACAAAAAGTATTCGAGTGCAGTATTTGTATTATATTTCTTACTTTTTTTAGGAAAAAGTACCTGTTTTGAGAAAATAATATTAATTTCCGATTTCTTCCCTAACAAAGCATCCCCATACAAGCTTGTTTTCGTTATACTTTCTTTGATCTGGCCGCTCCTCAATGGAAACAGGTGACTTGTATTATACATATTGGAGCATCTAGAGGAGGGAGGGCAATCCCTAAGAGCAACGAGATACATTGTACCCCAAACAAACGTAGACGGTATGTTGTTTGAGATGTTTAAGCAAGTGACATGATACACCATCTTAAGCAGGTGGCACAATATGACAAATGTCAAACGTCCCACACGCGCTGTTCAACCTGCTTAAGCATTTCAAGTGCACACCGTCTTTGTTCGATTCTCCTGGTTGCCTCGAAGCCCGTTCCTATTTTAGAGAAACAATCAATATATTATGACTAGTTTGCGTGCAACCAAATTTTCCAATATGCATATACATTAATAATAGGGCCTTCTTTCTCTAGATTCCTTAAGAAAACCTATGATATTTATCACTGTACGCGTTATATATTAGAAAAATTCATTCTAAAATTATCACGAAACATAATCTTGCTATTCACTGCGACTATCACGTCATCTTCTATCCAGGAATTAAGTGCATTACGGTATCAACGCTAATGCGAAAATAAACGTGGCATGAACATCCTTCAGTGATTAAGCGTTTCCTATAAATTAACAGCGACTCACATTTTCATCCCATTTTCTACAGTTTTAAGTAGTACGTGCCGATCTCTGGCAACGATGACATCGATGCCATTGTTTCGAGGTGAAAGTTCACGATCGTTTGTAATTGCGTTGCGAACACGGTCTCGCTAAGGAGAATTCTAAGCCAAGCAAACCGAAAACTAAATTTGTAGAGACTAGAAAGGTTGGGCCAAGAATTTGGTTGGTTATTAAGTAAAGGACGTCTGCACGATTCTAACTCCTCCGAACGGAAGAACCGCGGGCTTTTTGTGCGGTCAGATTGGCGGCCATTATGTCCCGAAATTGGGCCTTAATTGTGCCAGCGGTAATGAGTCGGGTTGCTCTAATGCAACGGCACCAATCACCACCACATATAGTATCTTAAAACATAGCTTCGGTGTATTCTAACGGGTGCTCGGTTCATAAAAGTTTCACCATTCAAGATGATTAGAAAGTATGTTATATCTTTCATTACTAAATCCCATAATGCGTTCTTGAAAACGTGTCACTATTGTTTCTTTATTAAAAATATGAAGAATTTACTGTAAGATTAAACGTAGAAATTGAGAAAGAATTGAATATTATCATTATCAACCCTCGAATGGCGGAGCTAAATCTTTACTGATGGAAGCTATAATTTATAGTTTAAATTTTGGAATTTTATAGCATTTATTTAGATAACATATGGCATTATTTTATTTGAAAATTTGAAGCCTTGTAAGTCTAGGTTACGATTGACCCGACTATCATAGTTGAAGGGTTATTTCAGGGAGGGCACCCGGTATAGAATAGAGAGTAGTAGGGAATACTATGTGGCGACGTAGCATTATTTAATTGCTCTTCCGTTGTTTCGTCGTCGCCAGATAATTTGTGTACCTGGCGGCGATTTTAGTTCCTCCTCTATTTCCCCTGCTCTTCTGACCGTGACCAGGCTCTCTCTTCGTCTCCTAGCGATCATCTCTATCCCTCTGAAGGTCTTGACCGTTTCAGGTGTCTCGCTTCCACCGATCTATCGTTTCGATGTGTAAGTTTCCTCGTTGCTAGTGGCCGGCACAGGGGAAAGCAAAAGAGCAAAGCTAGCGATAGTAAGGACGAGAAGGATAGGTTGACCGGTCGGCCTACTCCTAATTGCGCGTAATTACCTATGGAGGCCAATTAGCTCGGATTGGTTGGACGGATGATCCGCGACTAGCCTAAGGACTCAAACTCCGTCAGAACCTCTAGCCTCCTTCGGTAAACTCACGCGAAAGTGACTAGGAATCGTCCTCGCTTCCAGAATCTTTACTTCTACCTTTCATTTTCCTATATGCAAAATGCGAGGAGCAATTACCATAATCAATCATGCGAGGTCTTGCGGGGAAATAACTTGAAATTGAAGTGTAGCATCGGTACTAGTAATTAGAAAGGTACCATTTTAAATTACCAAGTATGCGATAACCTCTCGAGAAGCTATCGAATTCGATTTACTTTTTGGAAAAAGAAATTAACATTTATAGATAATCGATGAAACGTTAAGCTAAAAAATTCTGAAATTCTTTTACTCTTGGATCTATGAATATTGGAATGCTACCGATGAATATTATAACTATGTAGCTGCGCTTATAACTGTAAAAATGTTATTAATTTTGTAGAAATAAATAAGTTGGAACAACTCGTTAAACTAGCCGCGTAAATACCTACGAACCAGACCATAGGGAAGAAGTTTCTTAATCTTCTGATTCTCGAGATTGTAATATTAGCAGGATCTCTGATCGTAATGTTCCCACGTTCCGGTTGCCTTTTTCTCTTCATATCACAGAACAACTTAATGGCGGTATCGATGTTTTGTGCGTTTCAATGTTACGAACCGTTTACCGCGGTGATGCACTGTAATTACGTGCCTCTAATTACGCGCGCAACACTGTCCCCTCTAGTTTATTTGTTGTGCCGTTTCCCAGAGCATCGGGACTTATACACCTCAGGCGTTTGCAGCTCGAACTCTGATCATAAATAATCGCACGCACATTCATACCCGTGCAGGCATATACCCTAATGAGCAATTAACAGTTGAGTTTAACTTTAAGCTATCTAGGATCTTATTTCTTAGATGTTGAATAGCCACGATTTACTTGTCCTATTGTTTCTATTTGGATTTCGAGAACAAGAATAGATTTAATTAATTAATATCATTTCTCAATGTCAAACTTAGATGCAAAGTGTAATTTAGTCTTAACGAGTTATGTTTGTACACGATTATGTAATTTATGAACTTAACGTTTATTGTGATATAAAAATAATTTATGTGTTCACATACTGTTCTGCTATCAGAGAATTTCCAAAGATAACAATTAATTATTTCAAGTAGAGGTGTATAGAAGTTCCCACGATTTTTAGAAGAATTTTCTTTGTTATTATTTTATAGGTAATAAAATGTTTTGTAAGGAATTTATACAACTGCATGAATAAAGAAGAGTTAGGTTAGATTGACCCAATAACTGACCGTAAGGGCTATCAAGGTTTGTTAGATATTTAAAAAATATGAAAAAGTTAGAGAAAATACATTTTGTGATAACTGATAAAAAATCATATAAGTAAATTACTAACAATTGAAAAACTTTAACTTATACTACAATCTGTTTGAACTATCTCGTCCATCTTTTATATTTTACGTCAGTAGAATATAAATAAGTTAGAAATATATTGGTGAAATAAAAACCATATTTGAAATTAACAAAACCATCCCCGCTGTTAAAATTGAAAAGATGTTAAATTTTAAGATAAAACGCAGAGTAACGTAATAATTTCGTTACTGAAAAATGCTCCGTTCAGAATCTGTATCATACTCAACATGTTGCGCATTTGCACATACATTTATGTATGTACGCGGGAAAAAATTAAAATATACAGTGGCTATATATGGAGAATAGAAGTAATGAGATTACCAATTGTATCAAACGAATGATTTAAGAAATACTTTTTAAATCGTTTAAAAAAATAGAATCCGCGTATTTTTGTAATATATCATTCAGAATATGTGACATGACCATAACCTCACAATAGTATTATTGCGTATTTCGTTTGAACATTTGCATATAATTATATCTTGAATTATTAAAAACTATTAGGGTACAATATTAAATAACTCACCATCAGAAGATTGTGACATATTTAAGCAGAGGAGCAAGTTTTTCACTGTTTATAACTCACAATAAACGACAAGACAGGCTAGGACGCGCACTAATACATACTGTAAAAATTACCGTGCCTCCCTCTCCCCGCCCGCGAGCAGTTGTGTTCGTCGGTCGGATTAGACGGACAGTGGCGTTAACTAGTTCAAACATTTTGATCGAATATAATAAAATTCTAGATCATAGTTAGCTTCTGGAGAGACAAAAATTCCAGAATCCTTGTTCGTTCAGAGTACTGCTCTGCTGAAGGCCCACTTGACCCGCAAGAAAATGCTTCAAATATTCATGTCAAGCGATGTACATACGTGAAATAATACGTTTCTCTCGAAAGTAGGAAAAGCATATATTTATCTGGTCTTTTCATAAGCCGATTCAACTGTTGTTCCGTATCCACTTTTCAAGATTCGAATCCTCAGGGACTCGAAACGCAAAGCCGAAACGGATGCGAAGATGGAAGAAGGATAGAGGAACATGGAATATGCGAAAAGAGAAAATTGTCGTAGCGAGGGTGAGAAGAGGAGAGGTGGCTTCCATCGAAGGACCTCGGCAACAGGACAATTCGTCATTAGTAAACAAATAGTTTAGCGACCGGTCGGGTCAGACCTACATAAACTAAACAACAATGAGGCCCAGGATAGAAAGAAATACCGACTCGCTACCCTTCGAGGTTCGCACACCTGGCTTCACCTTCGTAGGAGTTTACCTGCACGAGTGGGTGCAGAAGAGATCAGGGCCGTACGTACTCGGCCCACTATCACGATACCACCACCAATCACATTTCTTTATAAAAATTTATGTTTCAAACTTAATTATCTCTTGTGATCTACCCCCACTCTGTATTATCATCATTTCTTATAAAAAATAAATTCAGAAATCACCAAATTTTCTTCTATAATTTTTTCATTTTACTTCTGCCAATGTTTTACACACTTTTTAATTTGTTGGAATTTTTAGGATCAAACGAATAAAGTGATATGTATTTATAAAAGTATGATATTCTTCTTCAGGAATGTTGTGAGGGGGGTATCTTGGAATATAAACACGTTCCTGATCGTTTGGAGATTCTACTTCGACGAATATCTCCTCACCTGACCGAAACTGATCGGTGTTAAAAAGAATTTCTCGCATTCATTCGTCACCTCAAATTTCAGGATACGAATCACGCCAGGGACATCTTCGAAACTGTAGAAAAGAAAAGGGCGTAACCAAGCTGCAACGTGGTTTAATCTGGGGATGGTAGAGTAGAAAGTCTTTCATTTGGAAATTTAGTTGTCTAATCTTAATCGATGTACATATTTTGCAGATGACATTTATCTCAAATTTTCATCTTGTCGATTATAATTTATTTCTGCCCAATTCCTGATCTGGAGACAAAGTTTGGATGTATTTGTAGTATTTTTAACAGGAAACCAAGACACGTCCCTGCTTTTGTTTGGTCCGAACAAGGCGAAGCCTGGTTCTCGCCAGTACTCAGCCAATGGAGAGTATTTGTTCAGAAGATTCCTATCGACCCCATGTAACCACACATTTCACGAAAGCTACACTGAATTACCGATCACTGTTTCCTTCCTCTAATCGCACCCATACATTGCTCTGTTTTTAATCCTTCAAGCAATTACGACGTTTGTAGAATCGGCTGTGATCCTGCGAAGATACTTGAAACAATTAGCTGAAGAAATTCCTCTATATATCTTTGTGATAAACTGAAACTTTGGTCAATTAAACCGAAATTGTAATCTTGATAAAAAGTGATAGAAATAGCAATTACATTCAAAATGTATATAAAAAAAAAAAAGACAAGTTTTCTATTGAATATACCAGCAGTACGTAATCAATCCAATCATCATCATCTTCAATCTTCCAATCGGAAGTGACACATTAAACATTAATTGTCACTTTCACTAACGTCACCTTTCAAATTACAACTTTCTCATTTAGCTAGTGTAGGATATAAAATAATAAAAATCAGTCTTTGAGCAGAGGCATCCAGATCGAAGGAAGGCTGGTCTCTTTGTCCATCTAAGATCCTTGGCCCTTTATTCCGAGTGAACCATAGGGCGAGGAGCATCTCGATGATCCCCATGGCGAGATTAGTATGACAATGCGTTCACCGGTCACTCATTATGCCTGCCCGCGATCCAACGTTCCGTTGTAACGTAAAACAAAATTCCAACCCACGAAAAATCTTAGTGGACAGGGGTTGACACCTTCTTCGATTCAACTGTTCTTCGAGACGTGTCCTCTGTTCTCGAGCCTTCCGTTTCATTTTTACCCCACCTTTCTCTTCTCTTTTCTCTATCTCCACTCTTTATTACTGCCGACATCATCCCTTGTCCACCCTCTTCCAGGACAGCCTAACCTTCTCCCACGGCTCATTCTTTTCGCTGAATGAATACCAAAGATGGATTGCTTTCCTCTTTACACAGCCTCGGTGTCCGGCTTTGTTGTCCAGAAATCGTGCGATTTCCAATGAATTCACGCTTTTTAAAGAGCCAAGATACGTGTACACACCGACTTTGCCTCGATCGCGTCTTCGACAATTCTTCATGGAGATTATTATCGTCATTCAGGGACTCGATCTATTCCCCCTGAAACAGTGGTCTTTGCAAAATTTCAACGTCGCGATTCAGCTTGGCGACCCGTGGCATGAAATGATAATTTTAATAAATGATGTCTGCTTTCTTTGAAATCTGAGGTCCAAACTGTCCTCGGGACAGTTTGCGGATATAACTTGTAAGAAATGAGAGAAACTAAATATTTTTTTAAATACAATTTCATTTCTCTGTACATGATGCTGTACTTGTATTGTAAATTTATTTAAGATCTATTTGAAGCATTTTCAAGACTGTGAAATCCTTTCGTATTTCGACGAGTTCGGTCCTGTACTTTCGTGCATTTGCACATGGTCCGTTTCAATACGGATTGAAAAGAGAAGAGAAATGGAGAAAAACAGAATTTTCTATTTGGAACCGGAGACACGGCAAATATCTATGGTCTCGTTCCATTACATTTGCATTCGTGTCGGATTCGAGCGTCACAAAGTTCACTCTCGGGAGCATGAACAGTGAAAATCCAGTGGAATCTCAAATTACGATGATTCGACGAGCAGCGAAGCTCACCGCAGGTGTCTAGGAAAAGTGCATAAAGGGGATGTAGATAAAACGATACAAAAGAGAAGCTCGATATTCACGGGAGGAAAGGAAGCATAATGCAGATCCCAAATTTTCGGAAAACTCCCAAGCTAATCGACAAGAACGACACAATCGCCTCTACCTGATGGACGTTCCCTTTTTGGCCACCGTGAGAAACAGTATTCGAACTGTTCTGAAGGACCGAAAGGGAATAAGAGAAGCGTTCCAGAACGAGAGAAAACATCTCAGGGGGCTTCTGTCCCCCGGAAGAATTAATTGATGAGAGAAGGGACAACGTTAGAATGCATATTCACACGAAGGAAATTCTTTTTTCTGATTTTTCATTTCACAGTTTTTGAATAGCATTTTGCTGTGTCAGAATTTTTAAACAAAACTCTACTATTGAACTGTTATTAAAATAATGGGAGTAATAACAATTCGTTATATTTAATATTAAAAACGATGCGGAGATAAGTTTTGCGAGACAGAAAGCAAGTTTTAATAATTATCTTGATAAGCAAATATTTCTTTACCTGAAGAATATTTTCATTTTAATGGAAAGACAAGGGTTTATGGTGGTTATAATTTAAATTGCTAATAAACGAAGATTTTTAAAGAATTTCATAAGGATACTTAGTACAAAGAAGGATCTTCAATATGGTAGCGTCTTTAACAAGCCATTTGCTTCAATCCGCAATCTAAAATCAAGAGTATCTCCTCAGAGTGTCCAAGAAGATTCTTGGAAGTACCTTCGAGAACGTACCAATCCTTCATTCATTAAAAGACGATACAAAACCTTTCCCTTTTGCATTTATAAATATCAATTTGTCAAACTAATATCATTTTAAGATACCATCAAAGGTAACTTAAAAATGTACTTTTTGTATTTAACAAAATATCTTTCAGAAAGAATCTCCCATCATTTGCATAAAAGATAAGTATTAGTTATCGAATCCTTAGATGCTATTCAAAATTGCAACATAATTTTTCAAATTGAGAACGTTAACGATTTCAAACAAACATTGGACCAGTTTGTACATCTTCCATCCTGTCTTCTTCAATTCGTATTTCCATGACAATAGAACACTCGCAAGAAGAATAATTAAGCTGGTCGTAATCGTTTGGTACGACCTATGGTCAACGCGATGCATCAGTGCCCGGTCCCATTGATGCGACACCATAGGAACTCCCATCAGCTGCCACGGTTTCTTCTTAAGTCTTTCAGTACCGAGGGGACATTAAAAGAAGGGTCTCAGGAGGGTGGCGAATTAATTTATGCAATAATGTACCGACATCGTACCGAGTCTCATTCTTTTGACCAGGTGATGACCAGTCGTGGACAACTACGTCTAACGCTGATCTCTCCTTCTTTTTCATCGTCCCTCTTTGCTCCTGGAGCGTGTGAAAATTCACATAGCCCTTTGTCTTCGTATTTTTCGTTCCCTAGATAGGCTTTACTTAACCTTCGATTGCCCTCCTGCGTTATTTGCCTGAGCTCCATCGTTGTACTTGGTAAATATCGCTGTTATAAATATGCAAGATAGAAAAGGAAGGTATAGGAACATTTGAGGAAGCAAGAAGAAGAAAAATAACAAGGAAATCGAAGTAAACAGGAATGTTTTTGAAAAAATAAACCGACTAATATTATGGAAACCCTTTATCCAATTAACCGTGAAAGAGGATTGTTTTGATTTTAAAAACGTTGATGTCTGCTCAGTTATTTGGATCGATTAAGAACCAAGCAGTGAAATAAAAGGATTTTTTTTTACATAGAAGATTCTTTCTTGTAAGTGGTAGTTCACTTGTAATAAAATATTGCAAATACATCCAGTGTGATAATAATGGTAACAAAAATGAACCATGAAATTATTTCAGCAAGAAATCTAATAATTTAACTGCTTGTCCTTTGTATTGTTACAAATACCGCAATTTTGAAAGTAAACTACGACTCGTTTATCAGTATGCTGTTTCAACAGGCGGGAAATGTAATTACAGGAGCAAAACATCTTTCAAATTCGTATGAGCGTAGAAAAGGAAAGCTTATCTCGGGTCCCAATCTGTTGTCTTCTTTACTCGTGTTCGTTTTCTGGCCGAGGGCGAACGAGGAGACAAAAGCGATTGTAATCGACCGTAAAAATACCGAGGTGCCCCCGAATTCGTTAATCTCTTTTCCTTCACTTTCGCGGCCGTTGTTTAGGGTGCTGGTGGTTCCCTTACCCGGAGAGAAGATCCACCACAATGCCCTTTTGTCTAGCCCTCTTGCCCTAGTTCCTTGCCGCGTGGCCAGTTTGGGTTTTCTCTCTGACACGCTATAATTGAATTGTCCTGCGGAGAATTTCTTAATATTTCACTGGCAATTGTTACGCAGGAAATGCGCGGTGAAATATTGCTAGGTCTTTTTCGTCTTCTAAATCTACAGCAAAATGGAATCTTTTACAATGGGGAAAGAATTTAAAAACATCGTTGACCCCAAAAAAGAAAAATGTCAGTGTAATTTGCGATGCCGAACGGCATATTCAAATGCGAACTCGAAAGTTTGAAAGTTTGAAAAGAAATAAAGGCATCTAGACGTTTGTTTTGCGCGGTTCACGTGGCCACCGGTTCGAAAAAGATAGCGATGCGTGGAATCCTTGGGCTTTCAGTGGCATTGAACCAAGCCGAGAAAAAGAGAGAGAGACACGTGGTCCCCATTCATGGTTGCTGCTGGGTATACTACTACGATTCGAGCATGCTGGCTGGAGGTCGGCTAGGAGAAGGTGGAGGTCAAAGGAAGGAATGGAGGGAGGTAGTAGTATGGGTGGCTAGTAAGGGGTACGAACTATTATAGGTGGGTGAAACGAAGAGTCAGTGACGTTGCTGCTATCACGTGGAGTATAGTATAGAATTCACCACTACCATCAAATGTTATCCCTCTAGTTTCGGGGTAGCGGGTGATCCTGTCTTCGTATACGTATACGCGTTGCGATTCAACAACGTACTCGTAGAAGGCTATAACCCTGGGCTGTAAAACTTACTAGAATCCAGTTCAGTCGATCTAACGGCCACCCCTTTCGCATCGGTTCCCTCCGCTTTCGATGGGTCGGCTTTAGTGGGTCACGACCTCGCCACAGATTCTTTCGGCTTCGATTTTCCCGCTGGCCTTTCGAAAACACGCCTGCGATTGCATTCCTCGACGAATACGGAAGGCCGAGGTTGTTGATACGGAAGTACCTGACCTATGATATGAACGATCACGCGTATTACACTCGCATCAAAGTATTACTTAATTTCTAATTTTTTAGAAACATTTTTTCTCTAAGTAATACAAAGACGCATCGAACGCGAGGGCAATTTAATCTTAATTTTAATATAATTTAAACAAAATTAGTATTCAATTCGAAATTGATTTAATTTGTTTTTTAAATAAAATAACATACCTTTATATATTATATATAAAATGATCTTTGTTGAATAAAATCGTGAACACAACGGAGAGCTGAAACGACCAAAGTACAAGACAATAAATTTATCTATAAGAATAGTTCGAGACGGTGTATTGTATGAGAACCGCATAAATATAATACAAAGAACGTGCATACTTGCACGCACTTAATCTCCGCTGCTTCTTCCCATCGTTTGTCTTTTTTTTCTACGCTTCCCTCAGCGAGCGCCCTCCTGTACGCAGGTCAGACTTCTTTCTGTTTCTTGATCTACGCTGCCCTGTCCTCTCCTGTTCTCTCCTCCCGGTGTATACTCCCTTTTAGACTCTCGCAGGAGAATTTTGAACGATAAATGCGCCGCACGTATAACTCAATATCGGGCTACGAAAAAGAAGGCAGCAGGCAAAAATGCTCGTGGATCGACCTCGAGGGCAGACCGAGCGAAGCATTAAAAGGGAGAGGACATTAAGAACCACCGCAGATCTTGTGTATAAGGATCCTCACCACAGACGGAGAGGATGAGAAAGAAAGGTAAAGGGAGAGAACGATAAAAGGGAGAATAGTGGGAGGATAGAGTGTGGCGAGGGAGACGGAGGCAAGGATGCTCACGTATGAAGCAGGACCTCATAACTCCTTATAATGTCCTCCTCTGCGGATGCCTAGCATACACCCCCGTTCCCGTATGCCGTCTCAGGAACACCGTGAACACACCATTGACCCTCTTCTACCTCCTCCTCTTTCTCCTCTTCTCCTTCTTCTTCTTCTCCTCCTCCTCCTCCTTCTTCTTCTTTTTCATCCTCCACTTCTACTTCTTCGTCCTCGTGGTTGTTGTCGTTGTCGCTCTCGTATTCTACGTTAAAGTGTGGGTGGTTTGTGTGTACGCGCCATAAGGCCTGCCTGCAGCCTCCTTACCTTCTCCCTCCTCCTCCCTTCTTGCCCTCCGCTTCTTCCCTCGGGAGTCTGTGTACTTTTATATGCCCTTCTATACCTTCTCCAAGGGAATAAGAGAGTTAATCTTGATATAATGGCCGCGACTGTCGCGGCCCACAAGACAATAGTCCAAGATATATCGTTAGCTTCGCCCTTTCGCATCTCAGCGCCATTATACTGGCACGCTCGATTCTCCTTCTTCTTCGTTTTCTTTCACTTCTTATTTCGGCTTCACGGGGTGTTACAACGCGCGCTTGCTTTCGAGGCAATGATAATGCGACGACTTGCAGCCGATCCGCCGCCGATGCTTTCGATTATACGCCGGCTGGAATGGATATCCGGCTACCTTTTAGCGAGCCTACTTTACAGAGTAAAGCAAATACTTTACTCTGATATTTTTCAATTCCATCAAATAATTATCACGTATAATCATTTATACTTGCATATAAATTGAAACAAATTTTCTCTACTAGTTTCATTCTTCAATCAAAAATATAAATGGCAAGAGTTAATCCTACAGTTTCGCGTTTCTTTTGCTGGCCTTTGTTATGTGTAATTGTCGTGGCACAATTACGTCCAGATGGATTACGTTCATTTAGCGCAGCACGGTGGTGAATTACAAGGATAAAAATTTATCCAGGAATTGTTCCAAGGTGGTTTCTAGTCGGCGAATGTAGAGTAATTAACTTTTTTCTATGAAAGATCATTCTTAGTTTTCTTGCAAATTTAGGATAAATGTTACATTTTTGGAATAAACAGGAGGCTCCACTAGAAAATCTAATTATAAACCGTAATCCCGGTCATTTTCTATCCTGCTGGCATTCATCGCGAGAAGGAGAGAGAGTAAGCGGTTGAGTTAAAAAACTTTTTTCCACGTGATTATCTTAAGATCAGCGTATTACCGCGAACCATTAACGAAGACGAAGCTGGGAAGAGATAAAGAAACAAAACGCGGATCCGTGATCCACGCTGGTAGAACTCTTAAAGGCCTTCGCTACTTTCTCTCCATCTTCTCTTGCCAGCAAACTCCCCCGCAAAATCATAATCTGATCTCGTATTAAGCATCTCCTCTGCCCTTCCCGGTCTCCCTCGTCTTCCTCTCCTCCAGCCGTGTTCCCCTATTTTTATGCAGATCAGAAGCGAGCGCCCCGAGGTGGGAAGCTGCGCTATAAATGCTTTATAATCTCGGTTTCGCTGGCTCGTACGTGCCGTTCGTTTCGAAGGGCAGCTGGTGTTCTTGTAGATCCGCGTATATGCTCGTGACTGAAATCGATTAATCCGGCAGAAAATAAGGGGCCACGCGAAAGCAGATCTTTGATCGCAAAGATTGACGAACCAGATTTTCTCTTGCAAACTGGCCGAGCTTCGTCGAAATCGAACTGGAAGCTCGTGGATGCTACGATAATGTTCAGAATGAAATCTACATTGGTTTGAGAAATTTGCATATTTTATTAGTTACACTCTTAACAGTTTCATGACGGACTTGATAATTTTTTTAAATAAAATCATTATTTTTGCAAAATAAAAATTTTCAGTTGCAAAATTAATACACTTATGAATATTTGAAACAAATGATAATTGTTAGAGAAATTTTCTGATTTGTAAATCTTTGGAAAAGTTGAAAGCGTTGAAACGTAACAGCGGTCCGTTAGCGATATTCATAAGATCCCATTAAACACATTTGGACGTTACTTAACAATGAATTAACCACCCTTGGACGCCGTCGAGAAGCAATGGACAGGACATGCGAGGATCTGGCTGCTCCTTCTTTCATACAATAGCTTCCGGACTCGTGGCGTCACTTCACGAGGGGAGAAATTTTCCATGAAATATTAAGGAACCCGGCGCGTTTTAACCCTCGTTTCAATAGCGTTGCAACCACTACGTAATTATTACTTACGACGCTTTAACTCGGATGTACAGATGGGTAACCATATTCCGTAATTGAACAGAAAAATCGAATAAAGAAATAATGAGAGAGAGAAATTCTTTTGTTACAATACTGGGAATTTTCTCAATTTCTTGGTAACTGTAATAACAGAGATTAATAATACAAAATGAAAATGCGAAGTTCGGAACAAAAAGTTACTTGATGCGTACAACTTGCTACCCTTCGTTCTAATCTCTCAGACCGTCTTAATCCCTCTTTGACGAACACGAACAATCGTCTTCGACTAACGTCAGTCAAAAACTGCGCATTGTTTTTCTCTAACGACAAGAAAATTCTCGACTGAAAAAATCGGACCGCAAATTCCGAAATGTTATTCATCGAAGACTAAAGGCGATGTAGCCTTGAGTGAACCTCGAAAGGAACGGAATGTCGGTGGTGGTTGTAAGAATCTGCTAGATTGCTGGCAGAAGTTCTGTCCACAAGAGTGGAAATTGTTATTTTACTAAATCATTTGTCTATCAATATATGAACTGTTAATTTATTATCTATGATAAGAGTCAACATAAAGGTATTTACCAAAAAGTTGATCAAAAATTGATCGATCAATACCATTTGTGTAAGATTGGATTAAAAAGAATTTCTTTTTAAAAAAATCAAATTTGTAGAAGAAAAATTTAAGCGGACAGAATTTATGCAGCAATCTAACATGTACTTGTACCCTGTACGACGGCATGTATAAACGCTGCCCTTCTTCTTACGATATCTCGGAGGGGTAGTTGGCGTGGCCATTAATTCATCTGCTCGTTGATTGCCTACCCCCTCCTCGCATCCCTTCCCTCCTATCTAGGCCGTCTCTCCGCACTTTTCTAATTAATTTCTAACTCGAGGTTAGTCTGTAGTCCTTTCGATCTACAACCCTCGCCGCCGCTTCTTCGTGCGCTTCGCCGAGGGGTAAAGAGAAAGAAACGCTCGTCGTCACTTTTATGGGCCGACGTGATCGATGCAAAGACGACAGAGGAAAATGGTGACTCCGTTCCGAGATATTAGAGTAGACCGTTTCGCATTAAGCCCTCTAATTTTTGCTTCCGGTTACAGACGAACCCTGTAAAATGATTCCTGCTTTAGTTACTTTGTTAGGAGATAATGAGGTCCGGTGTGTTTAATTTATTCTTCGCTTGGTACACCGTTAAATATCTAGAAAAACATAATCAGACATTGAACCTAATTATAGTTTCTAAAATTTAATTTTTCATGAAGCGTGATTTATTAGAGTATTTATGTATACGCGCAGGGATGAAAAATTGATTAATTAAATCGTGGGTAATTTCCTATGCGATTACGAGAATCTCTGACCGATAAAACGATAAAGTCATTGACGCAACGCGGACACGTGTTGGATAATGTTCAACGATTCGGAGCGAGCATAGCGTGACCGGATGCGTAATTTCGAAAAATGACGCTTCGTAGGCCGCGTACTCGCTACCTCCTCGTGAAATTCCATCCTAATGGACGACTAGGGAAAAGTACAAGCTCAATTCCGTGATCCTGTTGAAATATTTAATTAAGGGATCAACGTAATGCTACCTTACCTTTAACGATTAATTTCAAGTTAATTACCGATCCCATCGTTGTTAACATATCAAGATAACACGAGAAGTTATGCTCCTTTCGCGTCTAAGCTATGCTGAGCTCGCTATCTTTTATACCTCATCTAAGAATTCAATGCATTACTGGCTTATCCAACGAAACTTACGTTTTTCAACATTAATGGAAAATTACACAGATATTAGTGATAAAATTTCGCCACGCTCAAAGAATAAATATTGAGTTGTTTATTACTGCTGAATCATCCAGCGTCGCTTCAACGTTTTATAGGGGAATATAATTTGAAAAGAAATTTAACTGTTTTTGTTCTTTTAATGCGGCAATAAATTATCCCAGATATTTCTTAAATATCGCTCTATTAGGTGTATGTACTTAAAGGCAACGTAGGTCATCTTCAACTAACTCCCTCGCCATTTACTTTTGATTTTAAGGAAACTTTCCCTTTATTAGTTCCATAACCATCCCCGAAATGTTTCATCTCCAGTCACATCCGTTGTACGAATTCTCGATCACGCTACCCGCAGGACATGGAAGTAACGTCGAATCGACCGGCAGGACTGTTCGAGTGCACTTGGTTCACGGATCCGGTGAGCAAGATTTAAAGGGTTCGCGTAAACAAACGAGCTGCCGTGGTAACCAAAAGCTGCAACACTTTTTTCTGCCGGTCTCTCGTTTTTTCTCTCTCTGTTAAGTGGCATTATGCTGGCTCGGTCTATACCCCGCACGCACACGTAATAAAGCAACGAGGGAGAGATGGTACGCGAACGAGAGACAAAGAGAAAGAGAACGAGCCCTGAGCCGCGGTGGGCAGACTTCGGCATTGTGATGCAAATGTGTCTAATCGGCCGAGCCAGCCGACCATATGTCCGTTTGTGCACAACGAGCGCCAGCGTCGCGTTGCAGCGACATGAACATGCTAAACCTAACCATTAACCATTATTGCGTACTAATGACGATCGCGGGCACGCTTAGTTAAACATATGACCGAGCGTCAAGGTTGCTTTCGTGTTGCCCACTATCGAGCGAATTCGCTTCGATCGGCCGTAACGAGCTGTTCTAACGATAACTTTTAATATCTCCCCACTGGCTGTTCCTTTTTTCTTCACTTTGACGCAATGCCTTAATAAGTGTACGATCAATTATTAAGGATATGCAGAAATTTCCATCCCTTGCAATTTAGGGGGTGCTTTATATTGTTTAGAAAAATTTATATATAATAAGTAAATATGTTCTCTCCTCAATTAACGTGTCCCATATCTCGTTTTTCTATCTTCCAAGAAAAGTTGAAATATTCAACGTACTTCGTAGACATCTAGAAATAGTTGAATTTATTTATCCTAACTGCTTTAAGCTCGAATATAATCAAAGTACAATTTATTATCGCAAAAAGTATTTCAAGTAAAACCTTTAACAAAGATAAATAAGAGCACGTTCCTCGTAATCGCGTAAGTTTATAAAAAAACGATAAAAAAAGCACCAGCACTTGGAGAAGAAGAAGCAGATGCGTGTAATCCAATTTCTATCGCGTTTCCACGCGAGGCGCATCTTCGTTTTCGGTCAACGTTCCGTCAGGATCGCCTCGTCATTTCCTGTGTCGCGGGTATTCGTCCCCGTGCCGATATTACCGATTCATTACGGGATCGTCCTAGCCCCGGTGTTTTAGTTTTTACAATCGTCGAGCGGGATGAAAAAATTGCGTCGATCGACTGGTAAGCAACCGATTTCTGCTCGCGTTAACGGTTCGCGGACAGCAGTTGGTATGCGAGAGAGCTTCACGGGCATTACTGTGCCTCGACGTATATTTAGGCCCGATTATTTATGATTACGATTATTTCGGACGGCTTTCGAGCGCTTTATTGAATGTTTAGCATGTGCTGGCCACGCTAATTCTGAACTGAACGTTTATAGCATGAGGGTATCTTCTCCTACGTGCTCTCCTTAGACAAGCTTTCGCTCAGCCGCTAATTCGCCCCGTTCGATCAAATTATTCGTTCGCGAAACAACCGCAACCCCTTCCTTTCCCAATCCCTTTCCCACCTCTTCCCTATCCTTCGCTCACCTTATCGCTTGATTTCACTTCTTTTTTTACCCCTCGCTTGGCTAATGACGATCATTAATCCCCCTTCTTAACCCTTTGACCCTTAGCCTTCTCTTCCATCTTCATTGGGGGATATCTTCCTCGCGACTTTGCATGATAATTATCCTTGGAGAATTGGAAATGATAGGAGCAATTAACGGACGAAAATTACTCGCTTCGCTGAACACATCATAACTTAGGAATGTCAAATAATAATCCAAAATTAGCAATTACGTTCTTCTTCTCTGCTTGTCACATTTTTACATCGTTCGTCGTAGAAATATTCAAAATGAAATTATGAAGCAATAGTGATATTTGAAGAGAGTTTAAAGGGTACGGTTATTTGACAAATAATTTGTTGTCGCTTCGATTTTAAAAGGATCCACCGAGGGGATCCTTCGTTTAACATCTTTGGTGTACGATTCGTTTGACCTTGCGATCTAAGAAAAACAATGAGAAGTTAGAACGAACCGCTGGTCTGTACGTGACGCGAACGCTAGCTATTTCGGTTCGGAAATGTTTTGCGCTTTGACGTTAACTTCGCGACTTCAGCTCGCCGGTGTAGGAGGCCAACCATTTATTCAAAATAATTACTGAGGCGATATCTGAACACGGAGCCTTAGGTATTTAGGACACGCGAATGCCAGATATTTCGAGCAAATGTTTCACGCTTCGGGTTTAATTAATCGACTACCTTTGCCCAGTTTCTCGCTCGGCCGTCTAATTATTTTAAATAATTACAACCAGTCAGTTGTACGGATCGAACAACGAGAATAGCTCGTACAATAGCTAAGAATGAAAGGATATATCGTAGGCGAGAACGTTGTATTATTAGTATATACCTTTTGCTGTTGCAATGCTCGCCATGCGAAAAAAAAAATTCAACCGACAATGGAAAGCATTGCCGGTAATTATCCGTGTAATTGAATTCCCTTTATGCAGTGATGGTCTCCAGTTTGAAATATATAAATTAAACGCGAGATAACAAATGAGTAGCTTGAACTGAGAAACGGAACTATTGCATTTTAAATAATTGCAATTACAGCGCGCTGTGTCAGTTGCATCAGTGATACGCAAAGGTTTTCATTATTTTCAAGAAGATTTTCTTTCACATTTTTATAAACGATAAATTGCCGATAAATTTATAATTATTCTCCTATTGCTGCGAAATAATCTGTGACACTTATGAGATGATTTTGCTAGCTAGACATACACGTAATAGGTGAGCGAAAGCACGTAGATGCAGATAACTGTATTTCGCAAAATTTCATGAAATTACAACGATTTATTCGAAGTAATTACAACCTGTTATTATAACTCCGGCTGTAAAACAACGATACGAAACAGTGTCTTAGGTGGCGAGACCTTTCGCCCTGGTGATTATTACCGATAGCATCGCGTGAAAGGTGTCTTTGCACTCACGGCGTTTTCCACTCACGAGTCACGTGCTGAACGAAGAAAGAGAGCGAACGAGGGGCGACAGCGTGCGAAGAAAAAAGAAGGGGTTAGAGCGTCGTATGCTTCATCTTTAAATAGCAGTGGATGTAGTAGACGCAGCAAAATCCATTTCCAAGTAGCTACGAACGTTTTGAATGGACCACCCACGACCGTGTCTTCTCAGCTATCTGTCTCTTGCCGCTTGTCTCGAATCTCTCGACGAATTAAAATTGAATTTTTAAGGGAATCAAATTGCTCGATCCTTTATATAGTTTTTGCGTTATGTCGAGCATTGAAAGTTGATGAACATTTTGATGAATTTCTTTGATTGCACGCGAAGAGGTACGAGACAGACGCATCTAGAATTAATAATATTACCAGACGCGAATCACAGGAATACGTTTCAAGGGGAGCGCGGTTATTTCTGACGTCATCGAGACGTTTGTTTAATGAACGCTACCAGCCTCCTCCGCGCTTTCTTCGCTGGAACAGAAATCAAGGATACGGAGTGCTGCGATTGCGTGGCGGTCACGGAAACCATTATTCAACTGTATAACAAGAAACTGCACCGTTTTGGCAATGGAATAATATTAATGAAACTTTGCACCTTAATTAATCTATTTTATAAAACTTATCGTGAAAATAGATCCGTATGTATACAGTTGATACAGTTTATTGCAAACCATTGAAGGACGAGGTGTAATTGAAATTTAAAAAAAATATGGGCTTTCTGCCAAATTGAACCACGATGGCTATTTCACCATTATTATTTTTAATCCATCAAAGTTTCTGTTTGAAATAAAGAAATGTAAAAGTGAATTTTGTTTTGAAAATCCTAATCTATATTAGCAGAATATTTTGAGAACGAGAATTCTCCAACCAGGCGATTAGCGAACAGCGAGGCGTTAAAATGTGTAACATAGTTTACAAGAGCCAACTGAACGGTACGAATCCGATGTAGATCACAATAGTTCCCTCAGCAAATCAGAATAAATCGAGCAACGGTGTTAGCACAGCAGCCAAACAGTGAGTTGGTCCGCATGAAGGATCGAATGATCAGTAACTGTCGCTAATAGTGACAAGCGATTTTCGATGGTTCACCAATGCTTTCTGATGTCATCGAGATGTTTGTTTAACGAACGTCACCAACGTCGGGTATAAATATAGAGATCACACTATGGGTACCAACATCACAGTTTACTGATTCAGAGCAAAGCGTAATATTGTGAAAATAATTATATTTAGGATGGTATATTGCAAGTTTTTAACTTCTTAGTATGAGATTTTGTATCGTCAGATTAATGTAAATGAAGAAAAATAAACGGAAACATTTCAAAAGCTTTAGATCAAAAGCTACCTACAAAAATGGCACTGCAGTAGTAGTTCTACTAGGAACGAAGTCTGACCACAAAGACTTATGCTACTGCGAACGTCTACAGTCAGCCGCTACAAAATGATCGCTCTATACTATGAGCGCCTATAACTGTCCAATACAAAATTTAAAAATTTATAAATTAAATGCCAAAATACTGCATGGCAAATAAACTCTGATGAATAAAATTATTTTATTTAGGAAAATCTTTCTTGGCAAAGATAGCCGTAAAGGATTCAAAATATGTATAAATACATGAATGTAAACTACTATGTATATACTATAATCCAATGATGCAAACGCTAATTCCCAAGCTACCACCGAGTCCAGGGTGCACAGGGTGATAGTAACCACCGAATAGAAATTGACGGAAGTGTAAGTCTAACGAAGGGGAGGATCGATGGATCAATACAACTGTCTCTAGTCGGAGCGATTGATTTCGATGGTCCCGCGATACTTCCTGACGTCATCGAGGCGTTTGTTTAATGAGCGGCTACCAGGTCTCTCCCCACGAGTCGTCCCTACTCAAGCAGAAATCGCGACCAGAGTGAGACGGAGCTAGCGGTGTCCGTGGAGGGGGCGTAGGGAGAGTGAGAAAGAAAGAGAGGAAGGGGAGAGAGGTAGTATCGTGTCGGACGCTGGACGAGGCGCACGTTCGATGCGAAGCAGTGTGTGCTTTCACGCACGGAAACCAAGAAAACGGTGTGCACCAGGACCACGGTTTACTCCTGGACGTAATCCATGCCGTCCTGGTCGCGAGCTACGCTGACAGGACTGGTCACGACCGTGTGTCCCGAAGCGTCCTCGAGAACACGTCCGAAAAGTAGTCAGAGACCGTACGTCGTCGAGCACGCGGCACACGTGAGCGGAACGAAGACGAACTGCTACCGAGCACGGCCGAAAGCCAACGAGCATCGACGATCGTCTCTTGAGGTATCCTGGCTCGTCGCTGATTGGCCGAAACTTCGAGGAAGTGGTTACCGTCGATGAGGGCTCGAACCACACCGCCACGTGAGTTTAGCTCCGTATCGTGAACCAGGATATCGCGCGCGTCTTTTCATCGTATTCTGGAACACCGTACGACCAGTTTTACCGCGCCAAACCGTCAATTGTCTCTCCGCATTTCTCCCTGGATACATAACATTCGAACCTCGAGCTACGTGTTCGAACAAGAGGATCGTGTCGAAGAATCTTGACGCTGTTGTGGTCGTAGTGGTTCGACAGACTAGAGAAACAACATGAAGAAATACGTACGTTCGTATTTACATATCTTATGGGAAGCGTATATTGACTCGAACCAGATTCATCAATAACGTCGTCTGGAACGATTAAACCATTCGGAGTAGCTTCTAGAAACTAAGTGACAACTACAGTAAGCTACCTAATCATTTATCAAATATTGCGGTTAGAAATTAGAACCCTTAAGAGGGCGCTTTACCGCCCCCCTGAAACTGGTACGGTAAACGTCGAAACGATTTCGTTTGACCGTGGGATCAAAGATGGAGTATCGATCTACGTCATCATGTCATCACGTGGCGATCCTGATCTAGGCCAACGTCTTTACCCCATATGACGTTGCGTCTTTCGGCCGGTGTCTTCTAGACGGTGTTTCCCTTCTAAGTATAAAACTATCCTTCCAATCAGACGTCAAACTTTAACCATGAAAATGGCGAAGCTTCGTATTCGTGTCGAAGACATGCTCGGATCGTCGCGCGAGCTTCGAGTTCGTTCTTTCGTTAAGTTGAACGCGACTATTCGTTGAACACTTCGAATTCGATGTCGCGGAACTGTCTTCGTGACGCACTCTTTATCGACAAAAGAGAAAGTTGGTGTCTTTTAGTGTTATAAATAGAAGTGAATAGTGAATAAAACGTTTACCAGGGAAACTAGGCCTTTTTCCCTATATTTCGTTCACTAGAGATTTTCGTAGCTGAAAATTTTTCGTCAAACTTTGTCACCGGAAGTGTTTATTCTTTTTTTTAATATACCGAGGTAAACGTCTAGTGTAAAACAAAACGCATAGGGATACTTGTAAATTAATTCTATAGCTTTTTGCTATTTAACGGTTTAACAGTATTATAACAAAAGCTGCTTGTATGATATTACAATTTTTCGTATATTTAATAATATTTATTAAACAACAAAGAGATAGAAATCGTAAAGTATAGTTCTTAGGTTAATCGAGAAATTGTCTATAATGACTCACGCGGTTTAGTGACTCGGTGACTCGGTGATTTACCTGAAGAATCGACAAAAAGTTGCTACCGCGTGCGTGCTCTAAAAAGTGACACGAACTGTTGACCCACCCTCGGTCACGAAACAAGTATCCCTGGTGCTCCGGAAATCGTTGCCACAACGTGGGCTTGAAGTCACCTGTTTTCGGTAAGTGAATGCTTTGATGACATCTTCTAATTATAAGATTTTTAATTAATATTCATCAGAATTACACAGCATTTACACTGCATGTTTTATTATGCCGATGTTATTTTATTTATTACATAGGTATTATTTTATTTTATTTATATTTTAAATGTGATTTATAAAATTTATTTGGTATACTAGAATTTTTATGAATTTCAAATTGTTCGTATAAAAATTTATTTATATACTATGCATGCTCGTATCAAAAGAAAATTTAATAATCGGAAATAGGAGTCGTAAATATTTTTGTTTCAATTAAAACAAATTACTGTACTGCGGCCTCATTTTGTTGAGCGCCGCAGTAGAAACAGCCATGAGTGTTAAGACACATGCAATTATTCAGAATACGTTTGTTGTTTTTTTAAATTTACGCTTTTTCCTTCGATACCTAGTGTAAATAATATAATATTTGAAAATTAGTTGATAATATTCAATTCATGGTGTCGGCCACAGGTGGTCCCCAATGGTGACCCAAACCCACGAACTTATACACAATTAGGTTCTCGAATTTTTTGAATTTCTCCAAATTTATTGGTGAGCACTTAATTGATACTTAAATTTTTAAAATTTATCAATTTTTTCATTATTCGTTTCGTGGATTTAATCGATTTGGCAAAATACTATTCAAACGAATAGTCTAAAACACAGAAGAAGAGTCTAAACTCAAATTTAAATTATTCCTATTTCAACGATCCACGGTACATTATAAGTGTCAACGCAAGAGGCAAAGGATGCCCTGTTTCTTTTTCACTATCACGATTATAAATGTAAATTTATTCACATATCCACTAACCGGGAACAATGTAAAATGCAACTGATGATACCTCTTAACTACGGAATCCTACAGCACTTATGAAGAAGTAAATCCATTGTAAAACGTCGTTCTTCATTAAACTGGCCAGTTCGGATGATTCAACGAGCGCGAATAGTTGAGAAGAACGTTTTCTCTTTACCAGAGAGGATCGCGACAGCGCGTCATATAAGAAATATCGTCGTCGAAAAAGCTTTGAGCAGCTTCCATTAGCGGAAGCGGACAATGTAACCGACCGAAGAATTTCTGATAGACGAGACACGAATGTACGCTGGGTCTGAATGAATAGTTCAAGGCATTCGCGGATATTTAGTTGGCGAAACATCAGCCACGTTCTACATAGTTGCCAGAAATTTCCACGGTACACTTAAATACCATCGTTCTTGTATCAGTGTGAACAAGGTCCAGATAGCTGAATGATCCTCGCGGAGGTCCCTGAATGACGCGAAGTCGCGACGAGGTTTGCTTCCAAAATACTCGCCGACACTATGCTCTAATCGCGCATCGCTCCACTCCGTAAACGGTCGAGCTAATGACAGGCAGGAAACGGCGTTTAATTAAAGTACGCACTTCCGGTAGGAACGTTTTCACGAGACTGCGTCGCTGCTCGCCGCGCACGCTCGAATCGTCCGTTGCGTAATTCCGAAGCGGAGATAAAGGAACGAATTATCGCGCCACGATGTTCCCACGTTTTCTTCCGCTGTAAGGCTGGATCGAGAGCACCTTACCAAACCGTATATACCGCCTAGAATCGCGTCTGAACGCATGGAAATCTTGTTGCATACAATTTGAAGAAAATAGCCTTGATTGCGTTAATACAATAAATTTCAAGATGAAGCTGACCTCATCAAACAGGGACGAAATTAAAATTGTGATTTATGTTTCCAATCTAAATTTGAATCACCTTCGAGCCGCTTATTAAATGTAATCTGTGAATTGTGTATGGAGATTCGGCCATGTAATTGATTAAACGAGACTGGGAGGACGAAGAAATTATTTTAAGACAATTGTTAAGGATTCAAAAAGGGCCCTTCGGGCAGTGCCATTTAATGTATTAAATACCATTGGGGTCATCGACGACCGGTATCGTTGATAAGATAATTTTAAGCTCGTGAAAAAGCGGAATTGAAAAATAAAATTATTGTATTTCGAATAATTGCAAGAGCGTGCCCTACACAGAAAAAACGCAGATATTTATGTTTAGTAGAAATAATAATAACTCAATCCTTGAATATCAGGGGTCTGGTAATAATAATTCAATGCTTGAATATAATTATCAGAAAGATATTCCATTGTATATACTTTATGAAAGAGGAACTCTGATTTGATATTGGACAAAAGGTATAAACACGAGGGAATAATGATCAAGGGAGTCACGAGGTACGATCATTATTTGTAGAACCATGATCCAGTGATCAAGTAGAAACTAGCAAGACCCGGCACTCTGAAAATCACGACGTAAAGAGAGAAAGCGTTGTCTATAGATCATAATGAATCAGCAGATCGGTTTGCTTTCGGGTGTAAATAATTTTATTGTTAACTGTAACCGGGATGGGGGGATTAACGACCTACAATTATTTTATCGTTCCGAAAGACAACGCCATTTTTGGTGTTCGAAAACGTTTCATTTCGTTGAACCGTTACAATGCACCACATCCCGGAGATGCGTTTCACAATTAACGATCGAACGAACACGCGGACCACATAGAAAGCAAACAGAAACGGTCGCTTTTATTTCTAAAGTCTGTTTCTGTGTTTCCATTATTGAAGAATTAAACTATGCTTAATTTGATCGATTCGGTTTAATTTTTATGGAAGGGGTGCTCAAGTTCAATGAGTCTAAATTAATTAAGATTACAATAATTGTAATAACGTTTTAGATGGCAAGTAGTATTAGGTTCGGGTAGAAAATTATTATGTTCAAGGATTGTCTTCCATATTTGTCTTCAACTTTAGTTCCGAATTCTTCAGGATGTACAGAATAATGATATGCAAGAATCGTTCTTTTTCGTTCAATTTGAAAATTGGCCATTTTGTATCATCCTTTCTAACTAGTTGGCAACAAGTGTTTCCCTGTGTTACACGATTGCACAGCTTAAGTTTCACTCGTGGACGTACCAAATTTCCACAACACCTGTTGCGAAACGTTTTGAATTTGCCAGCTACCGAACTTTCCTGCATCTCGAGGCTCGGCTTAATTTCAAAGATTATTATTATTATTTCCTTCGCCATCGTTCGTGCCTGGTCGTTTCTATTTTTAAATATTATTGCCAACTCCCCACCCCCGTATGTGTTCTCAAATTCCAGGCTGATCTATCTTCTGCTCCGCATTATTCACCGGTCATTTATTTTTTACCAGCATTAATCGCTGCTATTCTCCATCTTCGTGAGACATCTGACACGAACAGTCTGGTTTTCGTTAAACAATTCGTTCATGTACCCTATAAATTTTTGTTGCCTCGTTCTAGAAGCTAAAAAACCTCTCGTTGAATTACAAAATCTAATTTTGTTGCAACACTTTTTTTTTATATAAGATTCCTCCAGTTCATAAATCATTATAAATTCGTTCCTTAGTTTCTTTTAAAATCTATTTCACTCTGATTCGGTCGTCCTTTAATGTCCATCGGACATATGCTGTCGCGTTTCATCAACGCTTCGACATCGCATCTGTCCTTCGAGCGCGGCAAATGACGCAGATCATGACTAACGAAGCGTCTTGTTCACGATATGCCGTAATCGTCTCCCCGTCAATTAACACCGTACCGAACGCGTAGCTTCATTACGCCACCTTTAAATTATGCACGCATATAAAGAAGCAGGAAACATTGCAGCGAATCAAAAATGACTAATTCCTTTTCTGGAATTGCAAGACTCGCGAACCGTGCCCTCACCTTGCCCCACAAATTTTATTCTTCTAAAATCTGACCGATTTTCATAGGCGGTTTTTTCTTTGGGTAAATTTTCTATCGATCGGTGGGAATGACCTTAAAATAGGACCAGCAAGGACAAGACGTTGTCTTGATGAAGTAATTCCCGATGGAAAAACCGTGACGGAATATTTAATTACCTCGCGGGAAGCATTCTGAATCTATAAAAAGGATTAAATGAATGTTCGATGAAATCGTTCCTTCGAGAAGCACGAATGAATCGAACACGATTTATTGGAATTTTTAATAGTGGTATAATCACCGATAGTCTACTAGAATTAGAGAAGAAAAGAAAACAGAGAGGGACAAAGGTGTCACTGACTATGCGATTCGAGTAGAGACATCGGTGCTTCGACCGAAGGTGATTCATTCGTAAAAAATCTTCGAATCGGTGACTATACGCATACAAATTGCCGATAAAAATATCATTAAATTCACACCACGTTGAATATAAAATTACAAGCTTAAATATATTAAGGACTCTGACCTTCCAGAATATCGATGTATCAAAGAATGAAATGACTTATTTTTATTAGTTTGATAATAAAAGCAAAGGTATTCGATTACCGGTTTCTGCAGTTTCGTGCATGATAAAATGAAGTCAATAAAAAAAAAAAAAAAGAATTGTGGTTTTAGTGTTCACAAACTTGGAGATTAAAAATTTAGCAATCCTTAATGACGGTTAGCTTAGTATGATTTAAATACGTTTCACATTATCCCAATTATAATAAATAATTTTATTTTCAACTAATTTCCCTTTCATCGGCTAAGAATCATTAAAGTGGAAAAAGTGGTAGTATAGCGGTGTAATCGATGCGAAAGCGAGAGTAGTTTCATGATTGACGCGAAGGATACAGGCACATACCCGAAATAACTACGCGACACCTGAATAACGCCGCTGATATTCCGGCGATAAAAGTTGTGCACGGCCTGCTAGCAGCTACAGGACTGGCAGCGTTTCAGATCCTTTCACAATAATTGGCTCGTAGCAACACTTTCGTACGGTAATTATCGCGTCACTAAAGCCCGGTACACGCACATTTAACCCGCTCACGGCTAACATAAACTACTCACACAAAGACAAATCGACCTGTGAGTATTGAAAGAATTGGGGGCGAAAAGTTTACGAGCCACGTCACCTGTACGTTTAATTGTCTCGTTGAGATAACACATGAAATATCGTAAATTCCAACCTTCTTTTCCCACTTTGAATTATTTCTAATTAATTTTCTAATTAGAACCGAGGTCACCGCTGACCTCGATGCCAGTTCACGTTTCAACCTACACCTATCTTTAGAGAATTTCTTAGAATACATTCCAATTGCCGTATTTTAAAACAATAGCAAAATATAAATATAGAAATAGCAAGAAGTAAATGAATAAATTCTATTGTGATGGAAACCCTGAAGGAAACTCGAATGTTTTACCTCAAGGTTCATAGATCACGCGGCTTCAATTATTTCTGACGTTATTAATTTTCTCGTTAATGATCATCGAACCTCTGTTCTTTTTTGTCATTACGTACACCGCGCTCGTAAATTAAAACATAACTAGAATCAAGTTTGTAAACAAGGATATTTCCGTCTAACTGCCCATGGAGCACAAGTCAAAAAACAGAATCACCTCGGTAAATTAGTTAAAAACTGTTTCATATACGGGGGGAGGGAATTTATTTGTGTCATAAACGCATCGCTTGTGCCTTAAGTATCGTGCGTTCTCTGCTTGTGAGGAAAATTTTGTTTCAACATAATTTAGCGAAATCGTTGCGGCTAAGGCCGGCTAGTGCGAGCCAACTTCCGCGATTAAACATTTTTCTCTCCCCCTCTCGATCATTTAAACGAGTTTATGATAAACCATTTTGAGGTTCGTGCCAGGATCAAATGAGATCGCTCGGTTATTGGAAGCGAGGCAGTTTGAGCTAAGGATACAGAACACATAAGCGGAAAGAGAGCACTTTATGAGCTATAATGAACGGCGCTGGAACGTTGTCGAAGTTTTTGCCGGATGCATTTGATCATCAGCTAATGAAGTAGCGCAATAATTGCGATCGTGTTTTTACTTCGCGCCCGACCGTCAATTTTATTTGAATGCTGCGTTCTAATATCCCTAAGCGTTCACGTGCAAATATGCGAACACTCGATCTCGATATCTCCTAAGCGATAAAATGAACGAGGAACAGTTACATATTTTTAAAAATATTGTAACTCGGCTAGGTACAGTGTCGTTTACTCTAGAGTTTCATAAAGAAGAAGTCGATATGGGTGAAGGAGATTCCGCCATTCACCTCCGTACTTGAAAGTTAGGTTGGGTACACCTGGGGAAGATCTAGATTTGGTTAGATGAGACAAGAATTTTGTATAGTACTTATTTCAAAGCAGCTTCGAAATGTCATCGTTAGATGAATTTTTTTATCCGTTTACACAATGGATACGGGTTGTCACGTATAAAAGACCGGCTTTACCCTTCGACGAACGAGCGAGGCTAATTACTGGGCCGCGCATAATTGCCACAAATTAAGGAATTTAAGCTCAGAACGTTCGAGGCGAAGCTGGCCGCTCATTAATTGGCCTGCTTGATTGCCATTTGCCGTCGCTAAGCGCTAGATTGTAAACACTCGGCCCGTTAATTGTCCAGCGAGTGCCGCGCGACTTGTCGTTGCTGCGGCCCCGAGCCGATAATTAAGCCTCCCTCGGTCGCGCCAGCTGGACACATATATAACGAAATGCCGCGAGCAATATTTTCGATCTCTCGAGTAGATCGTGCGGCATCGATTGGCTAGTTCTTAACTACGAGTAGAATCTTGTTACTACTTCTTAAGAAATCTCGACGAGTTCTACGTTCTTACCCTTATCTCAATTGTCCCAACTAAGATTTTCAAAGATCTCAGAAAAGTGATCAAACTTATATATCCTGTATAGGACAGATATTTTAACTTTTTTTAAACTTGAAATACTTAAAAATAGACGTGAAAACTAGACGAGACACTTTGACCAAGAAATACAAGTGTCGAATATAAACAGTATAAGTGATTTATCTTATTATATTGATTCCTCTTAATTTTAAACTTTCACGTGTTTGCAGTGTATTTAGCTTCTCTATTCAAGCTAACGGCAGTAGTAGAAATTACATTACCCTAATGATTCTCACCTATAATAATTTATTGCTGCGTTAAGTCCTCGAGTCGGTTATTAATTACACACGTTCAATCTACAAATTTCTCTAACGAATTCCGTTATCCTATTCGAATTTCAGCTTGAAACGAATGAAGTGTGAAACTCGAGAATGTAAATTCATTTTCGTATCTGTCGTATGAATATTGAAACTCGTACTGTTGTTTGTGATTTATCGAAAAGGTATAATCGATCATCGAATTCCACGGAATAATGTCGACTTATTAATCCGTGATTGTTCATTTAAAACTCATCGTCGGAACATATCCGAGGTAATATTCAGAGAGCGTTTTCGCACGAGTAGGCACGTGCAACGCGAGCTACGTGTGAGAAAGTTCATCGAATGCACCGCAAAATTGGCCGAGAGAAGTCGTGTCCACAATTCATTCCGCGTTGAATGCACCGCGTGCAGCACGTAGTGCATAGGATATTGAACACAAAAGACGTAACTTACCGCAAGCCACGCGATTTTAAGATGCTGCTGGATTATAATATAATGAAGTGTCTTTGTTCTGAAATGTAAGATGTCATTATTTATAAAATATAAATTTAGAGCAGGAGATTAATTTACTAATTGTTTAATTAACCAGATTCTAGTTATTAAAATACGACAATTTGATATTCATTTGTTTAGTATTTAGAAAGATTGTGAACCAGAGTGTTATTGATAAATGGAAAATCTCTTTCAGAAATAATATTTAAACAGTAAAAAGAAAAAAGGAAAAAAATAGTGATTGAAAGATTGTAAACACGACAGAATTTGCATGAAGTATGAACTTAATATTCTTCCTGTTAATCGATATCTTCCATTATTACGTAAACAAAGGAAGGCAATTGGATTCTTAATCTGATGGTCAGGTAGCCACCTCATTCCTGTACGTAAACATTACGAACCTAGTTACTGCAAGTATTTCATTCTTCACAATCCGACACGAAATCCAGAATATAGAGCATGGTGTACGATCGAACGTTTACTTTAGTTCCACCCGAGTTCGAGACGCGGGGAACAACTAAAAGACGCATTGGATTTTGTGAATAGTACGATAAATATCCGTTCCACGACACGGTTATAAATCTGAGAATATAATAAAATGGGGAGGTGGGAAGGGGAGTCGGTGAAACAAACTAACTGGCCGAGCTGGCAGGTATGAGAACCCGATGCGATGGTAGAAGAAAGATGAAGCATGAAAACGCGTTTACGATCGTCACGAGCAAAGGAAGAAAGAAAAGGGAGGATCGAGGGAACGAAGTGTCGCGACAAACAACCGGATGCGCGCTTCTGGTCCCGGCAATTAATAATTAAGAGTCCCCGGCCGAGCGGCAAAGTGGGGGGCTGGCCCGTTAATTAATCGAAGCTGCACGGCTTCGCGAGCGCTAATTACAATTTATAATTAAGCAGTTTAAGCTCATGGTACCCCGTGAGCCGGCTTGGTCCGGCTACGTGCAATTAATATGATTAATCGTTCTGCGAATTGTCGGCCGAGGCGAGGAATAACGGCTCGAGATTCGAATTCGAAATCGACCGTACTGATCGGCCAGTGAACACCATTTACATTAGTCGTAGGTGAAAAAGTATATATATTTTCTATTGATATATTCAAAGAACTAGTTGCAATTTGATTTTTTCGACGTTATATCGTCAGAGGAAATCGATAATTAATTAATAGCATCAATTAAAGGACTTAAAACCGAGTTACTTCCAATTTTGTTGCCAAAATTTAACAGTACATTCTTACAACATACTTTCAAGCAATACACAAAAGAAATTGACTTTTTGAAGTTTAGTTATCAAAATGACCCGTTTGATTAGTTTAGTATGTATCGAGTTGGGATGAAAAGTTCACAATGTAATAACCGTAAATGTAATATGTACACAAGTATTTTAGAAAGTCAAGTGAAAGTTGGATTGTATTTAATAAACAGAGGACAAATAGACGTTTCTCCAAGTAGTTGTTCCTCGCTACACAAATACCATTATTAAAATAACAATGAATTAGGGTGTAGAATGTTTCTTCGTATCTAGTAAAATTGTACTTTCTATGATAGCTTATATTCATAGAATTACAAAATGATAATACTTAGAAAATGATATTATTAAAATTTTAATTGGCACTTCGCTTACACGTATGGTGTTACAGAAGAGGGGGCCATCTATTTTCCCATCACCCTCTATGCACAATTTTCAATATATTTTAATATTAAAAAATTGTATCCAGTGGAAAAAGTGTACGTTCCACAAAACACCTACGGTATCTAAGAAACTCCTGAAAGTACAGTAATACCTTGATAGAAGTTCACGACTAAAGAAACATTAATTACGACGATTTGATGTATGAAACGTTATAAGCCCAGCTCGTACATCATTAATCGCTGCAAGTGTAAAATGATATCGATTTTGCGGCACCCACTTAACTTCCGATTCATTGGTACCCGAGGAAACGTTGATTGCGACGAGCGAATGATTAAGAAAAGAAAAAGGATAAACGAGGAAAGCCAGCGAGATGAGAAGGAAGGTGACAGAAGCGATGGAAAAAAAAAAAGTATCACTGCAACCGATCAGGACTGTTACATTAATTAACGATGTAGATCGTTATCGAGCCGGGGCCACCATAAATCTACGAATCAGCGTGGGTTCGTGTAATTTATCAAAACTCAAACGACTATGGACACCGAGAGACGACTAGTCGTTAGGATCGCGAGGAATTATTCCGCGGAAAATAACCGTTATAAATTCTTGAGCGATCCCACAGCGAAAAGTGCTAATACAACCGGCGGATTCCGAATCGAATGATAAATCTATCGAAACAGCGGTTGGTTAAGTAAGGCGAAGCATTAGCGTGTAAATGAGCAGGGAAAGAAGGAAGTTACGGGGTGAAAACAACCCTGATATTGATAAAGGATCCTGTTTTCTTTGTGATTAACGAACAGAGGCATAGCTTTGATAATAAGTATTCCGATGTGATAGGAAGGATAATGCCAAACAGGCTGGGAGAGTTTGTACAAAGATGACAAGGGAGCGAAGGAAGGGAGAACCGGGCTGATTGTATTTTTCGAAATCAATATTATTAATGTGATACAGTAGACGGTGCTTGATGAAGGCACAACTACGTTGGGAAATTCTGACTGTTTCTTCCTGGGTGGAAATAGAAGCAGTTCAGAACTGCTTTTTACTCCAACGCTGAGGTTTTGTGAATGATACAGATTTATCGTAAATTGCAATTCTTAATCCTTAATACTAGAACTACCAAGTTGTTTTAATTCATAAATTTGGTGGAGATATTTTTGGCTCAGAAATATATTATTTCTTCGTATTATTACAACTTATACTCTTGGTGTATTTGAATTTCTATCAAATTAATTGTAACTTCTAATTTTCATTTTAATAAGAGAAAAGGCATTAACTATAAAAATCATGTCACGGTTATATTCGAGCCGCAAACTATTGCGCGTACACTAGAAGGCTAGCGTAGCCAATTGCAAAAAGCATTCATTGATCATTCCTCCTATTGATGAATGGCGTTCCGCCAGCGTCTAGACGCGCAACGTCTCGCTTCTGGGTTACAGTTCTCGAGGGCGTACGAAAATATTAGAATACCAAGGCGGGCGCCTGTAGTAGCCTGCACGGCCCTGAACTTTAGCCGCGATTAGATCGTCGTAAATTGCAATGTGGTGCACGTCGAGCATATCCATTGCCAATGGCCAAGCATTTCCATTGAATATTCTTTTCATGAATTACATACCTAAGAAACGTCCTCGCGCCTCCGCGACGATAAAGCGTGACGAGAACGCCAGATATGTATATACAACCGTGCTAATGTGCGTTTGCACTCTAATCACGAGCGGGATGAACGGACAGATAGATGAAAAACATACCTGCGATCTCGATAACCTTTGCACCATACATTTACAGTAATCTGCGTAACGATCGTCAGAAATGAAAGTTTTCAATTAAAAATTGTATTTTCAATCTTTAATTTCGAATCATCGAGAAAGATAAGAAGTTACACTCAAGCCAAAGTATCCACGGTAGGTTGAAACGTTGGAACTCCGGTGTAAAACTTATAAACCGGGTGGGTTGAATTATTAGCGAGGGTATAATGAAATTTTCCCGAGATTATTAGCCCGAGCCAGTGGTTCGACCGTACAAGTTAACCTAGCCGACGACGAAGGTTGCCCTTACGTTCGTGAACCTCGTCTACTTTGAACGAGGGACACCGTGCACCTTCGTCAGGTGGGTGTGAGTTAATTAGAGACCATACTGTACGTAGAGCACCCCTTATGGTCTCCCTCCGCGAGTTCACCGTCTCGACCGTCATCAGGATGGGAGAACACCCTCTAAGAGGGGAAGAGGGAAATGCAATGGCTGGCCTCTGGTAATATCTAGTACGTGCTACATGTCGACCGCTTATTAAAAACATCGAGCCTCGACCGGCAATCCTTTTTCTACGTTGAGAGTCCAAACACAACCGCGTAAGCGTAAGCGTCTCTGACATGTGTGTACACATACTTATATAAATGTTGCACGGTTACTGCACGTGCTTCGCTTGAGACTTAATACGTTCTCCCAATGAGACTGTGGAAATTATTAACTTTTCTTATTTTATCACCGCTGTTGACGAAAAAGAAAAAAAAAATGATTAAACATTGAATTTCCATTTCGAAGCAATTTAACGCGTAACGGTGCACGAGGGTTAAAGATACGATAACGATTCGTCATTATAGCGCGACCAATGATACATTTTTAGCGAGCGTTGCAGCAGACCTGAAAGAAACGTTTCAGAACAATCGGTGGTAGAATTCGTGTTTCTTACGTTCTAGTTACCCCCGTAGAACGATAAACGTCTGTACTGCAGGAAATTCTTGCAGTGTAGCATGTCACGCTTGCACTTGCTATTACCACTATCTGCGCTTGTAATCGTACATGCATACGGCATAACGACGTTTTTCGCAGAACAATAGAAACAACACGGGGCTGTTTATCACACACCTTACCGCAAATTTCTGTCTACATAGAAAGATCAATTTGTTCAACGAAAGGGACTCGGCTGATTACTTTCCTTGCGTCCATTTCGCTGATTACCCGCTCACCGTACCTTTTTTTCTTTAACCAATCGTGTCGATAAACAATCGTGTCGAATAATTCGACTGAAATTCGTTAGACCCTGGTATATTCCTTACGTCGTTACAATTATTATTTCAGACTTGAATATTCAAGAATCGTTATAGAGTTTGAAATAAATTTAAACGATGTCGTGCAGTCGATCAATCTGAATCCATTTCGCTAGGATATAATTAATTATTTCTCTGATTCCCGACCAGTCGTCTGATGGTAAATAATTCTCACTTCTCTCTTCAACTGATTTTCGAATGATTACGTCATATCAGGTTCTTGACTCGTCCTCTTTATACGCTTGCAGTTGGTCCGTACTCGCGTATAGACAGATCTTACCGTAATATATTTCTTGATTTCGAAGCCTTACGCGTAGCTCCCATCAGGACGGAGCAGCGTGGTTTCCAGCCGTGGATGGCGGAGCGATAATGCAGCCTCCCCCCAGGGGGTTGGCAGAGTTAACGAGACGTCATAAGAGCCAAAGTATAATTGCGTCAAAGACGTATAACGGGAGTGATCGTACGGGCGCAGTCAGACTGCAACGAGGTTCGTAGAAACGAATGAAGGCGAATGAATTGACAGAGAAGAGAAACGAAACATCGAGTCGCAGTTTCATGAGGGGGAATGAAACGAAATTAAGGAAAGAAATAATGCGATAGGAGTAAGTAGCGAGAAGAATGGTAGGGGAGGGTTTACGCGGCAGGCAACACGGACACGTTCTCATCGTGGATGAAAGCTTGGTATACGTGTTGATGACCGAGACTCATCCCTAATTGCGCCTGATGACACCGTGTCCTCCGGGGGTGAAACCGCAGAACGTTCTCTTCCCTCGCTTCCTTCCCTTCCCATGCATCCACCGCTGGTGTGTCCGTCGACGAACCCTCGCTCCTCAGACGAAGAGAAAAGCTTGGACGGACGGGACATGTGTCGTGCTCAAGCATCCGGAAAAGCACACCGGGTTATCTAGGATCCGGACCAAAATACACGACACACGTTCAGGGGTTGTTTTTTCTTCCTCCGAGACACGATACACTCTTTGCTGGCGCGACGATTCTCTTATGTTTACCTGGATAAAGAGTAACTTTATTGTTTTCTTAACAACAATGCGTATAACAATTTTTCATTTGGAATTTAACGTTATTTGAACAATATCATTAATTGCCCTCAATTCGTACAAGCAGAATTCTGAATTATTCATACACATCTTCGAGATATTCATTAACAAGGAACGGTGAACTAATGAAATTTATAGATTTTTCTGAACGAAAAAATTACCTGATGTATTCCGAGAACGTGAACGTTTCTATGTAACAGGTACGTGATTCGCGCGCAATCAACGTTCCAACCCCTAACGTATTCAATTACGTCGGAATTTCGTAGAATCGAATATCGTCTGAAGGTATTTTCGGTGCTATATACGTTCTTAGAATCTCCTGATTAATCAACCGTCAGGTTGGAATACTGCGCAACGTTGAATCGGGAATGGGTTTCGCTGGACAGAGGGATGAACGCGTCGGAGAGGGTAGCGCGGCGAGCAGCTACGTTATGAATATATTATATCTCCAGGTTCCAAGGGATGCTGGCACATGCGCCGACGGGGTGGCTCCACCCTGTCCTGCACCGGGATTCTGTGTCCTCCCCCCCTTCACCTCTGCCCGTCGTCGCCGTGCCCTCCTGTCTGTTCGTGCTAATTATACATGCGCTAACCAACCCACCTCCAATGAGGCTGGGCCTGTCGACCTCTCTGCAGAGAGGGTTCAACCACTCTTGTCGTCATTCGTTGGAACCTGGGTGGAGCGTGGACCTTTCTCTCTACACAGTACGCTCTTGCTTTGCTTAATTACGCGGAGGCGTTAACTAGTTTTCGACCAACCCTTGAATCTCAACCCTTTCGCCGCGCTGAGAAGGGAACCGAAGCTGTTGATTAGCTTTCCCTCTTTCTCACGGTTTATTTTCAATCGAGAAATTTCTGAACCAATCGAATAAATTAAGGGATCTTCCGATGGATTTCCGGTCGATACGAATACTATTCGAAAACACCTGTAGTTTAAACAACCGTGAAATAAAATTTCACTACATAGAATCGTAGTATCCACATTTGCGGAATGGTACAATTCGCATGAAAGAAAAATTGAGAAAAGTTTTTGGACGAATATTTTAGGAGGTATTTACGATCTTTTGAAATTTTCGAATTCTTAAAATGAATCTTGATAGCGGTATTATAAAAATTTTGTATTTAAAATGAACCAATCTTTTGACTTGAAACTTTTCCTAAGTCAAGAGTAGTACCTATAGTTTTCTTCGCATGAGAGGCTGTTCCAGTGATCTCATTCTTGGTTCCTTACTAATAATTAACAAGTGAACGATACACAAAGAGTCGTCGTATTTTATATTCATTGCCTTCAATTCCATTAGGAGCTATCACCGATTCAATATTACTCCGCAGCGAGTCCCCTTTCGACTTAATCTCATATTCGCAAGACAAACACCCACCCTACAGCGATCTTAACAGACGCTCCGCAGGAAGTAACGACCTCGCAATCTCCAATTTACGAGCGACCGCTCTCCGCAGCTCGAAATCTTGGAGGTTTCAAAGATTTCCTCGTCTCGATCTTCGTTTCCATGGTGGAAATGACCGAGACGAGCTTGTGCCAGCGCAACGAGATAAATAAGAAGCCCGAGAAGCAGCCGGAGCGGAGCGGAGCGACGAAAGGAAGAGAGAAATACGAGATGAAGCCCGGCTGAAACGAGACAGAGAGGGGTCGGGAGGAAGAGAAAAAAAAAGCGGGGAAAGAAAGAAGAAACGAAAGGGGAGAAAGAGAGAAAGGAAGTGTCGCTGAAGGGTGGAGGACGAAGCGGAGGGTCTCTTTCCCTAGCGAAGGAGGTTAGAGAGCCGCGGAACGCGGATTCGACAAATCGAAGTGTGCCCCCCGTGCGAAACCAGTGGACGGGAGGGTAGGAGAAGGACTCCTCGAGGAGATGGAGCGTCGTTGCAGGTCGGAATAAGAGGGTGGGTGGCGGTGTGTGCCGTCTTCGACGCGCAGGCCCTATGCAAAATAGCAAGGTTGGTGGGGTGGCGGAGCCGTTCGAGACCCCCCAACGGGGCAAACAAACCCTTAGTTCTGCTGTAGCGGCCGCAGACGCCCCCACCACGTGTGTGTGTCGGGCGAGGGACGCCTCTCGTCGTCGTCGTCGTCGTCCTCGTCGTCGTCGCCGTCGTCGCCGTCGTTGTATGTCGTCGTCGTCGACGGCAGCGCCACCCCGGTCGTTCTTCTTTCGCACGATTTTTTCAACCGATCTCAATTTCTGATATCCGCCTCTTTGACCGCGCTTTTGCTCGCGCGATAACGCTTTACGCGATACGCTTTCAAACGGCCAGTGAACGTGCTCGATCCGCAAGGACCGAAACAACGCTGCCTCCTCCCTGTACCGCCGGCCAGAGGTACTGCTCGATTTGGATGCATCCCTAATCAAGAGTAAGAACCACGCTTGTCCCTATGTAGACGAGTATGAATTTTATCTTGTGTACATACATACACATTGTGCACGTTAATAGTTGAGACTTTAGTGAGGTGTTGGAGTGTTGATTAATCGGGGGTGATAAGATCAAACGATATGTCTACAAGAAAGCATTCCATTAACCATTTCATCTTATAATGGCTACGTTCCTTTTAGAAAATGTACAGTTTTTTTTTTTTAACTTGTAAAGTTCTGCCTATTTTAGGGCCATTGAGATTTCTTAGATACGAGTTTATAAACAATGATTACTGCATCAGGTATCTGTTGAGGGGGTTTGTGCTACAATGTATAGAATAGCAGTTTTGTGTTCAATTAATTAGCAGGAACGTAATAGGGTAATTGAAGAATAATTGTGACGATGGGATTCGTCTAGAAGGGTAGTTGAAATATTTGAGTGGAAAACCCAGTTTTAAACATAAAAGGCGATCAGTGTTGCTCAACAAACAATATCTAATCACGTTCATCAGTTAAGATTTGTGTATAAGTGTTCACAATGGACACCCTGTCAGTGGGTCCCAGCATCGGCGCTTCATACGTGTGGACAGAACTTTAGAGTAGATTTTCTTCGAGAAGCAAATGCAAGTTTGAATACTCAGGAAGAATAATATTATTGAATAATTATTGCGAATATGACGCAAATGTACACACAGTTATATCTCGACATCACTCATACACGATAATTAATCATTAACTTTAATATACATAAATCAGAATCACACTGATTTTAAATGTCAAAGTGATACAATCATTAATTATTCTTTGGATGGTCAAATATCATTATAAATTTTAATTTATTCATTCGTATGATTCTCTATTAAAACATTACGATGGAAAAGAAGAGATATAACTTTGTAGTACAAAAATATTATTAGAAATGTTGGCTGACGTTAATCTAAATTACTTTTTCACTTCTTTCATTTAATGCGTTTAATCATTAGCCTCTTGCCTTATTATTTTTCCAGTAATTAAATTCCAAAGTTATTTATCGCATGAATACTGATTTTTCCTTAGTAATTTTCAATTTTAAGGTAAAATTTAAATACTTCACGAACAAGGTTTATTTTGAGGCAGTTGGACGATATTATAAAACTTGTTATTAGAAAGAAGGAAGTTAATCATTTGGCTTTCGTGTTTAAAAGTGTACCCGTTATTCGATCGGAAGATTCCAGTCGATGTTCCGGTAGCAATGATATACTCAGCGTGAAGTCAGCCCCGGAATTACTTCAGCAACCTTGAACTAATAAGTTTCTCGTTAGCTGCAATGACACTGCGGTGCTCCTACCATATTAGCAAGGAAACATTTTACACATCCATAAGCTTGATAGTTTTATGGATATCGACTCTGGAAAGTCGTAAAGGTGCCATAATTTCGGCCAGATATTTTTACGAAATTATAGATACGCATAAATCTTCCAACACTTTTACCAGAAATTAGCTAAGTAATTATTAATATTTATTGGATCCATTCTCTATAAATCTTTCAATAGTTATTTGCTTGGTATTGAGAATTTCATTTCAATTGGCGAATCTAAAATTTATACCGACCATCAATGATTTTATTTTAATGATGTTAGATCGTTTGGTAATTTAAAATCATTAGTATGAAGGATTAACAACAATATTATATTACATTAGAAATTAACAGTTAACATATATAATTTTACTAATTATGTTAGGCTTATATTGTATTAATTTCCAAGGTAGTAAGCGGAGAATTTTAATTAGATATTTAAATTCTGTTTTCACTGCAGAATCATTCGAAGTGTCAAATAACAAAGTGAGATCTACCTTAATTTACAACTTCATCGTTCAAGCCAGTAATGCCAATTACCAGAAATACTAACGAGTTAGTAACCTATCAATCTACATCGAACAATGTTTTAAAAAAATAATCTCCCGTTAACCAGTATAGACACGTCGGGTGATTGGCGCCGAATCGGCGATAATTACATACTTGGTATGGAAAGAGAAGAAGGCTTGGATGCTAGAGAAGCGTGATTAATCGTCGATCAATTAACAGTCTCCTAGTCCCGCGCGACGATTACGTCACACCAGTGCGACTTCGATGCCGGACCTCTCCCATTAATTAGTTATTAACGACGTACGACGGGTAATTACCGATGCAAATTGGTCCTCCAGACGGTTCTACGTCTGTTATTATCCCGACAATGATTTCGCAATGCCACCTCCGCTTGTTCTCTCGCGACTTCGTGACGAAAAAGCGTGGACGCCACGATGGAAGGTCGAGGAAAAGACGAATCATCTTTGGGCATCGCGGCGAGAGTCAACTTTCGATTCAATATTCGTTCTCAAGAGCGTCCAACCGTTCGACGTACTTTAACCACCGTCTGTTCATCGATCGTACGAAGAATTATTTATCGGACCGCCTCGGTATTTACATTCCAAACGCGAACTTTGTTTTTCTGTCTTTTATACGTGGCTCAGTTTAGGGGTAGCGTTGGCGTTCAATAATTTATAAGTACAAAATTCTTAGGTCCTTCGAAAATTACGGTCCAAGCATCGTATCGACTCGGTGAATGTAATTTCGCAGTAAAATCTTTTTCAAACAAATTCCAGCGAGGCGTAATCCAAAAATATCTACTAAATCCAATCTGCGACCAGTTCGGACGCATTGAAAAAAATTTTTTCACTGAAGCTCTTTTTCTAAAATTACAACAATCGAAAATATCTTTCTTCCTTTCGTTTTATTTTGCTGAACACAACAGTGTTCAGACGTGGAAATATTTTTCGTCTTGTCGTAATAACAATTTCATAAGAAAAAAAATGCTCTGTCTTTCCTCTTCCACGCAAGTAATTATTGTATTATTTTTTAAAGAATGAATGTCATTTCTACAAAACTACTTATAGCGTACGTTTTGCGTTCAACCCCTCCGTAATGAAAGGGTTAAGAAGCAAAGTCTAGTAAAATGCATAGATACAGTCAGCAGTGATGGTTCGATCAATGGCAAAAAGACAAACCATTTATTTTCCGTAACGAGCAAGTGAACTCAGTATACGAACACCACCGCCATTTGTGTCGATCATTTTCGCGATGTACTATCGATCGTCTCAGCACTGGCGGCAACGAGTTATGTGCATGATAATTACGATAAAACCGGTGCGGCCAAAGAGAAGTTAATTATTCAGTGCCGTGCGTGTGCCCACGTCCTCTATCCCGCAAAGGGAAATGCCTCCAGGCAATTGCCCTTCGATGTTGAATTTCGATAGAGCTGGAGCAGCTTAATGTGAAACAATGGGACACTCAATTTTCCTACGTGTGGGCAACCGGCCACCCATTTCTATATTTCGCATAGCGAATCCGGTGATAAATCCGAGAAGAATTATCTATCGTTCGAGGTAGTTGATAGCGAATGTATTGAAAAATATTTATGCAAAATTTTATAAAAATTGATGGAACATTAAAAATTTTTCAAACACTTGCTGGTTCGGTAAAATAATTTCCAGTTTGAATTTCGATTTCGGGTATATACCGTATCTTATTTTTAGGATAATAAAATATTAATTTATGAAAATAAAGAGGAGAAATTAAGTGGTTAAAGTGGTCTGACCACTTAACACGTTGCCTACCGCAGTGGAAGCGGACCTCAGTAGTAAGACATACCGAAACCCTAATTTAGTTTTCAAATGGAAATTTTTAATTTTCTATCTTATACCAGCAGTATAATGGGTGTCAGTCATCGGTGACTCGTAAGACAGTCAACGTACGAATAAACAAATATCGGTGGAAAGTTACACGATAAATTTACAAAATTATGGCAACAATGGGTGGGCTGTGTTTACTATTTAATTTTTATTTTTAGTAGACTCGAGTCATGCAGGATTTTAGTGCTGTATAATAATAGCCTTTCAAACTCCGTCGATTTATTTGCTGCTGAGATTTTTCTCGGTATCGTTTTACTCGTATAAATGGAACGTAAGTTCTTCTTTAACCTCCAATTATTTTTGTATAACCGAATCGTTCTTCTGGTTTCATACAAATACAGAACCATAACGATCATTCTTTTTATTATTTTTAGAATCTTGTTTTTTTATGCATTCAATTTTGTTCAAAACACCGCTCTTCCCGAAACATAAAATCCTGGTGCTACAGGTCTGAATCGTTAATGCTTGAATATTGATGCAATAACTATACGAATAAAGAAGTAAATACGTAAACAAGGTATGTTCCGCGCAAATGTTCGATGACCGTGGCTCGAAAAGTCGAGAGTAGGATAGCTCGGGATCGGTAACGATCGTCGCGCAAATGATCCACGGAGAATCCAGAAGCCTACGGGAGAATCACCGCGGGCGGTCCAGGATCGGGTAAGGACGAAGGAGACGGTACGAGGTGGAGGGAAAAAGAGGGACGCGCGTTCGAACGGATACTTGTACGCGTGGACGCGAGCGGGAAAGCGAGATTGCCGGACCGAGAACGAGAGGAGAAGGGAAGAATCTTTTACGGATCGACTACCAGAACGATGAAATCGGTGACGGAGAAAGGGGCGGACGTAGGCGGTCATTTGTTGCTGTTTATTAATTCGAGGCGAGGCGAGATACGTCCACTTTGTGCGGTTCGGTTGCTCGTTTCGCCCACGCATAAATTTCTCTCTATGTGTTTCTCTCTCCCTGCAATAACGCACACGTAGGCCACAATGGCGCGCGTCCGCTCGATGATAATGCAGGACATCGTAAATAAAATATGCCCCGATGGTAGGTGAGAGCCGGGGGTCCGTCGAAATTCCGGGACGAAAGCTTTTCGGAGCAGCGATCGGCTGATTCTTTGGATCAACGACAAGCAGCCGGACGGGCCGAAAAGCGTCGTAAAGGCAGTAATAAAAGCGTTGCTACTAACATGTCGCGAGCGCGGCTTTTTATTGGCCAGAAAGGACACGACATTACTTTGACCAGGCTGACCGGGACATTGTTTTGAAAGGAAGACACGATGTTTTCTCCACCCTCGTTTCAACTCGAATACTCGCCATGATGTAACGTTCTATCGAGAATTAACAAAGCCGGCACCAAAAGATCCATTCGCCATTTTCCAAAAGTACACTTCCGGTACAGAGAAGTAGGTTTTAGTTACTACCATGGAAAAGTAAAAGTTAGTATCTATTCGAGTCAAGAAATGTTTCCATTTTTCGCACAAGCAACCGTAGAGTAAATAATTAAATTCAATAACACCTGTATCAATTATAAATTTCTTCTTTTTCTCTCTCACCGCGCTCTGGGGCAACATTAAAAATAACTACCTATCGGATCTTGTGCAACGAACCACCCACGTTTCAGTCTCACGTTACGATCGCGTATCTCTTTTAATACGGCTCGCAGAAATTCGGTGAGAGGGGTGCTATATGAAATTTTTCGAATTTCCAGCGAACGACGTTGCTATTGACGAAAATAACCATTCTCTCTTAGTAACGAAACAACTGGCCAGCCTGAGAATCACATTCATTATGCGAAAAATAGGATAATTCTTATGCTCTCAAACGTGGTTATAAATTATAATAATTTGAGAAGCTGGAATGAGAACCTAACATCAACACTTACTTGTGAATATGCATTATATAAAAAATGTCATCCTTATCAAATTAATTTATTGACTGGTAATTAATTAGCTTTATTAACGACGTTCCCTTACACTATTTAATTTTACCAAAAAATGTTGCAAATACTATGTGCCCAAAGATTAAACCAGTAATTACTTTTGATTATAGTTTTCGATATTATCTATTCCATTAATGTTATAATAAGAGATGAATAAATACGCGGCATTAAAGAAGCCTCTTTCAAAGTAACATGAAAATGAAATAAATTAGAATCGCCTAATTCGAAGTTGATGAACATAAAAAAAGTGTCTATTATCGAGCTTTAAAGTCGATCGGGCCAAAGTAGTACTTGGATCGAGAGCCGAAACAGATAACAAGATCGGAGCTGGAGACTGCCTCCATGCCCCCGGAGAGACATCGATGGTTATTATGAGCAACACCATGGGGACTCGTAATATAGCTCATGCTATGCTGTAGGTCTACGGCTTCTCTCCGCACGCACACCAACCGCGGACACTCTCCTAACGGCTGTAAAAAATGATTCTCGCGGCGAAAGACATGTAAATTTATGAAGGCCTCGGGGCCCGGTTGCCCTCTCTTACCTATGCCCCTACCAGATGCATTGTTGGGCTAGCAATTAATTAATGTCGTTTTAATTGTACCACCACGCCAGCGGTCACACTTCCATTCCGTTTCGTTTATTTCTTCCCTATCGTCCTTTTTTCGTATTCCTTTGTCTTTCGAAGTTTTCGACCGGACGAAATTATGCTGATCAGACCGTGACGTTCCTTCTTATTGTTGTACAAGTATTCTTTTGTTTGGTGAATATTTAAAAAATCTTGAAATGGACTCTAAATTTCTTTTTTTTATTGTAATAAAATTATGTAAGGATGCATAAAATGTCAGTTGCGCGATTGCACGCAATTTTAGCTAATCAAAGTACAAAGTCATTACACGAAGCGTACGCGAAAGGTAGGACAAATTGGATGAGGATTAGCATTCCAACGAAGAATTTCAACGAGCAGGGTTTGAATGGCAAACTTTTATCATAATCCAGATGGTGGATTCACACCTGCGCGATGCGAACATTAACGTTTCCAAGCAGACGTTCATTATCTTTTATTCGTGCCTGTATACTATACTCATCGTCGCATGTATCGTTCTGTTCCAGGGCATACGGGAGCGGAAGGAGCGTAGATGAATCCTGCTGTCTGCATCCTTGGTAAGTCATGAACATGAATATAAAGAGTGTACCGAATGTCTTGAAATATGCATGATTTCTATTAAGGGGTCAGATCACCTTGATCTGTTCAAAATTAAAAATCTTTTTTTTTTTTTTAAATAATCATGATTTAGATAGCAAAAATAATTTGCAATGTTTTCCAACTGGCAAACTCGAAGAACTATTTTCTTTAGACCTTCCAGGGTTAAAATATGAAGATGTTATTTAAAATATGAGTCGCTCTCGATAATTAAAGCTTCGAATATGTCTCGCGACAAATATCCATGTTTACTGCGGCAATGAACGCGTTAAATTATCGCTGTCTCCGCTGTCCAAGGCACAATCAGTGTAAAGTTGAACATAGAAATTCAGAACGACTCTCCGGCTAAGGCGAAAAAAAGTACGGTATAAGATTGTAAATCTAATCTAGAATGGATCCATATAAGAAGATCCAGCAACGTCGAGAGAAAAATTCTGGAATCGGATCGATGTCCCGCGAGATGCAGTGTCGAACCGGCCGTGTCACATAGAGAAATAGAGAATCGAAAACAGAAAGAGATAAAGCCTTTAGGAGCGTATGAAAGGAAACGAAGAGGAAAGAAGGCGAAGGATGAAGGAGACAGACCCTCGGTTACCTCGGACTACCTCTTCTTCCCCATAAATACGGATTTAGTCGCGCGGTTTACGACCGAAAACGTGTCGAGCTTCGCGAGCCGGACCGCGCCTAAATTATTAAAGTCGTAAACGATCGAAATCGTCGTTAAGCGGCGCGCGAAGAAACCCATCGGGTTTGCCTCCGCGTCTCCACGGACAAGGACCATTTTTCTCGAGGTTTCATTGTTGGGCCACGGGTAAGCGGGTCCGGTACACACCTCGCCGTTGCGCTACAGGCGACAATAAACGGGCTTACTCCATGGTCCGTGCGCGTTTTCTGCGATGGATTCCCTGGCGAACCGGGCATAGATCAACCCGCAAGGTTATTGGCACTGGTAATCTTGAATGGCGCACGTAATACCGCTCGATGAGTTGTTAACGCGAAGCGTTACGCGAATGAAATATTCCGCCTCGAGTTCGCCAGGATTTATCGTGTGCTCCCTCTATCGCGGCCATCTTTTTTATGGAGCTCTGTTTAAGTTCCCTTCGAACATCTTGGTGGGAAGATAGAATCGGCCCCGTTGATTTATCGACGGATCTACCGATTCTAGGGGGTGTGACCAATTGTAAAAGTTGACAGGACAGAGTGCTTAGTGGAGATATTTTTTAAGAACCATGGTAAACCAGTCGTTGAACACTGTTTTATGGGGCAGTGAAGAAATTTTATGCCATGAAATTCGCGGAAAATACATAGATGGAAGATTGAAATAATCTATGAAAATTTAGTTTTGATTGATTTAATTAGTAATGGATCTTTTATACTCAATCACTTTACAATTTTGGTTATTAAGTTCCAAAGATGGTCCACTTGAATTATCAGTGAAATAAATTTCATCAGTATTCGTGGCTATTTAATTTATAATTTGCAAGTTGGTTGAAATTTACGTATCTCGTTAACGATATGCTTATTGCATTTGAGCCTTAACCGCATCATCGTTGAAATAACAATTTCGGCATGACATACGGTCCTATAGAAGTCATTCTGAATTAATGGTGGGTGGGAAAAGGGTGGGAAATAAGCAAACCGATTGTGAACATTTAAAAATCCCGAAGCGTTCAAAGTGGCGGGGTCATAATTTGATGAGCCACGTTGATCACTCATCCTGCAAAGATTCATTTGACTGCTTTTATTTCGAATAATCGTTCGAATGATCTGTGAGAAACAAATCCATCAATCGCCCGTATTCGCAATCAATCACATCGAGCCGTGCAGTTCGAAAGTTTGTAACGAAACTTAGGTAAAACGTTCTTCGATGATGATGATTTCAACAATGTGTGTGCATTTTGAAAGTTATCGTAAAATAATTTTCACAGATGTTTCTGCGTCTTTGAGAAACAACCCCCAGAAATGACCTTGACCCAGAAATTTAACTTTAATTTTTTGTAGCACTTGTCGTGAGGATAAAAAGTCTTATGGTTGCCAGATTTGAAAATCAATTTTTTTTTTTTAATACCATATGGTGTATGCGAGCGTAAGGGTTTCAGGTATATAACAATTAGTTATCAAAATTGTTTGCAATAATTATAGGGAGGATGTATTCGCAATAACGAAAAAAAAAGGGAAGTAAAAAAGTAGACGAACGTTCGAAAACACAGGAACACGAGAAGAGGGTGGATAATGGGGCACAGGTTTCGAGAGAACTTCAGTCCATTATGTATATTATATCTTAATCGTTATTGATGCGGAATTATCATACAAATAGTACTTATCATGCAAATCGCCTTGGAAAGCGGAAATTGAATTTTTATCGTGAATCGTGTTAGTGACAAATTAGTTATGGTTTAGCATTTTACGTGTTCGACATTCGCGTCACGGGCTGTCAAAGAAATTTGTCACGCTCCTGTAAACAGCTTACGCAAAGTCTCTTATTCACAAAATTCACGAAGTTGTCGTTACGTCGTGACGCTTCCTCGTATTATTCCATTCCGGGGAATTATGTCACTTGGTTGAAAATTAGTTGAATTATTACATTCCAAATAGGATCCTTTAATCTGTTTGCTCAAAATCAAGTGACTTTCGTACACGGTTGTAAACGATAAAAATATTCACCTTTTTGCTGGGGAAACGAGTCGATAATATATTTATTTATTTATTAATAGAAGATCATTAACATACTTAGTATGATAAAAAGCCAAAATACTGATGCAATTGGCAGACATATAAGAAATTCAGTAGTTTCAATCACAATTTGCTCGAATGTTTATTAATTTCATTAACAATTTATTTGATCAGATTCATATTTCATCATTTTTATCGTAAATCATATTACAATTTATCGGCAGATATCAAACTATTAAGGACGTATAACGTATCGGTAACGAACAAACTTTAATACCTACCTCGGTTAATGCTTCTTAATCCGATTAGCCGAACGAGTTCGCTCGATATGGATATCGTTGCAGCTTCCCGGTAAGGTACACCGAATAAAATTATCGAATAACAATTCAATTATAAAGCCCCATAGAATATTAAATAAAGAAAATGAAAGGGAAAAATTAAATTTGAAAATGAATCATTTATTATTCGAGTGTCCCTTGTTATGATACAAATATTCATTTCCAGTAGCCAAGGTGTTAGTATCGATATCGTCATCAATGACCGTCGGCATTCTGTGTTTTCAATTGCACTCACAAAAAAGATGAAAAAAAATGAGCGAAGCTTACGTCAGGTACCGAGAGGATTCATTAAATGAAACGAGTGCTACCGAATAAATAAAAAGCGCAGCGTCTCGATGGATTAATCATTCATCAATCGTATCGATTCCGTTAGACAGCAAAAATTTATGGATTTTCTCGAGCAGTGGCTGGCCGGCATGGTCTCCAGCACGTCTGAGATTAAAAGTATTTCTGGGAATACACTGCGTGGCACGGCCAGCTAGATGCATGTCGGACCTCCGCGTCACGAATCGAAGATAGGTGGCTCGCGCTAGGTGGCTGACTACAAAGAAGCGAAATCGATTTGCAATTGAAATCCGTCAGCGTACGTGCCCGCGGGTCATCCGATTACTATACGGCACTGCGCCGATCATTTCACTGAACCTGGATAGCTTCGATAACGGCGTGCATCGACCAGCGGATCCGCGCGAGATCGAGAGTCGTTCGACTGCATTTTAAGGATCACAGCCCGTTGCAAACTGCACCGCGCTTTCTGACTCAGGAATTTTCATGAACGCGACATACCGTCTCGCATCGTTTCGCAAGAAACAAGCTCGAATTTTCGTTTTTTCTTTTTTCTGTATAGGATATTTCGTAAATGAGTCTTTTGAGAATTTTTCTATTGCATTCAGGGAAGGAACAAATCGATAACTTTTTTTGCAAAAACATACGATGATTCTTTTTACCTCATTAATGTCAAAGAAAAAAGGTCCGAGAGAAAATGGAAAGAAAGTTTGTGTAAAGGTTGTCTCTAATTTCTCCTACACGCACTTAGTCTTCGGAAACAGACACGTTGATCCTCGAATTAAGAGACTCCAAGGGTTAGCTTCGGGAAAGTTTAGCTTGAAAGCGTCGAAGAAAAGTCTCTTTACCTTTTTTCTTGCCGCGTTGTCGTTTTTTGCACGAATCAAGGTGGTTCTCTAATTACTTTTTGTTACACTAATCGATCGCTATACACTGCCGGTGCTTCTCGTTCACGCAGAAACAATCAAACCGCAGAATGGATGTTCCATGTCACACCGAAATTGATGGATCGATAGTCGATATGCTTTTTAGAATTTATATACAACATGCATGCTATATGTTACTTCATTTGCAATTTAATTGTCATGCATATTAATTGCAGTAATAGTGTAAAATTAAAAATAACTATAATTTAATATGCAACGAAAATGCATTCATGTAAAGTTCGTAAGTTTTCTTAGTTAACTTATTTCATTTTATTTTTGGTATATTCCAAAAGTCGAAGAAAAACTTTCTATTACTATTTGCGCTCCGAAATTTGCAATTTCACGAAACTTTTGTTTATCTTCATGTTCCAATAGTCCTCGTGCTTGTGAACGCGTTCAAACAGCAAGAGAAAAAGCTTCCCTTTAAGAAATGCATCTTTTGCATGCAGCGTTCCCTATGCACTTTGAACCCTCTTTTCTTTATCATCTTCTTTAATATCTTTCTCTTCGTTGCTCTCCTTATTTTCTTTGACTAACCGGTTTCTTTCAATGATATTTCCCTATCGATTGATCTTCCATAGCATTACTTCACCCCGTTCGACCTTTTCTTCTAATCTCTTTTGCTCTTATACGATTCTTGCTTTATATTTCTATTAGTTTTCCTACCTCTGTTCCATTACTACCATTACTTTCATAACATTTCACTAATTTCTGTGAATGTTTAACAACACGATTAATGGATTCCTATGAAAATTCAAGCATTACCCGCATGTGGGTTACTTGAAAGTTTTCCAAAGCATATCCCATGGCTTTTGCTAAAAATCCCCAAAATGACTGAAGACGAGTCGATGAAGAAGCCGAAATTTCTCGGCTTCTAAAACGACCATCTCAGAATTAGAGCATTTGGTTTTCGATGGGAGATGTCGAGGTCACGAGGAGCACGAGGACGATTACAAAAGCAGCTGGCAGGTGGTGGGGCCTAAATTCGTCCCCACGTATCGGTAAGAATATCGAGTGTCGACCGTTTTCGTAGGGCTCTTGCGAACCGTTCGAACCGTTTTCGATCAGTTCGATCAGGCCCCCATCCGTGCCTTTTTCTTACAATGTTTCTCACGTCGGCACAGACAAAAGCCGGCAAGTTCCACCGTGAAAATCCGCGTTCATATTGGGCCATGGTGTCTTGTGACAAAGAATGCGAGAAGGCTGGCAACTCCGCCGTGAAATCAGTTACGAAATCACGGGGTCCCATTCGAAAGGTTCTACTCTCATCTCTGTTACTCTCGTATGCTCGATTACCTTAGCTCTTCCTCTTTCTCTCTCCCGCCACGGGGTCGATCATTAATTTGTAACGAACCGGTGCCGCCTGTTATTATCCTATGGTTACGCGATCACGTGATTACACGCACACGCAACGATGCGGATTCGTTCGTCTGTTCTCTTGATTATCGAAACATTACCGAGGCGATCGGTAAATATTTTCATCAAAATTATGAATTTTGAAAATATCGTTGGGAATCGATGGCGTCGATCGCCAACGAAAGGTTCTCCGATATTCCTCTCCTAGATACATACACTTGTATCTACGGCAGGAGAGTATCAATGAAGAACCAGCGCGGGCAACGATTGACGAATTCGATTGACGTGAAAACAGGGCTCGGGTCGTGCCACGAGACTATCGATTGGCTCTTCCTGGAAGACAGGGGCCGCCGTGTAATCCGACTGCCGTCTTGAAACGGAATTATTTTGACATCGGTTTCGATCGTCTACCCTCCTCCGGATATCGTCCGCTTCGTATACCTCTCGCTCACTGTCTATTCAAGAAACCATTCGATAGAAACTCACACTCGCTCGACAATACCGTCCCAATTGATACATCTATTCGTACAGCAATGCTGTAATTCTTGGTAAAAATTCTTCGGTTAAATATTTTCAACTTTTCTTTGAATTATCAGTCATCTTATCGTACCTTTGTACAATTCCTTCTTCAATATCCATTTCAACCACTGTCTACTCGATTGTGATTACTTAAACGTGTCGCGCAGCGCAGCTGCTTTTGACTTCTAGAATAAAAATTTCTTTTGTGAACGGGGATATCGAAGTAAACGGGGTGGAAAAGAAACGGGTAGAAGCGAAGTGGCGAGGAATCGGGGCCGACCGGGTTGCACTCTGTTCCCGGTCGAATCGGCTTAGAACGTCTAAAAATGACAGTGGCTGTTAAGCAATGTTTGCGATACTAGTAACGAAATGTTGTCCCGTGTATCGTGCTGCATGTCTGGGTAATTAAGTGCTGACCCAACGGTAATTCCATTATCGCTGCCATCGTTGTCCAGCGTAGCTGAGAAATCCGATTAGCCGTGGACGACTCGACGTCGGTGCTTTAAGCGTCCACATCACGGTGCAGCAACTGATGCATCCTGAACTCTGTTGAATTTATAAGATTTATAACGTTTGCACCGCGTCACTTTCGTCGAATACGTAATTCTGTTGGGACGATTTAAACGAGGCAGAAAGCAATTGATAAGTCAAAACAGAGTCGGGATAGAGTGATCATTGTTAACTGAGTTAATTCATTCCATTAAATTAATTTTCAATAAAAGCATGTATATGTGATAGAACATTCGCTCGTTCCAATTAAGGGAGAAATTTTATGATACCATTTTCCGATTTCCATTTGGTATTCGACGCGTTACTTTTCGAACTATTAAATCAATTGTTCAGAAACCTCCATTGTCGGATCGTTTCAATTGCTTTTTCAATAACATGCACATTTAACACGAAATAATTCACCGTATAGCTAGACGCCTTCCGAGAAATAGGGCTGCGTGCAATCCGCGGTCGACACTAGAACGTTTAATTGCAATAATTACCATAATTATGAAGTTCCTAGCATGCCGTTATAGGGGACCGCGCATTTGGTCACAGTTATGCGTCCCGTCACGACACAACAGCTATTCGCTGCTGCCGTTTTCGTTTCGTGTCATCAAGGCGGCTCGCGTGAAACCTCGAATTGATAAACGAGAAGATAGGATCGTCGATCTATAATAGCAGAAGTAGAAGTGTTTAATCGGCACGTCGCGTTTAAACCGTCGTTTTAACAATTTTCTGTTCAGCAGATTGTTTAATAAATAGAACAATTTGATAAGAATAAACAGAAAAATTTTATCGAAATAAGAAATAAAGCCTTCAGAGAAAAGAAACATTGTCTGGTCGATGCAAAACCTTCTGTATTGCAAAACAAACTCACCCCTTCGTCGACAAAACTCCGTTCGAAACAGAATTGTTCGCGTTTATTTTGAATCGTTCGAATTCAGCAGCCGAGAAAACAAGTTTGAAAAGTTTCTTAAAAAACTTCGTTTTCAACGTGTAACTTTAATACTTTTCTCAGGATAAGATTTCTGATTTTATGGTTACGAACAATCCTATCTTTCCCTTTGCAGCAACAATAATATCTAAATAAAAATAAGATATCAGTTCAATTTACGACAAATAAATCAGTGAAAGAAAAATGACGATACGTCTGGTACGTAACCTGGAACGTAAAACTCACCCCATAAACTATACTTGCACACGTATATTCGTAGCTCGTTTCGACGTCTCACGGATAATTACGACGTGGTAACTCGAACGGGTTAGCAGCTCTTTAAGGGATAGATTTCGAAACTGGTTTCGCATTATGCGCTATTTTCACCCCGAGGCGTTTCTGGAAGTTCAATCGTGTTCTTATTTTCTCCGACGAAGGGGTGAACAAGGCCGATCAATTTCAATGGCTCTGTTAACTCTGAATAACCGTTGTTCGTAATTAATATTCTTTATCCCTTCGTAATTTCAAATTGTATTTTTATTTAAGAAGCTAAGAATATTTCTGCAGCTCGCTGTACACTTCAATGCAACGTAGCTTTCCTTTATTTAAGGGTAAGGGTAGATATCGTAACTTCCAACCACTCTTTCTTTCTTTTTTTTAGCAAAAACCTAACACAGACCTTTCTGTCTTGCATTCGAAGAGCTTGAGTATTTTCTTTACAATTTCTCTTAATCCCGGAAAACTTTGGCTCGACTGTACATAGAAGAAATTCTAACCGCGAACGTAAGCGCGATTTTGACGATCAGCAACAGAATCGCACATCTGGCAACTAGTTACCAATCTATTCCTGTGCAAGCTTCAACGCGGCGACTAGGATCGCATACCGAGCCGTCACAATGCAAACGGTGCATACACACGTGGATTTCAAGTGCACGTACACGGTCTGTGGAAATTTGAAATCATTTCTAATACAGTAATTGCTACGAGCGGGGGAACTGGCACAAATTCAGATTGCGTTCGTCAGTAGTCCGTCTCTTGTCCACAGCCAGCTGATTTGTTCGTTCTGTTTTTCATCTTGCGTCCTCGTTTTATAATACCGTGGAATCCTTGCAATGCACGATATCATTACGAAAGTATCGAAGAATTTCAAATTAATTCATTCATCCGAGAATACTGCTCTTCGTTAATCAATGAATTCTCTTGTTACATCGTTTGTTCGAGTGATTATTTAAAATGTTTCACGTTCGAATCGAAGAAAATCCTTTGTAAGCTGTCGCTCACCTCTCATTTTTTCACTATAGTGTACGAGGTCTAAGAAACACGACTTGGCTAGAGTCGCACACCAGTCTCGACGGTGTAATTATGCCGCGCAGTGATTGGCGTAGTTCGTGGAACAGAGGGTGGAAGCGTGGCCAAGCACGAGGGTGGCGGTAGTAGTGGGAAAAGTGCGAGAGAGAAAAAGAGAGCTACAAGGTAGTTGTGTAGAGGTAGGTTTTTAGCTCGAATTCATTAGAAGTAAAAATCGATAGGCGACGCTCTCGCTGCCTCCGCCGGCAACGTTTCGCTTGGTAAAAAGAATGTAAGAGCGTTGCCACCCCTTCTTCCCAACCTATCCCTCTCTATCTCTCTCAGACCCCACTTTCGTATACTCGCAGTTTTCACTCTGTTGTTTTCTATCTTTCTCTGGAAGCCACCCTCACACCACGTCGATCCTCTTTTTTTCGCATGCTTGTGGCTATTCAAGCTACTTCTGCAAGGTGATACTCGGTGCTCGGAAAGGAAAAATCAGAAACAACGAAATTTTATTCCTACGTTCATTCATAGATTCTTCGATTTTCTTATCGCTATAGGAATATAGGAAAATTCAAATTTTCTAAGATCGTGAGCTTCTTCTTTTAAACAACCTGTACAGTAAATGATTATAAACGATATTCAAGGGGCAGCATAATTCAAATTAATTTTATTATTGTAAGCGAATCAACTTTCGAATCTCTCGCCTTATTTCAACAACGTTTTTCATTCTGCCTCGAGAAGGTCAAAGTTTAATGTAAAGTTTCTTTTCCATAAAAAATCTTTTATATCCCCTTTGGTAACGTGTACGCGTGGGCACATTAAAAATACATGCGACGTTAAAGAGAGAAATTATTCATCAATAGCAGCGCATTCCATATTAATAGCCCCGAAACGGGCTACGCGACGGGTGTATCGTTTAGCATCGCTAAACGCCTTTACTAGAACGAAGAACGATTATATCTTTCGTAACTTCTGGATGCGAAGCCAAGACTTGACAGTTATGCAAAGTACATCAAGTTTAGCCTTGGTGTCAGAGGATATCGATCGATCACGATCGAGCGCGTCGATCTTTGACGTTGTTGCCATGGGTGATCGATCTCTTGGACGTCTCTCCTTGTCCCTCTTTCTTCGATTCCCGAATTCTCTGTTTCTCTTGATCGTTTTCCTGCCATTGTTTTTCTGGGTCACCCTATAAACATGGTAGCGGGTGCACGAAAAATGGAAGGGAGGAAAGACGATAGGGGGACGACTGCGGTGAAGAAGTAGCGAGAGAACCGCGGGGCCGAACGGGCGGGGGAGTGAGCCAAATTAACGATAACCACTTCGGCTTGGTCATTAGGGAAAAACTTTCTTTCCACTGGCGCCAACCAATCCGACCCTAAGGATCCCAAGACCTGAGAGAATTTTCAATCGAATCGCAATCCTCAAAACGCTTTCGCCCTCGTTTTCGCGTAACGAGGCCGCCGTCGACTCTCCGCCTTCTTCTCGTCCTCCGCAACTGCTACTGTTTCCAAATCTTTTGTCCATTGTTTCTTCCCCGAAATACGCAATTTCAATTTCGCTTGAATGGAAACGCGGCAGGTTTAGAAATAAGTATTTTGATTTATGTATATCGTGAATTTTTAAACAGTGATATTCTGATTTTCATTTTTGCAAGTAAAATAAAATTTTCTCGTATTACGAGAAACATTGAAAGCTTAAATGATGCCGAAGAATAAAAGAAAAATACTTCCCTCGTTCATCATTTTTCGCTTCAATGTCCTTTTTTGATGAACCCACATCGGTTTCATTTGCGTCTTTCTTCCCCTTAATTACAGTCCCCCGAGAATGGGGCGGCAATGGGTGAGAAACAGTGGTGGCTCTTAACGTTCGTCGATCGAAGAAGGAAACGCGCGAATGAAGCAAATAGGCGTAAAAAAGGAGAAGAAGGACAGTTGATATTTTTCTATATTCTGTATTCAACATGTCTAATTTTGCCGATCGAGAATAACACAAGGAGTATAAGGGTGGCAAGCAATCAGGAGGGGAAGAGATGGAGAGAATTGTGGAAGCATCGGCGGGGATAATTAAACGGAATGGAAAGGAGAGGAAAAATCACATCGAAAGAATGAGAGAGAAAGAATTCCGGGTAAAGCGGCGCCAGATAAGACTTGATATTTGATCGTGAGCCCACCCTTGCTTTCCTCTGACTCAACCAACACCCCCACCCTTCCTTTACGATCGATCACTCCCCTTCCCGATCTCTCTCTCCTTTACACGACCAACTATCAGGGACAAATCTGTTGACACTACTGGCCAGAACCTTGTTTCCGATTTCCGTAAAATCGTTGATCGTTTTAGCGAAGATCCACAATGTCCTTGTTACTCTGAACGCGATTCTACCGACGTCACACGCTTGATTATCGCCCATCTTTCTTGCGTATGTAGTTTCCTTAGCCTTGATATTATTACATATTTTACCGAAGGCTGCAATCAATATGTCCTTCCTTCAGCAATTTCAATTGTCATCGGGACTGATGCTTATCTACTGTTGACCAGTTTGTTCCAATTCGACTTACACAAACCATTCTGCACTAAATTTAACAAGTTTTTGATTAATAATTTAATATCTTATTTATAAGATGCATTCAATTTACATATTGGACTTTTATTTTCGATCAAATAATTAAACATCAAACTAAGGCTTTTAAATTGTTTCTAAAAATTGATGAAACGAAGGGTTGAAGTATCTGTTTCGTTTCGGAAAGAAAATCAAGATGGTTCACGGATCGAGACGATCGAGGAGGATGGAATCTGATCGAGAAGGCAGCCTTCTGGCTAACATAGTCAGTCCCACGGAGTTTTCTCGAAGATGTTAGGTGTTGCGGATGCAAGGTGGCCGCGGGGCAGCCTGAAAGAAATTTCCATGCCGTGGCGGCGAATCGATTAGACGCCGGTCAACTTCGACCCTGTCGAACCGCAGACTCGATATTCCGTATGCCTCCCCCTCCCTCCTTTTCTCTCTCGGTGTTCGTTCGGTCTTTGTTACTCCCGGGACCTCGGTTCGAGCGTATAATTATCAGAGGCACGCGAACCCGGAGACCCTCCTCGAGAGACGGGTAGAAGTTCTCTTTCTTCAGCTCATAACCGATCCGTTTCACCTTCTCTTTCTTCACTCTGTACTGGCCATCGGATCGGTTCGCTAATACTAGGAAGAAACCTAGACTTACCGCGAGCTTCGCTAGGTTCCTACACGGACTCGACCCCGTGCTGGAGGAGCCACGGTGCCCCATTACCATACGATTTTCATGTTAGCGCCTCCGGGCCCCCAAAGCTGCACGACCGCGCATTATACTTAACCTAACCCAAGCAGCGCGACTCACGTGTACACACACGAGACTCGGTACGTGCATGCTCCCTCATGCCCATTCTCTTATATACCTGTGTTTTACCACTCGAGGCGACGTTCGCGTAGGTGTAGGTGTGGCAGGACCATGGAATCCCGACGTAGGTAATTGTACAATGCTGTAAACGGTTTACTTCTGAACACTGGCGTAGGAACACGGCCGGTTTCTTCCTGACTGACCAAACCCTCGAGAATCTTAGTCGGAGGTGTACTTTCGGGAGGGTATCGTGGCATAGTACTTTGGTACTATTTTAATTTAAAGATTACTTTAGAGAAAAATAACCCTCCGAATTATTATAGCAACTGTGATCTAAATATAAAAGAATTTTAATTTCAAGATATGTTTATTGCTTTGTGACAATTTTTACATTCACCCAAGTATGAATAATCGCGGGAATGCACTGATTAATTTTTTTCTTTAGATATTTCTTTTGTGAATGTCCATTGTTGCGGGAATATTCTGATGTCCAGGTGTATTATCTTTGCAATCCCCTGAAAACGAAGATACAGAATCGTAAAGGGGTGGACATTGGGAAGTTCCGTGTCTAGAATCCGTAAAAGTCGTATCGTACGCTTGCATGGTGCAAAACTATAAACGGCGATCGTAAGAGCATACGGAGCTGTCATTACTAGGTAATTATTTCCCCATAAAGCAGAAATAACAGAGGCGCGCTGAGTACTGCCGTCAACCTTCAATTAAAAAATTTTAACTTTCCACGTGGCATGATTGCTCTTGATAACAACCACTTCATATACTCATTTCGATTATCATGCCGAAGTTAAAGGAGAATGCTACTTGTTTTTTAAGAAAATCCATCATTTTTTAATCTCTTATTTGGACAAATGATTTCCTAGTCCAATTACATGGCTTCTTGAACAGAGTGAAATTTCTAAAATCACTTGGAACGTAATATAATATAATTTTGTTGGGAGCAATAGATATTTGGGCTATCGAAATGCAATTATATTTCCAACGGCTCATTTATTGGAGGCAGTTCGATTTGGGAGAAAACGGATTCGTCGCGGGGGACTACGTAATCCACGGGGACTTTTTCTTACCGAGAAGTGGCCGTGTTATACCAACGAGCCTGCGACACACGAAGCTGCAAATGTCGCATTGTGGACCAGCCAATAAAGTCGCTCGTTCGCCCACGCGACTTTGCTGGACCGTCTCGCGGCTAAGGAAGAGAAAAGACCGATCCGCGACCGAAAGACAGAGACGGTAGAAACTTAGAACGGACTATTGGAAACGCGCCTTGTCGTAAATGCCTTGACTTCGCGTCGTTTCTTTCTGTTTCCTCTTTTTTTTTTTTTTCTTTCGCCGAAGTGTTTCTTTACTCAAAGTCGCAAACGTTTTCAACATACGGTCGAATAAAAAGATATATTTATACAATTTTGCATTTAATGCGCGCTATACTTTATGCTGATCAAGAAAATACAGCCCCCCTCCACCGTGCATAAGATTTTTACGAGGGGGTAGTTTGTCTGGACGTGTGTTCTGTGTTGCTGAACGGGCCAGTAAAACGTATATCTTCGGCTCGAATCGTATATTTATCAATCGAACGCTGAGAAGTTGTAAATAACGATAACATCGTTTTGTTTGTCCATAGATTAGAAAAGTTTTTCTCAAGTATAACTGCTTGAACTGTAAAGTATCCGGGGATTTGACATTTAATTAAAAAATTTATAAATTAAAAATTACTTTAAATTGGTAATAATTATTTAACAAATTGCAGTTCGTAGAACAGTAGAATAGAAAATCACGTTTGAACGCTGCTTTCACCCAACTAAATGGTCACCTTCAGCGCGTGCAATTACCACAAGAATCGTAACCATTGATTAATTTGTACTATCGTTCGCGCTCTACTTTTCCTTCTTATGTCACGTATCCGTTCGGCACAAGAGGAAGAGGAAGAACATTCTTACATGTAATTTACAATTTAAAAACTCTAATATATAAAATCAGCATGTATTTAACTCTCGTTTACTCGAACCTTAGGCGTTCTCCCTCATCGTCGATAAATATCCGGACGTTTCCATCGATGTACTATATCCACATATCTTAATAGTAGGAAGCAGATAAACCAGACGATAACGAATCGATGCTGAAAGAAAAATCTTTAACTACCTCGATCGGCATGATTTTGATCTCGCGGGAAGGGCATAGCGCGAAACAACGCAACTTGTTAGACAATTTGTCGGCTCGCAGTAAGAAAAATCGATGAATAATCAATTCTCCGATCGAATGCTCGACGATAGTAATAAACGTCGATCGCGTGATCGACGAAATGTTCTTCGCGAAACGGCCGATCGTTCGAAGAGACGCGATGCGCAAAGGTTTCTTCATCGATTCTTTTTACGGTGTTAACGAAGTTCCATCAGGGGACACTGTGGTTCATATTTATCACCCACCTACCAATCAGCATTTATTTCCTGTCAGAACGGGGATACTTTTGCACATTTCATTCAACACGCAGTGGGAAACGATATTTCTGAGAAATTTTTCTGTAAAATTTGTTGCAAAAGGTACAGATTTCAATGTTCCAATAAAAAAATCTCCTCCGCGTTGAATGAAATTTGCGAAAGTACCCTCGCTCTGATCGGAAATAAATGCTGATTTGTAGCCGGGTTATAAATATGAAACAAAGTATAGTAATAATTGTCGTGTGTACGAGCGATCAATTGATCGTTCTCCGTGTGTCTCTGTGGATTTTGCAGAGGATCCGATTCGCCGGGCGTGCATCTCGTCCGCGAGCGCTTCCCTATGAACATCGTCGGACCTCTCGTTAAATCGGCATTTACTCGATCGTAGGTGACGAGTATGGAAACTCGTGGGTGACGTTGACAATAATTGTACGGTCGTACGCGCGACGCGAACATGCTTGAATCTCATGGCGAAACGACGATCCGTTTGGCCCGCGTCGTGGAAACGACGTGCACGCGTACCGTTCCTGTCACATTCGTGGGTGACAATAACGATTTTACCGTGTTTACAGTGTTGCTCGAAGATTCGTCGCGATCGCTGTACTTTAACGTCGTTTTATTCGCGCGATTTCACCTGGCGATGGTCGCGATAGATCGCCGGTTTGATGATGAAGCGGACCGGACCTGCGATCCGATCGAATCGAGCGGAGGAAGATTTTATTGGGGTGATTGAAGAACTTTTTGATCGGTAACATTTATTCCGAGAGCTTGACGTTACTTTACGATTCACTGTCGGAGCAATAAGAAAATGAAACGTTGTTAGAAAGTTTGATTCCAAAGATTATTCATATCGTTCCGACGTGCACGGTATTCAGAACCCTAAAGATTTATTCGTACGGATCAGCGAGCAAAATCTTGTATCGCTAAAACTTATTCCGGCACGCGCGATTTGGACGAGTGGAAATAAAAAACGATGCAAATCAGAAGAAGAGGGCTCGAGTGATTCAGTCGCGTGTCCTCGACGATGGATCGCGCAAGGATGAAATTCGAGGGTGAGGAATGTTATTTAAATTCACCGCATGAAGATTAGAATTAGAATCGCCGATTTCTGGACACGTGCCTATGCATCGATGATCACCTAGTCCCGAACGAAGGAAGAGAGGAACGTCTGAGACGGGAGCAGAGAAAAATATTCAAATTTCTCTGAACCGGAGACACGAGCCGGAAGTGGCGCGCGCCCGCTTTGTGGCCTCCCGATCTATTTGCATGATGCGACGGATACGGCACCGTCGCAGCCTCCCTAGATTATAATTAAAATCAGGAACATCGACACGAGACTGGAACGTGTGCCCGGAATTCATTTCCATCCTTAAATCGGTCGTAAGGGCAACTTTGATGCAATGAACGATGAACGATGCGCTCGATAATAACTTTCAAACTAATCTAACGAATTAATCTAAATTTGTTTGATTTGATTGTTTTATTTTATTTTATTTTGATTACAGATGGAAACGTTAGTGCGAGACATTAAGGCGATCTTCGATGCTTAAATGGAAGGTTTCCAGGACGGATTAAACAATCTGCAACGCAAGGTAATTGAAAATCTTTAATATTCACAAACCAAAATTAATTGCATGCTCTATTTCAAAGTTGTATTATACTGCACCTAGAGAACAAAAAAACAGTCTATTTTCAAAGGTTGTTCTATATTCGTGTTCGGATAAAATGTACGTTATAATGTGAACGGATGAATTTGAATAATCGTTGCATGATCGAACGGATTCGAAACGGCAGCAAATCGAAAGCTGTTTAAAAGTGCAACAACCGTTACGCGTATCAGAAAAATCGAACGCCCCGTCTAAACACGCTTCTCAACAAAGAATGCCATAAGATTTTCATCCGCGCCACCACCTTTCCGTATGCAAATTTAGCCCTAGATCCGTAACAGCACGCGAGCGGACGATGGCTTAGATTCAAATTCAAATTTCCCACTGCGGGCCAACGTTTTTGCATCGTTCATTTCCACGTGAAGCGTGCACTTGTTACCCCTTTGAGGGGTACGAACAGTAGAAAAGGGATACCTGACGGACGTGGACGGAAAGGGAAGGTTTTTTTTCACTTCATTAACGACGAAGAAGCAGTGATTAATGCGTTCGATAATAATCTTCGAATTCAGATCTAGATTTCGTTCAACAAAATTTAACCCTCGGATGACGGATTATGGATTCATTTTTTTAAATTTACACTGTTCCTTTAAAAATTATTTTATCAGCATATTTGACTCTTTATCCTAAAGTTAAATGTATACGTTTTGTAAGTTTGGATTGTGATTGTATCAGGCTTCTCTTTCACAATATTTTTAACATCAAATTTTAAAAAATACATAACGACTTTTGCTCGCTCATAGGAAGAGATTTCAGCTGGCGTTCGTTAATACCCCCGAACGCACCCCTAAGTGTATCTCAGAATCCTCGTTTCCATTGCTTGCTCGATATAACGAGAAAAATGTCAGTTGGTATTAGTATGCATTCTGGTGAGAGTCAAGCCAAACTGTATCTGTGTTTCATCCGGAATTCCCACACCTATAGCATCGCCCTTAATTCCCTGCATTGTCCCCGACTGATCCAGACAGATAGACGAAGCGAGAAGGAGCGAGCAGATACACGTAGAGTTGTCACTTCAGTTTCGTCCAGGTACGGCAAAGAGAATGAATGTGCCCGAATCGGTTCGTGAGATCTGCGATTTTCGAGGTGAATAGGTGTCGGGGATCTGAAAAGCGAAGGGGCTGCTTCCCTTCTGAGACAATAATAGAAACAGTGCTACCACCCTTGGCACGACCCAAATACCTTAAAATACATGATACACGATGAGCCTCTGCTCTATTTCTTTCTCCAACCCTCGGTATTTCCCCTCTTCATTCGCCGATGTTTCTTCCTCTTTCTATCTTTTCTTCGTTTCGATGATACAATTAAAGTACGTTGCGGTATTTAAAGGCCAACTCGCCCCTCTACCTCGGTCCCTTTCTTTCGTCGCTGTTCGTTTGTTGTTCGATTTATGTACCACCGAACGAAAGGGGTGAAGGTAAAGAGAAAATCTGGGCCAGAATGCTGGCCCGGGTGCTTCTACCTGTTTCGTTGGGCCCCGGTATTCTCTCCCTCTTTCACTCTGATCCTGACTGATCGCCCAATCGACCGGCCTCTTTATTCCACCGGCATAACCGAATCTTCATCACCCTTCGATTCATAGAATGGGACGTTCGAACGGCTTCCACATAGATTCTTTGATTTGTGGGATCGGTTAGTCGTTGCCTCATGCCGCATAATTCCGTTTGATTATGGTGAATGCGTCGCACGGAATTGGGATCGAGTGGGCCGGAAGTCGTCTCTCTTTATTTCGTCCCTCATCTATTGCTTATTCGATGAATTGATGGTTTTTGTCTCTTGTAACGGGGACCGAGTCGATGTAACAATTTTCTATTTTAATACAAGGAGGTTTATTTAAAAATAGATTGTAAAATTATATTTATTCTCGATTATATACGAAATTTCTGTTACTTATTCTTGGCCAGAGAAAGCAGAAAGGTTATTACGTTCGTTATTTTTAACGCGCCTTTGAAATCCTCGTTCCAGAACGTAGCTCGTGGGAACCTGCGTAAACAAATCGAAGCACGGTACATTTTTCGCTACATTCCTCCATAATTCATTTTCGCTCTTCGTTCGCTCGTTCTCTTTTCATTCTTTCACCGCTGCACAGCCAAGTCGCGTTTATTCATTCGAATTCCAGGCTGTTCGCGATTCTTGACAAGCGACGCGATCCGCGTCTCCGACGTACGTTTTCCAGGCTAAATCGAATTCTATACATAAGTCATAAGAGGATATATTACACTTGTATCGATCGACTCGTTGTATCGAATACTTACTTAATAGATCGATCGGTGAAAGATTGCGAGGAATTTCATCGAAATTTATCTGGTTATACCATCGTTGCAAAATAATCGACAAGAATGAGAAGAAAAAGAATTCTCAAACCCAAGTCCCTGTAATAAATTCTTACGTTAACTGCATATCATTTTCCGCGCACGCAAACAAACGATGATCTACGATCACGCATCGATAACTTTTTCCCATCGTGCCATCGCTATGATCGTCGATTCAAGTTCAAGTCTATTCTGCAGAAACGAACGAGCGATTCTTTTCGATCGTTAATGCCTGCATTATGCCACGAAAGCAGTCTTACCTATAGATTCTTCAAAATTAATGAACCGCGAGTTTAGAGGCTATTCACGAACCAGCCTATCTTACAGCCCATCTTGTTGGGACTTCGGCAAAACGACGAGTATTGTTTGAGATAATAAATAATAATTTCATTTAGACGGTTACAATACTATTTTCTGATAGATATTTATCTAAACTGTCAATTATAAAAACATAATTTATATTCGATACTAGATTTAACCCTTTTACTGCTGAGTACTCTAGGCTTCAACGAAATAAGAATTAAGTGAATGGGCGTACATAGCAGGTCAGAGGGTGAATTAATTGTAAGTTTGATTGAAAAAAATTTTCGAAGAATCTTCGAACACGTTAGATGAGTATCGTTTAAACGATCGTAGGATGTGGAAGGTTTCTCGTGGTGCACGGAAGTCGGGCAATTTTTCTAGGTGTAGCTTCCTGTCTGACGTCACGATTAGCCTGATTATAATTACAACAAAGAGAATCAGGTTAACCACGAGGAAATGAGAAACACGCGGAGAGAAAGAGACGTAGATAGGTGTGCGCGGAGAGAAGGAACGAGATGACGAACGAGGAATGCGCGAGAAGAGAGAAGGGGAGACACGCATTAACGGTGTAGCGAACGACGTCCGAGCTGACAAGCGAGATAATTAGGCGGGACGAGACAGGACGTGCGCATTAATTAATTAGCCCAATCTAAGTCCACTTCGCTTATTTTGCGCGCCCGTACACACGAACTGGACACGACCTCAAAACCTATCCGCGCCGATTTCATGAGACACGGAACAAGAATCAGCTCGCTGCACGCACGCTTTTCAACCGATTCTGTACGATGACAGCGGTCTATTAATTCGCAGGAGTTAAAGAACTACGAAATTCCCGGTGCATTCGTTTCTGATTTCATCGGCATTCATCAACTTTCATTTTCGTTCCTTAATTCGCGCCGGATGTCTCGTTTCTTTTTATTTTTTTCTTTTGGTTCATCCTCGTCGCTTCACCCTCGTGTTATTCCTTTTATCCCTTTCGCAGTTTGCTTCTTTGTAGGCGTAACTATGCGAATCGTTCTTTATTTCTTGAACGCGATTCGAAGTGTTTGAATGTGGACATTCTAGCGGAACTGGTTTTTGAACTGTTTCCTTTTCGTCGGAGAATGTATCAGCAAAAAATGGCACGAGTTCGAAAGATAACGTTTTCGATAGGTAATTAATTTAACGAGCGTTGGGATTCTGATTGATACACTCTTTACGTTTCCAATTTACATTATTTAATTAGAATTCCAGGTATCTGATTAATTATTTTTTTCGTTACCATTTATTCTTCCACTCGTATCCTGCAATTTCATCAAATTCGAAGAAATTTGATTTGGATGATTTTAATAAATTTTTAATTTTTAGAATGAGATTTTTAATGGTGAATATAGAATTCTGTAGTAGAATTTCTTCAAAAATTAATTTAACGGTGTATCGTCTGTTTGTTTCTTGAAATATTCGAGCGCTGCGTTGATTTTACACTTCATAAATCTTCCTTCTTTACTAGAATTCAAGGAAATATCGATTTCACCGTGATTCCCGAATAATTATGACACAAGTCCCCGCATGCGTGCCAATTACCAACACCTTGTGAGCACCGTATTGCATCGTGTTAAGAGTCGTATAGTACTGGACAAACAATCAAGGGACGAAGGAAACTGGTCTCTGGCCGATTTCGAGAAGTCCTGCCTTTCAGTCCCCTTGAAAAATAATTAATTTATGCTAACGAATGAGAAGCGTAACGGCTGGCGCTCTTAAATTCGCACCATTGAGTGGCCAAGTGTCCGTAAGTCCCTCCGCTAAGCGTCTATCTCCCTTTTCCTCTCCGCCTTTCTCTTCCCTGTTTCCTCTCGCTCGACTGGTTTCCGTCGAACTGTTCGAAACTGGTTGCAGCCCGAGAGCCCTCGCAGCTTCCCTCCGGGAAACGAAGAAGAGGGATGCAAGCAACGAGGACCAGCCGTCCTCCTTTAGGATCCTTTATCTTCATAATTAATTTCATTGGCGCGAATTAAACCGTATTCCTTCGGTCGCGCTCGATTCTTTCAAAAGCTTTACACACCTTGATTTACTGCAACGTTTCAAATAGCTTAAGTTCGAAGCTTGAAACGGAAACTTGTACTCGGAGACAACTGTGATCATTCGTAATCGGATTACTTAAAATCACATTCCATAGAATGATTTAATATCAATTATTTTCATTAAAAATATAGACGTCAGTCTTTTAAGAATAACTCGTTCCGTTTCATTTAACCCGTCAACCGTGTACCAAAAACCGTTCCTTCACTTTCAAAGAATTGATCAACCGGATACGCGCAATTAATCAGACGCGAGTCTTTGAAAAATCGCTTAAGCATCGTTCAAGAACCAGTACTAAGAATGAAAAAAAAAAAGACGTTTTGAAAGGATCTGTACCGGTAACAATGCCTCTACACCGGTAACAGTTTCGAATATTTTAAGGGGTTTCTAGAAGAACGAGCTCGCTGCATTTGTCGTCGTTCTCTCTCGTCGGCCATTTTCGCCTAATCTCTCTTCTCGAGAAAATTAAGCAGAATTCAGATGCAGCCGTTCGAACATAACTCGGTAACAATGCACTGGTGAGGGTAAAATCTAGCCTATGTAACTGTTCGTCCTTTCCGTTCCTCGCCCCAACACCCTCGGACCTGAAAGAAATCTCATCTAACCACCCTCTCTTACCTGTATAACTTTGCGTTATGAAAGGAATATTTTCAGTTCAGTATCTTTCCTTCATTCGTGAACAGCAAAATCTTATTATAATTTCATTTCGCAGGATGTATTATGTGCATAAAGAATCGTATAATTTGTAAGAAAGAAATACAGTTCTTAATGTAACAACATTCAAAAATCGCTATCAGTAATTAAAGATCTACTAATGAACTAATTTGCTAACGAAGACTAAGTTATTATGTTGTGTGTAGAAGATAAGTAAACCACTCAAAAATTACTTGATCCTCCTTGGACACGAAATTTTTACTGTGAATCTAAGATGAACGGTTGACAAGTATAGGTGGGTGAGCACGATGAGAATTTTATAACGAATAAAATTTTAAGCGTCTTATAAAACCCGCAAGTGCGCGGTAGCAGTCTGTAATATAGCTCGTATATCCGTTGCCTATGTCTCGACTTGGGTACATAAAGTCTCTCCCTGTTTCTCTTGCTCTTTCCTTACTCCTACACTTTCAACCCCTTTTCTCATTTTCTTTCGAATTTTCATACATTACGACGCGTCCCTTGATTCTCGTAAAGCGTTAGAAATTTATTCGTACCCCTATTTAATTTCACATACTGAGTGATTGTATTTCTATTGACTTAATTGATTAACTCACATGAAACGTATTTTTATATAAAATTCTTGTTTCAAAATTTTACTGCTCATAGTATTGATTTTTAATATTAATGAATTTTAATTCATTTGTTAAGAAATATTATACAAACGTAGCCCTAACGTTGGATTTCCTTTTGATTAGAATTATTCAAAGTTCTGTAGCAAATATCTAATAGAACACTAATTAACACAGAAATTTGGTATGCCAAAATTATTTGTTTCCATAGAGAATTAAAGTTGTATCAAACGCTATAGCGTAAAATGATAACACCTGGAAACATGGTTTAATCCATCGAGCGTAATTACAAATAAATGAAAAAAAAAAGATTGGGAGGAAAGAATGAGAGAGTATGAGAGAAAGAAAGAAAGAGAGAGAGATCAGAGGAAGCACGGTATAATGGCATAAACCGGTCAACGAGTCAACATCACGCGGCTGCAACCGTGGGTGAGATGTGGATTATAAATCAAAACATTCGGACATTTGAGAAAATCAAAGGTTGATGAATTTAACAATAAACTGAAAGAATTTTCTTCCTATATTTCAAACCACTTGGTATTTACAATAAAATAGAATAGCGTATATTTTCATTGTGCAATGTTTAATAAAAATAAAATAAAAAATTGTTTTATGGAAAGGTTCTAGACAAATGAAATAACAAAATTTTTATTTTTCTAGAAAACTTTTATTAACAAAATATTATTTACATGCAAAATTAAGTATTACTTTCTATCATAATTAGCTTCAATCTTTCCTCTGCACAAATCTTTTCAGACTCAACTTCGCCAATGCTGCGGGAATGCAGTTCTTTCAAATTGCATCCTTAATTTTCCGCTCGTTTCTCAAACACTAATACAAGTTCATTCATGGAGTTTCCCATCAGTTTCACCTAGCTGCACAATAATAATCAGAGAATAGAAGGAAAAGCATCTAAAGACTTAAGCTTGTAACAGCACAATAACGCAACCGACTCAGAGTAGTGGCCGAGGAAACGCTATAATTACACCGTGTAGGAATCGGTATTGCATCGAGTAAATTTACGTTCTCGGGTCAATTTCATTCCGCATTACCATAAATTATTAAATCCGTGACAAGAATTACGCTATTCCAGCGTGCACGACATATGCCCGTTAAGTGCTAATATGACACAGTACCCTTAGGGCCTAGCTCTTCGCCCTTTGCTACGTCGCGGCCAATTAGACTGAAATTAAGGAGATTATGTACTTGTGCCTCGCGTGTAAGAACGACTTAACAATATTTAGAAACACCGGTCCAACCTCTAATTGGCTGACCGGTTCTACGTTAAAAAGCAGCAACTTTTCGAAAAGAATGCGAAGGAGTTTGCGTTAGTCGTTTCTCACCTTAAGAAAGTGACTACGTGCAAATAAGCCTCGTGTCTTTGTTTGTTTAAAATATTGCAGTTTGCATGCTCATTATTAGCGAATTCGTGATAATGAATGAACAGGTTAATTAGACACAGTGAAAATGTCTCCAAAATTCAATTAGAGTGTTAAACCACTTTGGATAGTCCTAAAACTAATTTTGAGAATTTATTTCTAAGTGGTAAAAACAATTTTTCAATAGTACATATATCAGTTATATAACAAAATGAGGACAATTCAAAGAATCTTGTTATTATATTCGACATCGAACAGAAAGGTAGAAAAGTTACAGAAAATTTAAGAAACTTTTATCCAATGCAAAAGCATGATCAGCGTATAAAAATTGATTGGTTATTTTCTGAACAACTGTTATTAAAAGCTTGCAGTATGAATTCCACTCATCAGAAAGAGGAAAGTCCGAGTGAGAAATTGACAGAAAAAAGAGCTGTTCGTCAAATGAAATGTATAATGTACACAATCTTATTAATCTTGTACCGTGACTCACCGTGACACGTGTGTATATGTGTAAGAGTGTGTATGCGCATAGCTGCCAACGAAGAAAAGCTCATGTCAGTGAATCGGTGCGAGTCGTACGGTCAATCCAGTCGATATCTCGGATGAAGATCGACGAACGAGCTTCGACGGCGAGTGTAATTAATTACCGAATGAGCAGGGGCCCAGGGATACCACCCGGAGGGAACCAGTCAGCATATACTCGTCATAATTCCCAGAAAACTCCCTTCAACCTTCCTCCTCGATGAGTTTGAACTTTCGATCCCGATACTTGACACTTCCCAGCTCTCTCGTCACGCTCCTAAATGCTAACCTATATCGCACGCGCTTCAATTTTATTAATGATGTATTAAAACCTTGACGTACGTTATGTCCAAAACAGAAATGCTCGATGAGAAATTGAAAGGGCCGGCGAGAAACTTGGAGAATATTTTAAACAGGTTCAGTAATGATCCGTTGAACCATCAGTGGTTGAATGAAAACTAATTAGTAAACTTTCAATTATTATCAGTGATATAATAATTATTAAATGTCCCTTCGATATTTCTAAAAATAACGAAAATCATTAAAATGATCGAATGTACACCCTGTACATGCTGACACGCTAACTGTTCCGTTGGCGATATTGCGACCGTGAAACAGAAAATATATCTCGTTTGAACGCGTTGTACAGCAAGCATGGAACACCTGCCACGAAATAATAGAAAGGAAGGAGACACTAGAAACGATACGAAATTCAGATGCTGGTTTATGCGGCGCATACGTGTAAAATCTACCGTTGGACGCTAAGGCTGCCGGCCGGTGGTATTATAAAACTGCCTTATGGCCCGATAAATTCCGATCAGCCTACTGGAATCCCCCAAAGACCGGGTTCACAAAATCTTGGCTCGTTGGGGGCCAACCACCCCCGTCGGACGCTACCGCATTGTATCTTGCCGCATAGTTTATCCGTCATAATTCTAACAAAACCTGGTGGCTCCGGCAGGAAACAGCGAATGGTGGCAACGAAACAGAGAGAAAGATGGATCGAACGACGCGGGACGTCGTCCTCTATGCGGAGGGTTAATGTATGGAAATGAATTCTAGGCTCGGAATGACCGGTGTCATCTGGCTCTTCGCGCCATGATTTTTCGTCGGACTAGTAAATCTGTTTCGTCGCTGCATGAAATCATCCCCTGTTCGAGATGATGCACCCTTGTTTCGAGCAAACACGCGTCCTTCAACGTTGCTTTTTCTTCTCCTGGTGCATGCCCTCGTTCGGCTGTGTTTCTCTTCTCCTGCCTCTTTTCACCGTGGATGCCTCTCCACCGTAGGAATTTTTCGGCGTCGAATACCTGGAAAAGTCCATTCAAAGCGGGACGATTCCCTTTGTGTCCCCCCAACGGTCGCCTTTAAGAACGACTGTGACTCTGTGGTGGCTGCAGTCGTGCTTAGATTGCGAGGATTATTCGTTGAAATTATTTCGAAGATCCGGTGGGAAGATCTTGCTATCTCTTCTCCTCCCTTTTCTTTCACTGTTCACCTTCTTCAAAATATTTCTTTAAAAAACTCTGTATAAATCTTCGTTTAACCCTATACTGATGTTCTAATTACTTCCATCGTTTGAACATCTGAATAAAAGAAAATAAGGATCTCGTTTGAGAATCAGGCGAATGCCTTCAGAAAGTTACGAGGTCTTCCCAAGCACCATGGTTTGTTAAAAGGTAAAATTAGTCGTTCCAGTTGATCCCATGGGTACACAAACCTATCACCCATCGGAATTCAATACCGAAGGTACTTTAGAGCCTTGGCAAATAAAGACAGGCATCAGAAGTGCACGCTTCGAAACGTTCTTCGTCCTTCTTCAAATAAAATGTTTTACCCAAATGACTATCGCTTATCGAGTCTCGCCCCCCTCGCCGTTGGAACAGCACCGAAAACGTTTTTACAACCGCGGAGACCGATAAAACGGACCATCGTGTTCACGGATTATCGCGAGAACAAACTCGGTGTAGGAGCATTAAAAGCATATTCGGAGAGTGGCGAGCATCCACGCCTCTAATTATTTCTTCACCCGTTATCACTCGGTGCAGATCTTCTTAACGATTTCGGCCGAAGGCAATTCGCACCGCGAAAGCCAAGCCCAATCTTGGTGGCGCGATCTCGTTCCCCTGAGGAGAAGGCGAAACCACGGGAGATCCGTGGGGGACCAAGGAAACGACTCTCGCCGGCGGTCTTGTCACGGTGAAAGTGACACGCCTTGTTTATACACCTGGGTGCACGGTGTATGAACGGTTCATAATAATGCCGGCTTCACACGAGCGGACGGTCGTCCTGCACGCTTACACGACCGGACCGTTTCCTCTTCTCGTCTACCTGGATCGTGCGTTTTGAAGGATGAACTTTGAACTTTAAACGATGAGATCTGACGAACTGAGACGGAGAGAAGAAAAAGGGAAGAGAAACCGGTGAACGTGTCCGGCTACGTGATCCCGGGTACCAGGGACCTGGGACCCGGAGATTTTAGACAGGAAAATATAAAAGTACGAAAACAAGAACGCGGAGAATGATCGCGGACGAGCAGAGCGAGAAAGGTTCTTTACAGGCCGGTTGGTAGCACCGACAAGACAGCCGACATCCCCGCCCTTTTGCGGGCCAAATTTGTAACGTGCTCGGCAAACCGGAAAGGAGAGATCTTCTTCTTCTTTCATCTACTCTGTAAGATATGACACGGCCGGTTAAGTGGTATGTAGACAGCAAAGAACACAAAGTTTACATTGATAAGCTTTCACGTTAAACCTGATAACGTGTAATGGATAAGACAGCGAAACATCTTCCTTTCTTATTTCTTTCATTTGTTCAGAATGGACGGGATTAAAATTCCATCGAGGTATACCGATAATTTTTCAAACTGGAAGACAGAATTTTTCAGTACTAAGAAGCTTCTTAATACCGACAGATTTTTAAATATCTTTAGAAGAAAAATCGCTTGGTGACGGAAGTCATTAGAAGACGTCTGACGCGTCTAACGTTATATGGAAACTAAGTACTTAGTTATTAAATTATAGGTTTGCGAGTACCCTTGGACGAGGCTATGAAATCATCATAGACTCATAATGCTGATGCGCAGAATAAAATTCTCGCGTTTGCTGTCAAATCATTTTTCGCGGCTATTTGCAACATTTTATAACACAACTTTCAACGGATTCATCGCTTCCGAATCAAAGAATTTACTGAGAGGCGTGAAAAAAAGATAGTCCGACGTTTCCCTGTAATAATGTTTGATCGGTCTATCGATTCTTTGTAGTACATCAAGTCAATGCATGCGCTAGATTCCCGGGAGAATTAGCTTCAATCTAAACGAGCCGTGCTACAAACGCGGCCTAATCACTACATGGATATTAGCTAATCCCGACCAATTAGATGTAATGGTTGGATTAAGACGGGTCGCACGCATACTAAAATTGAATATTATATAATCCCTGTCAGTGCTACGCTTGTGTTTCTCACGTACGAGTCGCAAACATGGACATCATTAACTTGTCCAGCCGTACCTATTATCATCGCAAGGAAAATCAGACTAACGATCCTTTGGAACGATTTTTTTGTACATTTTCTTGTTCAAATTTAATTAGATTAGATTATTAGATACTTGGAATTAATTTTTTTAGAGGGAAGGGAAATTTGATTACATTCGGAGGGATTACCAGAAGGGTACTACACCCCCCGAGTAGTGTAGGATCCACTAAACCTATTCCTCCGTATCCACGGATAACTTTCGGAACCGGTACCGCGTTTGCATTACTTCGGGGCCATGATACGTGCGCCTATATCTACCGCTACTTAGGGTTAGGTTTTCCCACTCTCAAGGGTGCTCTCAGGCCGCCCTCTAAGGTGCCCTCAGCCCACTGTTTAAGGGGCCCTTAGACTGCCGTTATTGTTACATATACTTAAAACTGGATGCAGAGTTATTTGCATACCTCGTGCATGGTAAAGTATAACGACCTGATCATCCCGAATTGATAACGATACAATAGAAAATAATTCTGAATAATAATTATAGACTGACAGTACAATTTTACGAGGTGACAGATAACACATAGCATTAACGCATCTCTGACTAATTACAGTCATAAAAATACCTTCCTGTAATGATAGTCCACGTTGAATAGATATCGCATAGATCAATGGTAACAATGAAATTTTATTGAAAGATTAAATATTTTGAGAATGTTTTTAACGATGAACATAAAATCGACGTATCGATGGAAACCGAAGGACTATCGTTCTCGAAACCGTGACATACCTTCTCGATAATTTTGTACCTTAGCTGGTTAAGCTTCTAATTCGAGAAGGAAGATAAAGAAAGTTTCGTGGGATGCCACGAGACATCTGTGTTTGTAGTGGAACGTCTGCCCGTCAGGCAGACCACTCGGAATAGTACTGGGCAAACGACACTAAGGGTGTTATTATCGACTATTTACCATATCTTACGTTCTCAACGATAACGATAATCTCGAACGAGCATGTCGAGAACGCAGCGGAAGGCGGCTTTCAGTGGTTCGATGATCGCTGTCGTGAACATTATAGACACAAAATTATCGAATGATCCAATGTTGTGATTCCTGGTTTTACAATATCCTTTGAAATAACGCTTTTACCCCTTACACCCTATAAAAGGGGTAAAAGTATACTGATTTTTAATGATCTTGTTTAAAAATGAATTTAACAATCCATAATGGATTGATCTTCTAATATCTCGAGATTCCTTTAATTAATTTGACAATTTTGAAGTAACCGAATCCTTCGAAAACATTAGCTCTCCAATTGATTTATCGCGAGCAAATGATCCTCCTTCGCGACAGGAGAGAAGAGAAGTGGTATCAGAATTTCCAGCAAGTTGGAATTCTTCGAAATTGAGTCACTAACCGACAGGAAAAAGAGATCTATCCTTCCGTGGATGGTTTGTCGGCGGTCGAGCGACAAGCGTTCCCCAAACACAGAGGGACAAGGCCAACACCCCGGGGGTGGAAGGCAACAAGTGACCACAAGCTAGACACACACAGCCATCAACCTTGTTCCTGTTCTATTGCCCTCTCTGTCTTTTAGTTTCTGGTTCGTGGTCGTCGACCAGCCGGTCGTTCGTCTACGACAATCGATATATCGACCGTCCGCGGAAAGGCAACGTTACATCGTACACGCGTGAGGGTTATAAACGAGCGAGGGCAACGTGCGTTCGTACGTGTGTGTGCGCGCATGTCCCACGAAGAAGGGAGAAGAACGCGTGGATCGGTATCTTACGTTGGTTGCGGTAGGCCACGGACATCCGTTCATCCGTCTTTCGTGCCCTTCAAAAGCCTACCAATACCCGATGGTTTAGTCTGTTCCGGAAATCGTGTAGGTACTTTCTATCTGATCTATCAACAATCGCAAACAAAAGATATCGTGGTTCCTTCCGGTACTTCGTCAAGATCCCTGTGGAGGTATGTCTGTCTCTCTAAACGCTTGTAGATGGAAATGTCTGATCGTTAAATTGAGACCGATTACAAAACGCGAACTAATTTTAATAGTACATACAGCAGATGGTGGGTGAAAGAAAATCGAAAAGAAAAATTTTCTGTAGAATTCATTTTATTTCTCTTCTGTTAGTAACAATATGATTGAGGATTACCTTTTATTCTACCATAGGGGTAATTTACCACAGTGTAACAGCATATTGTGTTTCATATTGTAATAAAAATACAATGTTGCAAATCAACCGGACACATGGAAGGTGTATGAAGAAAACAGAATATACAATTATTGCATAAAAGAAACGTTTTCAAGCAGCTATTAAACACGCTAATGGGTCAGTGATGATATGGGGCTGCATGACAGCTGGTGGAGTTGGAACTCCGGTGTTTATTGATGGAATGATCCAACGCATTCTACCAAGCTTGTTAATAAAAAGGTGTTGTACAATGTTTCAAAGACTTTACCACATCCACCGCAAAGCTCTAATTTAAACCCAATTAAAAACGATTGTTGCAACAATATAAATGTTTGAATAAAATATTTTTAACCTTACCTTATTAATTATGCCAATAATATTGTTTCTTTATTAAATTTAATATATCAGTGACTCAAAATCATACACTTTACAAAACATTTTTCATTTTTCTACGTTAATGTACAAAGAATATTAATCTACCATAGTTCCATACAGATGATCAAGGAAAACATGAAAATATAATAATCCCTCGAAGCTCTGAACAATAATTTACTTGGAAGAAAAATTGCTACTTAAACGAAAGTCACATCAGTATCACTCGATGTCGCGCCGATAACATCGAGGCGGTGAATAAAGTCAACGAACTATGTCAGCCCGACGGCAAATATCGCCAATCACGGGAATCCCGTTTTCGTCTATAAACGAGACGAATATTTTTCTGCATAACTGTCGATCATTAACACGTAGAAGAGCATGATCCCGTAGAAATTGAACGGAAGCTCATTAGTACGCGATAGGAAGTGGTCGAACGGTGACCAAAGGAAAACACCAAACCACTGTTATTTCTTTCGGGTTTTACACGCCGGCGTCCCGACGTGGCAATGTTTTAACGTATTGATCCGTTGGGGGTTTAGTTGAACCATAGTAAAAGTGGCGGGGGTAGTTGCCACGATAGAGAAAAGGAACGGCTAACGGGGGGTGAAAAGTGGACGGTGGCACTTTCTCGCTCATAATCACCGCTCAGGCCACTTCAACCCACCTTCGACACCGACGTCGGCTTTCCAAGCGTCGCGGTGCATTTCCACGATCGTGTGTTGGGAGAAGCTTGTTTCTGCACCGTACAGTGGGCGCTACGAAGCGTCTTTTCTTCCGCAAATAATAATTAACCTTTCTTAATTAAAGGGAGATAAAATTAAAAATTGATAGATTTAATAAACGGAAACATTTTATGTTTCGTTCAATTGATCACCGACGTGAACTTCTGAACAAAGTTGAAACCGCCCGGTACAAACAATCGTTATCAACGAAAGGTTGATTAGTTAACGAACAACGGTTCCCGGAAGAAGTAAACGAGCTCGTCCTGCGTCGTCGACGCGGTTAAGGGGAATCGATAGAGGTTATAGCCCGAGTGGTTGAAATAACGTTGCCCTATTGCAGCTGCCACCCTCCTTACGTATGCACACCCTTAAATAATTGCAGCTCATTCGCGCAAATTATGCCGGGGTTTTCGTGTCGGCCAAAGTAAAATATAATAATATAGTTCGAGCTGCTCGAGCGTGTGCGTGAACGTAACGCGTGTGTCTTTCACCTCGTCTGGCCATTTCATATGGTCATTCGTGTATGTCCGATGTCTTCCACCTTGGCGTGTTTACGTTTCCAAACACTCATACCGAGCATGAAGTGTAAACATGTATTTAAGTACCTGGAACAGTCGTAAAATTCGTGAGAGAAATAACGGGTACCCGTTTCCCGCTGACCATATGGAAACTGGATGATAGATTTTCATTTGATACAGCGTCAAATTGTTGAAAATAGATGGTTGTTTCTCATTTTAACGTCATATTTTATAAATAAAACGATGTAGCGGTTGTTCAACAAATTACTGTTTTTAATTAGTATTTTCTTTTGATTACAGAAGGAGCATCCACTTCTATGCTGGCGAATTTATTTGGTGAGTACACATGTGCTATTTATCTTATTCCACGAGTACTTTATTACTCGGAAAATTACTATGTTCGTATCTAATAAATGGTAACGCGATACAGTAATCAATCAATCAAATATCACCAGCTATCATTCAGGTTTTTCACTTTAGGGTGCATTATCTCCCCAGTAGCGTTAGAAATTGTGAGTTTTCTTGATATTTGATTGTTTGAAAAATGTAATATAGAGCAGCTCTCAAGCTTCTGAATTATTGTCATTTTTCTGCTTGGAGCATCTATAAATTTATTTATTGAGAACATGCAACTAAATAGACCCAGTCATGGGTTTCCGAGGGTTGAAAGAAAAACCGTCTTCCATCGAGCAATTTCTTCGAAAAAGAAAAAGATAAAGGGTTAGGGGGGGGAGGGAATTTCTCGCTTTTCTACGAGAAGTCGAGCTTATCGGCGAAGAAAATCGGAACAACCCCAAGGTAAGCGGCGGTGCGAACGTAACCGTGTAACACACTCGAGGTGGTCGTCGGTGTACGCGTGCGATTACTTACTCTCCATCGGCGAATTAACGACGAATCACCGATGGGAAAACCGGTTACCTGGCCGAACGGCACGCAGCTTAACGACTTCTCTCCTCGGCTTCAACGGGCATTCCAGCGGCACGAGTTTGCCTCGCGACACGAATTAATGGAAACACGCCGCGGCATGCCGTGTGCGCTGATAAAGCGGAACGCGCGTCCTTCCTTACGTATTTCTCTATCCTTACCCGATACGTTCCGCATCGCGTTTTGTCTCTGACCATTTCGCGTTTACGTAGAATCTCACTCGGTTTTTGCTTTCGCACGCCCAATCATTGGCCGGCAAGTTTTTTCATTTCCTCCTGCTGAGCATCCGTTTCCTAACTGCCCATCTTCGAAACTATTCGCGAGCCACATTGGTTAATTCACTTTGTACTATTATTGTTCGTCGTCCAGATTGCATAATGAAATGCAACGATTGCAAATTTGAATGCATCGAAGAATGCATTTGTGCTGTTCATTGATAATCGTGCTATTTTTAGAGCGATAGATACTGACGGCTTGGAGAAATTTAAATTAGCTTCTTGTATTTTGAACAGGAAAATCGGTTCTGGTATAATGTTGCAATGTTATGAGCGAATCTGTTCTACTTTCCAAAGTTCTTATCTCTACAGATTAATATCAACGTTTTTATATACAAAACTTGTTCTACCGCTTGTCAATGTATAAATTGATTCGATAGTTATCGATAAAAATCACCATACACTAATTGAGATCGTTAAATTGACTGAAATAATCCGGTGTTAAATTTATCGCCAATCTAATCTGAAATCTTACAATTTTATGATATTTTAAATATCAGCACTTTTCGTGGAATAAATTTTCAACCTCTTATATTATTGACATCGTGCAATTTCACCAATTCTAATTTACTAACTATATTTCATAATTTCTATTTTGCATAAGTGAAAAATTTCAATTTGAAAGAGGAACTATAAAAATTTTTCAAAAGTGATTTTAGGGTGTTTAGTTGTTAGATTTTGAATTATTATCAAATTATTAATTTATGCAAAAAAAGTTAACCAACGCATTTCTAAAGTAATATCCACACTTAAATTGAACAACAAAAATCACGGCGTCAGTGCAAAAGAAATGAATCGCTAACCATGTAGTTGCAATCATTCTTATTAGTTATCTCATATAGGAACACGCATATTCAGAATACGTATAGCACTGGATCGGAATGTACCGAACGGTACGTTTCTATTTCTCTTTCGTCGCTGATATAGTACACAGCAACGCGTCTTAAATGAAGCGATTCCGTATTCAGCGCAATCGTAGAAGCTCGCTCGAACAGGTTCTCGAAGAGAAGAAATATCAAAAGGAAAGAAACCATGATTCGCGTACGCGTCTATGTATTTCCATTGCGCCAAATTTCCATTGCAGGGATAGATGATTTGCCCCACAAACGTTGAATTGCACTTTTGTCCATAAGTCGTCGGATACCTTAAGAATAAATTTAAATTTCATTGCAAATTTATTAATTTATCTTTCATATTGCATCGGCAATAATTTCGTAATTATGAAACCACTGTTAGAATATCTGGAATATTAATTGTAAATGATAAAAAATAATATCTTAATATCAAAACTATCAGTTATCACCATTAAGGTACAGGTAAATAACCGAAGGTTTGGTAGATTTGGGAATATATTTAGTGTAGTAGCTTTAGCTATTCATAAACATTCTCTACTTGTTACTTCCTGGTTATTATTTATTAACAGCACAAATATATAGTTTCCTGCAATCGATTCTGTTATTTACAGAGCCTCGGTTCAATATCTAAAATTGGTTGTCTACTTCCAGTGACGCAATTCTTAATTTAAAGCATCCAATGTACACGAAATTGAAAATGACATTTTTGTATTTGATATTTAACACAGTTTTGCGTTTAAATATGGAGTCGTTGGTAAATATTGAATGTCTATTTAGCGGTTCTAAATATCTTCACCGATAATTTCGTTTTAAGTGTTATTTGTGAAACTGTTTTTAATCCTCTATTTAAAAAGTCTATATTCGTGATTATTATTTTACTGAAAAATAACTCCTTATAAGAGAAACAATCGTGTTATAGATTAAATTGAATTCTTTTCTTGTCCATAATCAATAGGAAAATATGGTGCTTTATTGGACTAAAAATAAATCGATTTAAAAAAAGAAATGACATCTTCATCCACTCGTGTCTTCAATTATAAAACACTTTGAATCATGTGAAGTAGGTACAGTTTCTACGGATGGTAAAGTGCAAAGGTCAAGCTATACAGAGAGCCCATTAAACGTTAAAATGGTAAAATCGATCTGGCAATAGTTACAACATTATCACCGTTACAATGTTTCCCGTCCGTCTGAAGGCATAATCGAGGACAATTTATTATATATCTTGACCCCGTTCGGTATCGATATTCCTTTACTCGTCCCTGTTCCGTGCATCAGTGACAATGTAGCAAATTAGCTTGCTTCATTTTGCCTTTTACCACCTAACGACTTGAACGGTCCTTCGAATGGCACGAGTTTGTCTTGCAACGCGAATTAATGGAAACAAGCCGTTCGGTACGCCGTACGTGCTGATAAACCGGAACGTCCATTTCACGGGTTTCTTCGTCTCCTCTCGAACGCGTTCTGCTCGAATTAAACGATTTCGTGTTCACGCGTGGCGAGAAAGAAGCGCACTAAAATACACGCGTAACGTCTCGCCTGGTTTACCTTTTTCCTTATCTTTTTATTTCCACTTATTTTATTTTAACTCGTAACCCGTGGGATCATCGGTAATCATAGTTGGTCGATTCTTTTTTCTAATATTTAACATTCTGCAACGTAAAGCCCTGAATAGTTGGCAACGGAAAGAAAAAAAACAGAGGAGGAAATCGAATTTTTCGAATGTTACGTTGATTCGACCAAAACCGTGGAAGGTATGCGAGATTCATTCAGCGTAGAGAAATGAAAATTTCTCCGCAAACGGATTTAATTGATCCGTCCCGCGAGTGGGAAGTCGGGTAGCGAATGGTGGCAAACTCGGGATGAGACAAGCCGGTGAAACGCGAGTTAAGATAAAAGCTGACTGGCGTTTTCTCATATACACCTCGACACATTCTTCGATAATCCATAGGACTTTATTCACACTTGAGAAACTAACGGTCGTCGTTAAAAGACGTTATTAGGCAGAAAAACAACTCTCTCGGTTCGCTATGATGGCGATTTTTTCGGAATTTCCTTCGGTAAAATGCAGTCTCGAACAGTGTACGCCCAGCATTTTACGTTGCCACAAACAGGCTAACGACTTCTCCCCCCTGGTTGACTTTAATGGACATTCCACGCTGTGATTTTACCTCACGATTTGAATTAATGGAAACACTCTGGCATCCTATTTGCACTGATAAACCAGAACGTCCTCGCGGCGATCGTTCCTTTACCGCAACTATGTATGCGCAATATCTTCCTTTTCTACGATCCGAACCATTCCACGAGGGTTTACATTGCACGACGCGATGTCGTTGGATTAAGCGATTACGCGTTCCTGATTATTCGAGCCAGGAACGAACGCATCGATCACGCTGGGTACCCTGTGATTTCAGAAACGAAACATACAGAAAAGCGAAACAGCTTAGCGAGTGTCTTTTTGCAGATAACCAGAGCATAGAAATATCGTGAAAATATAGAATCTGCAAAAAAAAATTATTTATTATTAATTATTAATAATATTCCAGTCATAGAATTGGAATATTACAGTTCTTGATTTAATAAAGTTATCGTCTTACTATTATTCAGACTATAAATTAAAACTATTCTATTAATTTCAAATCAGTAATGAATATTAAGCATACGAGTAATACTTTAATAAAGTATAAAAATAAAGTATAAGGAGAAAGAGTTATTTGTTTTATTTTAATAGATACATATAGAGAAAACATGTTTTCGAATGTAATTAGAAAGATTCTACACTGTGGTATAAATTACATTTATTTTCTTGAAGGAATATAATTACAAGGAATCTAAGAAACGGGGAAAAGAAGAAAATAACATGTAAAGGCGAAACGTTTCTACTAACCATTCATGGTAATTTAGAAGTTGCGTAGTTATATTCCATTATCCCATTATTTCTTACTTAATTCATCTCGTACTTCAAAGAGAAATTATTCTTTCGTATTTTCTTCTTTATTTTTACACGTTAGCAGGGCTCGGTAATAGCTTCCTGGAAAGTTGAAATAATTTTTCATTTGACAAATGTCGTTATTCCACAAATAATCTGCATCGTTTTACATTAAGCAAAATATTTCAATGTTCATACCATTAAAAATAACTCATACATTAATGAATGAACCTAAACTACACGATATCGTTCTAAAACGTTTCCAGTTTCCCACTCTTCGTCGTCTTAATAACAAACGTCACCTTGGGTAATCGGGAATTAAATCAAGGAAATAAATGATTCCCGACGTGAATTAACGACGAATAGATAACGTGACATCTGTACACGCATATGAAACATAAACGACAAATAAAAGGGGAGAGAAAAGCGAAAGATGCAGGAGAGATGAATAATACTAAAAACATATGCTAACCGATTATTTTACCGAGTCATTCTTTTAAATCGTCCCGTTTAATAATAAATCCGCAACCTGTAGTAACTATGACCACATGCTTATTACTGAAATGATGTATCTACGATTTCTTAACAAATAATCATCGATTAACGGTAGACAACGTTTGTTAAACTTTATTAGAAAAGATAAACTATAATAGGAATAACTTGAAAATATTTCAAGTCGTCTCAAAGGAATAATAAAGAAACTGATGAAAAATTAAAATCAATATCAGGATCATAATTTATTTAACGGTTAATATAATTAATAATATTAGCTAATAAAATTCTTATTGAACGATGCTCTATTATAAACGGCTATGTTTCGTTGTTCTTCCAATTCTTGGAAATTTTTTGTTATATTCGCGAAGAATAAAGCAGTCGTCTCTTTGTTCGTTTCTCTTACCAATGAACAAAAAACGAACCGAATCATAACAAAAGCGATATCGAGACGGCGCTAAATTACTTTCGTCGCAAATTAACGGCGGCTGGATAAGGTAACGAGGCAGAAGATGGAAGTGGACCGAGGACGAGGTAATCCCGCGGTCGGTATTGTTTCACCGACGGAAGTCACTCTTTTATTACGAGACATTTCCTGTTCCGTGCGAGAGTACACGGACGTGCCTGTTTACACCGTGTACATGTCACGTTGAACACAGATAGCTCATCTTTCTCTCCATTTTTTTTTTATCCATCACCATGGATCCATCACTCTCTTTTTTTCTTCGCATTTCGTTCTTTTCCTCTTAACCGGTATACATCTGTTCGCCTGCGACAGAAACATCTATGCATGCGATCGATCGCGTGACCAATTTACGTTTCCCCTAAATGGAGGGCCATCTCAATTTTTTTTTTTCTTTTTTTTTTTCAACGAATTTAATAAAGGGCGACGTGAAGGAAGAATATAAAATAAAAAGCCGGTGAAAGGGACGTCGAGAAACTTGTTTGGAATGAAAACAAACTCGTTAAAGGGATAGACGATTAATTAACCGCGGCTGTTAATCAGATTAGTAATTAAGACGGAACAGCTGCGAAAGAGGATTCTCTGCTTTCCTGGAATGCGTATGCGATACTGGAATTCTTGCTTGCCGCACAAAGATGTTATCGTTACCACATACTAAAACATAATTGACAAGAAAAATTCGATTAATATTAGTTACAATTAATTAATATTAGTTGTTCAAATCGCTTCAACCATTTCTTTCGGTAATCAATTTTTTTCACAAGCTCTACACATTGGTGTTAACTTGGTGCATTTATTATTTTAGCGAAATAATACAAGAAATTCAAATTGAATTTATCTCCAATAGAAAAATCATTCATTTTTATCCGGCGCCTAATGTGTAGACGACACAATGCAGAAGCACGAAAGCGAGTAAAGAATGAAAGAACGTATAGAATGAAATTTATTTTTTGACTGGCCTAATTGCGTACCGTGAATTCCGGTAATTATTATAATTGGTCTGTGGTTTCGTCACGCTTGAATCAGCGCTCGGTTTCGTGGGTAATCAAGAACGAGCGTGACGCAGAGTCAAATAAATGCAGAGGAATCTCAATTTCTGTTCCGTGTGTACGCGGTTGGAGAACGCTTGAAATTCGGCGCCACGTTCTCTCGAAATTCTCCTGTCCCTTTTACTTTCTTTTTTTAACCCTCCTGTTCGCCCTTCCCTCGCGTTCTTGCTCTTTCCGTTGAAATACGGCCGGTCAGGTGTAACGTTATCAACCGGGCAAATTAATGTAACGAAAGGCCAGATTAATGCCGCGCCGTCGAACGAGGAAGGCGACCGGCCGATGTGTTAGAATTAATTAACTCTGCCGGGCGTACATATAATTCAGAGGGTACACACGATTGATTAAAGCCGATTTCACGACCAATCAATCTATAACTCCTTAGAGGCCGTTCCACTGGCGGTCATAAATTTGCACCAGCTATTAAAGGAATCCGGCGTGCGCCTTATCGTTCATTTATAACTGTCCGCGGGCCGTCTCATTAACCTCCCTTTTCTCGGAACAAGATCGCGAAAGTGGAGACAAGAGCCAAAGAAATCTCAAAATATCCGTCGGTAGCGTGTCGCGGGTGAGAGCTGGGTCCGGTGACGGGCTTTCGAAAACACAGGTATACTGGGTCAGTTTACGCTCGACACACTCGGCTACTCGTAAACAATGAACATGTGTAAACAATTGTCGGCCGGCTATGGCGGAATTAAGTCGTCTTTTGGCACCGGTTGATCCCCTTCGTAACACGACGCGACGCGTCCACTTCTTTATGCGACTACCGAGCTTATGAGCAGAGTTATGCGCCTCCGCTGAAATGTTTCAAAGTGACACTTGAGATCGTCGAAATATAAACGAGACTAAAACTAAATTATATATTATTGTATAGGAAGGGATTTTTGAAAAATGTTTGCGAATTTCGGTAATTAACCTGAAATTAAAAATTAAAAATTCTGAAAGTTTTTGATATACGATCGATAATTTCTAGTTACGAAGGTAAACATCATATCTAGGAAATGGTGAAACATAACTCATCGGGATCCATAAATGGTTTCTGTCGTTCCCGTTAATTGATTATGTCTGAAATCAATTATCCATGGCGAATACACTTGAAGCAGGAGCGCAGGGATCGTGTCCCATCTCGAGCACACCATTCGAGCTACTTTTCCGGGAAGACACATTATAAGTTTTTCCCTGGGGTTAATTTCGCCAGCGATAGCTAAATCCTTTCTCTCTGTTACTCCTTTTCCTTTTTGGGTTTCTTCCATTTTCGCTCTTTTATTCTTACGCTACCCTGTCCCTCTGCAACCCCCGTCGACGAAGCTCGAACTAAAAACGGCTAAGAGTTGGTAGGAGCGTCTCTATGGTTAATTAAACGCATAGATCACCCCCTCTCTTGCAATCTCCACCGACTCCTCCTTAGGTTCACCTCACGCCTGACTCCACCCTCACCCTCGTCTGGCCGTCTTCTCCTTTTTCCAGCAACCCTGTAAATGCGCGCACACTTTTTCCGCGTTATAAGCGTGCATGTGTGCCTTCTTTTACGTCGCCAGTGCCGTATACTTCTGAAAAAAAAAAAGAAAAATCTCGGTAACATCTTTCTTGCCCATCAAATACTCGCTCTGATTTTTTTTCTTATTACGCAATTTGTAAATTCTTGATATAATTAAACCACACGAAATAACGTAACGATCCGTGGGTCCCTTTATATTTCACTTTCGAGTACCGGAGAAAATGTTTCGCGCGAATTTTCCCAAGGACCATTAAACTGAACTCATTTTTACAGATGTTTCGAAAGTGAAACGAAAAAAGGTCGTGCACTTAAAATTTTTTCCTGCACGCCCACGTGATGTAAACGAAAGGGACGAAGAAAGCAAGCCCCTGTAACGCATACCGGTTTCTCAGGAAGGCGTAACCTCTGTCTGAAACTACCGTCCACGCTCATTATCGTTTACACGGATAAACCCGTCGTCGATTCCTCTCCTGTTCATCGCGATCGATCGTTCAACCCATTTGCCGCGGAACAACACATTGCACACTCGCAACACATATTTGACGCTTCTAATCTGATAACTTCCATACATAGACCAATACTACCCTGATCACTTCGAATGTCTTATCTATCATTTTACATTTTTCAAGATATTTTTAGATATTTGAAATTCCATAGATTTTTTACATTCTAACGACATATTTATTGAAAGCTTATTAATATGCTTTTTGATAACATCGGTTGTTAACTGTCGACGCGTTAGAACAGGATGACAGGAACATTATTATTTGTATACCAGTTTTTGAATTATAGATCGCGGATGAATTTATTTTAGGGAGAAACGAATGGTTCCATGCATCGGTGGACCGACGTCTATTTTAGTCTGGTTATAGCGCTAATACTACTAGCGGGTATCGCGTGTAGCGAAATGTAGTATCAATCGAGGACATCTATGCAAAAATGGACTGGCCTCTGTTACGATTTTTTATTATTATTTTTTCTGATATTTTTAATTCGTTCTTATTCTTATGATTGTAACGAACGTCACATTTGGCGTGACTTGTAACAAACCATAAAAATAATGTACCTTTCTTTTACGGATAGCGTGCTTTCGATAATGCTCCGTATACTAATACAATGTTATAAGATGTGAATTAATAACTCCTGGTAACAGTCGGGTTAACAGCCCAACTTCTGCTCTGAATCCGTAATTAGATTAAATTATTCAAGTATATCTGGATACGTAATAAGCACATGCGAGCGTAATACGTATAGCAATATAATTTATGAACTACACGTTTCCTATCGTTAATTTTTATGCACTTTTTTATTTCCAACTTCGTTCAATATCAAACACAATTTAATAGCTTGTACTATTATCATATATTCCGCACTTAATTACATCGCACGTGTCGATTTTTTCATGGAATCGATCAGTTCGCATTTTGAAACAGTCAGAGTCAGTCTGACGTCTTCGTAGTTGTATCAACGGGTAAACAGGAATTCGTGATAAGTAACATCGAATCGGTGTAAATAATGCAACCGATAGATACGTCCCTGAAGCCGAAAGAAAGAGGTTGAGAAGAAAAGGGGGCGAAGAAGTAGAGGGAGGAGATGGGTGGCTAGCGGAGCAGAGGATATTCTTATGAATCGATGAAAGAACCGCGAGCATGCGCGCCTGAATCTTAATAACTCATGCGATACCACCCCTTCCTTCTGTTATCCAAGCCCTCTGCCGCCGTTATCAACCCCCGGCATCCCCGTATTCCAGCCCGACAGCAGATATGCCGTTATAATATACGCGTAGCAAGGCCGAGGTAGACACGAGAGTTGGACATTCCGGGCGTAGTTTCGCGAATATCTCGAAGGTATTCGTTGAGAAGCGGCCGAAAACACTCGTGTCGCTCGCGCCTTCCGCATTTTTCCCTGTCACCGAACCAGGAAATTCTCATCAACTTCACCGTGGACCTATCCTCCAGGCTCAGAGGCCAGGTACAGTGTTCGCGCACCTTCGCCCTGGCAATTTATATATCTCCTTTTTACGATCATACGCGTGGTTTTAACGCGACCTATTTCGCGCGGATTTACTGTCTGAAAAGCGCGCCGTTTCATTTTTTATTTTACCATTGCCATTGGCGCAGGGCCCGGGATTAGCTTGGACCCTCAAAATCTAGACCATTCCGGAAAAATATCCTAATTACGCCAATGTCCCTTCCTGCGCCCGCGAAGACAGTCGCTGGTATGGTTGCTCTAGTGGCGAGGGAAGGTTAATTAGCTGTTATGTTCCTTGAGTGTCGTCAAGGAGTCGCTCCATTATGGTATTCACCCATAACGCCCATTTATGGCATGTTTTGCACATCGTTTTACAAACTCCTTTTCAATATATTTGTTCCTTTTGCGTATGGAATTAATTGTGCATGGCACGAGTTAGTTTATTATGTAGGAAACGCATTATATTTTCTATTTTTCTAGGAAAAGGGTGAAATAAAAATAGAAAACGCTAATAAATAATTACCTTCTACCTCTACCGATATTCAATTTTCTATTATCTCGAAATGAAGGAAAGAAGGTAGAAATGAGCAAAGCGATCGCGGTCTGAAATTCTAAAGGCTGCGACACGGTACAATTGTAGCGATCCCGTGGTGCCATTACCGATCGTAAGGGGACGTCGCGAGAGTGAAACGAAGCAAACCGGAACGAAGGTTGGCGCGCACAGGGTCGAAAGAAAAATCGTTAACGCGTCGATAAAATAAAATGGAAATAACACGTCGCGTTAAGGGATCTCCCCGGGTGCGCGCGTCGAACACCTCAGTCCCGTATGTTTGCTGGCTGTTTCGGGCGAGGGGCACGGGAAGAGCACGCGAACAAATTAGCCCTCTATCTGAAACAACTTCTTGGAATAGCCGTTACTCACGGACCGAAGATCGGGGCCCGTATTGCCTGAGCGAAACGGCCCCGTCCGCGGGACGAGGAGAATGCTCTCCGGGCAAGTGGAAGAGAATCGACCGGGTGCGGGGGCGGGGGCGGTGGGTCAGAGCGAAGGAGAAGAAGGAGGCGAGAAAGAATAAGAGAAAATAAAATGCTGGACGAGGCATTTCGAATTTCAGCTCGAATCCAAGCAGAAGGTGCAAGGTAGGACGTAGGAGAGAGAGGAGACTCTCTCGTGGACCTGCTCAATCCAGGGATAAACGAGTCGTTCGAACAGTGTTGAACAGGAGTGAATATTTATACGTGGCCTCTTCCTTCGCACCTTTTTCGCCGTGCTTGTTCTACCCCGGACCCCTCCTGCTTCCCTTGTTCCGTCGTTCGCCACCCGTTTCCTCCTTTACAGTCCCATGCGGTATCTTCTTGATTACCCAGTCCTAATTAATTCTTCAGGCTTCATCTTTATTTTTTCCCCTCTCCACGCTCGTCGTCGACACCGCGGCCGGACAGACCGATCGTTTCTTTCCCGAGAAGATCACGAGAGGCACGAATGATCGTGGACCGGCAGAAGGAGCGAAGCCGCGGGACAGGAATGGTCATCGACTTCGTCAGGAACGTCTAAACGACCTGTCGTTCTCTTCGAGCTGTGAAAATAATCCTATACGCGATAAAATTGAGTGAATGATTGCTTAGCTCTTCCACGACGCGAGGCCGTTCATTCCTACCAATTATACTTCGTTTCTTTCGGTAAAATTTTCATGCCGTTAACGAAGGAACAGCTTGAAAATAATTTACTATTATCAGGATTCTTTTAATTGCAATTTTCGTCCCTTTCATTTTTAATCAAACGATAATTTATTGCATAGAAAATATTTTAATTCGTAGTAGCTCTTTAAACAAATGTAATGATTTTCTATGAAACATCTATGAAACTCTGTTCGGAAACGAAAGTTTATGCTTATCTGAACTTTAACTTTTCCTTTTCCTCTGCTAAGGAAAAAGGTAGGTCAAGGCTGTGTCTTCAAGTTCGACGATGAGGTCGAATCGGTGCTACACATAAGGTACACAGAGAATCCGAGAAGAAAATCGAACGTACACGTGTTCGGACACACTTCTTTCCCGTTGGGACCATACTCGAACTAGCGTTTCTTTTTAATGTTTTGTAGTAATATAGTAGTGTTTGTATTTTCATACGAAGACACAAGTAAAAATAAATAGCTTTGGAAATTTTGTTGATAGGAAAAATAACACATTTTTCAATATTTTCTGATTGATAATCTTAATCGATAAATTATTTAAAACTAATGCTGCTATTAATCATAAAGAAAAAGAAAATAAAAATAATCGTTATATAAAGATACTGTTACGAAGAACGTACACGTGTCAAGTTTGAAAGTATGAATAATAAGTGAAGAGATCCTTGAAACATAAAATTAAACAAGATTAATTCGAGCATCGTCTATTTAATTCATAGGATGCATTCGTAATATCTAAATGATGATTGAATGCTTCCATTGAAAGTACTTCCTTTGGTCAAAGGAAAAATAACGGGTGTAATAATATCGATGATATTATCTCGTTGATGAGCGTGGTAACGAGATACATAGCTGTATTCATAAGGTGGGATGCGCGTATCATTTTTAAACGCCGGAAATGAGTTATTAGTGGTTACGTCGTGCGCACTCAATTGTCTTGATTTGGAAACCTCTAATCTGACCCCCATCCCCTTTCCACTACAAATTTAAGCCTTCGTGTTTCCGTGTCTATCGCTACTATTTCAAACGACCCTTTCTCGCTCGAATCAATTCTTCCTGTCAAAATATTATTCATGACATCGTTCGTCTGATTCGGTTTTCCAATGAAAAACTTAAATAAACTACACGTGCATTTATTAAGAAAACGCAACGAAAGTTTGATCGAATTCAGCCACCGTCTTAAAATTAAAAGTCAGATATTAATTCTGAAAAGATGCAGGGTTAAATTAAAATTAAAATTTAAAATTTAATGTGTTTTCATTTCGTCAGAAATGTCCGATTTAAAGTTGTAGAAAATGAAACGTTCTAATTTTAATGAAATGGAAAACGTAAATTGTATAGGAGAAATTCTCACCGATAACCCTGTGTCGCGCCATTTCCCGCAGTAGTGTGTTGAACGGGTAGATAGATAGATTTGTTGTCCCCACGTTCGTCGACGGGGGTGGCAGTGCTCCGACGCTTTTCCAAGGCGTTCTCGCCAGGCTATTAATTGTCTCTGTTGATTCATTTGATCGTGCTCGGAGTTCTCAAGCGAATCCACCGACGCGACGACACTTTCGATACGAAGGTCTTTTACGAGCGGGCTGCTGCAGTCGTAGAACCGTCCACTAGCACCCCATCCTGCCACCCTTCTAATTCACGTGAAAGCGTCTCTCGCGATTAAAATTAACAGGGTGGACGCTGCCAAGCAGGTGGCTTCGTTAGGGTACCGTAAAGTGCCTTCGTTCTTTGAATTTCAAACATCATCGAAGAATATTATTAAACTTCATTACACCCCGATGAGCTGATTGAAACTTTACCAAAGGGTTGCTAATTTACCTGCTCGACGCCTTCCACCCTCGTTAATACTAATTACGTTTCTTCAACGATTTTATATCACTTTGTTCAATGTATTGCAGGTATTACTTTTTCAACCCATAAATTAAAAATTTTATAATGTAGATTCTGAATATTTTTGAATATTAGTAAAATTTTATTTATCAAGGAAATGATAGAAAATTATGTGATCATTGAAGAATGTAGGAATTTAACGCTGATTAAAGTGAGACAATGTGGCTGGTGAGAAAAATTGCTGTTTCGCGGATTTACAAATCTGTAACAGTCTGCTAAATCGAGGAAGGGATGAATGTCGAGGAGGGAAAATCTCTGCTCATTTAACGAGCCCAAGGGTTCAACCCTTCCAGCTCTTCCACCCTCCGACAATATTTAATGCATGTTTTAAGCGTAATTAAATGGCAGAGGGTTTATCGTCTCCAACCACGTTCACCCTCCCACGCAAATTATCGCATTTAACCCCCACCGATATCAGCCTTTCGTCGACTGTCACCCCACTACCTTCTCCACCATCGTTTCTGGCCGCGTTCGTCAGTCATAATGTACTTTTCATTAACCCTGAACCCTTTTGCAAAGTAGATTCAATCTTGGAATATTCATCGCCTCATAACCCTTGCCCCTTACAATATCCAACCCTAACACGCTCCTTTTACAGCTTCACGAACCGCGTTCAACAGGTTTTAATTAGCGTCGACACTTTCTCGATGATGCTTTAACCCTTCTCACGCGACAAGTAGTTTATTGTATTTGAATCGTCAAGTGTTTCTGATCACTCTTATACAATTGTACACAGTAACTCTCTTTATGAATAATATTAGTTTGTCATTTGTCAGAAACATTTCTATTACACTATTAACTGTTCAAATTTGTTTATAAAATATTCAATGAAAATTCCTGGAATTATAATAAATTTGAATAATTGTCCTTTTTTAGTTGAAAATTGCATTTCTATAAAGGAAAAAATGGACAAATAAATATTTAGAAGATAAAACATGGTATTCAACCTTTCAGCTTATCGCTGTGATCCTTTTGGAGTATCAGCGAAAGCAAGCGCAGGGTTTGCTGCATTCATGATACAGGACTGCCCACTTACCCTCCACGGTCGCTTGAAGCTTTAAAGCCAAGAATAACCCTTGCTTTGCATCTCACCTGTTGCTCGACACCGACCCTCGACACTCCCGGTGGCGGTACTTTAGGGGTGGCTAATTAAAGAGTCAGATGGTGGCTGGTTTCGCGGTGTTTAATACACCATTCCTTCACCCTCTCACCGAGGAGCCCCATTCCCCTTCTCTTCCGACACCAGAACAGAATCCAGAGCCGCCCCCGAACCCTGCTTTTTTGTTCCTCTCGGTTTCACAGGCTTGGAATTAATTAGCGGCTCTAGTTAAGCGGGGTGGATACTGTCGCGGCGACTCATTTAAGGATGTTTATTTTAATTTCAGCCCGGTCTCGGGAACAATTCCGGGAAAAGCCCACGGCCGGTGACTTTTTATTACTTAATTAACTTTTTCCTCCTCTACCACGATCTTCTTCATCACCTTGGAACCACCGTGACACGATCCACCAACACTCTTAAGACCGACCTCTTTACCACGGTTCACCAGCATCCCTTCGGCAAACCTTTCTCTCCTTCTGTATATTTCCCTTCTCTCTTTCATCCTTCACTTTCCTTTCCTTTTTGCTATCTACTTTTTTCCATCCCGTTCGTTATCCCAATTTACGTTGAAGCGCGTATTACCCAAAATTCTTCGCAGCAATTATTCCCTCGTTATTTTTCATCGTGCAACCGATGCGACCTGCGCGACTCCTAATTATCGCTGCGAAAATGATCCTCTCGATGGGCCGCCGTTCTTTCTCTTCGCCCCTCGTACCTCCTCGTCCGCGTAATCGCAAACCCTGTGATTATAATACCAACGCCGAATACGCGGTCCCAGGATCCTCTTCTCATGAAATCCACTGACGGCTCTCTGCATTTCTGCACGTGAAACGTTCCACGGATGGAGACGAGCGTGCCGTTCGAATAGAAATCCTGGAATACGAATAAAGGAGAGCCAGCTCGCGTGTCACGAGATCGAAGACATTGTAAATTAGACCCTTCTGCTTGTCGAAATATTTAATATCAATTGGTTCAATTAATTGCAACAGTCAATTTGAGATGAAATTAAATTGTCTTTTAAAAAAGGTCGTGTTACATCCGAAAAATAATTCCAATTAATTTTATCCATAGAAATCTATTTAACAGCGTAATACCGTTCGTTATCACAAAAGGAGCAACGTTTTATCAATCTTGACGCGTGTCTAATTGGCTCGTTAAAAATTGCTCGGACCTGCAATCATCGCTAACATTAATCAGCGGTATCTTAAATATATTCAGAACTTTTCCCTCGGCCGCAATAAAGAAGCAACAGTGACGAAGCAAGCTCATCAAGCACGCGCCTTTAACCTTCGCTCTCTCGTGACAGGAAGTCCGCCTAATTAATTTCACCGAGAGAAAAGAATCCCTCGCGGGGGTGGCTTCTCTTGGTTAAGAATACAGCCAGCTGAGAAGAAAAGAAGGAATAAAAAGGGGGATTGGTAGGGTGAGAGGGAGAGAGGGAAGGAGAGACTCGAGATTATTTCGTTATGTCTCGCGGCGAGTCGAGATGTCGGGCAATTAGCCGTCGTATAATTATCCCCCTCGCCCTTATTTGCCCAGGCCGTTCGAGGTGGCAGCTGTTACCACGATATTCGCGAGAGAGCACGAAACAGCCCGTTCCAATAACAAAGTTTAATAACGGAATACCTTTCGCCATTTATTTTAATATTCCGCCAGCGGCTGGCAAAACGAGAAATTGGTAAGGATCCATCGAAGACGACTTTAATATCATCAATTTAATCTAGTTTTAAGACGGATACATTTTTATAGCGATTAAAGAATAGTATAATTTAAGAATTAGTAAATCAGATAGTTGATTAGGGGGAAGAAAATGGAAAAAGATTTGGATAAAGCGTTTTAATGAAACGTAAAAAAAAAAAGGAAGCATTAAGAGAGGAAAACAGGAAGATGAGGAGAAAGAAGTTGTCAAGATACCCCACCCTCGATCTTTGTCTCGGTGAGCCGCGCTTTCAGAATTCTTCCTTTCTTGATAATTATCCTACCGTCCAGCCAGTCCTTAATCTTTGAGTTCGCCTTTCAAGGAAAGCTCCTACCGAATGAATGCCCGACCTCGGCGAAATAATATTTTATACACAACAAAAGCGGCCTCCGGCTTGACTACTGCCCTCTCCTCCGCCTACACCTTCAACGTTTACCCTCCAGCCCGCGCTTCGGTGCCGATTGTTATCGCGATGATGTTACCTAGCACCTCTACAAAACTACCTTATTTTACTTTCTTCCTTCCTTCCCGCTTTCCTGTATTTTTCATTAGTCCATGAACTCCGGCGTTCATTGAGGTTGCCGGTATAAATTAATCGTAATTTCGTTGCCGGAGAAAAGATACGCTCCAAACGTTACGTAATTACGTCTGGAATCACTTAGAGGTTTCATGACGTAGCCACGAGGTAATAGGTCGATAACTGAGTATGGTTCAATGTTCTGCCGTGAAACATAACGGAAAAGACTAATGGAAGGAAATGGTGGTAACAGAAAAACCTTGACGAATTCGAAGAAATTTAAATAGTTGACTATTTTTAGACGAAAGCATTAAATATGTATTTCTATTAAATAAAATTTCACGAAGGGTTCGTTAGGATCGTTTAGTATGAAAAAAGATTCAAGCCCGTGGTTCAGTCTCCCATGATCGGATCGGATTTCACGTAGTCACTTAACGATTATCTCCGATAGATCACAGTCGTCCGAATTAATCGTCATTAATCTTCATCACCGAGGTTTCCAATCATTTTTCTTGAAGTAACGCACGCGCGTCCCGGCTCGGCAATTCGACGCATCTCATTTAGCTATATAAATCACGTGGTGGTTAAGACTAAACTCGCGAGAAACAACGATCCGAATCATTGCTAGCGGAGCCACCCTTCGACCACCGATTCAACGTTGGGAGGGCAAGGTACGGTCGCGCGAAATAATTCAAATCGCGCATGTCGGCCCTGCTCGATCCTCGATCACGGTCAAGATTTCGTGGGGTCACGTGAGAATATGCGGCAACGACGGGACTCGAAGCAGCGCAGCCGTGGCGAGGCTGTGCGCGGTTGGTTTAAACGCAATTAATCTTCGTTAAGTAAGCAAGCGAGCGAGCGAGCAAGCGAGCAAACCCTTTCTACTTACATCGCACGGACTCCTCGTACACAATCTCGACCAACTACGAACACCAATGACAGTGAAACCGCAATGCCTGTCCTGTACACCATACGACGTGTACGTATACAATCTCGTTCATAAGTCAGAGGACATATCATCATTTTACAAGCTGGATTATACCGAGAATTTAGTTATTTATTTTACACGTCGTATTAGCAATAATTTGACGAAGGCACCTCCCACTATTTGCTTTTAGTTTGGGGAGAACCGGAGGATATTTTAGGGAGAGCTTAACCATGGAGAGGGTTAAAAATTTCACATTTTTCCTTTAGGAATTATTCTTCCTATATATAGGAAACTATTTCGTTTAACTATATATTTATCTTTGTAAGTGTGGGTCACGATTGATCTAGGCTCTGCTATTAAAGGGTTAATTAAGGGAAGCGTAAATTGCTAGAATAGATGAGAAAATTTGAAATATCTGGAAATAATATCGTTAATTTAAACGAAAAGCTGGAGTGAGTAAATGGACCATAACTTATGTAGGGGAGTGTATGTGCGTACCGGAGAAATCATGACTCGCGGACAGTCAGTTCTATATCTTGACCCTCTCCGGTTGCTCGCGCACCCTTCCCTCTCTCCTTTCTCGCGCACAACTTGCCCGTTCCTTGTTCATCTTCAGCTTGGTACGGTTAGTTGTACTTGTAGCCTCGTGTGTACTCATACACCCCGTGGCTCTGATTAAATCTGAGTAATTAAAGGAGTTAACCTCGACTTAACTTGACTTAACGCAGTCACGCCCGCTTGCCCACCCCTCGCCATTTACACCGCTTACACGTCGCTCGACATTGTTCGAGGAAACGGGTGTCTTCGCGCCGCTTCTCTCCGGTGATATCCCGCGCGTTTCCTCTTTACCGCGCACGCACGCACGAGCCACTCCTCGGTTAATTGCTATGCGCCACTAATTACACAGCTCCATGACTGCGAAGGGAAACAGTGCGTGCATCGTCGTCGTTGCCCCGATGCAAATGAAACGCGTGGGCTTTTCCCCTCTCCTTCGCACCTTTCGCTGCTCTTTCTCTCGCCCCCTTGTTGCTTTTCTCCTCTAATCGTGTCAGGAAGAAGGCGACCGGATTGACTTTGTCTGCTGGCGGAATTACGACTGGGCGTTGGTTAATTAAACATCTACGTGGCTTTACTACGAGACGATCAGAGTCGACCAGGAAGTGGGCCCCACACGAGTACCATTCTTCTTTTCCAGCGAACACAACGAGATGTCAGTCGATTTCACGGAATGATTACTTGTTACGCGCAAGAACAATTGTTCTTCTAACAGACGATTCGATCCACTACTGGTAACTCGTTGAGTTTGGATCGTTATATACCGGGGAATTATCGAACGACTACTGTAATCCTAAACAAGCGCTGACGATACCGAGTTAGCAGCAGCAGACGTGTTAATCTACGACCTCCCTTAGAGGTGTAACTTAACGTTGCAACTTTTCCTCGATTTTTTCTGACCAAACGACCGTATGCGGGTGTACGCGGAGCGAAGATGACACGCATCTGATCCTCGTTGTTGCAGAAACACCGCAACGCATGGGTTCCGCTTGCATTCAAGCGTAAGAAGAGAAGTGCCTCGCCTAATTAGCCCGCTTGGATATTTCCGTCGCGTGACGTCACGTGAGCCCATTTGCCTGGCCCGCGGCCAGCTTTTCCACCGAACTATAAACCATCTTCACACCCACGCAACACAATTAGCCCGTGGCCAGCCGGGGAATTAGAATATCTACGAATTCGTCGTTTGCTCGGTGGAAAATGAAGATTCGGTTAGCGACGCAGATGAGAGCCAGGGAATGTAAGGGATTGACGCGACGACGTTTCGGTCTCCTCTCTAATCTCACCTACGAAATTTTGACGTTTCTCTTCTCCATATTTCACGGTTTCTCTTTCAAGACTGGCTCTGACTAGCGCGAGCGAACGCGAGAGTCGGGTGTTTAGCAGGGAAATAATGTTGCCCCGAACAGCTGTCGAAATTCTATTTAGAGAATTGATTTGCACGAAGATCCTGGTTCTTGTTCGTTCCAATTTTAAGACGCGTACGAAAAGTGTACGGAATACGTTGCATATTAATAACACATTCTTTCTTCTTTCAATTATTCTACAACGACTATTAAAACTTCAATGAGATTTCTCTCGTAAGATCTTCATTGATTCTCAAATCGAAGATGTAGAAATTGCGTATAACCGATTGGCGCGGATACTTGCAGACTGAAATTAAATTTGGTTCCGTCGTGAAAAGAGAAATCTGCACGAAGCCAGGATTTCCTGTACTTTTTACTTAAGAGATAAGCTCCGTGTTTTAAGAGCGTTGTGGTGGAACGGTGTCGTAAAACCTTGAAGGAAGTTCCCTATAGGTCGTCAGGGGGGAAACAACCCCTCGAATCGGCCCTCGAATCGTGGCAGCCAGTAGATCGTGATACCACAGAAGAAGACTTGAATGTTAAAGTAGGTAGACTACAGTCTGTAACGCAAGAGGTATCTATGAAAATAATACAATCAGATGCACAAAATATTCAAACCATTTGAAACTACATTTGGTACAACGATGGACTCGTTTCCTTTGACAACTATAGTTATTTGAATTGTTCGTTATCAAACGCTAAGATATCTCTGTTATAACTGAAGCATTCTCTGTATATTTAAATCTTCTGTGACAAGTGTCAATTATTAAATCCTCTAAATGAGCCGAATTGTTCAAGTATCGTAAGAATTGAAGAAAATTTAGTAATCTTAGTCCGCAAAGAACGATCTGATCTTCCGCTCGAGAAGGTAGAGGATACCTCCTGGTGAAAGCGTTGCAAACGAAATCTAAGATGGGTGAGGATCGCGGAAGCGTGAATTCGGCTGATCAAACGTCGCAACTATGGAAAAATGTCGTTGGCAAAAGGAGAAGGATGCCGATAAGAAAAGACGAAAGGGGGCGTGACACGGGAGAGAAACGGTTGAATAAGAAGAGACAGAAAGACAGTAACGTGGAGAGTAATGGAGATGAGGGCTGAGCGAAGGGGACGCGGTGAGAGGTGTATGTGTGTGTGTGTGTGTGTATGTGTGTAGGAAGGTACCCCGAAAGTCCTTTCGCTAAAAAGGAGGACCTCGAGGGTGGTACGGGGTGGAATACGAAACGGACTAACGGGAGAGAAAAAGATAGAGAACGGTCGGGGGCGGAAGTAAGTATTGATTCAGATTCAGCTAGTTAGCTATGCTCGAAGCAGGCGCATCCCCACCCTAACTTCTCTTCGGCCACCTTTTTCTCCGGCAGGCACGATCTTCTCGCTTCCTCTACCTCTGTCTATCCCGTGCATGCGGGGGTGGACGGTTAGCGGCGGGTGAAAAGACGACGTTGAAGACGCGCAGGGTGAAAAAGGTGGAAGGGGGTGGAGCGAAGGGAAGCGGAGGGATGCAGAAGAGGAGGCGTATGTAGAATGGAAAAGCGTGTAGAATCTGCGCGAAGGTGCAAGGTATAGGAGGTGACAAGCATCTCCTTCGATCTTTCTTCCCTTTGTAACCCACCCCCTCACGCCGTTCCCTTGTTATCCTCCCGTTTCCCTCGATGCCTCTGTCCTTTTTTTACTTATCTATCTATCGTTGCAGCTCCCTTTTATATTCCCATGACGACAGCCCAGATGCACTCGGCAGCCATACGAGAGGTGTATGTTAAAACCTGAGTCGATATTTCTGTTGCGCGATGCGCGCTGCCACGGCAGACACGGGGCTCATCTTCCGATGCCTCAATAAACCCCTTTCTTTCCAAACTTTATTAGACTCGCGTATACAATTTTCCTGCGATCGGGCGAAACGTATCTATTTTCGGAAAAAAACGGCAAGGCTGCTATTAAGCTAAGAGAATTAGCTTCAGTTTGAAACCCAATACGATTGCTTTTAGTTTTCGATCATTTCTGGAAATTTGCAATCGATTGCTTAAACGACATTTTATTCTGGCAATTTGTACTTTTTTCAACCATAATGACATTAAATGACACTTACAACATTTAATTTCTATTTGCATAAAATTCAAGTATTACTTAAATCACAAATTCTAAGTAAAGAAAAAGAGATTTAGTGCATAAATTAACGTCCCTCAACGCGTCGCGACGCCTTTCTTTTCAGGCTTTGTTTTGCCCCGCGTTTCATGGTTGTCTGCTTTACGGGCGTCCCCATCTCGCGGATTTTTCTGCAACCAGAGCGTCGCGACGCCTTAACGACTAATAAGAGACGCTGTCCGAGCAAGAAAGCGTCTATTCGTGTTACAGCGTTCACAGAAGACGCATGTTCTTCAGAGAATCGTTTTTCACGTAGACATTATAGATCGAGACGCTTGTGATGGTTTCATGTAACATTCATATTCGTATTAGTATTATATTTTACAACACCGAGCAATCTATCATGGTGCATATTGATATTAGTATTGATTAAATCTTGAAAAGCGAAGCCTGGGTTAATCGTGACCGAAACTTACAAAAAGTATAGAAGGATATTAATCTAAAGTTAAACGTGTCATTTAATATAAAATTTCGAAAATGGAAGGTAAAATGTTTCTTTAGTTTCCCTTAATTTCGTGGCTGAAAGAAAATAAAAAAAGTTGAGTAAGTAAAGTGAAATCGCGAGGATTATTTCACCGAGAGCGCGTTTCGAGCGACAAAACGCCCCGTTTCTATGTGCAATCGTATTTATATTTCTTAGACCGAGCCGACCACGCAAGATTTATCTCCGACCAAGGAAAGGACGTTGATTTAAGATCGCGGACTGTATTATAAAACGGCGCATGCTTTCTACCTTTGCAGGCCCCCCCTTTTTCTCCTCTCTATCTCTCTCCCTCTTACCTCCGCGCATTAATTGATCCTTTGGTGATTTATACACGTAGCCGAATAATTACAATCGGGTGAATCGGCGACGGAATTTTATCGTAAGAGTCGCGTTGTTCCGGAGCATCTGTCGATCATTGTTTGAATTTCATTTTAAATTAATTTTCATTCTCGATGTATAAAAGGTCTTTCGTTTAGAAATTTCAGAGATTCATTTCAATTCATATACCGTTTCGTAGATTTTGGTTGCAATTGATCCTTGCCATCGTTGTTTGAGAAACCGATTAAAGAAAATCTTCAAATTTTTATTCTGTACGTGTTTCGTACGAAGCCCTTTAAGTTAAATTTATGCAGAAATTTCAATAATCTCGGACGATTGAAATTTCGTAAAAGTAAATTTGCAATTCCGCTTTTCATCTACTGTAGCTCAGCGCATCGACCTCGATCGATCGCGTCAATCTATCAAGACATTGGCCGGTGATTATTTTGTCCGGTTACGTAGTCGGTCATTCATTCGCTGTCTGCCGCTAATGGAAAACTATTCCGCTCCGCTTATTAACGAACGGAATGTCGTTAACAATAAGAAAAATTATCGTCCATGGTTACACGTTCCCGCGTGTATCATGGTTAAGAGAGTCGCTCGAGCCGGGATTGATATTGGTGCGAAATCATTACTGACGCACCACTGTATTGGCTGCAATTTGCGTAACGATAACAATCAGCTTTAAGTGGAACAATAGGCTGCCGTGACGGTAATTAGTGCCACGTACCGTCTGGCGTGATGACAATTGCGCCAGTGGCGATGGTAAATAGTAACATTAATAATACTCGTCGATAGGGCAACGCGTGCACTCGCGCGAGCACAGCATCGCCGTCACGAATAATGGACCGTTATTATTCCCTTCCGTTAAATATTTAAATTGAACGAGACGGTTCACCGATTCGATCGTGATCGTAAATTGTTTTTCAAAACGATAATCTCATTCCGGAACAAAAGTACATTTAAGGCATTTTTTTTTTTTTTTAATTAACTCCTATTCTCTTTAATCTAACAATTTTTAATTACAAAATGATCATCGAAATTGATATACCATCGGAAAAAGAGAAACTCAAAGGAAGAAAAAATAACGAGGACGTGCCTACGTATCTCGAGAAACGATCGTACGAGAAATCGTTGCGAAATATCGATACGACAAATGGTTGACGAGGAATACGTTTGTGGACATTGGAAAAAAAATATCTTAGGAAATTTTTCTAGCTTTTCGCGCGATATAAGCACGTAGCCTCTGGACGGGCATCATCGAACATGGAAACAGAGATGAAACGTTCTCAAGGCGGCTCGACGACGCACGGTCGACCTTTATTGGAATATTTATGGCGGCTGGCTGTACGAGACGAATTTTTATCGATTCGTTCTGTTGCTGCGCCATCTAGGTTCGAGTTTCGATTTCTCCGCCGACGGAAATCGCGATATTTATTCATAAGCCTTGGTTAGAACGCGTGCGGATCGTGCGCATAATAAAATTCGTGTATTGCTTGGCCGGCTGTTCTACCTTTCGCGTTGACATTGATTTGAAAACATCGGACATCCTGCTCTGATTTCTTTCCATTCGATTTGCTTTTGAATTCTCCATTTTTTTCTTTTTACTGTTCTTGAAAACGTTCCCTCAGATTGATTTCAGTTATGCTGTTTCAATGTTTACCGTCTCATTTGATTGTAAAATTTCGTACTCAAATTTTAATGTATATTAAACAATCTGTTGAAGGTGTAATGCAATTTGAGATGCGATAATTTATCATTCGCTATGCGTTATAAAAATTAGTTTTCACTTAATGCTACCAATATGTTTCCCGGTTCATCTTCTCTCTCTTTCCCGCTCTCTATGTTTCTTTTTTAGTTTGATCCTTTGTTCTTTTTCGCCTCTGCGATCGGTCCGGGAACCGCCTACAAACTTATTACCGGATCTGTGGCGCTAGGTGTTATTAAAAATTAGGGAATGGATTCTAGACACCGGCTGCAAGTCACCGGACCTGAGTGACTGAAGGATGTGGCTTCGTAATTAAAAAATTACAGGGACGGCTGGGCCACCGGTTTGTTAGTTTTACCACAGGGTAAGGAAAGATGAACGTACGGTTCCATAGTGAAACCTACTTCCTTGGTTCATTCATGGCGCCAGAAAATGACAGAGTGCTACAATTTTTTATTCTGTTCCTACCTTATCTCTTCCTTTCCATTCACCCTCTATTAAGAAACACTCGTCGTTTTTTTTTTTTCTTTTAACAGCTTTGCTCTAATTTTGTTCTTACGACCAGTCAGAGCATTTAATTATCAATCTAATCAATTTTATCGAAATTAATTCTTGATAAATAAAACTTGAAAGTGTAGATAATTAAATTAATATCGGGACTCTCTTCATGGTCCGCCGTTCGAGGGTTAAAAACAAACGTGACACGTATGCGTTCTGTGTGTTGTATTTCTGAGTCACGGTAGTTAAGGGTTGAACTGGAAGGACTAATCAACAGGAAAAAGAATGAAGAAAAGGGAGGGAAGGGAAAAAAGAGGAGAAAGAAATTTTTACACACGGCCCAACCGTGGCATTCTCGCGGGCAAGAAGAAAGAAACGAACTCGCAGGTAGACCTTCTGCCAATCCCTTCGTCTTATCCACGATACTTTAATATCGGATATGGCAATAAATTACGTATCGACGTAAAAGCGGCTTCTCTGGTCCCAACCGATGACAGCACCGCACGAAAACCTCTTTCTCTAGCGTCCTCCTGTGTCCCAGTCCTCTGTTCTTTCTCTCGGTTCTCATCTCTGCCTCTTCGTTTTCGGCGTACACGTGAACGGGCCTGGGTAATATAATCACACTTAATGACACTCGATACGAACATGTAACATCGGCATTGCACCAGATACCGGGACGATAAGGGACGTGTTTCGGGACGCACGGTGCTCGTAAGTCCTGGCGTTACATCGGGACCGGGACACAGTCGATCGTCCACCGTATTTATGCATTGTGCGGTGGCTAATCTGGCCGGGCTTGAACTCTCGTTTAATATAAAGTTCATTCGGCCGTAATATTTAATGCCCCTGGCAAGGATATACCATTCGACAACGCGAACACGTTGTAATAGCGATGGAACCGTGGAATTTGCGAATAGGTCGGAAATGGAATCCAGCTGTTCCTGGGTATGGTTATTACATTATACTATCGGCAGAAAGTTTGCAAGGCCAGCATGCTCGTCACTGTACACTCAAGTGCAACATAGGATTCTCTTAATTAAAATATAAATGTAGGGGCCTTCCATCACAATGTAGGGGAGATATTTGTCATGCATAGAATAAAATTCGTAAAGATTCAATTTTCTTGTAACGTTACAATCAACTTGCATCTAACGCGCTTCTAAATCATCTAACGAAGGCGCAACGTGCTGAAAGTTATGTACACATCCATGTAAAAAAACAAACATATACGGTTGACTATATTTGCATTTAGTAACTACCTTATCAAGCCGATCGGCCTGTACTACACCGTATCGAGCGTGTATCTCTGTTACGTTCTTCGCGCCTTCGTGGCACGTGAACGATTATCGGTGCCTCGCTACGTTCATCACAAACCTTTCGGCCCAGAGAATCGACTCTTCACCTTCATCTCTCGTTCCTTTTGCCTCGTGTTTTATCGTAATGGAATTTCTTCGTTATTAACCGTCTGCGCTGACATATTGGATGTCCAAGTTAAATAATTCAATAAACGAAAGTCTTAATTTATTAACTCTTCGAATCAAATATAAAATTAACGTAATATCGCGAAGTTTCATTGACACTTTTTAAATTATTCAGCTATGTTCTCGCTGGTTTGGTTTAAACGAATTTCTGGTACCTTTTCTCTGTGTCTGCAGATCTATTTTTAAGCTCCATCGTGAAATTTTAAATTAGAAGCAAATCCGATATCGTTAACGTTGACATAAAGCCGAACGACATCCTCTCTTTCTCTCTCGACCCCCGTATCCGCTGCCTTCCCGTACTTGAGTAATTCTATTTTACTGCATCGGTTAGTTGACGCACAAACACCCACAGACCGGTTCGGGACCACACAATCGAAAGACCGCGTCTGCTCCTCTACCTGAGCATCGTAATCGGTTCGTAGGAATTTACTATGATCTGGAAGCTAAGACAATCTTAAAAGGTTTAAATAAAATAGGCACGGTATCCCTATATTTCATTAGTTATGGCCTTCGATCGCATTAGGTCGGCTATTAACAATTAAGGGAGAGGTTGGAAGATAGAAACAGAATTTTCTTTTCTTATATTTGTAATAATCTTCAGTTTCGTTTACCTTCTGAAAATTGATTCTTATAAAATCACCTTATTTTAGCAAGAATATTATTTTTTTAAAGTGTTAGGAACGAATAGTTAACTTTCGTTTTTCTCGGGTTAAAGAAGGTCAAGGTTATACTCTCAACCCCGAAATGGGTTCACCGTGTGTGTACAGTGATTGTAGCAAGGTTTGCTGGTACTGCATCTGTGGGGTTGTGCGCAGCCACCGGCAAACACAGAAAAGCACTATCCGCACAGACGAGCAGTAGGAACGCATATGTGCAAAGGTACATACACTCGGTATACGTATGTGCAGCTAAGCTCATAAGTGTAGCCATAACTGGTCAGTTCGTGAATGGAGCAGCGATGGACGATCAATTCCCCCTTGCGTTTATCTACTGCTTTTATGTGCGTTTCACAATTCAATCAGCTCCGTGTTCGCGGACACGAATCCACGGGTATTGATACGAGCAGCGAATAGACACACGATCTTGCTCCAAATCGACACTCCTGAGATCGATGATGGCGCCTTCCAGTGCGTAGGAACAGTCTCAGACCGCGATCTCTCCGATTTGAACCGGAACCAGAAGCGGAGGAGTCGTGAAGAGTTACGGAAGAGTAGACACCAGGAAAGATATTACAGGCGATAATAAGCTTTCCTTGAAATATGCTTTCCCGTAAACTATGGGCACACCTTTGAGACCAGGGTGCATGAAAAGAATAAACAAAATTAAAACAAAGACACAAATAAAAAACAATAAAGTAGTAAAGAAGTTACTGAAAGAATAAAATTCAAACTGTTTTCTTAATTCTAGTAATATTCACATAACTATCCACCGTCTACTCATTACGTTTCTACTACTAACTACTCATCAGTGAGAGCGGGTATAAAAAACCCTTGCAACTTGCAAGAAATAATATAACCTGTCCGTTTTCCCCCTGTTACTTCAGGTAAACGGTGAACTTGATCATAGCAGCCCCTTAGTTGTAAAATATTCACAAACGAAGAGAAATAAATCGATACATAATAAGAACACGTTTCTGGTCGAGAATAATAAAGAAAAAAATGATTCCCCACGCAAACAGTTGTCTATTCACGTAGAAATAGTCGTTACCCCCGGGTTGAATTTCCAACCCCTTTTTTTCAGAGACAAGTAAGCATCTCCTATTTGATGTTTTTTCCTTCATTTATTGCGTTTTTCTTCTATCGTACGCATCGTATCTGGTGGCCGTGTCGCGCGGATCGCAGAAATGCAAATAGCGAATTGTTCGCAGTCCGCTCGCTTTCAATATCCACGCTCGAGGTGTTATTCTTATCCGTGAATTACCCTCGAACAGCTCACACGGACACTCCTCGAATTTGCATACCGACCGTGAAACTGGAAATCATTTTACCACACGGCGATTCACGTTCTCGAAGCGTGTCATTAGGGCCGAAGAGATAAGGGAACAAGTCGAGTTTCGGGAAATCGCCTTGAAACACAACCAGCAAGATGCGTCAGAAAGTTAACGCTTCGTCTTTTAGGATGGGATGCAAGGCGACCGATCTTTTATACGATTACCTTGTATAATTCAAATTTAACGATTTTTAACGATTCGTGATTTATTATACACTGAAATGTCGTTCGTGACAATAGGGTGTTTTTCTGAACACGAAGGTTAAAAATAACAAATATATTTCATTCGTAGGAGATTTATTTGAAACAATTGAAAATTACATTTTCTTGTAATACATTTTTCTTTTTTAAAATTAAACATAAATGATTATTGACAGTTTTGATATTTAGAAAATTAGAAAAAATAAAACTTTAATCTTTTAATATTATAGAAGAATAACGAATGCAATTTAAATGTTTGATAATCTCGAATACTTGAACCGTGTTCCTCATTCGTGAAGCGTGTATCATAGTAAAAAGAAACGTTAAAACCGCTCGTTACAAGGACAAAGAATCTAACCAATTAAAGTTCCTAATACCCTTAAGTTAGAAAATGTTTCAATTATCCGTCCGTATCATCGATCACGATGACATATCTTCGAATTCAGTCGTACAATATTACATTTCCCACATTCGAATGATAAACTTCCCAGTGATTTATTTTTCTAACTGTAATACCAAGAAGTCGATCGAAAGGACTGAGATATCGTCAGCTCGTTCGTAGCACATTAAATCGAGCACGAAGAGACCTTGGTGGCCGTTGAGCTGTTCAATTAGCCAGGAGCGACGAAGCGTTGTTAGCACGTGTTTCATCGGAAGGCCGTTCATCCGGCCAAGGGTCGGTCCTAGCCGGTGCGGGACTGATCTACGTTAATTGCGGGTGCAACACTGTAAACAAAGGTAATAAATAACTGGAAGGAGACACGGAGAGGTAGGCCGAAGCAGGTACCTACTCTAGCTGCCTGCCAGCTACAAGAGAATTAGGATTACACCCCTGCGAATAATAATGCTGTATAAAGTGTTCGCCCTGCGTGTGACACGGGGGCACCATCCGTAGACCATCGGACGGACAATGGTCAGCCGGTGGCGGGTGGTGCATTGTCCTGCCAGTTTCACCGAAAATTTTCGGGTGTTCATAGTCATCTAGGAAGAAGCAGGTGCTGCGCGTTCGTCGGATGTCCCATTGGGGGTCGTCGGACAACGAGGACCCTCACCCTCGGTTCGGCTACGCTCTGTACTTTACGTATTGTCCACGTTTCTTTCTGTTTTCCTAGTATTGTACAGTTATGAAACTGACCAACGGCGACTGGTGTCGGTTGACGATGCGCTTCCTGTTTGTCAGCAGGTTGCTGAAACCTGTCCCTGGATCTTTCACTTTGGAATCTATTTCATCTCGTAATCATCACTGAGAACACATGTAATTATTTTGTTATTGAAACAGTATCATCCGTACCATGTTTTCTTTCTTTTCTGTTCTTTTCAATAGAACACATGTAAATTTATATTTACACCTGCTAAAGTATACGATCAAGTTTAAGTTTAATAAATAATATCGAAGACAGAGCGTGGGAAATATTTTTCAATAGATATAAACATTTCAAAATCGAATTACGACTGCATGGAGTTCGGTATCCGTGGCGTGCCGTCTGGAAAATATATCGCTTGTCCCGATGGAAAAACGTCAATTAACACAGGAACATACCCGCGACACGTATCCCTGAGACCGTATAAGCAGAATTATACGTATCGTATTTTATCAGTACACGTTTCACACAATCACGCGTATTCCCGTGCCACCAAAATATATTACCGTGGCCGCGCGATGACGTTTACGAGGCTGATTGCGCCGTAAGAATGATCTCATCAAACCCGCTAACTAGACAATCCAATCAGACAGCAGACCTCTTCTAACCGTGCTGAAATCGCTGCTGTTAAAACAACGTTCGGTCTCTCCTCCTCTGTTCAACATGGTAATCGTAGCCGAAGCGGTTCCCATAGTTTTGTTTATGTAGATACTTTTTTCGACCGATGTGGTTAGTCATTAAGGCTTGGCGTAAACGCGCCACTCGAGGACCTCAACGGTCCCTCCTGGATCGTCTTGAACGTCTTTCTTCGACCGACGCTGATTGCGAGAGAAAGGAAAAAGGGATACGCCGCATCGCTTCCCCGACCACTCTAATTGCGGCTAATTTCGTTAATTACCGTAGAAGCCCACTAATTCAGAGGTCCTACATTGTGTCTAGACTTTAAATAACATTCGCGCATCTTGTCTGTCGCATAGTCGGCCCTTCTTCCTTCTCCTTTAATTATCCTCGACTGTTCGTCGACGTTCTAGCGCCTTTCTCACAGGTCCCACACGCTATACCTTGTGTTCTTTCGCCGCTCTTCGAAGCGTTTTTTTAAATTATATAATACTTTGACAAATTTAATTTTCCATCGTTACGAGGAAGGAAGGTTATTTTAGTAAATGCTTAGTAGAAAAGATTCATATTGAACAAGGTATTCTCTTTAGCGACTGATTTCTTTATCTCATTTTTTGAAAATTTCGTATTTTTAGAGCTCACAGAGTCTATTATCGTATCTTCGATAATTCTTCGATTTTGCCTGCAAGAACTGATTAAACAAGCTTACCATTTTTGCGTTTTCGGGTACTGAATGTGAACTTATATAACTTAAGGAAACAAACGTATTGATTAGAGATAATTCACGTTTTAATAGTGCAAAGCATGTAAGTAAACAGTACTTAAGCAGTATGATAATTACTTAATTAGCAATACTCATTAGGTACCCGGTAAAAATATCTTACAGAATATCTTTCTTAAGTAAAAATCAGTGATATTATTTAAAGTAAAATTTTATCGAGAGTCCATAAATTATTATATTGCTTGCTACTATTTATTAGCAGTCTTTTCATAACACTAAGAGATCTTTACGCAAACAATATCGTTACATTGTGAAATTAATGCACTGTATCGTATTTGTTTTAAATTATTGGGCAGTGTTATTCCCAGAAAAAAATACGACTGTAAAACAAACATTCTTACGAAATATTTAACTTGACCTGGAAACGAGAAGCTCTAAAACAACTGGTGGTTACCTGTCCCGTGGCGGTCTCTCGAAGAGTACCAGCAACGACAGCCATAGTATCAGGTAGAAGGAAAAGGAAGGTTTCCGTAAGGAAGCATGAAAGGCTTAGAGAGATGGGTGTCCGTAGGACGTAAAAATACTCGCTTCTCCTGTGTAGACAAAGGCTGGGTGAGATCCTTCGACATTTGCAGCGTTCAGCCGCGAGGACGCAAGAACAATATTTTATTTTGAATACCGATGGCTAGCACCTGCTGGTGCCGAACAATTCTACCACCAGGTCCAGCTACCTGACGCACAACCAGCAACTCTGTCCAATTTCCCTCTCTTTTTTCCTTTCCTTTCTCTTTCGCTCCTGATGCCTGTTGTCGAAAAAGATCAGGATCATCTTCATAACTGTTTGGCACAGATTCCAAGAAACACCGAACTCGGCATTCAATAGCCGGTTTTCTTTCATTCAAAATGGATTTTCAGGGGAAAACTATTGGAAATTTGAAGAAAGTTTGTTGAACGAAAATTATGGTATTATACTTCTGATTTAATATGAATATTTTAAAAATTAATGTCACATTTGCTTCTGAATATTTTCAAAGCATCTTTAAATGCAACTTTCGAACAACTCGAGTATCAGCTTCAGTGTCGATGCTAAGAGTTTGTTGAAGTTGAAACAGTCGTGAGAGTTGTTCGCACACGCTCCTTATTTATCGTGTCTCGTAACGAGAACGGTCGCGAATCACCAAAATCACGACCAGTTTGACGAGATTTATGATTTCCAACAATGGCCGCTGCGTCGGTTAAGCCGGGCAACACGTAGGAATCGGTAAGAAGGCCGGCACTTGGTGTGCGTCAAACAAGAAGGGTGAAACGAACGGCGCCCGGCAGTCTGGTCAGTCTGGTTTCCTTCCGGTTCAAAAGTTGCGCGACCGAGTGGCCAACGCGTGTTCTTTGTCCCGCCACAGAATTTTCTTCTCTTTCTATTCCCCACCCTGGACGTCCTTCGTTTTCTTCACCCCTTTAGCCAGGATTCTCCCTGATAGCCCGAGAAGCCGTTCACCTGGCGGCTAGGCGCGTTGCGTATGTCTTGCGAGTGGTTTTTAGGGAACCAGTCGTAAGAACGTCCTTCGAGAGGGTTGCTTCTTACCCCTCTGACCACGTACTAGGCTGATGCACACGCACGAGCAGGACGACCCTCCATGGCCAGGGCGAATCGTGTGTACGCGCGTGAGACCACGTAATTTTCTAACGGGCTTGCGTTCAGGAAGCCGAACGAGGGTCAGGTCAGGTTTTGTCCCGGTGAAACTATTCCAACTTTGTTGTTTCGTGCACGAAATTTCGTTGTCACCGAAAAGTAGACGAACCGCCGGGGCTGTGCCGGGAAATTGACAAATTACGTGGGAAACGAACGATGGTAGGCTTAAACGCGAATTCTTGCCAAGATTCTTCCGCAGGCATTTTAATTATGTTTGTTTCAACCGTAATTTCAACGCTTCGGCACAAGTTATCGAAAGATTCTTAATTCTCAATTTTCTGGATACAAATTAACTATAAGTATACAAAAACTTGAAAATTTTTCATACTCTTTAAAATAGTCCTGATCAATTAAACTGCTTTATTTATGCATCTCGTTATTCTTTCTATAAAGGGTATATCATAAAGAACATTTTACGATAACACAAGCTTTTGTAACGATCTAGTAGTTTAAAGCACATAATTGAGAGGGTGTCAAGTTCGCGGGGTAAGAACGCCACAAATCTATCGTTCCGACGAACGGGTTCGCCGTTTCGCGCGTTTTCCACGATCCTCCAACCGAAATCAAACACGGTTGTTCCGTTCTTAAGCGAAGAAGAAGCCAGCTTTTATTACCGGCAGAAATTTCCATAGGATTTACCGTCTGCTCGAGAACACGGCGAACGATTCGTAACGTGCATAGCCGACGAGATTTTCGAATTGTTCAGATCAGTTGCCGAGTAAAACGATAGTAGTTCGATTTTACGGCGGCCAGGCCCGGTAGTGACCGATGGAATTGTTTCGGGTTCCCAGCGTCATGGCGTTTTCTTTTTTTCTTTTTCGCGCAGCCTTTTCCCACCGTTAGCGGCGGATCGTCGGCTACCGTGTCGCTGTTTAACTCTTTGTAATATTTCTCATAGTTCGAGCCACGGTCAGCTAGTTCCTCAGCTCCTCAGCGCCTCAGCGACGACGAGGAATGCGTGGAGCTTGGGCGCATACCGGAGAATCGCGGAACGTTTTGACGACCCCATAAAACCGTGCGGACCGACGAACACCACCTCTCAACGCACGCTCCAACGCCGTATTCACGTCTGTTAGCATCCTCGATTTTCTCTTCTCAACCTTCCCTTCCAGCTAACTCGACCGAAATTCGACGAATTCCATTCGAAGGATTTGCTACCTTTTCACCCAAAAAAAACTGACAAAGATTTTTATCCCTGCTTAATTACTCCTTATACCGTGCATAAGTATTCAGCTTTCTTTCGTTTCTTGTGCTCCGTATAAGGATACCAGAGAATCTGCGACGAATAGTAAACGGAACCAAGGGGGAGATTATAAAAGCGGATGGTAGACGCTTTATCTTATCATTTGTTTTATTGAGCAAGAACGGAGAAGGTGATGAACTCTTGGGTTTTTAAAAATAGAAAGAAAAAGATTGCTAATTTCATTAGCAAAGATCTGGCTTTGACGTCTTAGGCTTAGAAACATCCTTGCAACTATTGAGGAGCTTAAAGTAACAAAGCAAATTCAAACATTTCTTAATTTTTTCCTCCCTTTTTTCGTATGTCTTTATATTGTCCGGTTATTCTTTGTATGGAACGATTCGAAAAGAATAAGAAACCTTTGGCAGTTATAGCTGGATGTATTCAGAAAGAGATATGCACCTTCGTTACCGAAGGAAAAGCGATTCTCTGGAACGAAAGAAGGAATCGGTTTAAAGTCACTTTACGAGTTTCCCTTTGCGAAAGACGAGACACCTGGCCGAAGGCTGTCCACGGGTCTGGAATCCTGAAAGTGTAGTAAAACTGGCCGAAGACACAGTGAAGGGTCCCTTTTTGAACGAACAGTGCCTTCTCTCTTTTGGTCCATCCATTCACGGATATCCCCCCTTCTTTGCTGTTACTCTTCAAACAGCCGGTTCAACCCTCCCAGATTACAAACGCTCGCTTTTGAATCATCATTTTTGGATCACTATCCTCCGGTATGGCTATCTTAATGCTTGTCACCTCCAATTTCCATAATTGAATAAAAGTACGCTCGAATTTAAATAATTATTAAGTTTAACAATTACACCTGTCCACGTTAATCAGATTACAGTTTTCAAAATGGTGATAATTAAATTTGTTTGTAATAAGACAGCGGAATATCTGGAAACGAGATATTCGTGAACACTTCGAAGAAGTTACATCCATTTATCTTCGACCTGTTCTTAACAAGAACGAAAATAATCGAGCTAATTAGAAACCAAAGAAAGCCTGGAAGGTTCTAAGAGGTGTCGACATCGTTCGCTTGTTTCACGGTATTCCTCGTGGAAAACAAATTAAGGCGCAAATTAACGAGCAAACGTTCCGAAAGTTTGAAATCTCACAAGTAGTAATCATCTACCAATGAACATCCTCAACTATTCATATAAATAAGTGACCTTTTCGCAATGTGAAATGGCTGATAAGCTGTTGTCTTTCATTTTAAAAAGTGGCTTTGCGCAAATGATACTTCTCGAAGGTATTAAAATCAGCATGAATCGTGGCCCTCGAAATGGCGAACAACCGCGAACGCACTTGTCTAAATGAATTTACTCGTACTAGCCAACAACGCGGATCACAATTGAACAGGTTCTCCTGAAATGGAGAAAATCATGCACAGGTACACTGATAAACTGTCACAGACTCGTGAGAAAAAAAAAGGAGGAAAAAAAAAATTGAAAAAGAAGGAAAACGAAAGTAACGCCGCGAAGACGTCCTCCGGCGTCTCCTGCCGTCGGAAATCCTGGATCTTCGATCGAATCGGGCAGACGATACGTCCGGATGAGCGAGCAAAGAGGGAGTAGGAGAGGAAACGGAGAGAGCCTATCCCTCGGAGAGGAAAGTTTACCGGAAAGATATCCGGGAAGTTGGGAAGCAGGAGCACCGACGACTCGCGCCTTTACCCCCACCAGGGTGGGCACCTTTGGTGTCTCAGCGGAGTCATCGTCGGCTCCTGCGCTGTCGCGACAGCGCTGTCTTTGGCCGGTCAGAATCGTGCCGTTTGGTGGGGGGTTGTCGCGACGGCGCGGTGGGAGAACGGTTCACTGGCACCCCCACCAAGCAACGCAGCATCCAGGGCTGCGAGAACCCGCCCCGTAGCAGCGTTAGGTTACGCCCTATCGTCCCCACCTCTACGTAAGCGCAGCTGCCGTAGCGTTTGCCACGGAGAGGGGCTTGGGAACGCGGTTCGGTGTGGTGGTGAGGCGGATAGTGGGGGTTGTTAGGACACGGGCACACTCGACCGTCTCGGTATTGTGGAGGGGTGGAAGCGGTCGGCCGCGGAGGGGCGGGGAAGCGAGCAGTTCGGCAGCGCGACCCGACGTGGGCACTTCGCTGTCCGGCCTTTCCTTCATTAAAATATTATTCCGTGTGTAGAGAGAGAGAGAGCCGCGGAACCCGGCGAGCCCTCGCCGCCGTTTTCACGCCACGAACAACGCACTCTCGCCACCCCCTCGTCACAAGCCTCGCATCGTTCGCGTTTACCGAGGGGTTGGACGTGGACGCGGAGTTGGTTTTTTTTTTTTCTGCCTGCCGGACCCGCCACACTCGCTAAGGATTATCAGCAAGTCCGCGTTCCGTGTGCGAGTGCTGAAAACGGTGTGTTACCTCACAGTGCACGGCTTGTTTTCGGGTTCGTTCCATATCCATTAGCACTGGGTTGTGACGAGGTGCTGCGGACTAGTGCCGAAAGGAAATAAGGGAACAATCGGCCCACCGCTTGGTTCTGACCGCACGGAACCAACGAAACTAGTCGGGGGATCGTTTGGAGCGTCGAACGGAGCGTGATCGGTGAACCGGAAACTCGTCGCGAGCATCGAATGATCGATCGTGATCGCCGACAGATTCTAGATCCTCTGTTTTCCGGCGTGTTGGACAACGAGTGTCGAAGTGTCGGGACGTGCCAAGAATCTCTGAATGGATAGTTAGCGTAGTGTCAAAACCCTCTCGATTCGCGAAGGTGATTGTTCTCCGTGATCGGTTCGTAGACGTTGCTAAAATAATTATAAAAAAAAAAGAAAAAGAAACTGTGTGTGGTGCTTTGAAACGAATCATTCCTATTCTCTGCGTTCCTATTCGCCGTCAACTTGCGCGCATCTCTCATACGTTTCCTACTTGTTCGTGTTGCAAAGGACCGCGTGCAAGAAAGATAAAAATATAAGAAAGTGTTCGGACCTCTGATCAATTTCTAGTTATTCGGCGGAAAAAAAAATAGTTCTATCGTGTTTGGAGAGATACAGTGCATCGAGGGTAACAGTGCAACTGCTGCTTGAAGGGAAACTGGCAGCTCGCGGGATATGAACCCAGGTACGTGATTTCTTGTTTACAGGATAGAAATTCGCGTCAGATAGTGTTGCGATAATCAGTGAGGTTTATTTTGTTTCTAATTGTACGCGGGACGATTCGAAGCGAGAATCGTCAGTCGTGCTCTGAAACGGTGTGAGTGAAGACCAAATGTATCTACGTTTTGTGTTGTGACGTAAAGTGATTAAAATCTTTACACGAATAATTTATATAACCGCAAAAATATTGTTTTAACGATGATACGATGATTTCGTAGTGATCAGTTTTCAATGAAAAATTTTTCAATTGAACAATTGTTTGATACAAGCTATCCGTGAATCGAAATAGTTATCAATCAAGTTTGGTGCAGAAGGGATTGTTTAAGTTCTCAGAATTGTATTCAGTGAGATTCCTAGAACGATAGTCTTATTTAATATAACAAATTCGGTTTACATAGAGCGTAGAAAAATTCATCCCTTGTTCACCATGAAGCTATAAAGCATTATGTGTCAAGAAGATTGAATTCCCTCGGTTCGCGTTTTTGTTCTGTCGCTATTAACCCTTGAACAGCGGAGTCGGGGTAAATCGAGGCCTAAAGTTACAAAACATTACAAGGACATTAAAGCGTTTCTTATATTGGAAGAATAATTTTTATAAGAACAGTGTGAAATTTAGAAAATAAAAATAACACGAAATATAGAATTAAATTGAAATTGGACTCTCTCTGTCCGCCGTCCGAGGGTTAACCGCGCATCGAAGTTCTCGCAGGATCAGCAGTGAAACTCTGAAAAGTGTTTAATATTCAAAGAAAACGACGATGAATCTAGTTCTCGAGATTTCCACGGTGAAATTACCGTCGTCTCTAGTGTTTAAATCACCTTTTCCCGCACAATCTGGTTTACGATTGGAGAGTGAACTATAATCCCTGAAGCTCCGAACGATTCACGTTTCGCTCCATTCGAATTTCCCCGTTCGATTTCGAATTTTATTTGACGGAATTCGTTCGTTTCGGCAGGATTCCACGAATTTACGTGGTCCGTGTCAAGCGTAACTTCCTCGCATCGAAATTTCAACCGGTTCCCCGGAGTTGGCGAACCGTTGCCGTTGAGGTTCGTGTTTCGAAGGTGCGTGCAACGGGCATTGGAGCCCGGGAACGCAGTGGAAACGCGTGCGACACGCCAGATTTCGATTCGTGTGCAGATAAGGGAACCGGTATTAGGGACCCTCTCGAGCCGGCGAGCCGTGATATACCCGTCGCGATTTAGATATCCAACCTTTTGTTTACCAACACCGGTTCACGCGAAGACGACGTCGTGCGTGAACGTTGCAGCTAACCCTTTCTCAATCAAAATTGCTACGCATTAACCTTTCGTGCACTACGCGATCAGACGTTCACTTGTAAAATCGTCTCGAGGTTTGTTTTTAACACCTCGAGTATCGAATACCTGTCTGTTATAATGAAGAAAACAATGTTATAATTATCTTGGATGTTATGACAATTTATATCAAACGAAATCCTCGGCACGCGGACCGTCTGATAACGCAAAGTCCGCGCGCGTCAGAACGCAGCCAGCGTCAACTCGCACTGCCTCTCGACTCACGACCAATATCGGCCTCTCGAATATATAACTACGACTTTAAGTGCTTCGTATCAGAATTCGTTGACTCATTGACTCGTTGATTCGTATCCGAGGGGAAATAACAGGTATCGCATTGTAGGCAGATTGATTGGAGTGGTTCTTTTATTTCAGGCTATGAACGTCATTAATTTGTGTCACATCCATGATAGATTTTGAACGTCTACTGAAATTAAGTTCTGTACTGTACAAGCTCGAAGTATCCTAGGAGTAAACACGAAACGTGTAGGTAGTACTTTAAATATTTTATTTTTATTCATTCTTCAATATCAGAGTCTGCTCATTGTGATGTAGATCTTCAGAATGTATACATAGACGCTTCGATTGAGATTAATCCCAGAATACCAAGATTACATCTTCGGTATTAATTTTTAGAAATTTTTAGTCGAGTTCCTCTCTTAGCCTTTCAAAGGTCAAGCTCTAAAATTTCTAAGCGAAAGACTTTCGTATATTGAAAAATAATATTTAAAACTAAATTTAAATGATCGGTGTCTCAGTGATCCAGTGGTAATTAGAAAGCACTTAGCAAATTAAAAGATTATTAGATAATATTAGGAGATTGTAGAATCAGTGGAGAATAAAATAGTGAAATTTCCGAAATCGTGTAAATACTGAAATTTCTCTCGCTCCTTGTTAAACCCGGTTCTCACCTGTCGAGAAAGAAAACCACTCGCCTGGTAGCAGCCTTTTTTCTTCACGAAATCCCATAGAAACGGCAGCTGTATTCGGTGGAACAGATTTAAAGGTCATCGAAGCAGAGCTCAGGGCTTCTCGACGACGAAGTATCCGTTCCGGGAAAGCGTTGTTACGAAGCCGGTCTGGTAGAACAGCGCACGGTCTTGTTTCCATAAACAGCAAATAATTCGGTGCCGCTTTCTATACCAAACCATTGTAGCAGATTTTTTTTCCCCCGTACAACACCCTCTCCTTTTCCTCGAACGAAGCACGGTCTTGTAACGTAGGCTTGACCTCCGTTTGAAAAATCAGCAACACGGAGGACCAAGGCATCTCCTGCGCTGTTCGCCAATTTATTCCTCTAAATCGTACGCGAGGGGCTAATTAATCGTGATTAGTCGGAGCCGGTTTGAACAATGCTTTGCCGAACGGACCGTGTCGAGCGTGTGATGCGTGTGCAATTAATTAAAGCTGTACGGTTTGCATCTGTCGAGGTTTCTCGAAAGACAATTTACCATCGGGGTCAACGGTATCGCGTTGCCGATGTTTTACTCGTGCGTGAGCGCTACCCGGCCTTTATTCGTCGCCCATGAAGCCAGCCAGCCTTCCACCAGGCGACTAATTAACCACGATTGATATACGCCTGACCCTGGTTCCACCGCGTTAGAAAGTCCAATTGCCATGGCCCTCTTGGAAACGCGGAACGTTATGAAGGAATCCCTCGAAATTTATCGCGACACCAGATACCCATACGGAATAGTGTTGCAGATAATGCAAGTTGTTGCGTTGAATGTCGTGGATGCTGTGGTGGATCAACTCCACGAATTTAATGTAATTCAACAATTGTAAGAAATTAAAGAAAATTCTAAATAGCATTAGCTCTGTCGATCGTCTCTGCTGGAAACTGAATTTATACATTTTTATAAACAGTTATCTGAACGTAAATAAAATAATTTTTCAATGTAAAAGCAGGGTCAATTGGCGAAAAGTGTTTACCTGTGGTGAAAGAAAAGTACCCTGTCAAATATTTAACCACTGTCTTCCGTGGAAATTAAACAAAAACGCATGGAATCTGAAGTATTCTCAGCTTTCGATGCATGTACATACTCGAAACGTGTAACCACGACACTGCATCATTGGCATTTTTCTGCCAGCAATCATGTCCGCTGGCTAATATCCCGGTAATTTGTTTATCCGAACAAGGAAAAAGGTAAAGGGAGAACCTTTTCGGGTACTAATTATTTGGAAGTAGTGAAAACGCGGTGGAAACGTTCTCTTTGCTTTCTTGATTGCTGGTCGCATGCACGCCCACCTCGCGAACTAATTAGATCCGTGAACCACACGTACCAGATTTTCGATCTAGCCGTTTGCGTTGATTATTTCGTAAGCCGATTAATTAGAGGAAACGTCGCTCACCGACTAGTTAATGCTTGAAATTGGTCGGTGAATGTAAATTCGCAAACGACGGTTTTGCTAATAGATCGGCTCTACGATGAAGGTCTTGATGAACCATTTGCTTTCTAATCGATTTGACGAGCTGAAAATTAGGCAGAGAAAAATCTTCCTATTGAGAATTTTGCAATAATATAAAACCACTTAGATATATATTTATTTTTTATTAATATACTATTAACATCAATTAGAATGTTCTTTAATTTTTTAGGAAACCAAAGTAGGCACATTAGAAAATTAATTTTGACAGGATCAAATGTGGCCTTACCATGGTAGCTAAGGGTTAGAATATAATTAAAAGGTGTAACTGTTCGATCTGCATTAATATTTTAATTACTCCACTGTTACTGCATTTTGTGAGCAGTCTCCATAATTCTTAGCGCAGTGTCTCGTAAAGAAAAGATCGCTGGAAAAATCAGCGAGATGTATTTAACAGTTGCTGGCATTTCTCGCGATAAATCATTAGCGATTGGTAGAAGGAATATCGCTCGGTATAATATATTATCGTCACTCGGCCCATAATTTAGAGTCACGGAAGAACGCTCGACGCGGCACAATTAAAATAGTAATAATTTATTATCTCGTTTCGCTGCGATTCGTGTTTCACTGCAAATGCAGTTTCGAATAGAATATTCGCTCGTTAATTGAATAGATAACCTGATCTCGAAAATTATTTGCTTTATCGTTAATAGCAATCCGTACAATGTCCCGATGGCAGATGTAAACCTCTCCGAAGTTTAATAATTACACTTACCATGGGTGTTCATTTTCACTGCGGTGGTTAACGCGTTAATAAAGAAATCATGGTTTGGAATACATAAATTTCCTTGTTATCGTAGCAATTAGAGATTTTCCAGAAGGTCTACGGTGTCACGTTTGTAACACGGTCCGAATCCGACGGACGCCGCGCATTGAAATCACCGTGGAGGGTCACCAACGTAGCCGGAAATAGATGTTCGTCTCGTTCGAAACCGAAAACCCGTCGGCAATCCACTATCCTTTACACGGCTTTCATTTATTTTTCGATGTGAAACCTTCCTCAGGTGTATGTTTTCGTGTATTTATACCACGACGAAAGTGTACACGTGAATAATTTTGTCGTGACGAACGTTCGAAACACGTCAAATTATTAATTCCGATTATGTTAAATTTTACGATTTGCTGGGTAACGTGAAAGAAATATGCGTCTCTAGAAAAACGATGAACGATTTCATAATTTTCGATAAAACACGACAAATTAATTTAAATGTTCGTCGTGATTTGCTATTACTTTGATAGATATTTATCAGTATGATATAGGAAGTGGTTTGATAGAAATTACTTTTATACAATTTATTCAATATATTGACGATTATGTAGAAATTCGTTGATTGATACTGTTATTCTATCAGGTATCAGACTGGACGTTTTTATTTGTTAGTACCAACATATTATTTTATCTTGTGCTGTTACACCGAATATGTCAATAACTGTCATTGACACTGATACAAGTTGATATTACGCTACTACACACGATGAAAGACAAATGTTCTTTCGTAATGATTTTATTTGCTATTTGCAATTTTTAATCTCGAGAAATCATGTAAATTGAATTATTTTTATAAGAACACATGACTGTTATTACAGATATTGAAAAAATAAACTTATTTATAGTTTATCTTATTGAGATGTTCAACTTCTAAAAATTAAGAATACCAAAAGAAATATCAGCACGATAATGATCCTAATATACAGCCTATATTTTAGAACAGTGATTAATATTATATTGTTACAAATACTTCACAAATTAGAAAAGGAAGCGTAGTTAATAATTGAAATAATATTATAAGTAATCCCAAGCATGTATCTGTTTTAAAATAACAATGAAATGTCACGTGTCCTTATAAAAATAGTGTAGTTTAGAGTAATTTCATTACATCAGTACAATTTCAGCATCAGTATACGGTATTTCTATTACAATTATATTTTCACATTTTAAATTGTCGTGGCAGTGATCAGAAATATGTTTGGTGGTTGGATTTTAATTATATAGAATCCGCGTAGTGGCGAATGGTGTTACAATTAAGAGAAAGCAACGTGGCGGTGGTATGGTCGTTAATCATCGTCAGGATGGCGCGTAATGATGCACGGTTACGCATAAAATACACGAGTTCCACCGCGGGGATCCTTCGCGTCTCGGACGAAATCCGAAATTAGTTGAGCTATGTATTTCCGACGACTCGAAATGTAATCCAGTTATCTCGGGTGATCAGGGTCCATTAAAACGGCCCTGACTACTTTCTCTATCTGAAACGATCGACCGTTTAATGGACACCCCGAGTGCCGGGTCTCGGGCCGGTTCTCGATTTGCGCCGATTCAATTAAAAACGAGGGCGTCCATTCTTCGGCTCGCATTTACCGCGGACGGCGTTAATTGACGTGACGACCGTGATCATCGATGGGGAAAACAAGCAAAAAGGAAACAAAAGACCCCACGGACCACTATAGGTAAACGGATAAAAGTTTCCCAAGCGTTGGCGGGGAATGCTGTTGCCTCGCTAAAAATTATAGCCGGCATGAATTTCGTTGTTTCTTATTTGGGGAAGAGAAGTCCTTTGTCTGTAAATCTCGATTACTATTGAACACATTCCTTTCAGCGAATGATACATACTATTCGAAATCTACGGTTCTGGAGTGGGAGTTCAAATAACAAATATTCAAATTTCGAATAAAATAACGAAATAATTTGTTTCATAAAGTAACGTAGTAATTTAATGCATTCACAATTTTAATATAATCATTAAATTGCAATTCTTTTTAAAAACTTTCTGTTCGATCAAATTCAATTGTGTTTCGAAACATTTCTGTAATGGATTTATGAAGCTAGTTACGAGGGTGACGCTATTCGAAATTCAAAAATTTCTGGTTCTGCTTGAACGGGAGGAGCTCACGATTTGAGGACACGAGTCGGTCGTAAATTTTTTAACGCCGTTGATTAATTTTTAGCAGCGAAACGTGGCAGAACTCACGTTGGGTGGCCATATGTTAAAGTCGTTAAGACCTTTTTATCGTTGGTCGTTACTAGTTGAAATAATGCTGTTTCGTATTTCCACGCAATGTGTCGTTTTTAAGCATCGTAAATTTCTGTTTTCACCAATGTTTTGCACGATTCGATGACAACTCGTTAAATCGAACGCCCCGTAATCGCTTAACTCATTTTACCTTATTTTACTCTTTAATTCACCTTCTGCTGTAAGAATGAAGTTTTTCACCTGTTCATTTCCATTGCATTTAATCTATGAATGTCATTGAGATAAACGTAACACCAAGATTTTTCTACATTTTCCAAATTCTTGATACAGAATACCTATGTAATATTTTCTTAGACGCCAAGAAATTTCCCTTCGCGAAAGCACGAATAATCATTATCCCGCGAACCCTTTCAAGTTTCCCTTTCTATGCAGAATGCAAAAACGCGTCGAGATGTGTCGACAAATCGGACACACGCCTGGCACGTGTTGCGTTAATGCCTTATGATAATAAGTAGCATCAAGCCAGCCGAGCGGATGCCAAATTTACACGCACAAAGACGCGAGCGTGGCTGTCGCAGGTCTCTGGTAACGGAGATCTATTTCCATTGTAACCAGGAGCCGAAGGCACGAATCGGCTCGTGTGCTTACCGTTTCGTTTCCTCTTCGTCCAACGTCGATTCAGCGAGTTTCATGCAAATCAGTGGGAAGGAGAGAGAAAAAGTAGGATGGTTCGTTGTCGAGTTTTATGAATACAAGAGTAAGGGGTGCCATCGAGGAAAACCAAGACCTGTCGTGAAATAAGAATTGGTAATCGAGAATAAAGCAAACGCGCTTATTAAAAGCGGGACGATCTCGCTTGGGAAGACGATTGCCTGGCTTCTATTAAGCGTATAATTCGTCGCGTTATGCAAATGTCCCGGCGATAGAGGCGGATTTTCACCAGAAACGAAAGAAGAGAGCAAGAATGAGCGCTAGGAGGGTTGGAAGAGGGTTGAAAGAGACGGAGGAGGGAGAAAAAAAAACGGGAAAGCGAAGCTTCTTCGACGTCGTCGTGCATAGAAAATAATCAGACGCAACGTTTACGATGCGCCCGCTGCCACGCGAAAGTAACTCACGCTACAGTTGTTCAATCGATCTTATTTCTGACAGTCTCATGCAAATGTGCTCTGTGACCGGGGAGGGAGGACCATCTCCCACCCCCCCTCGTCCCCCTTGCTCCCTGCTTCTTTGGCTTCTGTTCTTTATGAATACCAGATTAGGGTGCTTCGAAAGCCACCGAACGGCTCCGTGAAGTAGGAAGCAAGCACGAAACAGGAATTCTTAATCAGCAGTCGAGTCAACCCTTCATTACGAATTGTGCTTATTAGCGGAGAAGGTCGTTCGATGTACAGTATCCTCGCCAGTTAATATTCGTCACGGTAGACCACCTTCCCTTGGACAGATTTGTTTTTTACATTGACTACGTTTAAAGGGACCTCGTCACGGTCGATATCAACAGTCATTCAATAACGGACAAACAGAATTATTTGGTGATGACCGATGTGAGCATTTATCTTGTTTCTATCTTGTTGGATTCTGCTGCCGGGTTTATTAACTCTCGGATGGCGGGCCATGGAGAGAGACCCAATTTTTAATTTAATGTTTTAAATGTTTTACATTATTTTCGTTCTCTAAATTATGAAACATAATATATGAAACTCGTTTGTTTAAAAATTATACATTTAACTGTAAGTTACGCATACTTCGGTAGGTGCGTTTGAGCCTGGTTTCTCTTCGAATCATCGTCCTCGGTCGTGTAACTACTTTTCAGAACTGAGGTGTGGCTATAAATATGGTTTAAACGAACTGATTCCTAATGTCTGGTGTCATAAAACTTCGCTATAAAATCGAACAGGCTTTCAGTGAATTCAGGACAATTATGAAGGACCGAAAATAGTCCGGGACCAGTGAAACAGGTATGCGGGCCACAGGCTATCGTGCAAGTTATATTGAAACCTTTCGGGAATCACTGCGTGTTCCTATTTCGTCGTTCCGAATGTGAACGAAATTATCTTGAAAGGAAAAAAAAAAGAATAGAAGAGAGCAATTATTTCGGCACTAAATCACTGCTTTAATCATTTTAATTGCACCGTAGATTAACCAGAAACTCTTACGTCGTAAAGCAAGCAGTAACTGCGAGAATAATTACTACCTGTAATTTATATCTTATTATCTGAATAATTCTATGATGTACTTTGATCGCACGAATAGACATACATGGTACTTATAAGATAGTTATTAAAAAATGTAAAAAAAAGTGTTACGAAGGAAAAGTAACAGGAAGTAACGTTTAGAAAGATTAAAATATAGGAAATCTGTATTTATAATGTTTTCAACAAATACTTATCAAGACATTGCAATAATTCTGTTAACTTCGATTAAAAATTAGGTATTCAAATTTTTAAACGAATACCTCCAGATAGGTATTAAGGTAATTTAGAATGTAGAAAGTGAAAATCAAGAGGTGCAAAATTAAATTTTGAAACCAGGTTTATTAATAAGTATTCTGATTTCGGAGGAGGGAAAATTAAATCGCTTGCATTTTGTGAGCAGTCTATCGGAATGGTATAAATTTCGTGCAAGAAAGCGAAAATGAAAAATCACCGATGCTCCGGAAAAACGTTCGTTCGACTATTGTTTGAAATCGATTGGTAGTGCTTGAAATTTACCTGGTATAAACAGCACGTTCTTTACGATACCTTCACGAGTATCCGTGTTAACGAACAACGAGGGACAACCATGAATATGACTGAGACCCAGTATTAGGTGCCTTTATGTTGGCACAATGCCGTTTATTATCATAATCTATTATCGCAGCTTATGTGTACGTGCCTCGGTTGGTCCGTTACTAACGCGAAGCCGGGACTGCCGCCGATACAACTCGAATCCTTTCATGCTTGTTACTTGACGGCCCTTCAGGGATTCTACTTGAATTTCCACCTCCCTGGCATCTTTTTCCTTTTTCGAAACGATCGAATCGAAACGTCCCTTGATCGATGATCGTTTGGATAAAATCCTGCTCTACACGACTCGTATGATTTTTTCCTTGTATCGATAATGTTTGCGAATGAATTTGGTTTGACGTACCATTTTATAATTCTTGTTAACCTTCGAAGAACAACTTAAATTAACATTCAAGCTTAGGGGTATTTTGACTTTTCAATAGAAAAATTTAATTGGACAATATTTTCATTTCTTTTTTTTCAATCTTATTTACTATTTTCCGAATATTTTGTTATTTCCATTATCCATAGTTTAATAATATAGATAATGGCTTCTTTTAACACCCATATTTGGGTGACATGGCATTCAATGTGTTAAACAACGTTATGCGTTGGGTATAAACGCATCGAGTATGTTATTATGCATCTTTCAGATGGCTGTTAGATGTTCTGCACAAAAAATTACAGCTCTCGATCATAAATGCCAGTAGAATGACCGTTAAACCAAAGATGTACACAGTTAGTAGGTTTCTGTTGGTTTGTTTTTGGCGACGTTCACCGCGTGTCGAGTGTTAGTTAATGAGGAGAGGAAAGCAGCGAAACTAACGACCTAATTTTAACGTCATTTTTATTCATTCCAATTTATCATGTTCAATGTTCCAGTAATACCTACAGTAAATTATTTCACTGTTGGAACTTCTATTTTTCTGAATTAAGATATAACAAAAACATTTCATACTATAATTGAATTGATGAGTCGAAGAATGGTTCTTAATTGCGGTAAATTATCTTTCGTAAGTTTTCAATAATTAAAACGAAATGACCGAATGTTTGTTCTCGCGCTGTTTTTCAACTTGCCGATTCAATTGAATTCCTAAAACTAATTAATCTAGAACAGTAGAAGCTTTCGTTGTCGTGTTAGTCAATTAACCTCGATTTCAATGCGTCAAGTTTTACTGCCATCCTGCTTTAGTGTCGTAAAGAAAATATGTTCTCCTGATAAATCGTACTTTAATTGTAAATCCGCGTAATCCGCTGTTGTTATAGTCCGGGCCCGTAATATTTGTCCGAGATCTGGCCAGGAATTAATTACTCGTAACAAGTCTTAACGAGCTTGCTTTATTCCTCGATATCAAAAAGCCAGTGTAAGCGGTGTGCCCCGAATACATCCCGCGTATACTCGTTTGATTAATACGAGGCAGATGTATAAATGTAGGAATTAAACACTGCTTAACGTTCTCTGGATCTACAATATGCACGATTATGCACGATTATGCCCTTATCTCGCTCTCGAATGTTCATCGTGCATCAGCAGCGGAGAATACTAGCAAATACCTTGCGGTTTCCGTCCGGCATTATCGTTAATACGCCACCATTACTCGCGACTGTTTCCCTCTCTCCTCTCGTCGATTAATAACAATTCTTTCATCGGATAATAAAAATTCATTTTTTCATTTCTATTTGCCATCGAAGAGCGGTTCAGTGCGGATAAATAAATAATCATATCTCTCGAGTTTTCAGGCAATTAAAGACGTTGGTAGCTACTGCGGGATATTAAAAAGAGAAAAAAAGGTGACGACAAAGAGATATCAACATAGTTTGTAAATAACTTGCGACAATGAAGGTTCGCGCGAGGCATTTACAAAAGGGAACTTCTTCATTAGGCCCGTTGCATTCTGTGCACGTGCAATTACATTTATCGCGTCGGGAATCTCACGCAATCCCCACCATTAATACGAAAACGCATAGTATCACGGCAACGACAGCCACGGGACCTGGAAGACTTATATACCAGCAGTAAACTTTCCCGATCGCGTGGAAAGATTAGCAAAGTCAGTTGGCGGACCGTGCAACCATGGGATCTCTGATTTGATTCATTGTGTGTCCCTTTTCGAAGGTGTTTATTTTATTTGATAATTACCGCGAACGGGTCGTGCGGGAACCTGCTCGGCGAACGGTGGTCATTAGTGGCTTAATTATATCTCACCGGAGATTATATTCCGGGCATTTTTACTTTATACCTATACGCGGTCTCGCTTACACACCTCGGACGGTGTACGTGTTTGCCGAGGATATCGGTCAGTACAGGGACGAAGAGGGCGACCAGGGAGGGGAAGTTAGGCGAATACGAGCGTGGTAGACTATAAAGGCCATCCTTGGACGGACCCTCGTAAAAACGCACTTTGTTGCCTCCTTAAATCCTGATAATTCTACGCTTCGGCTTTACCCGCCGATTACGGCGTAATCGCGTTTCGGCGGGCTTCCCGGCCAGGCGGGAAGACCTTTTTTCGTTACGAAACGACCGCGTCTCGTTCGGATTAATTGCCAAGCTTTTGTCTCGGTGACGGCCGATTCTGGTCGCGCCTCGAACCCGCGCACTTTGCATCACGCGATCGATAAGTATCGGATTTCCTCAATGGCGACAAGAGTTTAACGGGTTACGCCGGAAACATGTGATTTTCATTTTGAGAATAGTCTACCTTGCCAGGAGGTGTACAAAGTTTCGATTGATAATAGTCTCTGAAAGTTTTCCTAAATGCAACTCATCGTTTATTTGTTTCGTTTCTTTTATATTCAATTATACAATATTTTGTGTTTCCATCCAAATATTCATTTTTTATATTTCAATGACAGAATTGTGCAACAAGCAGTGGATTTAAACTTATTGCATCCGGCTAAAAACATCACCGATTACGAAAATGTTAAATGAAAAAAGAAACAAGTTCCGTAGTTTAATCTTCATGGAAAGTCGTCTTTATGCCGTGATTTGCATTCGTAAATGCGGCTTAAGGCACGAAAGAACGTTTTCCGGGTTCGACCGGTTTACCTGTCCCTTTTGTTGCATTACTAGATCCCTATTATAAACTAATATTCGAACCAAAATCCTATAGAAATTGTCGAGTAGAGAAAAGGAATTTAATGAGTCTAATAAACCTTGAATTTAGCAGGTCATAGAAAAATATCTAATTGTTCTTGACGTTTCATACAAATTGAAGGTGTTAAAATTACTTCCTTCATTCCAAATGCCTAATATATAATTTTTTCTTTGAACTGAACGTGTAATAAATATTTTACATGGTGTCTGAAATCCTTCAACTCTCATAATCATTACTCTACATTAGCTACTATCATTTGCGTTCGCATTTCATCAACGATATGAACGCTCGTCATATTTTTTATTATTCACGCGTTCGTTAAGTTTTCTACATTTTTAATATAAAGGATTACTATCATTATACGTCGTTATGAATGGAGAATATTCGTAATTATGCACATCGGTGTTCGGTAATTCGTAAGAATGCGATAATTCAGCATTATCCCGATTTTTTTCCTTGCACGTCAACAAGCAACAAAAATTCGTCTCTTATAACGAGAGAACAACGGAGTAGGGCATTTTCGGTACGTAAATGTGATACACATAATTGCAAAACAAGATTTCCCCCTTAGTTTCGTCATTAACGTAATTACATTTTGTCCCTCAGAATTACAGTAATTCCGGGCGAAATAGAAGCAAGAAGAAAAAAAAAGAGAGAAAAAGAGATCTCGCGGCGCGGCCTCTCAATCATTTTAATTGCATCTTTTGAATGCTCCTCTAATTTTTATGGGTTGCGTTCGCCGCGCATATGGAAAATTAAAGGGACAGGGTTCTCTCGGTTCGATCTTAATTGGAGCGAGAGCTGGTCGAAGCGTAAAAGCTGACGAACGCCGTCACAATATTACTGTCGGTTCTGTCACTGTCAATTAAATCGGATCTAACGATATGCCGATTGAACGTTCGGCAATCAACGAGATCCTGTAAACGTTACTTCGTGTTATTCGTTCGGACACAAAACGTTTATGAACAGATCCGTTCGGACAATGACACTGGTGTCTGGTAGAATAAAACACAAAACTTTTTCAGAAATGTTTTTCTTAACAAAATTAACGAAATCAAAGCTCGCGATCGAAGGAATGGCATTCGCGAACGTGTGACGGTTATACGGCATAACAGATTCGCATTCCTGACACTCCGCGACACATAAACTGTAATTTGCGGGGCGTTTCAGGTGCGCGCCGCTTCTCTCGTTTTCTTCTGCTCGCCGAAAGTCGCCCCGTGCACGCAATTGCTGTAGATCCTTGAAGTTGCGATTTACGAAGTTGAACGATCCCTTCTTGCGTCCCCAGACATCCGCGAATTTACAAGCAAATTTACGCGCCGTAAATTTACGAATCCGGAAGTATTATGTACAGCGACGAGCATGGTAGGCTTCCCGAGGGAAAACGACCGTGCAGGGGAAGGATGCAAACTTTCTGCATTAAACTTCATAATATTTAATAATGAAAAATTCGAAATTTTCATAGAATATTCAAGACGAATAAATTCACGAGATTAATGAAAAATCCTGATGAAGCTCGACTAAAATTGGGAGTGTCGGTGATTAAGCGCGATGTGAAAATTAGTATAGCTCAGCCTATTCCCAAGTTAAAGACATTTCGTTTGTGAAACGATGAATAACAGTAATAGTAATTCCCGTTGTTCACATTCCGAAGGCAATTATATCGTTGTTTCGAGAGGCAAAGTAAAAGGAAGATAAACACGAGTCACGCGAACGGGTACCACGCTGGGACACTAGGTGTATTTCACTGTTTAGAAACAAAACGGATTAAGATAGCAATCTTGAGCAGAATCTAGCACTCATTAATCGTACTTCTAATCGGGAATCTCGATCGATCGCGGTTGATCTGGCTAGCTGGACAGATATCGTCGCTCGAGGTCGAAGTTTTCACCGGGCGTCCAACCTGGAACTACCTCGATGCCACCAGCTAGAAATCTCGTGTGTCGGCGCCTCTATTAATAGACGTCCGTGTGGTTGGCAATGCGGACATTAATCGACGTGTCGTTATTCGTGCATACGCGTCGTGCCTGGCATAGAAAACAATATTTCACGCTGGCGACAATAGTTGTCGCCCATTCGGTACCCCTCTCTCTCTATCTCCCTTTCTTTCGCTTTTTCACCATCTTCGTTCGTTGTCCCTCTCCCTCAGTCCACTTATCATCCTACCTTTCTCTTTCCTCCGTCTGTCTCCCGGCTCCCTGTCCTCTGCTCTTCCCCTCCCTCTTCTTGGTCACGGGCCCCGGGTCCCGGGCCTCGCGACTCCGCTCGGGCATGAAACTCCGTTCGGTATCTCATCGCCGGTGCCGCCATGCCAGAACGAATGAACCAAGTTACGAGCCACGTGTGCTCGTCCCCGGTGTCTTCTGTCTTCCATCCACGTGTACGTTGGCTAAATTAGAGTTACTCCGTTTGAATGCCTCGAGAGTTCGTCTAATAAATGTCTTGTAATCTTGAACATACAGAAGCCAGACGAGAGTCGTTTAGAACAGCCGAGAGTATCTTCCCATAGAAGGAGATAATTATTTCGAAGTTTTCTTCTTGAAATTTCGTAGGTGCTATTGAATTTCATCAAGAGACACGACACTTGTGTACAAGGGATTCCAGCTGAGAGAGACTACCTAAATATCACCTTTGTCTTTAATGAGGTGAGAAATGTTTCAAATACAATTTGAACTGTTTTGAAGGGATTTAAATTTGGAAATTTGGAAATTCAGAGTCGATCAGGAATCAGTAGTCTCAGTACATGATTCTTGACCTCTTGATGAAATTTTTACTTTGTATATTTTAATATTAAACATTTTTGAATCTTTCTTTAACATCCAATTTGAAATAATTGGTAATGTTACCTCGGTAATAATTTAATATAATTCACGATGCATCCTCGAAACTACGAAAATAACTGAAACGTATGACTGGATTTTGAATACCCTGATTTAATCGTACCGTGGTACACGGGAAATACCTTAAAAATGTTTGAAGAATGCAGGTTCCGTATAAGTCACTAACTGAATTTAAAGCCGTACGGCGTACGTTGTAATACGCCAGCAGCATTTAAATTCGACTCTGTTATGACCAACTTTGAGTGCCAATAACTAAAACGCAAAGGTATTTCTAAAAGACGTTCGTTCAAACATTTATCATTCGATTATTATTGCATCTGCTTCGTCGTTGCATTTTGTAAATTTAATTAATTCGTCGATGCGTTTCTATTTGTAATTTATTGTTAGGTATAAAAAGGAACAGGAATCAATTGCTATCGAAAATATTGCAGAGGAAGTAACTTTACTATAATTCTATTCACTAGGAGCGAGCAAACGAAGCTGGGGCCCCAGTCGAAACCTAATCGAAGTCGTTCCCATTTGTTTGTCGAAGATGGTCGAAGCTCCGGGTTTCGCTGCTTTTGTCTCCTAATCCTTAATCCGCAATCAGGGCCCATTGTGCGTGGGCATCGGGACCGCAACGCATGGATGTACACGGAGGGTGTGCTCGCGGATGTACGCTAAGGAGGATTAGAAAAGATTAAAATCATCAGAGAGAAAGAAAAAGATGTATCGGGGATGGTGGACACCACGGGGAAAGAACGTTGGAAACGAATGTCGAGGGGCAGAGCAAAAGATTCTTTGAAAATATATCGATTGTTAAAACTGCAATTTCTTACTGGAATCGAGTAACGAGCGAATAAATGGAAGTTGATTAGAATTAATTACATCTGTAAGTACGGGTGCGAGTATGCAAACAAAATATTCGTTTAATTTAACTGCACACAGCATACAGTTACTCGTAGAATTGACTTTACATCTATTTAATCGAATCTATACAATAATTTTTAATTGCAAAATTTAATATCTAAATTTACAATCGTTCTGAAAAAAACAAACAAACAATGTAACCCGAGTATTATAGACATTTGAATATTTCAGATTTTAGTTGTCTTCTCAAACAGCTGAACAAAGTCTTGCAAACTCTTTGCAATTATTTCATGAAACAATAAAACCTAATTCGCTATTTTCCCTGCAATTATCTCGTCAAATGTAATCCTACAGTGGCTAGTTCTATTGCGGTTCATCACGCGACCGTTAGGATACTGTTCTACATTCCTCTCGTCATCGAATAGGAAAATAAGAATTTTTCATTGACGCATTGAAGCGCCATAAATTAAATATAATCTAATAACCATTAATAATAACAATGAAGAACTATTATTTTGCATATTATAACTCCAAATAATTAAAATGTCAGGATGTCTTCTCATTAATTTTCGCATCAAATGTTTCAGAAACATTTAAATCGTGTAAATTTCTCGAAGTAGATTTACCACTGAAGTCTGCCTGAACGAAGAGAAGTTAACTCGCGCCTCGAGAGACTGACGTTCACTCGGGGAGGGTAAAGGGATATTCAAATAAGTTGATTCGTTAGTCCGTCGGATTAATTTACTATGACGGTATCGGATGTGCTCGTGCATTCATTAGGCGGACTGTCGCTGCTCTTCTTCGTAGTAGGACTCGTATGCAGGGAGATAGCTTGCGCTTCTATGGGTGTCCTTACGAGTTTTGTGGGCCTGCCCTTTGGATCACGATGACGGGGCACCGACAAGATTATTCGACTCCAACCATCGAAATATAATTACGGGTGCCTTTCAAAATCTCGAATAAACCATGCGATCTGTGTCTAGAGAATATGAAATAAGTCATTGCAGTTCAAGTTTTCTAATGAATTTTTTTTAATTCGAAGATGACTTAAGCGATTCTCTAATGAGCGAAAAATTCAATTATGCGTAATAAGGGCAGAATTAAAGAGAATTTTTACATGGAAACTCTTTGGTTGCAAGAAATTAATAGAATAGGAAGAACCTGTTGGCATGAATTCATTTTCATCTCGAAACCAGCTTATCCAGTGCTTCGTATTTCTTCTGTTCGTCTTACTGTTGCTAAACTAAAAATAAAACAGCCGAAGAGGAAACATCCAAACGTTGTTTTACCTCTTCCTTATCTAAATCTATAACATTTACGGCTTTATTATTGGTGCAAGGATAAAAATACTCGAAACGAACATCGCGGGTCGTGGCCCTAGCTTGTTGGTTCGTAACAGGGTGAGAGATTAGATCACGGATAAGATGTGTCCGGCTAGCAGATAGCCATTGGGTCCCGTTCCATGTCACAACTGGTCTAGCACGTTTTGCATTGCGCTCATACCAACAACCACTCAAGTAATCGATGTTCTCTCATTTTTTCTCTTCAGACGAGAATCACATTGTAATCATCCTGTCTAATCGAATCTTATTAATTATCTGAGTAATAAAAGACGATCTATTTTCTCATAAGAAGTCGGGGGGAGAATAAAATACCGCTGCTCAGTCGTATTTATACCTGTTGTGCGGAAAATTAAAATTAAAATTAAAATTAAGTAAAAAAGTTTCATTTTGCTTGAATTAAACGATGATCACGTTTGGTCGGAAACATTCTTATCCGTATTTTTTCTTTCTCGTTTGAACATTCTCGTGACAGAAAGGAAATATTCAAATTTTTTGTGACAAGTTGCTCGAAGACGGCGACCTCCTGTGCTGTGACTTAATGACGTAGCGAGAATTCGGTGTGGGCGCCGCTTTCTTCCCTCCACCCGCCTCCCTTGTTCACCCGGCACACCTCGCATATTTGGCGCGTGATGTCGCGACCAGATTGGTTCGACGTGCTGTACAAATGTATAAAGGTCGAAACCGTGAACGAACTGTTCGGGAGGACGTTGAGCGGATTCTTAAGCTGACGGTGAGAAGACTCGAGCCAAAGCGGGTGTACAATAACGGGTGTTTCCTCGATCTTGCAACGCGAGAACATTTAATGAGTACAAACAACTTTCCCAACACATTCACTGCAATTCTAAAATGGGTAGTATTTTTGTTTTTAATAAATCTTGTTTATTATTCTTACAATATTTTATTACTTCTGTCATTCATAATTAGGTAATTAAAAAAAAATTACTAATAATATGATTAATTGAACCACTTATGAGTGACGTGGCAACCAACGCGTGAAAATGGTGCAACTTCGTTTAATTTATAAATTTATCCTGAACAGATGTTAATGTACTCTTTAATTGCAGTTAAAAAAATTAATTGAATATAACAAATAAATAAAACTCGTTGAATGCTTGGCACCAAGTTTTTGTTGGACAGTTAAATAGCATGCTCGAGTTTTAGAATCGATAATATTCCTCGTGTAGATAATCCGTTAGCTAGTCTGTGCATTTCAAGCAAGTTACGTTTACTCGGAGTGGAATTACGTCCGAACGGCGTTAAATTAGACGTAAAAATAAAAAAAATAAAAAATAAAGAAACCGAGTATACGGCTAGAAGAAATATATAAAGTGATACTGGCGTCATGTGCGAGAAAGTTAATGAAAGAAGGAATTTATGATTACGCGTTTGCTCGAATATGAGTCTTAATCGATTCGACGGAAACGCTTTCCACGTAATTCCCACAGCGCCATATTATTACGATATATTATTTCCAGTTTAATGCACGCATTTGTTAATAAAAAAAAAGTCCGAGTTCAGTGCCTTATAGTAATATGTCTTCCCAACATAGGTCCTAAAATCAATCGTTTCAATGCAGGATGAATATTTCTGGGCTTGCAAAAATATTTAAGGATCAATTGTAAATAACTACCCTCGTAGATTGCAGGTTAACGAATCGAACACATTATAATTGTCGTTCGCGTCGAAGATTTCCTTTGTGTATCGATCGAAAACGAGTGGCGAAACGATGAACCGACACGCCGCGCCGGCCTCTTCTTGGCTTCTTTTACCTGGCCGGTGAATCCAATGGAAGTGACGCCTAGCGGGTTCGATCGACAGCCTTGAGGTGTCTATCGGTGATTTAAAACATTAGGAGTTTGCTACGTGTCACCGATCGAACGTGTACACTTCTACAAAGGTTTGTGTCGTACATATACGACCGGTTTCCAGCTGCTTTTTGCGTGGCGCCCGCGCTCCTGAATCCGCCAATCGTGGCCCTCGTACATAAGATCGGTGAATGATGGTGGAACGATCAAGCTTCTGCCAGTATCGCCGTTTGCATGAATCACTGACCGATTTTCATCGCGATCGATTCTTAAGCTTCGTTGGATCGAGGTCGTCGATCCGTGCATGATCGTATAGTATGTTTCAGAAACATACCAACCCCTCGATATTTTGCTAAAAAATTATAATAAGAAGCTAGGGTTTCTCTTAGCTAAGAGCAAGTATAGAGGGAGGAGCCACCCACCATTTGTATTTAGTCTTGGGAGAGCTTTGAAAGAGTCTAAAAGACATAGACAAATAAAACAAGGTTTTCTCTTAAATTATACACTACCCTGCATAGTAAAGGGATTTAGCAAATTAATTTTAATTTTTAAGGGTTGCATACTTTTGAAACGTAGTGTACCCTGGAAAAGCGGTGCTAGCTGCCGGAAAACCGGTTGACTCATTATTATATTAAACAACTCGTTATCGGTAGTTGAGTGACCGTTGCACCTTTACTGCTGCTTTGTACTATGCAGTCCAGATTTTTTTCTCTCAGTTTTTGATAAATATCTAAACGCCACATTTTATTAACATTGTTTCACATCGCGGCTGTCATTCTTTTCAGGCGTCGTTTTATTAGAAGTTCCGCGTTTAATCGAGATCGTGGCTCATTTACGCGTACATAGCCACGTAAATTATACTTTTTTACCCGCGAGGCCATTTGTGATTTCATGCGGAACGTTTGATCGCCGATACGACCCACTCGACGTGTCCGAGATCCGCGACACGTTGAGCAGCGTTGAAATGTCGATATTGATACTATTTTTGGGGTGGGAGATATTTAAAATGTATCATTAACATCGAGAATCGTAACACGAAATATCGTCGGCCTAATTTTTCATTGGAATTCAGAGCGAGAATAGATAATGCATTTCAATTGCAAACGACATTCGGTTGTACAGTGTGCTATACATTCCAATGCAGCGTGACGTGTGCTTCTTTTACTAAGGGTAAGAGTAGAGGGAAGATGCAAAAACCATTATTTGTTTTTCATTTTAAGGAGGACCTAGGAAAATTTAACGTAAACTCCTCTGTTTTCACATGTAAAGTATAAGGATGGTGATTAAGCCTTTCCTTTACACTTTCCCTTAATCGAAGGAAGCAGAGGTTGCACGCGACTGTACACGTTTATACGCTAAAAACATAAAACCAGTTCTCGGCTACCTTGTGCGTGAAATCAATCAATCGTGTCAACGAAGCGAGATTAATCTTCTTAGTTTATTGTACAATTTGGAGTTTACATGAATTATTATCCGACTTTTGTTACGTCTATTATAGTGTTTTATCATAGCTCCTTCATTCTTCACTATTAAGTGTATTTTTTCCTTCAGATTTTCTTTTCTTTAATTTTCTCATTTGAAACACTGTCACTGGCACTTTATTTATTGCTAATTGATGTGATCTAGGTACTTACAGCTTACTGCTTTGAATATTTTATTTCAAATAGAAATTACTACCTTTGTCTGAAGATATTAAACGGAAAGAGCCAATATGGGTTTATTACCACCAGCCAGGTTGAAATTAATTAGTTTTTATTACACCTCACAGGTTGAAACCTTTTTGAATTTTCTTCGTCCGCGGCATAAAAGAAAGCAGTAAACCAAAGAAGGTTTTCAAGCTTTCTCTTGTTGGAACAATAGTTTCTACCTATTGTTTTCTTAATAACGTTTGCAGTGTTACCGGACGGTGGTCTAATAAATTACCTGACTTTGCACGGTACAAGGAAGCGGAGCGTTTTAGACGTCGTATAAAAATCGGTATTTTAATGTTTCAGTAAACCTCCATTCAAATTACTCGGTGCCAAGAGAAGTCTGTGAAAGTGTTTGCGAAATCTAAAGAGAAAATCTTTTATTTTTTTATTTAATATGACTCAAATTGATTGAACTTATGAGCTATCTTCTCCAAAATAAATTTATTTGTCCTTGCTAATGAAAGAATTTTATTTTATCATATATTTTACGTTGGAATTTTTCTCTTTCATTGAAAATCCGTGTTCAGTGTGTTTGATTTGACCGGTGGGAAAATATTTTCTTATCTCAAGTTCTAGTTACTACGATGTTCCCTTGATATAACCGATAAGACTCGATTGCCACTCCTTTCGAGTGGAAATATCTGGAAAAAATGATTGAATGACGGTAGGATATAATTACTCCGTGCTGGTGAAAGATAAACAAATAAATATAGATATGAAGATATCATTCAGACATTATTATTAACAATTGCATTAAAATATGTTGATTTATCTCCTGTAAGCTTGTCTCGTTACATTATACACGTTTGAATGAGAATAAAAGGGAACATCTGCAAGATGGAGGGTCAACTTGAACAGCTATTTATGAGATTTCCCAGTTGTCCAGGTTTCCTCCGAGATCTGGAGACAGTATTTGAATTCAACGCGCAACCTACGAAAGAAACACGACCTTCTTTGTTGTACGACAAAACCTGCGCAGGTGTGTCGCAGCTTTACCTGCCCCGACAAGAGGAAAATCTGAAAGATCGTAGCAAGCTTAACGAAACGATGCCAACTCCCGCGACACAACGGGCTTTCACTTCCCGCAAATAATTATCCTCAGCTTCGACCACCAGTTGCGTTAAGAAATGACAAAAGATGGGATCCGCATTGATTTATTGTACCACTTCGAACAGCTTGCATTTTCTTCATTTTTTGTCATCAACATTCAAACAACCGGCGTTGAATATAAAATACACACTGATCATTTTGTTTACCTTGTAGCTGAAGGTTTTAAGAAATATCTCATAGTTCTCAAAAATACAAAAATGAACTAAAAATAAACGCGCTCACACATTGAAATAAAAATATTCCTCAAGAATGGCTGGAAAAATCTCCGGATCCTCCGGCGTGTTTAGAATGGATCGCCGGAGGACAATTGGCGAGGCAATCCCGAAGTTCGTCCATCGTTTCGAACAATAAGGAAGAATCAGACACGATCGATTCCTCGGCGAAACGAAGAGAACGGGATTCATCTTTCGCCATTGACGGAGATGCGAGCGGAGGTTCTGTCTTCTCGTTGTGTCCCCGTCTTCGATGCGGAATACCAGCAACAATAGACTGGAACGCGGTCGAAAGACGAAGCACGGTTGGTGCTTTTAGGGTACTTAGTGGACGGAACAACAATGATCGCGACCGTTCAGCCACGGGCTATTTTACGAGCGATCGACAACACCTGGCAGAGTGACCTGCGCCTTCAGGGACGTTCGCGATCTTACTATCGTAAAGGTTGTCCGGCTTGGAACACCTGCGTTCCCGGGAAAACTTTTCGACACCGAGGGACGCCGGGCCCATTCAGAGAGCATTTCTCGAGGAAAAAAAGGTAAACTCGAAAGGTGGCCTTGGCCGACCGAGCAAGGCTCGAATCTGGGAAAGGAAACGCTTCGAGAGGATTTTTCTCTATCGATGCTCACTGGATGGTTATGAATTCCGGTTCCCGAGGAAGGGGTAGAAGTAACGTTCTTCGTGGTACGATCAGGATCTTAACGAGCCTGTATGATCGAAAGTAGCAAATTATGGAACATTAATGTGCAAATGAACGAAACATTCTTTCACTTCTGGTTAAGAGAAAAAGTACACTTTATGGCGATAATTTCGTCTTCATGATTTACCTGGTGTCTTGTAATGTACCGGCATGAGATTTTAAGGGTTCTTCAATTTATTCTATTTTAGACTTATACCAGTTTCATAATTACCGGTATATTCATTATCCGGATTTGCTGATTATTCGTGATTTAATAGGCTCAGTTGGAGGCCAGGTTGATGGTTTAAGAAGCAGTGGGATTGGTTGATTTTGAACAGTCCCTCAGTCGTGCGAAGAGGTCGTAGCTTTGCCACCTACGCGGCCATGGTGCGACACCTTGACGATATGAATTTGCAAGTTGGCGTGGGTGGTTTGCAAGCCGCTCCATATCGACTTCGGTTTCTTCGTGTCGTGCTCCAGATGACCGTGTCCCCGATGGACGAACCTCCTTCCACGAGGGACGAACCTCCCACACGACCTTCGGGGTCTCGATGTCTACATAATGCTCGGAGAAACGCCGAAGATCCATCCGGATAGAGGCTCGGCAATTAATCCTACGAATTAATTAATCGGATCACGGCCGCGATACCTATCTTACTGTTGAACGAGGAAGTTTCGTTCAGGCGTAGGCGACCCTAACACCGCGATCCCACGTCTCGATAAGGGCGCTCTCTCCTACTCATGGTGAACGCAACCCCACAGGATACAGGAAACCAGAACATTCCTCACGTCCTACCTTCGAAACAGGATTATCTTCGTCCATTCATCCCTTTGAGAGAGCAGCTTGGGACGTGTCACGTGGGCGTCGGGTACACCGGTCAGAAGGATTTTCATGCTGTTCGAAATTCCATACCGAGGATTTTTAGCTCCTGTGCTTTTTCAAAATTTTCTCTTCCTTCGAGGCAAATAATTTCATACGGTTCATTTTTATTTAACAAATTTTTATCAAATTGTAGATGATTTTAATAATTTCAGTTTCACAAGTTTTTCTCATCAGAAGTCTTGAATTAAATAGTAATTAGAATAAATTATTTGAATTTTAGAGCTAGAATTAATTATTCGATTTGCATAAAAAGAGAAACAAAAATCAATTGCAATACGGATCGTGCAATCGGTCAGTGAAAGTATGATTCATTACACAAACTGATTGTAGAGTCTTAGAAGCGCGTTATCAATGCTCATTATCAAGAATCGAATTGTTTTATTGTTGCAACACGTTTATCTTTTATTAGTCTTCCCTCCCTTTACCCTTTCTGTCCCTCACACGTCTCCCTAATAATAACACATTGTCCCAAGGAAAATTGCAACCGTCCTTTATAGAATGAGTTATCCAGTGTGAATGTGAATCCCTACATAGCTAGTACACTAGGTATATGCGCGCGAGGTAATAGTATATGAATAATTGAATATCCGCCCTATCCAACACGTATCTACCTATGTATATGCACCGAGTACATCGCTCCACTGCAGATTCGCTAACGGGTGTCCAGTTACGGAATCAATTCGCTTAACATTAAATATCTTTTAACACTTTGAATATCGTGGATACCACTGGTAATTAACACCACAAATTCAATATAACTCAGCAATTACAAGAAACTCGAAAAAAAAAAATTAATGAAGGTTCTAAGAAGGGAAAGAAAATAGATTGATGACCGAAGTTAATTTTCTGAAAACTTTTCAAGTGGGTAAAAAGTCAATTGCATTAAAATAATTGCATGAAGTACAATTATAGTCTATGTTTTTATTCTTGGAACCTTTTGATCGCATTGTTGTGGTTACTTCAGCGAATTCCCAGCGGATTCTTAGTATGTATACTATTATCGAAGAAGAATATGGTCTCATCGAACCAGAATCTATACGTCAGTCAAACAGATGCTGGTCATTCATGACACGTTCGCGGACGTTGTATAATTTACCATCGATACTTTGAAGCGTTCCGTCGCCAGACAGAACGGTAGGTACTACATGTTTCACAGTTTGTCCAGTGGTTGCATGTCAGGGGATAATCCTCGTGGGGAACGCTTCTCTAATTTAGTCCCAACCACATAAGTGTTTAGATGCGGAAAGCGTAACGATTGCAATATATTGTCGTTTATACTAACGTTTTCGGTTGATATTGGCAGGATATAACATTACACGTATTACACGAACATGGTATTAAATTAAAATTGGAGCGCTCCCCATGGTCTGCCATTCGAGGGATAAAAAGTATAAAGATTAAAAATTGTAATTCTTACCTTCACTTTTGCTATGGAGGTCAGTGGTAATCAGCACCACAAATTAGATATACTTGAATAATTGAAAAATAATAATTCCATAGTAATTAACTAATAATATAAAATAGTAAATAGCTTGAACTTTGAAATTTGATAGTTAACTGTTTTTATTCTTAATCACTGTTGCTTCAACGTATCTATCTTGCAATAAAGTATTCCAAGGGATAATTTAAATTGCACTCTACCGTGCTCCCGTGTATAAATCTTGATACAAGTAAACATCTTTCTATCCATTAAAAGTTTTAATTGCGTTTGATTGCACCGCTTCAATTTTCCGATTGCATCAAAAGTGAAAAGGTGGTTCAAAGAAAATGAAGGGTCGCTTCGTAATGGAGGATAATTGAAATCGAGATTCCATGGAAAAGATTTCGAGCGTGCACGTGGCAATTGTTCGAAGGACGTTCAACAATTAGTTATAACTCCGATAGGCAACGTGGCCGCATTCGCTGATAGGGGCGGTGTAGGAGAGACGAAGTGCACCGCTTAATAGTCATTCTCGCGTTGGGTGCATGAAAGGTCTTCGGTTCGTTTATTTGCTGAAGCCATATTGGTTACATAAAATCTAATCGTTAGACAAGTCTAACGCTTCTCAGATTTTTTTTTAGATCGTCGCTATTTCAATAGACTCGACCATCATTAATTATTAAATTCAATTTCGAAGATCGTTAAAATTTAGGAAACTTTCTAAGTTTGACAGCCGTATATTTTATAGAATTTGTAGAATTCTATAACTGCAAACAAATTTTTCATGAAAGCAATTTCTTTACGTTTACTCAGAATTATTGCTGAGATCTTCACACCGATCTTGAAATAATGAACGCGTTTCTACCTACGTATCTGTTCAGAACGAACGTAGCATCTCTGCACGTACAGAGTTCTTCTGTTTTTCTACTTAAACTTATCCACTAACATTCTCGTTCTGCTAAGGAATTTGATGATGCTCTTGCCGGCTCCATAGATGGACTTATTTTCTTATTATTAACTACTCTGCGCTCGTTTTTTCCCCTTTAGACATCAAGTTGCATTCGGCATTTGCCAAGGGTATAGCTCATTATAATTGACTGAACAAGATTATTTTGTGACTTCTCAATGTTTTGTCTATTGCTCTTTAAAAACTCGCAGGTTGAAGCGTTACGTTGTCTAAATGTATGTAAGTAACAAATGTACAATTTGTATTGATGTTATTCATTAGACAACTTTTGTTATTTGCACCAGAAAGCTTCATCGATCACTTCCTCGTGTCTAAGTTTATCGTTAGAGTATGTCCTTCAATTATTTAATCTCTTCATTATTCATCGTTTCTATCTACTTAGTTCTTCTAATAAAATAGTCATGAACACGGCCTAACTATAAGAAGAACCACTATCGATAATTGCGAAACTTTAGCCTTTACACAACTAAACTACACATTTTTAATCGAAATAAGTATGCTGTATAACTGAATACTGAGATTATGCAACATCGTCTTGCTACACATTGATTAATTGTCTTTTGTTGCTATAAACGCAATTAATAGTTTGAATTTGAATTTTGTTTATCATAATAATACACTTTACGACACTTCTTACTGGTGTAAGAAGATGGTGTACTTAAATTGGAATATTTTATACTTCTATCGTATTTTATAATGTCAAACAGATTACCATTGTCGTTAATTGAATTATTATATTTATTTTGCATAATCCTTCCTATTTTTATACAAACTTCAACGCCGACTCTGTCTTTCTGCAATTCTCCCGTAATGGAATCCGGCGTTGTGCACCTGCGAAACAATCGCAAAGGCACGCAGATTGCCATGAACGCGTGCTTTCACCGTAAAGGGTTACCGGCAGGGTGAGATACGTATCGCGGGGCTGGAAAACGGCAATGGGGGTGGGCGAGAAGGGAGGCATTGTAAGTTCATCGATGCTGCTTGCTAATGAGACAACGCGCCTCGCTACCGAACGGCCTTTTTCCGGAAGCGTGTAAAGCGTTCCCGCACACTGCTGCCAACAGGTTTTGCACGCCACTTTGCTTCACTTTTATCGTCTCGAATATCTAAGACTGTAAATATTCAAACGCGTACATCATTTCGTACATTGGAAGAATAATTTAGAAAGAACGGTGTGACATTTAGAAAATGAAGATCATGTAAAATAGAAAATTGAATTAAAATTTGGGCTCTCTCCGTCCGATCGTCGAAGAATATTCTTGATTAAAGTACAAAGGAACAACAAGAAGAAGTAAATTTTATTATTACTGAAATCATGACACCACCAAAAACATAAAGGATACGATTAGTTACATCTCATCGTAATAATTTAATCATCCAGTGTAATGGTAAATGCGAAAGAAAAACGAAAGTGTTCGATGAAACGACGTTCATCAAGTTTTGCTAGTCGTTGCACCGACCGGTTCGATATTATTTGCGGCAAGATTATTTTTGTAATTGCCAGGATACATGGTGCTCGCGTTACCACACCATCGTTGATGGATCTGCCGTTGACTTGCGAAGCGATCCCACGGGTTCAGACAGATATGGGCGTGGAGCATTTAAATCAATTTACGGACACGCATGAGTAGCCGCGACGAGTATTTCCAGTGTTCTATAAAGCCGCTTCCTATGATCAGTTTCAATCGAGTCCTTGGAAACACTGGATTTTTAATATTCGCCCTCGAAACCAGACGAGAGGAACACAATAATTAAACGATGACGACTGAACAACGATGTAAATCGTTCAGCGGAAGTTTCTTTTTTTTTCTTCTTCTTCTTCACTCTTCTTTTGCGCTTTACTTGCACGTAACGTTGACTCGTTGCCGCTGGTATATAGAGCTACTCATCAATGTTTTCCGACCTTACATATGCGTCATCGGAGTAACCCTTTGTTCGAGGGTATAATTAGCTCTACATACACGAGCGCGGAGCTCGCGTACGTAGCGCTTCCACCTACGGATTCGCTTGGAATCGAAGCGGACGATGCCATCGGCACCGTGTCGCAACTTGTAAGGAAAAAATAATCTATCCAAGTGGATCGTATTTATGGCATTCTATAATATCCGACATTTGCAGGAAATTAAAACCGCCTGACGTTGCCGCAACGTAGAATCATTTTTAATGCATCGACTGCCACGGTTGAAATGGACGTGTATACCGTAGAGGAGCTTTGAGTTTCTTGATTAATAATGATGTACAAAATTACGTTTCTCACTTCTTTTATTAATCATTTGGGGCACAGGTCAGTGACAGTCGCATTGGTGACACGTGGTTTGGTGAGCTAGAGGTGCTTCCGTTTATTAGTTATACTAATAAGAGGTTATCTGCTGATCACACCACCATTGTAATCCGCTTTTCTGATCACATTACGAACCGGTTCAGGTGCAACTTTTATATTGTAATCCACTTCGACCAGTCCTTCCAATGCTGATGCACTTGTTCTTCGTTTGCTTCTAATTGTTCTTAAGATAAAAAGCTCATATCGTGATTAATTTCTAAGATTAATCTTTTCGATTTAACTATACTTCTATAGAATATATTGCTTCAAAGCGGAATCCTTATCTAAAATCGACGTTTCTTTTTCCCGTGTGTTAAGGGTTAAATTACAAGAATTCTAGAGGGGGTAAATAAAATTATTCAGTAAGTGCATCCTTCAGGGTGGGAAGGTCCTCGCAAAGTACATAGAAACGGAGGAGGCCGGTCCTTATTACCGATTCGCCGAAATCTGGCGTCGATCATAAATCAAACGAGAGTCGTTTCTCTCGGTGCGAGGCGTTCGCTAACAGAGATCATTAGCGCGCCACCTCGAACCGGCTCCAAACCCAATTAGGGTCATCCGCTCGTGCTGGTCTGCGATGGCACGGCGCGCGGCGAGCCGATAAAAAATCCATCGCGATGAATTACATCGAACCCTGTGGACCGTACGAACTCTTCCGTTTCCGAAATTCCCATCTGTAACGATCGTTCGATGCTTGCAACGGTACGGGTGGAGCGCGAGTCGACGACGAAGCCGTATCAATCACATTAAGGGATGTTTTTGCAATAATTCCTGCCAGCTTGACGGTGGTATACACACCGATATACGTGCACGTAAACGCGCACCGTGTATCGACGAGAATGTATACACGTAGATGGGGATCGTAAGCTAGGTAGGTAGCCGCCATGTCTAATTATGTCGCATTGATTTTGTCATTAGCCACCCCTGCGGCTGTTGTTGCCGACGCGGCCTCGACGGCAGAGCAAAAACCACCTTCTAGCAACGTTCGACGACGAAACCAGACCGCCTGTTCTGCATTCGTCCCCTATCGAGGCTCGTTCGAATACGATGCCAGTAACTTTCAGAATCCAGGAATTCTAACTGGAAAACTATCTTTTTACATTTTCTTTTTGTAGTCTTGTAATTAGATACCTGTGTAAATACTTGGGACATTCCAAAATTATTTTAAATATCTTTCGAACAATTGACCGTCTACACCGAAAACCACGTGTAGGGGGACCCGTAGTAACATGATATACCAACATGCAAAAGCTCATTAACATCTGAGGGGGACACTTGAAATGGTTTCCTTATAAGATGATGTCCGGGTTTAAACATTACAGTGCTAACAGGTTTTCACCTGAGATTTTATTGTGAGAAATAAATTGAATTTAATAAGTGCCTGATATTGTTCGAAGTTATAACAGAGGAATAAACAACGATTTACGAAGCTCCGATGCTATCGGTACATAATGTTCCAGTATTTATGGTACAACACGGAATGGAGTAATTTCACTTGAAAGTAAAATTTATTCACGTGCTACTTCGTTTCCGAGAAAATTAAATTTAATGATTTTTTAAAGTATTTGTAAGAAAATGACAATTTCTATAATTTTTCTTTTCATTTTAATGCTGTTATTTATTTTTACAAAATGCAACTTGAACGAAATGAAATAAGTTGCCAATAATTGATAAGGTAGAATGGAATTTACAAAGGCATATCGACAGTTCGTTTTGAAGATCGTGCAGTTGTTTCGGTTGTTCAGCATCTCGAGTTCCGCCTACGATCGGCGATCTCGAAGGCGGGAAAGAAAGCGTGCATATCGGTTGGTCGCGGGAATGCACTTCTCTCACGGGATCGGCTTAATTGCAGGGCGAAAACACTAACGGGGTTAATTGGTGGATCCGCGTTCGGACCGGATGCCCGTCGGCCCCCACGTGAATTGGACGACGAAAATTCGATGAAATCTAATAATCGGTGACCGCCGCGCCGGATCAGCCAAAGCCGGCCAATACGCGCGGCCTTTACGTGCGTGCGCGTGCGTGTTACAAGCGAATTTCTCACGGTACATTGGAAGGAAATTATAAGGGAATGGGTTAAACTGCGGGTTACCCCACGGGGGTAAGAGAGCAGCGAATGAGAAGAAGAATAGAATGAACGAGAGAGAGAGAGAGAGGAATGGATGCAGAAGCAGAGAAGAGGGAGTTGAGATTGAACTGCATCCACTCCTTGGACCAGACGAATCATATTAACCCTAGAACTCCCAAATTGTGGGATTCCTCGAAACTACTATTCGACAATTTTTAAATTAGAGATGTTTTCTTTGTGTAGAAAATTCTGAAAAATTTTTTTAATATCGTTGTCTATACTTTAACCCTTGAACAACGAAGCCTGGGTCTGAGGGTTAACAGAAGAACAGTTTATATAGTAATAAATGAAATATTTAAAATTTTTCGTCAATGGATAGGTTTATTTGTTACTATTTAATAAAATGAAATAAACGCGTTTAATTGTTGAAAAAATATAAATTTTTAGCTTGAAGGTATAAAAACGAGTATGGTTTCGAGGAACCGTCTCCCTTGAGCTTTCGCGTGACAGCTCGAGGCTCGGGAGTTCTAGGGTTAATTGATATCACAAAGAAGTCGTGGTTGAGCTCATCACCTAACCCAACCTAACCTCATAATCGCGAGCTTGTCTGGTGGATTAAACGCCGCCCGAATCCATGTTGCACGTAAATTACGCGCGCCTCCTTCGTGTGCTCTGCCCTTCGTTTATTACCGTTGTCTTCGATCAAGAGCCTCTCTTCGCTGCTCTCCCATCGTTCTTCTCTTCGTTCACCCACCTTCCTTCCGTTCCCTTCTTCATCGTCCCCTTCCCTATCGCCTTCGTCCCCACCTTATCACCGGTTCCCTTCTCCATCGCTACGTTTAGCGTTCTCCTCGGGTTGTGCTCTCGTTCGACTGCGAATGAGCATCGCAAATGGCAAGCGGGTGTACTCGGCTCGTACAATTGGAAAATCATTGATTAATTGAATGCTCGCGAACCTCTTCGCTGATTGGCTAATCACGTGGACGCGCGTTCTATTCTCGAGAATCACGATCAATCCTTGGACAACTTGGAAACACATAGTTACAAACTGTACAGCGGTAATTGAACGTTAGACGTTCATTGCTAAAGAGTGAACGAATATTTTTTACCTTATTCCATATTTAAGTTATATTTTATAATTGAGGCTTTGGTAATGATGGTAGTAGGTAATAATAGCAATAATGAAAGGAGCAGAAATACAAAGTGTTATATTTAATGATCAATATTATTAAACAGATTTTGAAGTAGGATACTTCACAGCAGTTCCTTAATGGTGACTCTTAAATTTGCATAAATAATAATGAATCTTACCGAGAACAAATTAGCTACAAAAATACTTTCAAAGAAAAAATTTAATGAACCTGGAATGAACGTGGAATGAAAAGTAAGTTTTTACTTGCTAAAGCTGTTTTATTCTAAATTCAAATTTGTTAATCAGTCAAATGTAAGTCACAATACTGTGTACGTAGAGGGAAATGGTTGAAATTTTTAAGAGAAATTCCTATTCATAATGCCGATTCCGTTGAATTTAAACGGTGCTGGTCTGGAAAGGTCCCTTCTGGGGCGCATTAACGCGTTCGAACAGCAATTATTTCCTCCGCTCTTTGCGCAGAAACGTAAAGGAACCGGCTGATTCGGTTTGCATCATTCGTCTTCGTCTCGGATCGGCACGCAAGCTCGCCTGAGAAATAAGAACAGACACGATATTCAATAAATAACGAGACGCGTACGAGATAATTGGGAGGCCATAATTGCGCGCATCTTTCGTATTTCGTGTCTGAACGAAATGCGCGACCGATCGTCATGTGGGCCCCGCAGGGCCGCCTCGATTCTTTCTGCCATCGGTGAAAACACAAAAGGGACTTTCGCGTGAGGAGCCGTACACCTCGGTTCGGTTTCCGGTGAAACGGCGCGACAAACAAAAGGCCATTGCGACGATTTCGCGGTTGTTCGCCGAATGTTTACCCCGCATCATCGAAACCCTTGTCCACTGTTTCCCGTTCGACGTTGAATTGTCACTCGCCGTTTTCTCTGTCTGTCTCGTTTCTTTCTGTCTCGATTCCTGTTCTTCTTCTCTCTCACACCAACATCGAGCGCAAACTCATCAACCACCTGCGTTCATCCTCGACTTTCTCTCGAGCAACGATTATGTTCCGTCCGATTCGTATTATTTGCTCGTTTCATGTTTTGGCATAGGGCAATTGTCTTTCCGCGCGGCAGCTCGCCACGAGACACGGAAACGATGCGTTCCTTTCGTGGAAACGATACTTCTGTTTATAACCCTTCTGTTAGCTGTTGGAAATTCGCGTTCAGTTAACCCTTGGACGACGGACCATGGCGAGGGGCACGATTTTCATTCAGTTTTCTATTTCACGTTATTTTCATTTTCTAAATTTTACGCTGGTCATTTGAAATTATTCTTTCAAGCAGATGAACAATTGACCTGTTTTGTAATCAAGCAACGACGTAACAGGTTATTAACGTGAATCGGAAGAATCAAAGAGAAACGCACCCTACCAAAAATTGCATAATGGCGGAATAGTTAAGATTTTATCGTGTAATGAAAGACGAATGCAAGGTGAAAGAGTAGAAACTTCCATTGAGATCCAGCCTGATTGAGGATTTCTTGCCACTGGGCTGTTCTTCGATTCCTAGCTTCCTTCAAACGGATGATAAATTAGCTAGAAATAGATAACTCGGGACAGGTGATGTTAGATCGGCAGATGTTTTTCGTTATACAACAGCTTGACTCTAATTTAACCATCAGTGTTATTTCCCGTTCTTTTTTTTTTTTATTAATAGACACCTACACGTGCTACATGCCAACTTTATGATTATCATACTAACGGTTAAAGTTTATAAACAGACAATTATTTTTGTAAGCTAAGTTTGGGAATTCGGTTAGATTTACGTGCCGCTTATAAAGCTGGAATAATTATCAAGTGAAAGAGGAAGGGAAATAAGGGAAACTCGACGAGCGTTATCGACCCCCATAGTTTACCTTTTTCCGAGAATCGATAAACGATCATCGAGACTCGCGTATCACCAAAGCGATATTGTAAAAGGCGCCTAGGGTAGAGTCGTTGGATTATGGAGTTTGCATCACGGAATTACAACTCTGCTCAGAGTGGAAGAGAAAGGTGGACGCGGGTATATAGAGAGGGCGAGAGAAAGAGGCAGTACGATGTTATGCATCTATGTATCATGATGTCCAGCGGCGAGCTTGCAACGAACGAGAAAGACGATCCGGGATCATAGGTTGAAGAGGGAAAAAGAATTTTCCTAAATAGCTTCCATAACACGAAAGACTCTCGAGTCCGTCACGCTGCGCTACACCCCTTATACACGCGTGCACCCACACGCGCGTAAATCCGCATACACCCACTCCTCTCATTATTAACCCGTTAGATTCCGAGAATTCTTGCGGCCGCGATCTTTCGAACCGCGAACCAAATGATTCGAGGCCGCGATTTCGCGTAATTGGGGCTAGATTATTAGACGCATGTTCTTAGCCGGCAGGCATCCGAGTTATAATCTCGTATGCTGTTGACTTAGCGATCCATCCGTAGGTGATATCTCACGGTGATGCAGTCATCGCGTGTCCTCGACCTTCGACCGGATAGAACAACGCCGTCCATTGAGAAGGGAAATATTTCTATGTTTGCTAGAGCAGACAATTTGTCGTTTTATTGGTAAAAAGAAAAAAAAAAGAGGAAGGATTCAAAAGGAAACGTTAGAAGAGGAATACTTTAATCTGAGTATGCACAAGACTAGCATTCATACTCGAACGTTCAACATTTTTCCGTTATATCTTTTTTCTTGGGCATGCATGAAGCAAAGAGAGACGTCAATACCCAATCGATAGATAAGCTTGGACGACGGATCGCAAACACAGCTGGGTCCACGAAGGGCTCAGGTAATCCGAATACAGGGTGCCTTGTGTTACCGTGCCAAGTCTTTGGTTTTGTGTACCCATTCGCTGCCATCGTCGGCTCGATCCTCTGTACACGCAGCTTGCTACGTTTTCCATGTATTTGTCTGTCCTCAAAGCGAGATCTGTTTGCCGTGGATTATCCTGCCAGACTATCTTATAATGTTTCTTGCGGAATCGTTACACCTCGAGCCTGGCAGATTAGAGCCTTCAACTTTCTTTCCGAGAAAGAACGTTTACATATTTCGCATAGTTTACCGATTATTAAAAGCTCAACACTGTTGCTAATTATGCAATTGCATTTTCTGTTGCAGGTACGACCTGGGGTTGTGTCGGGGTAGCTAGTAAAGCATCTGTTGGTGGCGGAGAGGAGATTTCGACGAACGAAGAGCAAACGAAGAGGGCGGGGAGCACGTTTGGCAGGAGAAGGAGGAGAAGAAGAAGAGGAAGTCGAGAAAGTGTAGGCGCAGGCGCCTTAGGTGATGTGAGGCTGGCGCCCGCCTCACGTTTGGGGTGATGCCCTCCAGTGAGCCTCATCCCCCCCAGTACCACCTTCAGCACCACGCCATTCCTCCCTCGCATCTTCAGCAACATACGTCGAGCGCGATCGGGCAACATCAGCTCTACCAGCAGCTGGTGGCGGCCCATCATCAGCAACAGCAACAACAACAACAGCAGCAGCAGCAACAGCGACAGCAGCAACACGGCGGGCTTTTTCAAAATTCCGCGTACACGCAACAGAAGCAGGAGATGAGCCCGGAGGAGGAGGGGGGTCGAGGGGGCGGGTCCCCCCCGGCAGCAGGGGCTGCACTACATCAGCCTCATCACCCCCGGACGGCTAGTCCACCCTCAGGCACTGAACCCTGCACCCGAGATGCTATACCAACGCCTACGCCAATCGCGGATACTACCACAACAACAACGACAACTACTATGACAATGCAGTCGCAAGGGCAACAGCAGGAACAACAAGGTCCAAGCCCTAGTCCCAGTCCAACAGGGGGTGATGTTGAAAAATTTGACGGAAAGATTGTCTATAATCCCGACGGCTCGGCGTATATTATCGAGGGAGAGAGCGAACTTAGCGAGGATGATTCGTTGCCGGACGGTTGTATCGTAGATGGGCGCGGTGTGTCGGTTCCTCATTCTCTGGTATTTCCTCAAATCGCTAGCGCGTACTACGTGTCAAGACTGTACGCGCATCAGGCTTATCAGCAACAGCAGCAGCAGCAGCAACAACGTTCGACGGTGCAGCAGCACAATCCCGATCTTCCCGTGATGCACAGTTATCGAGTGATCAGTTACAGAAGCGCGGAGGGTAGTAAACAACCGCCCCCACCTCCGGCGACCCCTCCACCTCCCGCTGCATCCGTACCCGTCAAACCTATCCTAATGTGCTTCATATGTAAACTGAGTTTTGGTTACGCGAAGAGTTTCGTGGCGCACGCACAGGGTGAGCATCAGCTAACCTTAATGGAGGACGAAAGGCAGGTACTCTCTCATTCAACTGCATCGGCTATCATTCAAGCCGTGGGTAGAGGAAAGCAACCTTTGGTCAGTTTCCTCGAACCCGTGACTAGCTCCACGTGTCCGCAACCATCGCCCGCTCAAATGCAAAGCCAACAGCAACAGCAACGCACCGATTCGAATGATCACGAAACGCCAACGACGACCAGTACACCTGCCAGCACCCCGGGTGTACCGAGCAGTCCTCAACAACAGCAGCAGCAACAACAGCAGAGGCCGTCGTCGAGTACTCCTACGACACCCACGTCTCATTCGAATCATCCTCTCGCGTATAATCATCAGCAGACGCAGCAACATCAGTGGACCGGCGCTCAAGTGAGCGCAGCATCGTGGGCGAAAGCACCGGAAGCCGTTGGCATTCATTACACTTCACCGCCGCCACCGCAGTCTTCGTCGACGAAGGGTTCGCCGTCTTCGTACGCCGCTCTAACTCAGCAACCACCGAATTTTCTGACTGGCACGACCATCGGCGTTTGTCCGGAGCACATGCAAGGTAGGCCGAGCGGGGTCGAGTGTCCGAAGTGCGAGCTTATACTGGCTAGCAGTAGATTAGCCGGTCCCGGTGGTCCGCTAGCTGGTATTCATAGTCGGAACTCCTGCAAAACCCTGAAATGTCCTAAATGTAATTGGCACTACAAGTACCAAGAAACTCTGGAAATACACATGAAAGAGAAACATCCGGAGAGCGAAACCTCTTGCATTTACTGTATCGCTGGTCAACCGCATCCTAGATTAGCGCGCGGCGAAACGTACACGTGCGGATACAAACCGTACAGGTGCGAGGTATGCAACTATTCCACCACGACGAAAGGGAATCTCAGTATTCATATGCAAAGTGACAAGCATTTAAACAACATGCAGGAGCTTCAGCAGGGTAGCGGCGGCAGTACGAGCGCGAACAATCCATCGTCGTCGCAAGACGCGCCGATGCCGACGAGAAGTCCGCATCATCAACAAAATCATAGCCCTCATATCACTGGCCAGGTCGGTAATCAAGGTAAACCGAAACCGACGTTTCGTTGCGACGTGTGCAACTACGAGACGAACGTCGCTCGAAATTTAAGGATACACATGACCAGCGAGAAACATACGCACAATATGCTGGTTCTCCAACAGAACGTGAAACATATGCAGACGTTGTCCGCGCTACAGTCTCATCATCAGCAGGCTCAACACCATCATCAAGCGCAACAACAGCATCAGCAGCAACTCGAGCAGCTGCTTCATCTGGGCGGTTTGGACAAGCCGCAACACGCGGAAGCGGCATTGGCTGATATGGCTTACAATCAGGCTTTATTGATCCAAATGATGACCGGGGGTCAGTTACCACCTCAACTTCCACCAGAGATTATGGGCGGTATGGCGAGTATGAGCGCGATGGGCAACCTTGGCGGAGACGTTGGTCTATCGCCGGACAGCATGGATCCACCACCGGAACCAGCGGATCCCGATCCGTCTCATCTCTATCACTGCTGCGTTTGTAATAATTTCGCGACCGATTCGTTGGAAGCTTTGAGCCATCACCTGGGCGTCGACAGGACCAGAACGCGGGAGGGGGAGATCCTCGCCCTGGTGGCTGGCCACTTCGTTTGTAAACTTTGTTCCTATAAAACTAACTTAAAAGCGAACTTTCAACTTCACTGCAAAACCGATAAGCACCTCCAACGTCTGCAGCACGTGAATCACGTGAAAGAGGGTGGGCCTAGAAACGAGTGGAAACTCAAGTACTTAGCCTCACCCACTAGCGCCCCGCAATTACGCTGTCACGCATGCGATTATTACACGAATAGCGGCCATAAATTGGCCTTGCACGCTGCATCGCCCAGACACGAAGCCGCGGCTCTACTTCTTCGTCACCTGTTAGAGGCGAGCGCCAATGTACCGTCTCAGGCGAAATTGTATCATTGCGCGCTGTGCGGGTTCAGCGCGAGACACCGATTGCCGCTTCTGCAGCATGTCCGATCGTTGAGACATCTTCAAATGGAACAGTTGCATCAGTTACATCGGCGAAGCGGCATTCAAGGAAACGAAACCCCTCATACCGACATCGGTGACGTTTTTCAAGTGATGAGCGATCCTGATGTACCACCCACGCAACAACCAAGTCCTTCTACACCGACTACTCCGAACGCTACTAACGTCAATAGTGGTGAGTAATGCCTTATTCTAAATTAAATATATTTTTTGCTTTTATTAAAATACATCACAGAAGTAACTTCTTAATTCTATGATCGGTGGGAAATAATTAACGAATATCATTGAAGACAAATTTTTAGATCAGTAGAAATGCGCCGAACGAGCAATGATAGAAAAGTTTTAAATTCAGCGTAGATTTGAACGAGAGATTCTTTCTCGCACCTGTCGAATCTTATGAAATAAAGAATTGATCGCGCTTTTAATGAATTCAGTATTTTCATCGATGATCGCGTAATTAACATACAACAACAGCAATTTCGCATGGCATATGGCTGTGGCGTGTGCTGCGGCACGCACAATACCGAGCGTTATTCTATCGGTGCCCTGTACTTACATAAATATATGAAGAGGGCACGTACGAACTGCAAGCGTCCTTCCTCGCGTTTTATCCTCGCAACTGACGCTGTTCGATGTAAATACGGTTCCAGACAATATCAGACCACGCGAATAGGCGGGCTTCTTTTATTCCTTGCCTTGCTTTCTCCGTCAGTCACGCGTTTTTCCCTCGTTGTAACGACCTGTCGATAATTTTACTTCGCCCATCTATAATTTCGAGTATTGTTAATTCAGACGAGGAAGCATCTGCGATATCTGCACACCACGTTGCGTCTTCCTCGATACTTTTTTCGTCGTTAACAAAACTCTTTCACCTGATACGGTGTGTTGTAATATTAACTTCCATCAGCTGTTCGATAAATGGGGCTTACTTTCTTCTACGATTTACGAAGGAAAGGCGAAGTGAGTCACGAGCATTTCCTTTATAGTTTCGAACATCGTTTCCTTTAACCCTTGCTGAATTAGATTAAAATTGAGGCTCTCTCCGTGGTCCGTCGTCCTAGGGTTAATCCTTTCGTGACCGAATTAACTTCTCTTAAAAATCATTTGTTAACGTTTACTGTTTATATTGTATTAAGAATAGAAATGATCAATTTGATATTGTCAATAAATTATTGATAGAATATCACAGCGGATAAAAGGGCTTCCTCTCTCCCTATACTGTCACATATGATTTACTTTCTCTCACAACATTATCGGTTTATATTTCTGTTCTCATGCAGCGGCAAGATTAATGGCCGTTTTTCGGCTTTTAAGATTTCTGATATTGATCGACGATTTATCGGGGTCTTGATAGAAAAACGAATTACACGGTCGTGTAATTCAGAGATTGCGATAAAAAAATAACACACAGAATTTATGTTGTTCGTTAAACAGTTATAATATATTTACAGGTAACACTGATTCGCATGAAATACAGGTTGCAAATAAAAAGATAAATCATACTTTTCTGATTCTTATTTAATCTTCGGTTCTGATTCTGACAATTCGATCCCCTTTACATCGCAAGTTTATTAAAGTAGGCATTGTTTGTTCATCATGAGCGAATCTTTGTTCTGTGTTTTCAGAACGCCGCGAGGAGGGTAGCGATTGCGGTAGCGAGGTGAAGCAGGAACCGGACAACGATCAAGAACCGGAACAAGAAGCCGAGACCGAACAGGAGGAAGTCATCTGTCCGTATTGCACTTATCAGCCGACATCACGCGAAGAATTGAGACAGCATTTGCAAGTGGCTCATGTTCAAGACTCGGAGGACAAAGTAGAGGCTGTTAAGGAAGAACCAGCTCCGGAATTGTTGTGCCCGTTGTGTCAGGATAGCTTCAAAGAGCGTTCCGCTTTGGAGAAACACGTGATGCAAATTCATTCGGTGAACGCCGACGGTTTGCAGCGGTTGTTGCTTCTGGTAGATCAGAGCCACTGGTTGAACAACAATCCGCGAAACACTTTAACCCCGGCAGCGACTACGCCAACGTCACCGACCACCACCACCAAGCCGGTACAGGAAGAAGATATGAGCGAGCGCGGCATGAACGAGGAGATAGAGGAGATTACCAGATGCACTATTTGCGGACGCGTGTGTCGCTCTTTGGAGGAGTTGCAACAACATCACAGGGAGATCCATCCGGCCACTACGCCTACGTTGGCGGTCAGCGAGAAACACGTTTACAAGTATCGGTGCGGACAGTGCAGCCTCGCGTTCAAGACCTTGGAGAAACTGCAGCAACACTCGCAGTATCACGCGATCAGGGATGCGACGAAATGCGCGCTTTGCGGCCGATCCTTTCGTTCGGTTCAAGCGCTTCAGAGACATCTTGAATCGGCTCACGCGGATCTCCACGAGGACGAGTTGGCTCAATACAAGCAGAGCCTGCTGCACGCTCATCCGTTGCTTTTAGCGCTCACCGAGGAAGCTCTGCGTAGACAAGGCAACTTGAGCGGGGAACAGAACCCGGAGGACGATACCAGCAAGGCGGACGAGGAAGAGAGTGACGCGAGCGATTCATCGCCTCTGCACAAGGAACAACGTCTCTTGGAGGATTATCTGAACAGCCAAACGGTTGCCGAGGATTCTTACCACGATCCGGGCAGAAAGTTCAAATGTCATCGTTGCAAGGTAGCCTTCACGCGGCAGAGTTATTTGACCGGGCACAATAAGACCCTGTTGCATCGCAAAGGGGAGAAGATGTCTTATCCGATGGAGAAGTATTTGGATCCGAATAGACCATACAAATGTGACGTTTGTAAGGAGAGTTTCACTCAGAAAAATATACTGCTCGTTCATTATAATAGCGTTAGCCATTTGCACAAGTTGAAGAGAGCCATGCAAGAGCAGGGTAACAACAACACTCTGATCTCGGTTGTACCTCCTGCCAGTCCGACGGAATCGCCGGACTCTCAGCAGGACCAGGACAAGAAGCCTTACAAATGTAACATTTGTAAGGTCGCGTATTCGCAAGGTAGCACTTTGGATATTCACATGAGAAGCGTGCTCCATCAGACGAGGGCTAGCAAACTGCCAGATCTCGCGGCTAGCGGGCAATTGGATCTTGCTCGTCCGCTAATCGAACAACCACCTCCAACCAGTCCGAACAGTTCACCAGTTAACACCAGCACTGGTAACGCAGGCTCCATGTTATCCTGTCCGCGATGCAGCGCTCTGTTCGTGAACCAAGAACAACTGGCCACGCATCAGCAACTCTACTGTATCTTCAGCAATCCGTTGGCGTTGTTTCAACAATTGGCAGCCTCGCAACAGCTCGCTTCATCGGCCCCCGCTAAAACCCCACCGCCTATGTCTACCACTCCAGGCCCGCAGCAACACATGCAACAAACTACTCAGCACTCTTCGCAGACGACGCAGGATATACTATCGCAGCCGCGGCACAAAACGTCGCAGATGTATAAGCATCTGTTGGAGAGTTTCGGATTCGACCTGGTGATGCAGTTCAACGAGAATCATCAGAGACGTCAACGGAAGGAGGAGGAGGCCGCGGCTGCGCTTCAGGCTCAGCAGCAACAGCAGAAGCAGGAACAACAGAAGCAAGCTCTTGCCGCTCAAGCTGCGCGCGAAAGGGAAGAAGAAGCTGAAGAGCATACCGACGACGATGTGATACCAGAATTAACTAGGAGCACTTGCCAGCATTGTAACAAGGAGTTTAGTAGCGTGTGGGTCCTCAAGGCCCACTGCGAGGAGGTACATCGTGATCTGGTACCGCGAGAGTTTTTGGAAAAGTATGCTCAACAATTCAAATGCGAATACGAAAAGAAAAGCGTCGTGGTGACAGTTGCGACATCTTCGTCTACATCTTCCGGGCCAAGGAGCTCGACACCCGCCTCCGGCCAGGTACAGGACGTTGTTTCGGACAAGGAACAACGCGAGAAAGAGAAGGATGAACCTGCTGAGAACAAAGATCGCATCAGCAAGACTCCGGAAGCCACATCAACCACTCCAGCAACAACTCCGGCGTTAAGTAATACACCATTGTCGAGCACGGATTCAACGACTCCTACCGTACTGGCAACAAATTCATCGCTTCATATTCAACAACCGCAACAACAACAGCAGCAACAGCAACAGCAGCAACAGGCGCAACAGCCTCAACAGCAACAGCAACAGCAGCAGCAGCAACACGCTCAGTTAACTCTGGCTCAACAAATGACTGAAATGCAGGCTGCTTTGAATGCAATGGCTGCATCTCAACTGCAGCAGCAACTGCAACAGTATCCTGGACTGATGATGGGTATGATGGGTCTACCTCTTGGATTAAACGTACCTGCTTTAGCTGCCATGAACCTTCAGCCACCGCTAGTACCAATGATGTTACCACCACCTCCGTACGATGGAACGGCCACCGCGTATCCGCCTATCAATGCTCAGGCTGATCTTCTCGCTAAGCAACATCTCGCCCTGCAGCAACAACAAGCAGCTGCCGTGAGTAATTTTACAATTCTTTAATACGCAATCTTTGTGTCACACATTTTCCGCTTGGAGAAAATAAGGCGAATCCATTATTTTTTTTTTTTTTTTTTCTTGAATGCATTAAATATTTTGTGAAAATTTAAAAGATTTGTGATTTCACGCGTCAATTCTTCATAGGTTTTATTTTGTAATAGATCATTTTTGTTCATCGTACTATGTTTTTATTTTTTTTTTTTTTTCATTTATCAACAGACACTCTAGTTTTATTTTTTAATATAAAAATTAAGAGTAAATACTAATATGTAATATATATATAAGGATAAAATAATTATTCGATTACATAGGTTATATGAACAAGGAAGGAAGCATAGGTACATTTTTTCTTCCAGGCTAACGTAGCTGCTTCACAGAAACGAGCTCGAACTCGCATCACGGATGAACAGCTAAAAATATTGCGAGCACATTTCGATATTAACAATTCCCCCGGTGAAGAACAGATTCTAGACATGGCAGCGCAAAGCGGATTACCGCCGAAAGTGATTAAACACTGGTTTCGAAACACGTTGTTTAAAGAACGTCAACGCAACAAAGATAGCCCTTACAACTTTAACAATCCTCCGAGCACCACGTTAAACCTCGAAGAATACGAAAAGACCGGGGAGGCGAAAGTTACTCCGTTAAATTCTAGCGTGTCTGGAAGCAGTTCCTCCGACGACAAAAGTCCTAACAAACAAGCAACACCTCCGCCGCCGACGACAATTAATACACCACAGGCTAGCGAGATAAAGCAAGAGGTTCAGGAACCACCGCCGTGTCACATTCAGCAGCAAACGCAACATCAGGAAGAGCAGCAGCATCACTCGCCAGGAAGTTCGGGTGGACAGCAGTCTAGGCCACATTCACCGGCCCTCAGCATGAGCTCGGTTTTTTCCGGGATTCATCATGACGTTTCATCGCACGCTCCATCGACGACCAGCGCGCCGAGCACGCCGATGCTACCGCCGAAATTAGCGCCACAAAATTTCGCCAGTCCGAATCCCGGACCAGGTGGCGTTGTACCGGGCGCCATCGCGGCGATTGCATTGACACCTCAGAGATCCCTGAGCCCCGGGCGTGGGCCGACCGATTACTCTTTCGGGGGTAGTACCAATGGCAACAGTTCTTCCGGCAGCAGCTCGGGCAAACGGGCGAACCGAACAAGATTCACCGACTATCAGATCAAAGTTCTTCAAGAGTTCTTCGAAAACAACGCCTACCCGAAGGACGACGATTTAGAATACTTAAGCAAGCTTCTCGGATTGAGTCCGCGCGTGATCGTGGTTTGGTTCCAAAACGCCAGGCAGAAGGCTCGCAAGGTATACGAGAATCAACCGGCCGCCGAACCAGTGGCAACGGGCAACCGCGAGGGCGACGATGGTTCGGGTCGCTTTCAACGAACGCCAGGCTTAAACTATCAATGCAAAAAGTGTTTGTTAGTATTTCAGAGATACTACGAGCTAATCCGTCATCAGAAGACGCACTGTTTCAAGGAGGAGGACGCGAAGAGAAGCGCCCAAGCGCAGGCTGCCGCGGCTCAAGTGGCCGCGGTTTTGAGTTCCGAAGATAGCAACAGCAGCTCTACGACCACCACCGCGAATCCTGTGCCCAGTAATCCTACCAGTGCGCCTGCACTCGCGGAACAACTTCAGCAACCGTTGAGCACCACCACGTCGCCTCATCATCAGCAACAGACGGTGGCTCAGTCTCTTCAGCAGTCTCAACAACAGACGCAGCAACAGCAACAACAGTCGCAGTCGCAGACCGAGTCGAAGGAAGGTAGCTTTCAGTGCGACAAATGCAATCTGATGTTCGGTCGATTTGAACAATGGCGAGAACATCAGCTGGTACATATCATGAACCCGTCCTTATTCCCACCGGCGTATCCGCCAGACTCACCTTTCGGAATCCTTCAACAGCAAGCACTGAACGCTACCTCTAGCGTGGCGACCGATACTCCTCATCCCCTTCTCGCGATGATGCAAGATAGGAAGAGGAAGTACGAAGATTTCGAGGAGGGTACAGGGGGCGAATCTCGATCGAATTCCGAGCACAGCGAACAGCCGAAAGACAAACGTTTGAGAACGACCATACTTCCGGAACAGTTGGATTATTTGTATCAAAAGTATCAAGTCGAGTCGAATCCATCGAGAAAAATGCTGGAGACTATAGCGCGCGAGGTCGGTCTGAAGAAGCGGGTAGTTCAAGTGTGGTTCCAAAATACCCGTGCGCGCGAACGGAAGGGTCAGTTTCGAGCGCACAGCCAAGTGATCAATAAACGTTGCCCGTTTTGCCCGGCGTTGTTTAAAGTAAAATCCGCTTTAGAATCGCATCTCAGTAGCAAGCACGCCGATCAGGTTGCCCGGGGCGAGGTGAATATAGATAACATCCCCGACGAGGAACTGTCGATGGAGTCAGCGCCCTCGAATCCAAGCACGCCGAACATGATGCCGCCGTTGTTTCCACCCTTCAACACCGACATGGAAGCATCGTTAAAGAAGTATTACGAAGAATCGATGAAACGGTACATCAGCGAACTGCAAGCCCACGCGAGTAATGGTAAACAGGAGGCATCGAATCATCAGACTGGCGGTAACAGCGGGGAAACTCCTTTGGATTTGAGCAAACCGGTCGATCTTAGCCGCCCGATGAAACTGAGTCTCGGATTGAGCAATCTATTGGAAGAACAACAGCATGGCGCGCATTTCCGCGGTGGTAGCGACTGCGGACCGTTGACCGATCTCTCCGAACGAAGTATTTGCGACGACGACAGTATGAGCGAAACGACGGAATTTCTAGACGACGAGAGTGGACCGGCGAGTCCGGCATCGAGTACGCAGAGCTCGAGGCAGGGATCTGCTTCGGCTGGTACCGGAAGTACCGCGGGTCCGCCGGCGACCGGTACCGGTAGCGGGACCGGCCAACAAAGCGGCAAGAGATATCGCACTCAGATGTCAGCTACTCAAGTGAAGGTGATGAAGTCACTGTTCTCGGATTACAAGACACCGACGATGGCCGAGTGCGAGATGCTCGGCCGCGAAATTGGTCTGCCAAAGCGTGTGGTTCAGGTGAGCATCCCCAAATTTAACGCGACACTGACCCCAGATTGCGCTGTTCTATCCGCAAGCACGTCGTCGTTGACGAACACGCAAACTAACCGAAACGAATTGTAGGTCTGGTTCCAGAATGCCCGTGCAAAGGAGAAAAAAGCTAGACTGGCGGCAGGTTTGCCAGCCGAGGGCTCAGCAGTCCAACCGCATCGTGGACCGACTGGGCCCGACGAATGTAGACTCTGCTCAGTCCGATACTCGGCTAAGTCGCCGCTTCAGGAACACGTTTTCTCGCGACGGCACATCGAGTCGGTGCGTGTCGCCGTCGAGGAAGGCAGCCTCGTGCCACCAACACCCGGCGCACCGATCGTTCCTGGTGGTAACACTGGCCCAGCAGGGATCGCCAATTCGCCGGTGGTCGGAGCCACTAATCAGCAAGCTGCCCAGCAGCAGCAGCAGCAGCAGCAATCGGACGAAAACATGATGTACGGATCCTTGTTCCTCCATCCTACGGCGATGTTCCAGCCACAGCAACAACAACACCCGGGTGCCGCAGCGGCTAGCACCGCTACCACTACGCCCGGTGAGTGTCTGGCTGACCTCTTAGACTCCTAAAAACGACCGCTCTACCGCATTTCGTTCGAAATTCTTATTTCATTTCGCACCACATTCGCGTCCTTCCAATGATCGATTCGATAAAAGAAAAGAAAAAAAAAAAAGAAACCATTATCGAATTGAATAAACGCGATTAGATTCATACTTTTAACGATAAATTAACTTCCAGACACACGTCTGATGTGTCGATATTTTTTAAACCCTACCCTTCGACAAACTATTTCACCAACTATTTCGCACTTTCATTATTATAGTGATATTGAATTTCGAACATGCGCGAGTCACTGTCGTTGTATGTTGTGCACGTGTCCCTTTACCGCGTGTATACGTACCCCGTATTGTTTAATCTGGCCCGTGTGATAATCTAGGGGGCCTGTCGATTATGGAATTTATACGAAAATTTCGAGGAATCGTTTATGTATAGTGCGAATATAATATATCCAGAGCTAGGCAATACTGAAAGTTCCTATCAGATGACTATTTTAGCGTAAGAGAGAATACGAATGAACGAAAGAATTAAAAAGAAAGAGTGCATGAGTGAACGAAAGAATGAGAGAGAGAGAGAGAGAGAGAAAACAAGGATAAAAGTAGAGAGATGCGTTGTCTCAAGCATTAATTTTTTTTTAAACAATCGATCATCGCCGTCGGACAGATAGAAATGAATAAAGCGTCCCGATTATAAGTTGCTGTACAGTTAAAGACTATATTGCAAATTATTAGAAACTTTTATTATTATATTTTATAATGGATCCCTAGCACTATCCATTTTTTGGTTATTATTCGAAGCGTTTGATTCATTATAGTATAGCCAGAAAGAACGGAGAATATGTTGCCTTAATTCCTGCGTAGCGTAGCGAAATGTCGTACCCTCCCATTTTCACCCCTTCTTTCCCCAACCGAACACTCGTTTCTCCTTTCATTTCGATTCTGCATGATTATTGTCGTCGCCGTCACTGTCGTCGTTTATTTTACATCCACGAAGCCATTCCAATCACCTTGTCGTTTCACGTATAAAACCTTCAGCTCGTTACGCTTAAAGCGTTCACTGTAAATAATTCTTCAAATCTTTCATTGTTATCCAAGGCTCGTGTAAGGCCTGTTTATCTCGAACGATCCTGAATTCTGACCTCCGAGGAACCGAGACAATCACCCCGTAGAGGTAAACTCTTTTTAGCGATGAACGGATACACATATGTATACACCCTGAATTTCTCTCTCGCTGTAATGTCATTTCACTCGCTTCCCTCTCTTTCCTTACTTCAATTTTTCTTTTTCTTTTTTTTTTTTTACCTTGACGTCGTCGCAACAATCCTATTTACCGTCACGACGATATCGCTCTTAATCGGGGCTATTATTAATTATTATTGTTTTGTACGTTAGTTATTTATGAATTCCCCCATCTTCCCGCCCTCCGACTACGTCCCCCCCCCCCCCCCCCCCAAACCCTTTTGTGATAGTCACACTCTCGGTTGGCCGTGTCAACGAATCGACTTCTTAACGAATACCTCGGCCTTCGAACAGCTCGAGACATATACGTTCTTTTATTTCTTTTCCTCTCTTTTTCGATGTATTTTATTTCGCGCTAGTTAACATTCGTGGCCAACGAGGGTGTGCCTCTGCTTCTTGCTTTTTTTTTCTCTTTATCGACACGTCGGACACAATACGCGTGATTCCACGCTTGCACACATCGTACGCAGAGGATACACATATGACATGGAAGCATGCATCGTACATTTATAACACATATACAGAGAGGTACACAGGTGAACGTTACATATAGGTACACGTTCGGACAGTAATGTTGTGTATGTCGATCCCTACTATTCTTGTGTATATAGTTTATTATTAAGTATTAATTATTATTATTATTAATTATTATTATTAATTATTATTATTATTTTATATTATTATTATTAATATTATATTGTTTTTCCGTTCTAGTCTAAAATAAAGCTATACTATGGTAAGATTAATCTTTGGTTTGATTCTTATTTGTCGTTTTTATCCGGCACCCAGTTTCCTTTTTATTTATAACTACATTTTTGTTAGATGGTTCCCTTCTCCTTGCTTGTTTGTCTGGGGTAAGTCGTTATTGCAAGTATCGAATGTATCAAAGTGATCGTTTCCCTTTTATTTGTTTATGTGTTGTATATAGGTTTCTTGTGTAAGTAGAACAGATTTTTGTTATTATAATCGTAATTTTAAGTGACGTTTATAGAGGTTACCATGTGAGAAGTAAGAAATTAAGCGACAGTCGAATGAAAAATTCATAATGGCTGGGTAACGCTAACTTTAGTGAAATGTCTGAGACAAGGCACCAGTTTGGCGGACGTTACATTTTCACTATTCTCGCGTATAACAGAAGACCTTTAGGTTCGAGATTAGATAATCGAAACGATCCGTTAAGTAATTGAATCTGTCTGTTATTACTCTGCAAAGCGATAAGAAAACAGATATAATGATTCCGATTGAAAAAAACATCAATGACCTTAAAATGTTAAACGAGGTCACTTCAAGGAAATTGTTTTCCTCTATCGTTACATTAGTCTATCTCTTCTCATTCTTTCTGATCAAATTTTCATTTCGGGTAATTGTTCCTTGAAGAGAATCTTTTTACAGTCTTGAAAATTGTTACAATTATCAATGAAAATAATCCTGCGACTAAAGAGGTGCTAAATCAGTCTACAGTATAATACAGTAGTAAAAAATCTTCAGATAGTTCCTATAGATGGTTGTGAAATGTACGTGCAAAAGTTTTTATGAAATTAAGGAAAAACTAATTGTAAGTAAATTACGTGATGCATTTACTGTTCCTAAACTATAGTGAAATTCGATCCAATTCAATAGTAGTCGTTAAATAATAAAAATAGTTGAATATAATTTAACTGTGTCTTTTATTATCTAGAGAGATAGTGATTTTTTTACATAAGAAAAGATACATTATTAAAACCATCCTGTGTTACCATAAATGTATTATTCCTGTTTGCTTGAAAAATTAGACGTTTCTTATATTCTCTAACGACCACATCAACGCGTGAATACACGTTTAGATAAGATCATTTTAGAATAACAATACCGTGACCCCTAGCAACCGCTAATATAATACCCGTCTACCATTACTAGCGGTAACAATTTGAAGGAAGCATCGCAATAACCCAGAGCCACGTGTCTATCAAAGAATCTTCAATTTTAATTTGTATTTTACAAATACAGCGGCGTTTTGAAAGCCGAAGAGGTACCGTAAGGGACGAATAAAGAAAATGGAAAAAATGAAGGAAGGACTCGTTGAAATTCATAACGCCCGGAGAAGCTTGCTTTCGGGTCTCGTTCCTTCCGGCTCGTGGCGGGCCACGTGTCGTTTTCTACAATGCTCGTGATACGTTATTTCGAAAAGCTTATGCTAATGCGAAGAGGCGGCAGTATCCCGCAAGCGCGACACGAAATGCCGCCTCGTTCTCTAGCGGTAGGGAACGATTATACGCGCGATTCGTGAAATTATGCAAAACACACGTCGTGTCGCGCGAATCATGCCGCTTACTCGCGTGCGTGCGCGCCGAGGGTGTGCAAACGACTCCGAACGGTAGGCACGTGGCTTGGCTCGACGAGGGAATGCAAATGATAACTCTGCAAAGGGTTGGAAGCATTCTCTCTTTGTCAGAGAACGCCGACTCCCGCGAAAATTGCCTGCGTATTGAGATTTCAGGTAGTCGAGTGATGTTCCATTCTGTTAGCTTCGCATCACAATTAGATAGAACGAAAATAACTCGTATTTATGAGGTATATATAAATAAACTGAATTGGTAATCGTGTGTATACCATTTATTATTTTACGAGTTACAAAATTCAAATCAAATGAAGAAAGAATTCTTCGGGTCTACAATTTCTTTAAGATACAGGAATTTATTCTGTTCACCTAACTGATGTATTTTCATTAGACACACGGTTTGCATTGAAAGTTAGGATAACGTCTTGAACGAGTTATAGATTGTGAACAATCAGACAAGTTCAGTCGCTAGGATCGTGAAGGAAAGAACCTTGAGGACGCCACCAGGTAGGAATTAGCATGCCACGAGTCTCTGGTCTTCTCATTTTTTCTCTCGTACCGCTGTCGAGAAAGCTCGTGTTCTTCGTTTATTCGCTTATAATCCCTTTGGATTCAGCACGAATACCGCGCGATCAACTGGTGCCGGCAACGAAAGTGTGCTTACCTCGAAGAATCGGTTCTTCTCTGCCACTTTCAAGCATTCTTTCTTTTCTCTCTTTCCCCACCTAGTTGACCGCGTTTCGTGTCCTTTTTCATTCTTCTGCCGCGTTCCAGGCCATATGTTACCTGATCCACGGAGGAGCTATTAATTATATCGATCTATATAGGCTGGATAGTTAGCCATGGTAGCGAAAAAGCGGTATCTGAACCCTGAAACGCTTTATGGACCTCCCCTTTCGAACGTTTCTCTTTTCCTGTCCCCTTCTTCTACAGCTGGGTGAGAAGCTAAAAAAATGCTGAAGCCTCGCGCATTGCACAGAAATACATAAAACCAGACCAGAGGCATAAATCATTAGGGCTTGGCGTCGAGAAACTATTATGTGACTCATGGCTGGGGACAGGGATGAGAGCGAGATCGGCGAAAAGGAGAGGCGAAAAAAATCCTGTTACATGGGGGTAGATTTCACCCTATTACTGACTGCCAACCGACGTTCATTCTATTTGCTTTTTTCTTTTTCAACGCAGCGAAACGATTGGCTTAGCTGGTTTCTTAATTAACTAATTTCATCATCCACTGTTTGTAATTTTATTGGAACCTTGTTTAGAAAATTTTGAATCAGTATCGTACAACTTTTGCCATTTATAAGAGGATTTAGTTGGAACTATTCTTGCATGCATTAGCGATGGAATGTTAACTAATAAAATAAAATTTATTGGAAAAATTATGAAGGAACATGGAAAGGATGCCAAGTAAAAATATCGGCTAGATTTTGCGTGTAGTAAAGTGATTTCGGCGCGTTCACCTTTGCCCCTTGGCTCCGCCGGGTTTCTCGTTGATGTTCCAAGGTGCTGAGAGGAGTTGGCGCGGAACCAGTCAGGAGACTGAATGTTCCTGAATAACCTAGTAAAAGTAGTAAACTCCAGAGGCCGAACTCTTCCCTCCACTAGTGTTTGTCGTAGGCGCTACTGGAATCCGAGAAAAAACTCACCGGTCGGCTACCGGTCACTCTAACGCTTGCCTATAATGTACCGTGGTATTTCCAACATTGCCACAGTATCGTATATACTACCTCCTGAAATCAACGTTATAAAAATGATCGCCTGAATTAGAAAAAAAAATAGTATCATAATATAATACATATAACTCTGTAATCCGCGTGGAATGAGACGAGTCAGTACATATTTAAAAATTCGCGCGCTCGACGCAGAGCGGTTGCGCAGTTGTTTCCAGTTTTTCAAACGCTTCGGTCGGTGTCAGCGTACTGTGAGTCGGGTCTGCTTCGAGCACGTGAATTTGTACGTATTTACTGTCTCGTATTTAGTTGGATAGACTATAGTGAATTAGAATCGTGAATATTTTTCAACCCTTGGACAGCAAACCACGGTGAGTGCCTCAATTTTGTATTTCATACTTTCATTATCTAAATCATAACCTAACCTAACTTGTATCTTGACAAGTAATATATCTTGACAAGTAATGTATCTTGACAAATACAAGCAACCCCAAAATTTTATCAATAGTTTTGTATTCGAGGGGCAAAAATACATAGAATTTATAGGTACAAATACATAGAACTCTTTTTAATTGATTTCTCGTTGGGTCCTTAATTGTAAACATTTACAACGCGACGCAACAGATGCAACGCGACGAAATCAATTGAAAAGAGGTAAATTCTATGTATTTTTCACCAAAAATACGGTAAATATCTACGATTAGGGTTCCAACGAGAAATCAATTGAAAACTTGACTGGTCAAATTTTTGCCATGAGGTAAGTTATATTTTTTCCGATAACCTAACCTATGTAGGTTCGTGACGCGCTTTAAAAGTATTGTCTACCCCACAAAGTTATTAACTTTTGAAAATAATGATTTTATGTAAATATTTACAACAATATCTGTAAATATAAGCGACCCTTAAATATTGTTAACAGTTTTAGATTCGTGGGGCAAAAATACATAGAATTTAAATTGATTCTCTTTTCAATTGATTTCTCGTTGGGGCTCTAATTGTAGACATTTACCTCTAAATCTTACACCGTTCCATCAAGAATTACATTATTTTTATTTCAAATAACGCTTTCATTTATCTCACTTTATGATACATTAGTGTATCGTAAGTGTACAAAATAAGAAAGAACATGTTTATGAATTCTTGACGCGTTTTTGCTCTGTATAACTTATTTTCATCTCCGTTCCCTTGGGAATAATAATTCGCCGTGACGGGCCGTGCAATCCTTTCCGCGAAATTAATAAAAATCATGACAATAATTCATCACGTGGTGAATCGCGACCGAGCGCCATCGACTCGGCAAAAATTTCGCCGCAATTGTGCGTAGATGATGCCAAGGCGACCGAATTGTTACGGGACGAGAACGATGGCACCATAAACTTCGCGAAGGCAACACGGCGAGACGAGTTATGGCAATGATGTCGGGAGTTCTACGCATGACTCGGCACGACACAAGTACCGATGGACCTTGAGGCAATCAAATAGGAGCAAAATAAGTCGCCCTCGGTACTTGATGTGCACCGAGCAGTCAACGATACAAAAGAATCGAACGCTAATTATTATTAAACATTTTTCCTTTACATTGTACTGCAAAATGATTCTGGGGGTAAATTCGTGATAGCGGACCGGTAAACTATATTGCCATTTGCAAGCAGTGTTGTTAAGACACAAAAATAGAATTAGAATTATTATTTAAAAGTTTGGAAATTAGATATCATCAAATTGGTTAACATTTTTAATATTTAATAAACAATTCAATGTTTAATAAACAAAAATAGGATCAGAGTGAATACTAAATAAGGTATTATTATTATATTATTCGGTATACTTAGAAACAGATCTTGTCACATCGTTACATTATGATTATGTTCGATAATGGAAAAATGATATGAACTACTCTCATGTGAATATATCTATCTTACGTTTGAATCTACCTGCCAATATGCAATCAGAGATTACTTGTATCGAACTCTATTATTTGTACTTAAGACGCGACATCGGCTGTAGGAAGCATAAATCGTCTATCAAGCGGCCGTTTAATAAAAGCTTATAAATACATGCGTACCTAAATCATACTATTAACAATGTACAGGCAGACTAATGGCTCCTGCGTCTAAGAAATGCATAAAATGTTTCCACTAAAATTAAAGAAATAATTGAAAATTTCGAAAGTGGAATATAAAATGAAATGCGAATTATTGCTGTCTCGGCGATCCTCTGTCCAAGGGCTGACAATGTAGCATCAGTACCTACAGAATTAATAGAACCTGGTGTACTTGAAAGTTACATGATGTTATAGAGGACTAAAGAGACACACGTAGCTGAAAAGACGACTGGCAAGTTTACTATCTTGGTGAAGTGCCGAGGGGACCGCAGGACCAGCATCACTGACTGACGCGGTGCTTGATGTTGTTGCCTGAATTATACTCTAATTATACACCAAGCTCACGGCGACTGTGATTAAACATTAAACAACGCTATTATGCCGAATAAGAGGGAAAACGAGAAACGCGAGTACAAGAAGCGGTGTTCGAGGTAGAAGAAGAGGGAACGGGTACCAAAGAAGGGAGCGACGAAGAAGGTACGCCAGGAGGGTTCCTGGTCGTTGAGTGACCGCGACTGCTCGTGTCCTCCTACGAGTTCAAGATTAGCTTGTAATTCCTTCGGCTAACTGGCCGAGCTGTTCGCCTTCTTCCTTGCCTCGCTGACTGTTGTTGACTGCCTAACCAGAAACAGGAATGCTAAGAAATGTAATTAGCTATTCGCCAGCGAGAGAAGCCTATTTGCTTTACGGCATTCCGCGCCACCATTCAGGATCAAACGACAAGGAAAAAGAGGTGAAAGAGAGAGAGAGAGAGAAAGGGAGAGACGGTCATGTAACGCGAGGTCCTCTGGATTGGTAAAAAAGGTTGATCCTAACGAGCTGGATCGAACCAAAGAGACGATCGACCCAGAGCTCTGTATCGTGGCAGGATTAACTTTCATCGCGGATCTCATTCGCGGATCAATTGACAGCAGCGTTTATGCAGTCAGGAAAAAGTAATAGGAGAAGGGAATGATAGATGGCACGGTACCACATTGGAATCTGATCGCAAGACCCCTTTGATGATTCCAACGGGGTGCTTTTTCGTATGCACAGAAATATTTATGCGCTTCAGCATTCTCGTTTAATGGAATTGTGTCGTTCGCAATAAGTACGTTGGCCTAAGATAACCTGCATTCTTCATTTTCAATATTAAGTCCTCGAGTCATCATTTTTATAGACAAGGAAATACAAAATTAAATGAAAATTGCGACTCTCTCCGTGGTCCGCCATTCGAAGGTTACAGAATATTCATGATTCAAATTGAATGCCTCGATAAATTTCAATTCATTCATTTAAGAACATTTAAAATTTGCATCGCACGTGCTGAAACAGTACTCTGAACCTTTCGAACAGCCGTTCATCTGCACCATTACGCCTCGCTCTGTAGTAACCATACTCACCGGTTAACAAGGAATTCCGAGCAGAAGGAGAAGAGACTGGGGCGCGAGTTTATCTGGCCTGCAGTCGAACCGAGAAACGATGCTCGTGTCGCGTAGACGCATACCGGAAGAGATTCTCCGATTCAAATCATTTCCCCGGCATTCCATGTCGCAATTCTTCGGGAGCGGGAGACGTGACTGCCATCAAACTGCTTATCATCAATCCGCGTTCCAAGTTCGGTTGGCCGGTGCAATCTACTTTAATGCGCTCCTTAGGCTGATCTTCCTATTCTCGGTCGGACGGGCGTCGTGGAAACGCGATTTTCAAGTTACGACTCGATTGAAGGAGGCATCATCCCAACTCTCTGCAGCCTCTACGTGACGTTGGCACATAGTTGTTGGTCGCTGCCTACGGCCATGTATGCCGCAAATACGGTTAGTTACAGACAGACCCGTACCGCGTGACCGAGCGACGAAAATTGCAAAATGATCTCGCAGAAGATACAACGAGTTCACCTCGCTGCTAAGGAACGAATCCACGAGCTGCTAAGACATTGCGAGCAGAGATGTTTCTAAGCCAGCAAACACGATAATAGGTCAATCTTTCTTCGAGATGCAAGTACGAAAACTATTGACAATTCGGAAAATCAAAGGGAGCACGTCACGCATTAAGAATTCATATCTTGTGCTGAGTGGGAGGCTTCTCGAATGTGCTCAATACAGAATTCCTCTTATGAACGTCGATACCTAGTTGGTATTGGAAGCAGGTCCATGGGTAGAAAATCAGTCCAGTAAATTCGATCATACTTTACATAACACAATTAAGAAAAATTTCTATAAGAGTTCCATCTAATGAGCAATGAAATAATTTTTTTTTTAAACATAGTAAAAATGTTTCATAACGAAAAAAGAACTGCAAAGAATTTAAGTTAATAAATGCAACTTCTGCGAATTTAATATCTTTAAAAATTTATATGTATGATTAACGTTCGTAGAGAAATTTTTTCTTCTGCAATTCTATATTTTCTTGGCATTCCAAGCTTCTTCGGTTTCGAAGTAAACTCAGAAAGCTGGGTGAAGAGAGTTGAACGCAGAGGTTGCAGACATACATTAATAACTAGAAGATATGTATCTCCTGTATTCCGCCCCTGGAATAAGAAGATACATCCCTTATATAAATGTATGACTAACGGGTGGAAGCTTGTGCAGAGCTTGTTAGGAAGAAACGAGGAAACTCTTCCAGCAATCCTTTCTAGTTATTTCAGGAGCATCTTCCCCGTCCGCCATCTCTCCTTTTATGCTGAGTTATTTCTTTTCCAACGTGAGATATCTTTCGATCAAATTTGTACGGAAAGTACGTATCAGTTGGAACAATTTGGCTTCTATTACGACCCTTACTCGGAGCTCGATTGCTTTCCCGAAATTATCCGTTTTTCGAGATACCCAGCTTCCCTTCTACTTTAGAAGAAATGATGGAATATATTTACCCTTTGTTTTTCAACGAACCGCGATCAAGTTTTAGAAAATATGGAATACGAAATTTATTATCGTACAAGAAATTGAACTCAATTACTTTTTATAATAATTTTATTTAAATTCGTTGATGAAATCTTGATTTACTACAATTTTTCTCTAAATATGTAGATAGAAAATTACTGCTAATATTTCTTTTTTTTACTCTGAACTCTATGCAAACATTTGATTTCACAATACAACAGTAATCACATTCTCTTTATACATTCATATATATACCTATCTCGCGGTATAAGGACTAATTCCAACATCATTGCCTAAGAATCGAATAAGTCTCGTTAACCGTTCGATTGTGCCGATCTAATGTGAGAAAATCAGACAGAAATCAGTGCTGTTCGTGATGGTGAATTAGCCAACGTAGTTGGAGAGAGTTCACGGGTTTGCAGCGTATTATCGTACGAGCTATTATCTCGGGTCGGGTTTTAATAGAGGAAAAGCAAGGAGGTCGGTCCCGTGTTGTCGGGCTGTTTAGCGACGTAAAGGGCCATCTTATCGACTACGTAGATAAGGGATCGTGGTAGGAAAGGTTCATTACACGCTGGCCAGTTTCTCTTCTTTCGCTAGGATCTGCTCCTTTCCTTCTTTTGCCCGTTGCTTTCAGACAGAGGCAAGCTCAGTCCGCGCCTGTAATCTCGGTAATGCCTATCGTAAGGGACACGGTAACTCGCGGGATCTTGGCTCACCACGGCCTCCGTATTCCATGCTTTATGGCTCCTATGCATCGGATCCCGGCAGTTAAGGCATCGCGGTCTGAATATCCAATAAGATTCCGTGGGGCACGCGAGAATCGCGAGAGCTACCGTGTGAATTCGAAAATGGAACGCGAATACCTACCCCGTGCGATATTGATGCATCACTTGCTTACCTGAATTCGCCCCTCACTTAAATGATTCAGAATTAAACTAGGTAAGAAAGAGTTGTCTATGTCCTGGCTACCGATATCCTCGATCATACCTTAACGATTTTTAAAATAAACGATAAGAAATACGGAGGTGAGATTTTCAAATTATCTACTATTTTATACGAGTTTGGAACTAATCAAACTGAAAAACATTGATCAGTATGAAAAGTGAATTTTAATCGAGTTAAATTTATATTATACATACATCTCATCGATCTTCCGTGTTATCAAAAGGAGGTGCAGTTTTTCACTCAATTAAATATTCTTCACTATCTAGATGTTCTGAATTGCCATAATCAAAGGGATAGCGGACAGGGAACAATGGCACACAACGTCTGGCGTCAATTATTCCGCTGCATAGCAAGTACCGAAGAAATTATCTGTAATTATGCGTTTCTTCCACTACCAGTCCCGAATGATAAATGACAAGCAAACAGGAAGGAACGATTCCGTTACACGAGGTACTCGTTTTATACAAATCATAGGTATGTAAATCGTTTACTAAAATGATCAAGATATTTTATAAGTTCCTACCACAATCGAACGAGTTTCAGTCGAAATTTTAAACAAGAAAAATCGGAACAATTTAATTGTCACGATATGAAACGTCATTCTGTGATTATGTTTAGATAATCTACATTGTTTGCAAAATGTATAATTGTGAAACCAATTTGATTAAAACTGTCACGATGTGGTGACAACAAAATGTTTCTCGTCTAAACGACATGACATTTTGTGCCATGACAATAAAGGTCGCGGATTTACTGTGACGTGAAAACGTTTCTTAAATGATGACATGTATATACGTGTCCAGCTGCATATCATTAGAAACCGTTCGTCGTCGCGTGATCCGAGGCAAACGGAATGCCGTCAGAAGAAATAAATTCATGCCCCCTTGATACGGATTGAAGTACTCGTTCGAACCTGACTGGCCCTAACAAGGGAAAAAGGGTTCGAAGGATTTCGAGCAAGCAACTTCTATCGAGCGCATTATACGCGGCTACGAAAAAAACCACCTGCCGCATCCACGTTCGAGCCTGAGGACTAAAAGGAGGTTCGATCCTTCTGGCAGGATCAAAAGGAGGACGCGATTGTTAATAATATCGGTGGAAGCCCAAGAATCTGTTGAGTCCGCGTGGTGAGCCGTCCGTAAATCTACTCGCGTCAGCGGTTGAATACTCGGCCTCTCCTACAGCTTTGTCCATCCGTCTATCTGCTCCCTATCTTCGTTGCCTTCCTTGTCTGCCGTGTCTTCCTCGCTGCGATTCCTATTCTTACCGTTTTAAACGAACGATTAGGTACCACCAGCCGATGTAGGTATTTCATTTTACAAGAATCAAGAAGCGCTCTTACAAGATGCGACAAAATTAGTAGTTCCTCTTTCATTATTCGTTCATTTTCTAATAAGTATTGAAAATATTCTAATGAAAAAGATTACCATTGCGCTCGTTCAACCCTTTTCTGTTCAAGCGTCCTAACTAACATTTTGGAATGTTTGATAAAAATTAGAAAATCAATCGAAGAGCAGTTGAGATAGTTAAATTAAAGTGTTTCTAGATTCCATCGAGTAGCCACAGAATAATTTTCCACCATCGGAATAAGGGTTGCTTCTAACAGCAAATTAGAAGCACCGCAAAAAAGGAAAATGTAATGAAAATATTCTGAAAATCCGATCATAGGAGCGATCTTGTCGATTAAGGTGAACGAACCGAAACGCGAAAGCAATAGCTGTAATGCTTCTCGTTCGAATCCCGATGAAGAGAATCGGTTCGTTGATGCTCGGGGCGGAATTTGAAGCGCGTGAAAAATCCATGCCGGTGACGGAAAGAGGGGGATCGCGGAGGCTACGCCCCTGGAAAGAGGTGGTCGCCATCTACGGTAGGAAGGAAGCGCAAATACTGGGATTGGTTCTCGCGTACGCGAGACAGAGCTTCGGATCGACTCTCGGTACGCAGAGAGTGCTCGCGATGTGACTCCTTCTCCTTCTCCACCTCCGTCCTCCTCCTCAACCTTCGTCCTCCACCACTCGCTTCCTTGTCCTCTCCTGGTGGGGACAAATTCTCTCTTGATGCGCTACGAACTACGTAAGTACGATGCACTATATATTTCTGTCCACTTATATCGTTCCTTCGCTCGCTCCTCTCGCGGGTTCAAGGACTCTGTTTCGTGGAACGGGGAATCCCTCTTGTCTTCGTAAATATCCTCGAAATAAGACCGTTCACCTCGTAATTTTCACGCGTCAACCTCATTACGCGTACCGTCCGCCATTAGGCTCTGATTTAGTTTATGCGATCCAATCGCTTATTATCAGATTGCGAACGTTTCCAATTACGGTGGCAGATTTTAAGATAGCCCGGTGATATCTTCAATTTTAATTCAATTTTGCGCAGCCGGGATTTGGGGTATCAAACGTTTCTTCACCCTTGTTCAAATAAACCCGGGCGGTCACACATGAAATTTATTATTCCGATGATCCGAATGCCGGCGATGGGCAAACGGCACCGACGTGTAACTAAACAGCGAAAGTCCGCACAGTGTTGCAATTCCCAGAAGCAGGGCCGAAACTGCGGCAATAATAAACAGGTATCCCTCGAAACAAGCGTGCAGTGAGAACATAAAATGCCAAATGACCATCTTCGCGAGAGACACCCAGCTTTTTCGAGCATTCTCGCGTTCCTCCGGGTCAGGCATCGACAGTAAGATGAAACCGATTCAATACGAAATACCGGGCAGAAACGCAATCCCAGAGTCATCGACATTCAAAGGAAATCGATTAGTCCGCATAGTGTTCACCGACAAGCAGTGCTCGATGCATTATCGATACACGGTGGGTCCTCATGCACATACATGAAGAGAAAATGGCGGCCGCGGGAGAGCCTCGAAGGTGTTGATAGGATCTTCCTCTCCTTTTCCATCTTACTCTTTTCCTCTGTTTGTCCATCTTCCACCTGTATTCGCTTCGATCGTCCAGCATACGTTTCTAAGCGCGCAACGTGGATCCTTGGTAATGTATTGATAGGACGCCGACGTTATTGCTTTTGCATATTTATGCTCGGACCGGGTTAGAGAATTGTCTTACGGGATAAGAGAAAACGCTATCGACCCGATAGAATCGTGAATCCCACATTCAACTATTACCAGTAAGGTTCACTTGATCAGTCGTTATCTTCTCGATGCTCAGAGATCGTAATCTTTTAAATTTATATTTGTTACCTGGTTCGATAGAATGGAAAAGAAATATAAAGCTTCATTAGGGATATTTTTCTAAAGGATGCGGCTTAGATTTGGGAGTTTCAAACAGCGATACTCCAAATTTTTGTACGAAATAGTTAGGTATAAACCCTAACACCTTTTTTTTACGTAAAAGGTTCGGCTATAAAATACGTTGCTCCATTTTGAAACGTTGCGGGGACGTTGTTAAACTGGAAAGGACCAACGACACTATTGTTAGCAAGATTCTAAAGAATCGAACATTTTCTAAATGCTGTAACGACTTGGATCGTACAGGCACACCTGGTTGGGTGGCATTGCTTTTTCGAGGTTTGTTCGCCCGCATGGAATGAACATAATGTATCGAGGCCTGGCCTTTTCAAAGGGCTGTTCGCACACCCCCGACGACGGAAGCGCAGATGACAAAGCGTTTTCTTCGCCGGGAAGGACAAAGAGTCCTCGATTCTCCAGATTACCTGCCCGCCATACAATGGATATAAAATTAGACCCGATGGCAACGAATAATATTAAAAATCTCTTTCTTCGATGCCATCCTTTTGCAATAAAATTATTGTCGAATTTTTCGTTTGCAAGAAAAAAATAAGTAATTACATTCGTTTTAATTGCATTTGAGAAGTCAATTGAAGCCAGTAAAATTTGCTAGAATTTTTAATTATAAGAAGGTCGAAGCCATTTACTATCCAAACTTATGAAACGTATTCGAGAAAAGATAAGGAACGCGGGTCCAGGTCACGAGGCTATGGCCGATTACAAAAACTGGCGAACTGGTGGTCCATTTTTCGATCCAGGATTCTACGCACTGATCAGGGGAACCGCGACATCCAGAGAGGAAATTATAATTGAGTCTAAGATTAAAGGTTTGTCCTTATTATGCTCGTCCAGGGTGGAGGTTCGAAACGACCGAACCGAGTGGCGAGAGGGATCCAGTTTTTACCGCTTGCCAGTCCTCCTCTCCCAACCCTTTCTCTCTATCGTGTACGAAGTCAACCGTCAGCCCAATCTTGATGTATCTCCTACCCGAGGTTGTCCGTTGGCTTTTCATTCGGTCGGTTCTGCCTCCATTTATATCGCATTACGAGTCCAGCTCCCTGGAATCCTCCCAGGAAGGCCCAGACCCACTGGTCTCCTTATATTCTTACCACTGTGTACTCATTTACCAAGTTCGAAATGATCCAGGTCAAGACTAAGGTCTTCGATTTCGATCGAATCGTTTCACTTTTCATGGGTCAAACACATTTTCGCTTCCTCTTATCGAAAAAGAACACAAATTGGAAAAAGAAAAATAATCAGAAATACGGCAAAAGATTGTTGATTTGAATAACAGCGGCATTAAAGGACGGATTGTATTTAGATTCTGATTTGCATAAACGAAATTGCGAAGAGAAATAAAAGTATAAATTAGTTTACTCGTTACGCGTCGATACAGTTCGGCGAAAGTGACAGTGTTTTCAATCAGGCGAGTTGATTACCAGCGACGATCACGTAGGAATTAATGAGCCTTGAATTGTCTTCGGAAGGCGAAAAGCGATAGAAGGTTGGATAGCAATTTCAACGAGATGAAAAATGACTTATGAATCTTCGGTGATGTTTAATAGGATGCCATCTGTGCGCCGGGCTGGTGCAGAAAGCGAAAAGTGGCTGGTCGGGATGAGATCGGAAAGCGAAAAGTAGCCGATCGAGGCGGGACGGAAAGAGACAGAATATTATGCGAGTAAAATTGATAATACCGGCGGATGTAAACGATTACGGGAGCGCTTCTTTCTTCTCTCTGTTGTGCTTCTTGAATTTTGACGAAGCCCTGCCCAGAGGGGACGCGAAATCCATTCGGGACTTAGTACTTTGTTAAAGTGCGACCGCAAAAATCGTCGCCCGCGTCGTCGGGGAACCGGTTTTGCAAAACGATGACATAATGACGCTTGACAAGACAGGATGAATTTAATGGTTCGCGAATTTAAGCGTCTCCTATAATAAGATTCGTATGAACTAGTATACATATTATTATTTTATTTTGAACGCATGACTTTCGAAACTCTTCACCCCCGGACACAGTGCGTTTTCAATCTTTTTCTTATTTTAAAAAGATGCGTGTTATAAGTTTTGAGGTGCCCTATAATTACCAAAAATGCTCCTCTTGTTAGAATTTTCCCTCCTCTCTTTGCGATGAACATAAACTCTTCGAACGGTATGTGATCGCTATGAAATCGTTATAAGGGGGTGTGAATATCCAACTAATTGCATTGATTTACACGGTGTTTATATTTATTTATATTTTAAACGTTTAGTGCATACCGAAATGATGTATGAGTTGCATTAACCGAGTCTTGTTAAACGGGGCCTCAGGGACAACGGAGGTTCGACGGTTCTATGGTCTCCAGGACCGATATTCTCTCGTTCGAGCACCTCGTCGCCCTCCTCCCTTTCTCACCTTTCCTCCTCGTTCCTCTCTTTCTCTCTTCGCTTCCTTCCTCGCAGCGCTGACCGCGCTCCATGACCTGACCCTTCATAAACTAGGACCCAACTGTGCTATATTTTAAATGCATATAGACGTAGGCGTGCATGCCGTTAAAATAAATACAACAAGTGCCGTGAAGGCTCGGTGTGTATCGGTTCGTGTATAAACGTTGGCCCTCCGACACCTCGTTCGCCCTTCTTGAAAAAGAACCAAGACGTACGACGGTGAAAAAAGAAATAAAGGTACGGGTACCACGGTCGTGAACGTCTCGTAGTATTGTGTGCACCCTGGCATGCTCTAGGTATGTACTTTCGAAATAGTTAAATCATTCTTTTCTTAACATGCATTATTCAAATATGTTTAGCTGAAAGAGTTGAATCGCTGAAGCTCCCGTAATTCGAAGAAGGGTTAAAATAAACAAAATCGATTCCATGATTCAATATTTCATTTTATTTTTTATTTCAAACAATTTGCCCTTAGATCTGCTACAAACTATTCTCAGGCAAGCAATAACAGCGATCACGGTGGAAATTGATTAAAATTCTTTTTTTGAAAGGGATCTATCGTGGCTGGTGGAGCCAGTACAGATTATTGCCAACCACGATTTCCTTTTTCGAACGTATCGATACATTTCGCGCCTTCTCCCAACGCATTCACCTTCGTCATCTAGTAGATTCCATTTTTACGGACGCACTCGTAATAGGAATTTTGATTAGAGGCAGACTTATCTTGGCTGCAAAGAAATTGGAGCCAAGTTGCGGCCAGCATACCACTAGACTCCAAGCTGTCTGGGATCCATGGCGAATCCTTGGATCGCCTATCTCCTCTCGGTTTATTGCCGTTTGATTCTTCTCTTTCTCGCTCCTTCCCACCCTCTTTTCCCCCCGCGTTCGTTCTTTCTCTCTCGATCTCTGTAACCCTTTCCTTCCGTTCTGCTCTCTTCGACAGTGGTTTAGCCTGGTCGTCAGACTCGCCGGCAGGCATCGGCGGCATCGGCATGGTTAGAAGAGAGAAGAACGAGAGAAAGGGGGAACAGCTGAAACTAGCCGTGCAAAAACTTTCAACTACCTAGTTCTCGCCAAGCTGGCGTTCGATCTAGTTAAAGCCATCAGACAAGCCGACTCCGCTTGTCTTTTCTCTTGTGAGCTACGTAAATTGCTATATTGCTACGATCCAGCTTCGAGATAATCGTATTTATAATAAACGTTACGCGCGCGCGCAAGCGTTATGGCGGGATGCTTACCGATAATACCAATGCAACATGCAGTCGGTGATTGAATTGTGTTTTGAAACGAGTCGCTTTTAGTAAAGCACCTGATCGTTACGTGAATCGGTTGAATCGTGAATTACAATCATAAAGTGAATTTAGTTAACCATCCGTTGACGTATTGGCTCGTTGAGTTCCAGGCGAAATTTGAATTCTTTTGTTTTTCATCGAATGAATCCTTTCAACGTTGTCTCAGCTTAAACGAACGAAACGTTCGATCTCGGTTTGCTCGAGTTTCGTCTTTCAACGTTAAGATGCCGTGCATAAATACGCGAGATATCCACGGCGGAGTCCGTGCCGTGGCCCCCTTTAGAATTTATCGCGTGACACGTCGAGCGTGTTACCGAATCTTCGCGACAGGCATTGTCGCGGGCTCACGACACGATCGGTCCGCGCGTGGTTTTATCGCGTCGTGTCGGTGTAGGAACCACGCAACGTCTGAATCGGGGAATGCATCCGGTCATAAGCCGCGGTTCGCGTAAAAGGTAACTCGATTAAAGTGAAACAAGTCGGGACGGGACGGCGCGGAGATGAAGAGAGGAAACGGAGGTGGAATAAGAGGAGGAGACTGAGTTAGACCAAGGGGAACGTTCTCGCGAGCAATGAAAGAGGTGGCAATACGGTGGTGCGCGACTTCCTCGAAGGAAGGAGAGGGCGCGGTTCTACCGCGAGAAGGAATCCTGTGGTAACACATGGAAGGATAGAGTTATTTATTGTTATGGCCGGTTGCTCAGCGTCGTTGTGTGTGGGTGTCGGGAGGGTTTGGGGGGCCGCCGCGCCGCTTCAACCGGACTCTTTCTTTCCCTCGCTGTTACACTCGAGCCACGACGTGGAACTTTGGTATCTAGAAATACAGATACCTCCTTCTCTGCTCCTCTCTTCTGTCTTTTTCCCTTCTGCCCCCCCCCCCCCCCCCCTGGTTTCCCTGTCCTTCTCCACCTGGACCGTTTGTTCTTTTCTGTTGCGCACTGTCAGGGTCCTTCTGCAACGCGTGCAACGGGCCGCCCACTCCTGGTATATGCCCTGCTGGGTGTCCAACACCTACCTACATGGCCGCGGCACAACTGTATCCGTTCCAAGCTCCGTTGACCTGGTCCACACACCGCGATCGCTGCCACCGCCACCGCCACGCGGAGCGTACTAAATTTATCCCCCTGAACGACTTTATTACATTACTTCGAACGTTTAATTCGAAATTATTGCTTAAACCGGACGGACACCGATGGAACAAGCCGTAGGGACAGAGCCGGAGGAATCTGTGCAGATCTGACCGGGATGAAAGTAATTTTGATTTACGTTTCATTGATAAAAACTGAACCGGCCTGTGCCAGGGTCGTACACCTTTCGACGTTCCTTCGATGCCTCCTTTTTTTCTCTCCCCGACAAACCAGTTCAAACTGTTTCGATTAGATTATATTTCGAATAGTGTAATTAATTTCTAATGATAATTTATGGAACACAAGTTCTATGGTTTTAAATCAGTACAACTTACAATTACGGAATAATATCTGTTTATAACGCAGGCCAACGAAAAATTGGAATTATATTGTAAATTGACTGATACAACGTAAAAATGACGATGAAAAGTTACAATTTCAGAGGGGGGGGATCGTGATCTGTACTTACTCGGTTGTTGACTACGAACGAGAGAGATACTTTTACAAGTCTGGCTGAGGTTAGACTCAAGGTTCGACTGCTCGCGGTGGAGTTATAATTTACAGCCCTTTGCTTTGGCCCTCTTGCTCCTTCACCCCCCACCCTCTCTCACTTTTCACACGTACTCTCGAGGAAGATTGCTTCGACGTGTTTGCAACCGCTAGAGTTGAGCCAGCCAAGGCTTAATAGCGTCTGTACGTCTATCTTTCCGTCTATCTGATCCTCACTCGGTTTTTTCTTTCCTGAAAAGAGTATGTGTAAGTTGTTAGTTTATATCCGGCTTTCACACATGACTTACCAGCTATGTTTGTTTCTTCAGCATTGCGAATTGCTTATATCAGTTATCGATAGTTTTAACACAGTAGATATCGTGAATTTCAATATTTAAAATTCTTTTTCAAATGCAACAGAAACTATGTTTCAATTATTTTTCTATTATCTACTTACATCGTGTTAAGCCATTTACGTTCGAAACGTTGTGCATCAGCGGACTTTTCAAGAAGCCGCAAATACTCTGGGAATAAGATACACGATAGACTCGGTGAATGCCAAGGAGAACTCTCATCGACAAGGTGGATCGATGATCCATAGTCAACCACTTGCCATTTCGTTACTATATACGTATCTCGGTTGTCAGGTAAGAATCTTTACCTGGGTTGATCATCGTATACCATAGACGTTGCATTCAGTTTTTGCCTTTTGCAAGACTAATTTTCCCGAAATGGAATGGTACAGGGTATATAGACGTACCAAAGTGACAGGCATTCGTGAGTAAAGAAAATACAATGTAGGTACTGTGTTATTTTAAATTGAAATTTCAAGCTTCAGACTGATAGTACAAACCAGCCATTTAATGTGCAACGAGATTGTTTAATTTTCTAAAAAAATCCCCCTGTAATTTAAAATATTCTATTTTAAAGTCACATGAATAAAAAAAATAATTTTCTGACGTGCTGTAAGGAAAGGGTTAAAAATTTTAAATACACGACAATCCATTACCGTTGCATCAGCCAGGCTGGAAAACAAACAAAATTTCGTTACCTCTGGAGAATGGTGCATAGAACGCCACACACCGTGTCACGCACACACACACACACACATACACAGCAGAATGAGTGATGAGGCTGGCCAATGATCTGCTACTAGCGGACCGGCACATTGTTATACCGAACAGTGTATAGTGTTACCGGGATACACTGGAACGGGTCGTTGTTACATAGGTGTACGTGAGGAATAAGAAGAAAAAGAGATTCAGCGTGCAAGAGGAGGAGGAGGAGGAGGTGGAGGTGGAGTGAAAAGAGCGGAGAGCCTCCGTGGTAGCGTCGGTAACTCTGCCAAGCGACGCGTCGTAAACTTTCGCCTCCATCGGCGAGCGGCTTCGCGCCTTCCTTGGTCCACCTTCCTCCTTCTTTGCACCCTTTTTCTTCATGTTCCGCTTCTTCGTCCGTTTCTTCGCTGCGTCCCGCTCGAGGAACGTTCCCCTACGCACAAACACCTCGACCACCTTCCTATTCTTCTCGCGCAAGTATGATTCAGCCTCGTTTCGGTTAAACGCTTATGCAGATTACCGATAGTAAACGACCGGCTCGACAGAAATAGACACCAGAATTGCTGAGGACAAGGACAAGGTAGACCGGACGGAAACGATGCTCCAGTCACCTTTGTCAGTGTGATTTTTGGTATATTGGGTGGAAGTATGGTAGAATCAAATTAATTCATTTATATAGAGATTTCGATTTTTCCAATGTAGGACAATTTTGTGTGGAGGAAAGATCCCATCATTTCTTATAATGCTCAAGAATGATACATATACCTATCACGTGTAATCCTTCATTTTAATATTAATCAAAATTTAATTATTGTAAAATTTAATTACTAAAATATAATCAAGTAAAAATTTATGCAATAATGTCAATAACTTGACAGTGGTACAAATTTAGCTTTCGTTATAACGTCAGTGACTGAAACGACCTAACAACGCGTGCAGCTATTTATCTCTATCTTTTTCCCTCTCAGAGGATCAATTAGGATCAGCTGCTTGCGTCGTGACAATTAGCACGATTCGGTCACGAAGTGTTTCCAGCCAGACAAACGAACAAATGTGATTAGCCCATGGTGACCTCCGATCACCAGCAGGTTGTGTAATTAAACGATTAACGCTCTCCTCTGATTAGTTAAACAAATTAAGCGATCGGTGACGCAAGGAACGTTAAACAGGAGTCAGAGCTGGGTCGAATGCGTCTACCGACAACACGGTATCAGACACTCGCTCCTTCTACGTTTTCATCTTCGTCTTCTAGCTAGTTCCTGAGAGCATGGTAATTAGAGGCGTGCATAATTAAGTTCCGCTGATTGTTGACACCAACTGTTAGCAAGACCGACGACTGTTCTTCAAGGGAGCGTCTCAATTAGTACGAACCGTGAACGAGAGTTAAAGTGTTTGCACTGGCATTTCACGAGTCCAGGTAATTTCGTCGACTGACGGCTGCTTTATTAATTACTGCTTGCAAATTTCGAAAACTGAAACGACAAAATTACTGGAACCGTGAAACCATGTACGAAGAAAGTCGACGGTGTCCGGAGCTCTTACCCCCCTAATTACTGGACAAATATCCCGTGGGTCCGGGACCAGAAATCTATTTGAATATTAACGAATTTAAGAAGCTAATTAGAATACCAGAAAAATCATAATTATTTCACACGAATTTTGAATGAACTCTGATTACCATTAGCATAAAATATTTTAATACTTCAGAAATTTTTTTATTTTTCGGTTTACGTTTAATTGTGCCGCTTAAGTTTCTCTCATAAAAGAAAAAATGAAACTATCGAGTAATAATTTCTAGAACACAAATAGATACACTTCTCGCAAGTAGCAAAATCCATTCCCCGATTCTCATTCAAGGATATGCTTAAGTATAGGGTAGACCGTGAACGTGATTTGAATGACGATTCGATCAAAATCTTTATCTGCGAGCGTGGTGATTTTACGATGAACGTGAGATAATTAAGTCTTTTTTAGGAAGCAAGGGGTCGTGGATAGACTTTTAACGAAATTCGACATAGAAATTCCGTAGGGCTTGTTTCAGTATTACTCAGAAGACCGTTAAGAATGTCTCGGTGTCGATGCTCGAGGTTTTTGACGTTTTTAGGAAACATTTTCTAAGATCATTTTTGTAAATATTTAGGGCATTTCTTTTTAGAATTATCTATCCCTAACGATCAGTAGAATTATACAGTGTTTAATTGAAATAATTATTGACTTCGTTACTCATTATTCAACTCTGATAAGATTTATTTCATTTGACCGTACCTCGACGTCAAGTAAATCAAATATCTTTTCTTCTGATTCTTCGTCTCAACTTTGTATATTTAACACACAATTTATGTGAAATTGTTTATATGATTGACAATCAACTGAAAACAACAGAATACCGTGTATATTTTTATTCAGAATCGTTTGCACCTTTGATTCTTTCCTTGGGTCTCTACACGTGACGTAGAACAATTTTATCCCGAATTCTGTGTTGTTCCCAGTTGTATAATTCGGTGCATATGTAAAGAAGCTTCACGAATACGTGATACCTCGTGAATTATTTCGGATAACATCTCTGAGAAAGAAGACGAAAAAAGGCAAGAAACTTCTCAATTCTTTTTCTTCTTCTTCCTTTAAATTATAATACTATGGTGTTCAAAATATCCAAACCCATTTTTAAAAATTTTAGAACGCTATTAAAGAAAATTTAAATACCATTAGCCTTTCAATTGAATTTCAATAATGTCCTCTGTCTCTCTCAGTAATATGCTAGCATAATTTCTAAAAATATACGAGAATTATGTAAATTAAAGTAACAACTAGACGTTAATCAGTTTATTTACAAATTATTATAAGCTTATCATTAAGAATACATACGTAACGTTTACTTAATCCTGTGATTTTCTAAACGAAATTATGCAAATTAATTAATTTTCTTATAAAAATGTTCAATTTTTATATAGCTTAGCGAATTACATGCACACACCTAATAGTAATAGAGACATAAAGAATCACTTGGCCAATTTGCTTCAAAAATTATTCTCCAATGATCCACGATCATTGATTTGTATTTTTCTGATCGCGTATTGGATATCGAGCCCAAGAGGGAATAAGAAACGTCAAATTAGGACTAAGAGATCTCTAGTTTGTTTTTATAATGCGTCCAATGAGACGGATTATGAGTCCGGTACACGTATGTTTACAAATTCACGCGCTCGACGCAGGGCCGGAGCTCAGTTGTTTCCAGTTCTTCAAATGATTCGGTCGAGGTCGGTATAGTGCCAGTCGGCCTGCTTCGAGCACGTGAATTTCTACACATTTACTGTTTCGTCTCGTTGGATGGACTATAGTGAGACAATCAAGTAATGTGTGTTCGGTATTCTCGCCGTCGGGCCTCCCACGCCTCTTGGGTGCCGTAAGCTACGGCAATGAAAGGAAAAACCACGTATATACTAAGGTATGATCACAGCACCTTCGACCTTTTTCTTACGTTCCTACGTCCACATAACTTTTCAATTATTTACAATGCCCGAGCCTTTCTTAATGGTCCGCGCAGGGTTTAGTTTAAATGGATAATCCGATGTGACGAGACGCGTGCGGACGTTACTGATATCTTTTCTAATCGCGTCAACCGTATTATTCAAATTGTTCTCCAAATTAATTCTAAAAATCATATCGCTCGGTGTGTCTTGTTAATTTAAAATTGTTGATGCGAATCACGTTGACCTGAGTTTACCACGATCGTTAATGTCCACGCGTGATGAAATGGTGGCGCGAGTTAAACCGTTGCTTTATCTTGCTATGTCAATGAATTGTGATAAATGATATTGAAGTTTTCCCTTGGAAAGGGAAGAATGCAAAGAAGAGAAGCCGATCGTTTACGGAATACGAAACCAACGAACAAATGTTCCGTGTTGCCTGATGAAGGGTGACTATCGAACGACCGATGACTCAGGGCTTTTTTTAGTATCGACGATGATAATTCACGTCAGGGGTGCACGACACGATCGGCAATCAATATTTCGAGCAATACCCTCCCCTCGGCACTTTTGACGTGGTTCACGGTACTACGTGTTAATGTGTGCGCCCTTGTGCTATGGAAACGGATGAACGATCTTGTACAATAATTTATACCCCCATGTGATTTTAAATTCGATTTTAGAATAGTAATCAAGAATCTACTATTAACCCTTTTGATTTGAAAACGATCCTACATTTTTCTTTTCAAATGTTCACATCGTAGAGCAAATAACTAAAACGTAAGTGGATGAGATAAAAGCAGGCCTGCTACGAGTTTGGTAAAAGAAATTTGAAATCGATTCGAGACTTGAAATTCGGTTATCGCGGTCGTGGTTGCTAGAGTAGAAACCTTAATGACATTTTCTCCGATCAAAGAGAACCACCCTCGAAATAGCCGAGAAAATTTAAAGCACTTTTTAGCAAAAAAAAAAAGAGCGAAGACTGATGAGGGTTAATGCTGATCACGTAGTCCTGCGCGTGTGTATCTTCTCTTTCGTCTGGCTTTCACATAAAATCCATCCTTTGTCATTTTTCCCACCGCCCAACGCTTCGAGCTACCAATCAATCAAGAGCTTTTGAGAAATCAAGGAAGCAAGATCCATGTCGAATGAAAAATCGAGATTAACTATACGATTGTCAGAGCTCATCCAATTTATACGTTATTTTTTAGTCTTTCAACAGTGCATTCCATTTCAGTCTTTTCATCAATTGGAACAGTTTTTTTTTTTTTTAAATTAACGTTTACAAATTCTGTATGTTTGTTCAACTATCATAGTCATGTATAGAGGAATGAAAGATAAGGAAAATTTTGTGCAGGGATACACGAACGAATACACTGTTGAATGATCTATATTACTCCAATCTCTCGCGATCATTATGCAATTTGTTCCTTCGGTGGTTCGAAAAGCTCGCAAGAAATAATAAAACAATAATAACGCATTTAACAAAATTTCACGTGGTAGAATATTAAGTTCTGGTAATCGATCAGTAACGCTGTGGTATTACAGAATAAAGAAAATAAGAGTATCGAAAGGAAGAGTGGTACTCTCTTACGGATCACGTACTAAAGCTGAGCTCGATCGAACGTGCCACGAACATCTGGATCGTAGAGTAACATAATCATAATGGGAGACGTTTTGCGGATAATCCGTACGCGTAGCTACGGAGGATGTATCAATTCAGGTATACATACACGTACATGTACATCGAATAGCCTGAAGATGCAATTACCAAGTGTACGAGATAACGTGCATATATACTTATGCAGCTTGGACGCAATGGTATGAAGCAATCGTTATTCGAATGATCCACATTTTTCCTCCCTTTTTCCATCTCCGATGCTTATTTGATCCGGCCGATGCAAAATCTTCAGGAATAAACCGATCAGAAGCGTTAAGTCTGTGAGTTAGTAATGGACATTTGAAATTTCACGTGTAAATAATATTTTCTACTAATACAAAACGTGATTTGTAAGAACGTTAAGTTTCTCTATACGCTTCCTTGCGTTTTATTTCTTTTCGAAAATAGAATATAGAATTCCTATAATATTTGATTGAAGTATACAATCAAATATTCCAGTAATTATATTTACAAGTTAAAAATAAGTAGGTCCTCATTTTTATCGTCTTCGAAAAATAATCTAATTAGCAGAACGATAAATATATATAATTTCTTAACTCCAATGAAACAGCTAATTTTTTATATAAACATTTCGTAGTGCTGCCAAACCTGTGATTTAAGTTTTTGCGACAATTTAAAGTGTCGTATTTTACGTAGCTCGTGAAATTTATTTAGCGAAGTGATAAGTGAATGATGAGTCTTAGAATTTATGAACATGAATCGATAACGTCATGGTCCATTTTTGTATATGTGTAAAGTTCCACTGAAACTAAAATTCTAAATATTAGGAAAATTTTTAAAATCATTACTTTTAAGCTGCAATATTTTTGGGGGGAATTTATCAAGCTTACAGTAGTATTTTATCCGAAGATCAAAATATTAAAATTAAAAGATGTTAGTTATATTTCTGACACTCGGTGTATAAATATAATATGATATACAATTATAAATGTATGCCACGCGCGGTACCCTACACGCACACAACGTCTATAATGGAATATTCGTGGCCAGTGAAGCAAAGACGAAGAGAAAAGGGAAGCGCGTCTTTACATTTCAAATAAGTCGATGCTCGTCCTCTCTGGGTTTCCCCCCTTCCGTCCAGGGTGTTCCTTCCCTTCCTTATACGTATTCATTATTGGTACGCGCCTGGTTATACCGCTCAAAACGTGCGTAGCCAGCCCGAATTCTCTTATTTGTCATAAATCAACGCCGGATCACGCAACAGTTCGAGAATTCGTGATTTCGGTCCGCCGCTGACGTGGGACGGATTTGCGATGCGAATTCTTACCAGTTAGGTATTCGATTGTTCTTCTTTCTTTTCTTTTCTCTTTTTACTTTGCTTTCCCTTCTTTTTTTCACTCTTCTCGACTTTTCTTCTCTTCGTTTTAATCGTACGGTCCGCAGCCGGAGGAACCCCCGACAATTCGATTTCGATTTTAAGAGAATCTCGATGCAAAAGAAGCGTCTCACCGTCTCCTTTATTCTTTCATATTCTTTATATGCAGAGATTTTAAGTTAGGATTACGTTAACTCTCCCTAGGATCTCGCTAGGTTCTCCCTAGGTGCTCCAAGCACCCACAGGTAAGCGGTGGGTGATTCCTTCCCTCACGCCCACCCTTAACCAAAAGAAGTCTACGTTGGACCAAACTGTACAGGAATTCGCATCCTGCCCACCCTTACCTTTTCGTATCTTTTTTCTTTTCTTAGCCGTATCCACGGGCCAGGGGATCCAAGTGACGGAACGTCGAATTAATTCGATCGTAAGAAGATGCTTGACTCGTTCCATTAGATTAACAAAGGCGAGAACGTATGAGTTTGCAGAAGAGATTTGTAATTCCACTTCGACGATGATAAGTGATGATGATGGATGATGGATATTGTAGATACTTCTTGTTACTTGCGGAACAGCTGCTGACTGATTTCTCTTCAGAGTTGGTGTGGTATAAATAAAACCTCCTGATACGGTTTGATATGGTTTGATATATTCCTCCTAGTTTATTTCTGTCTCGAAGGAAAACACAGAGAATGCAGGGAAATATGTTTATAAGCTCGCGCCAATTCGTCTGCATACAGGGTGAATTGTTGCATGGTTGATTCCTTAATTTAAAATCCAATTGAAAATTAGTAACGTTCTGGTTACTAATTACTCGTCGATTCAACGGCAGATTAATTTTGGACCGTTTCGTGAGCTGAAATTCAGTCTGACAGATTTCTTTCGCCCAATTCGTGGGGAACCCAAACGTTGTACTTCTTCGGCATTCCAAGTTTTTCAGATCCAAGGAAACCGGTTTGTAGGAAATATTTAATATATGTTTGCAACGTGTAGTGGCGTGCACACTGTGGATTCTTTTTAATTAATGCGAATATCTCATCATCATTAATCTTAGCTGACCTCCTATTTCGCTCTGCATTATTCAAACTAGAATCTCCATTTCCAAATTTCTCGAAGTCTGTTTTTACATGATCTGAATGTATCTTTATCGCGAATGCAACAATTTGTCATCTGGATTTAAAAAGAGAAATCAATCATTCCCTTTAACAATTACGGTTCACAGAGGTTTTTTTAAATAATACCAGCATACAATTCAGTCATCTTTGTGATACATTCATATATCATTTTCTAAATTGAAATTTTATGGATCGTAAAAACTTTATTGTCGTATAAAACGTACTTTTGATGTGATCTGTCATAGTTTTTGCTGGTTTAATTGTTAAGAATCAATTCCTGCAACTTTATTCATGACCACTGTTTTAATTAATGAATCGTCTGAAAAAATGTAACCCAACATTTGTGTATTTCTTGCCTGAACATTATAAGTTTCCTTTAATTGAGTTGTTCAACTTTATGCGATGAAGATAAGATAAAAACACGATTATCTCTAAATGACTTTTAAATTAAGTAACATTTAGTTTTATCTCGTTCTCGTCGCTACTACCGTGTCAACACATTCTTGTATTTCATCTTAATACAGATGAAAATTAAAGTCTGCTAACTATCCCTCTGTTTAACTACTGCATTTCATTATCAATTTTACGAAGGTTTTAAAGACACGTAATATTCATAGCAATAAATAAGAATGTTAATTCAACATAAAAGTCCGAAGAAAGAGAAGAACTAGAAGAAGAAAGGTCGCAGAAAGAAAATTGACTGAAGAAAAACCTGGCTTCGAAGGCAGTCAATTTCGGTACTCTTGCGTAAACTTCTCTGAATTTCCTTAGGCAAATATTGGTTCTGCTCGCGTACAGGGACGTAGAAAGCAGCGATTCTTGTGGGAGTCCCTAAGGCGCGGAAAATGAGATTTTCCTTCCACAATAAAACGAGCCCTGTGGCGTGGATCTGATGGGGACAACGAATTTGAAATTAGTTTGAACCGTGCACCGACGAATCACATTAAAAGAACTTCGAATGGACTTCTTGATGGATATATATTTCTTTGAAATATAATTTTAAAAATTCTATACAACTCGAAAATGTGCACGAAGAGTCACAATTGGTAATATATGAAGATGTTACAAAAAGAAATATTCTGAATATAAAACAGAATGATATTACAGAAATATTAAACAATCAATTGTTTCATTAATTATGGATTTCATCAGAATTGTATCTTCAAGTTTCATTACAACTTATTTGCTTCAATATTTCCCTGGTCCAGGACTAATTTTCAGCATCGTACACGTCCCTGAAGATACACTTGTGAAGGTCTTTCATTATTGAAGGTCAACATAGCGAACATACTTGGACAATAACCCGTAGGCGAATTCCTGAGGACCCAGAGAAGAGAAGGGCCTAGATTACAGACAGGGAGTAGTGTATAGATCTTGGTGACTCCCGTGGGTGAAGGTTGCCGGTGGTTCTCTGTCAGTGTGGAGGGAACAGCAATCATCCCTACTTGATGAGTTTTTCTTATTTTCCCGGTGGAGTTTTAAAAATGACTGCGTAGCATGCAAGCCCTCGCTCATCCCGTTCTCCTGGATTTATTTCGCTTAGTTTTCCTAACCCCTATCACTTCACCCTTGCTGCGTACTCGATCAGGAATAATAGTTTATTCTCCGATCGATTGTCGTGAATTATGCTATACCCTATAATTCAAACTTACAATATGTATATGTACTACAGTTCCTCGAATGAAATGTACACTTTCTTTTATAAATAATATAGCTTCACTAAGTGGCAGTAGTAATTCTGAATAATAATTGAGACAGAATAATTTTTTTAAAATTTAATTTAACTGCAAACATCTCCATTTTATCGGTACCATTATTATTTTATAAATACATGTACCTATGATTTTGAGTGAATACTTTAGGAAAGAAAATTTAAACTTTATGTTACACGTAAAATATTGATGTAACTGGTTTTGCAGCACTTGTATAAATACAAAAAGAAGCTTTCGCGATCGTATATCCACGGTGAAGTACACGGCGTATGTCTCCCCGTCTGGTAATCATCGGGCATTGAACGAAAAATTACATTAGTAATAAGCCATTGATATTTCATAGGGTTGGATCCGAAACGCGGCCCACACGTATATACCGCTCGCTCAGGGTTGCGCTCCCAAGAGATCACAATCAAGGCGAAAAATAATTTTGATCCTGATCTACGTAGGTAGCGTAGTAATGTTTCGTGGATTTGATTGAGTTTCCCTGCGAGTTAGATAAAACTTATACACAGCGAATGTTTCATTCCGTATTGTCTTCATCCAAAAATTCACCGTTTAAAATTTTAAATAACATAGACGCATTTCAGTTGAAACAAATTTGGAAAAGTAATGAAACATCGAAACAGCAGTATGCAATTATAAATTTTAATTATTCTTTATTCTGTGTTGGATCGGTCTAATTATGGACCCAACTGATCGCGTTTTGGTGAATCAAGAAACTTTGCAAAACTGTGAAATTGGATGAAACAAAGAAATTAAAAATACCGTGAAAAAATGAAGTAAAAAAGAGGGAGGGTGTATAAAAACTAAGATGAAAGAGAAAAAGAAGAAATTTTGGAAGGTGCGCGTTCCGCGTTGAACGGGAGAGGCAAAGAGGGTAAAAGAAGGTGGATGGGTTCCAATGGGTTCTTCCTTCTGTTCCCTCTTCAGCGTTTCGTCACACTTCCACACCTCCTTTGTTTTAGCCGCTTCGCTTCGGTTTCGGCTCGGTTTTTCATGCGGCTTTTTGTCCGCGCGTTTCGCCACTTAACTCCAGTAGTGTCACGTCATCGCCGTGGCTGTCCGGTAGCTACTAAGGACTCCGTGTGGAGATATTAAAGGTATGCGGATAAAAGGAGGGTGCAACCTCCTCTTCGTATTCATCCGATCTTTCCTTCTTTATCTTCTTTCTTCATCCTTTGTCTCTCATCAGGCTATTCGAATGATCCTAATTCCACAAAACAATGCCGATCCGTTCGCAGACCGAGGTAACCCTTTCGTTTCGATGCATTAAAACATCACACACTCTTCGCTCTGTTGTTCGGTATTTGCAGATAATTAGTCAATTATTTATATTTCCTTAACTTTCAAATTTGCAAAGTATAGCGTAGAATTTAGAAAATTCAAAATTAAATTAAAATTGAGATTCTCTCCCTGGTCCACCGTTCAAGGGTTAACATTATCTTTATTTCTATAATAACAAATTGTCCTTCGATCGGTTATGTAATCGGAAATCAAAACGTAGAATTATAATGGCGCATTAAATTACGGAGCAGCTAAGTTAAAAAGCATTGACTTGATTGAGAAACGGTTTATGCAGGCGTCCGCCTGTCTGTTTGTGGCCATGTCTGACAACGTTGGGCATGGCCGTCTGAATGGACCTTGGAATGTGGCACTGACACTACTAGTGTATTCCCTTTATACACAAACACGTATAAGCCTGACTATTCACCCACGATATCGAAACGTTTTTTAATAAATGACGAAGAAAAATTTTATTAACGATTTAAACTAACGATGCAATTTGTCGACGTCTAAATTAGAAACATAATTTGCAATTTGGTACGAAAAATCAGCGTCATACAGGCCAAGTATCGAGCGTCTGGCATCTTCCAATTAAACTGAAACTTTTGTCCTTTCGTCTGAAAGCCCTTGATTTAGGTCAATACTTTCCCTCGCCCAGGGAATGCGAAAGGAACAGAAAGTAACAAGTTGGTTCACGGTGAACCTACGACGCACTGATTAAAAATTATCACCCAACAACTACAAAAGGGTCACTTGCCCGTTTCACGCTTACTGTTTTTTTTCTCACCCTTCCACTCATTCGCCCTTTTCTGCTTGTATTTACTTTCTCTTTCCTTCGTACTCTTTCTCCTTTTTTCCATCCTGACTTCACCTTATTTATCTCCGTAGAGTTCCCTGAAAGCTAAACGCGTTGCGGTCGAGTTAGCAAGAAAACTTAACGCACGAATTAAAAATTACTCGCGTTATGCTACCGATCAAGGTATTCGGATTAAAATATTTCTGAAATACAAGGCGAATCAAACAATACACAGTGAAACAAATAAGAAGGAAATATAAATATCTTAGAGAGCATAAATATCTTACTGTACGTTTTGAACTGTAAAATTTATGCTCTCAAAGATGACTACAATGTTATAGCACCTTCTGCACCCATCTCTGTTATAGTCTGCTTAAACCGTGGGCGCATGAACTCATGCGATGTTGCATTCAAACAGGATTCCGTAAAGGTTCACCTGAATCACGTTACACTTCCTCGTCTGATTATCCCGACCTTCTCGTCATTCTTTGATTGCCTGGAACATGATTGAAAGAGGTGTGAACGATAACACAGAATCTCGTTATTTAACGATAATAACATACTCGTTCCAAGTGCTTCAAATCTTTTCATCCTTTCGACATAATAAAAGTGCTTGTGTCCAGTAATTATTCTACGATAGCTTTCTCCTCGAGTATCACGAATCCTTAATTATCCGCACCTGCATAAATAAATTTCTTCACGAAACAGTGCTCCATACAAATTTGCTCTCCTTTATATGTTAATGATCAAAAAGTGAAATTAACCGTTCGACAGCGGAGTCTGGGTCGATCGAGACTCGAGAATGAAAGGGTTTCATATGTTGGAAGAAAATTTGAAGTTTCCATCAATTTCAAGGTATTAAAATAAGATTTCTTAATATATGGTGCCAAGGCGCACCCTGACCTGTATCTAGTTACTTCGATGATCGTAGAAATTCAAATTATAAGTATGAATTCCAGCATATTGCAAATTCATCGTGTACATTATTGCAGAGAATTGAAACTAATCAGTTAACGAAAACTGAAGCCAAATTGATGTCCATATAGAATGTTCTTTTCCAAAGGTTCAGCAATTACTTTGCACTTCGGATGTTATTGTTAATTTGAATTGCACTACATCTTGCACGATCATCATTTGATTTAACCCTGATCGATGTTCAAGCGTTCAAGACGAGGCGTAACGTGCTGTTAATCAATAAGAGAGTTGACTACCGCTGCCTCCGTACTGACAGTCCGCTCGATCTTTTCAGATCGATCCTCGCTTTCGGACGTATACACGAATACGCCCATCGGCATTCACGAGCGCCGGTCACGAAAGGGGCCGTGACTCGCGACGTGATTTGCACGTATCGTTGCCCTCACGATAATCCCAATGCCAGTGAACTTTCAATCCCGAAGAAGCTTCAGCCTAACCTATGCTGAATCCTCGCGTCTCAATCGATAGGTCCTTTTTCAGTTATATCTTCTAACAAGGGGCAAGCATCCGACATCGATTACGTTCTTCCTGAAATACAGTCTATATTTCAAAGGAATACAGACGTTGATACTCTATTCCGAAACTCGATTACCTAACATTTCTTTTAGGATGTAATTAGCTGTTAGATAGAAATTCTCATTCTTCGAGTCTACCATCACTGATGGATCATTTTGAATGATTTCGAACGGGGTGGTTCTTCGAGGACATTTGCCGATGGAAATATAGATGCAAAGGCTCTATGCAGAATTTAAGATGCAGAACCTTTCGCGATTTGACAATGCGCGAGTTCACCACCGCACGGTCATAGTATAAAAATCTTATCGGCGATCTTTGTGCCTCTCGGGTGGGGTCGCTTGATATTAATGTCTCCTCTCGCGCGGTGGTATCCTTGCATCTTTGCACACCGGGTAGCTCTAAAGAACGTGTACTTCACTACGCATAATAATTCTTATACCGAGGCTACAACTTTTTGTTACTTAGGTATTTAAATAGTGAAGATATGAAAGAAGGGCTTAAACTCCCCTTAGCAAATGATGCTGATTTCTCCCTCTACGTTTGTTCTTAACTAAAAGAAGTCTATGAAAGAATAGAATAAAGAAGGAAATGAGAATAATTTTCAATCTTTATACTAAAGTCATCAAATGCATAGGTATACAAAACGCGAAGAAAGAGAACACCCGTTGGATAATGTTAAACACGAATGTATAGAAGAATCGTGCACCAGGTTCCAACGTCCCCTATCCTTCAGCATAACGTATGAACACCACAAGCTTGAGGTGGTATAGGAGTTTAATTGGTAGTAATATGAATCCGCGTAATATAAACCGCCATTAGTCTCTCGCCAGGTGAGTGAGCGAGCAAGCGAGCAAGCGTAAGCCAGGTATGGGTAAACGAGAGTGAGAGGGGTAACAAGAGGGATCCTGGCCCGAAACGATGTCTCCACCTTCATAATACCGACGGCTCTTTTTATCACTGTCGCGAAACACGGTGCCCTTTGAACGTTCCGAGCACGAGTGGCCGGCAAGTGAGAGTAACGGAGGACAATTTAGATCGGGCCCGATTGCTTTGTTGAGTTGAGAATTAGGTGTCCTTGTGAAGTTAAGAAATGGGATAGAGAAGACTCGGGGAGGCGCTAACAAGCCTCTTAAGCGAATGTAAATCGGATTCCCGATATATTATTGGAATTTATTCACCGGCCAAGTAATTTTACTTCTTCGAATCTTTTTGAAACAGCTTTCGAATTATTTTATTTTATTTTAAAGTTCTAATTATTATACAGTTCACCTTTTAAATACCGTCAGAATAGAAAAATAGAAAAATTTCATAGAAATCATGAATTTCAAATGGAAAGTATAAGAAGCCAGTACCTCTTTCACCCCCCCAGTTTAAGAAAGAGACACGCACATCAAAGTTCATTGTCCTCCAGCAGTGGTAGATACCATGATTCTTAGAAGATAAATACTCGAGCAGGAAAGAATTTCGAAACGTTTCCCCGAGGAAATCGGTTCCACTATCCCCCAGAGTTCTTCCTGTCACCCTTCTTCTTCCGTGCCACCCCCTCTCGCGCGTTTTCTTTAATGTATTCACAAATCTTCGTTTCAGCGCGACATTATCATTCTTCAGGCAGCCCTGAAGCGTCGTTTCACAAACGACGATGTGTCTGTGCATGCGTGTGCGATAGCGCGAGGGTGCTTCTTTCTTCCGCCCCTCGGGGGAAGGGTGGAATTCATTTCGCGATCCAACGCCCTCGTCTCCAGTCAGGAGCGCCGTTCGATTGCTTCGATTATCCTTATCTTATTGCTCGAAGCTCAACGCCCAACTCCCTTCCAGCTACGAACTAACCTCCATCAACCACTCTGACCCGACAGTCTTCGTTCTTTTCTTCGATCCTCGATTCTCTATTCTCCATTCTCCATTCGGGACATCGACGACCGACTTTATCGGTCGCGACTTCGCCGTCGCGGTGTTTCAACATTCTCGACTTCTTTTAACCACTCTGAGAATCTTACAGAAGTAGACACGTTTGTTTCTTGTAAAATCTCTTCTGCATTGTAACTAGATTTCAAGTAATTCGAATCTAAAGAAACGTCTTTACTTTGAATTTTTACAGCTTTGCTCGTGATTCTTGTAACTTTGTGAATGCCAAACTAATGATTTTCTCCAAACCTAAGAAGAGAAGTTTTACAATAAATTAACTTGTACTAAATTTCTACTGGTAATAAGTTTACTTAACTACGAAATCGATATCGGAGCCATTGACCATGACAAATATGCGGCAGAAATGTCACCAGAGAAAAAATAGTTTTATTGGATATCGACAGTTTCATCGATCTATTGGACGTTGACTGTTGAAATGAGAAGGAAAAACGGTAATTTACTTGCAATTTACTTTTCACGGTTTAGTGATTCCTTTCGGTAGGTTCTAAAGAAAAGAATGCTTGAAATATTTTCAGTGAAATGCAAATTTATTTCCTCATGAAATCATAGTTTTTAATGACTCGTTACCATTTCTATGATATTAAAGGTATAAACTTTAAAACTATATTTAAAAAATAGAATTTTAATTTTAATAATAAAACAAGTTTCCATTTCCTTTTTCGAAACTACCATATTTAAATTGAAACAGGACGATATTGCTTGTGAAATATACGAACCAGTACTTTTATTAAATCAAAATGAAATTTCCACGTTTATAGAGTTTGTTTCTCATAAAGGAAGGTTGAAATTTACTTATAATCGAATTACGAAGTGGGATATCCCGGCTACCGGACATTTCAGTGCTAAAAAGAAGAATATATCTCGTAAGGCAGGAAAGAAAAGATATCTGGGGGTCGAAGTCGCCTCGTCATTCTGGAATATGAGATTTTCTGCAACGCCACCAAGAGGGTTGAAAGTACAGACGAGAAGGTTAGGAATTCAGAGGCGGGTCTAATAGGTCGCACGGGAAAAAGTCTTGCATACGTTGGCTGGAGGGTGTAAAAAAACATATATATGACTTTCGCAAGTAAATTTACATGTCTAAAACGACGGGGGATTGGGAAGAAAAATTTGTTTCAAAATTAATCTCGTTTTGGAAGGTAAAAAGGCGCGTAAAGAACAGAAATTTCAAAATTTAAAGATGGATTCATACGAGATAGTCAGGGTATAGAATTTTTTAACAATCTGTAGAAAATATATATCCAAGAACATTATTGGATTCTGGGCATTCACGAAGTTATTAAAATTCGAAGAGATTCGCGAACGATGGATGGGGACACGCGGTTAGAAACGAAAAGACTCCTCGCTGGCAAGAGGGGTGAAACGTCTGTCGAAGAATATTAAAGTCGCAATATCCCCTGTCGTTCTCCCTAAAAAGGACGACAGCTTCTTTGTAAACTTTATTCACCCACTTTTTTTACGCGGTTTGTTAACCATGGAAAGACTATGGCTGTTTATATAAGCTTTTTAGTATTATAAGATTTAAGGGGAGAATTGAACAGAAAGAAATCAATACCGAACATTTATGAAAATTTATTGAACATTTTTAGAGGTAGATAAGAAAAATAATTTTTATAAAATAATACTTAACTAATTTCGATGACTTTTTCAATACTTTGCAGCATTCTACTACATAAATACTTTCTATGAATAGCGTATTTATCATTAATGCATCGTAAGTGAAATCACACAATGTATTTTATATTAATTTTCCCTAAATCTGTCTCAATAATGCAATCTCTTTATCAGCCGTTCCCACTTACTGCTCGTCGATCCTATCAGATTCTATTATAAAATCAAAATGATCAATCATCAGAGTCAATAGCGAATACACGGGGAAAGTGGTATCCTCGTCGATATGGCAAACACAAAGGGTGGTTAACAGTTTTCAGGAGGGTCGGATAAAGGTCGTAGGAGTCACCCACGGGCAAATTTAGGGAGAGGAAGGAGGCGATGGTAGGTCATTCCCAAACTGGGTTAGTGTGCGAGTAAATACAGCCAACTCCTGCGTAAACATTATAATCGTTCATCGATCATGTTTCAACAATAAACTTAATATACTTTAGCATCAAACTGGAAAACAGATTTTGTTAAATGTTTTCTTTTGTTCCATACGTAATTTGATGAAAAACAGGGATAGTACCCGCTGAAGGTATTTTGTTGCATTCTATTAATTAATTCTATAATGATCACGATACACGATCATTCTTTTTTTTCCATTTTCAAAGCAATGTATGTATCAGCGAATTGGCTAACGCGCAAATGAAACAAGTATCAAAGATGGAGATGTACGAACATGTTTCACTGTGAAAAGAGGAGGGAAAAAAAGAGGACTAACTTTACAGTTACGTTTGATTTTTGGTTTGCATTGCTGCTTGTCGGGCCGGAAGAAAAGCCTTTAGAGACTTTTTCCACGTGGGAAAGCCGGTCGGATATTCTACGTCCGGCAGTTGGAAGGGTGGATCTATTCAATCCACTCTTTCATTTCCGTGATTACTGTTTTAAATAATTGCATCTCTATACCCGCGTCCCGTCACCACCGGTTTCCTCTTCTCGATTCGTTTGTGCAAAATATTTGAAATCGACCACGCCTCTTCCATTCCCTATTCACCCTCTGTAAAGGCCGTTTCGACGTTTTTCATCGAATCGCCGGCTAGCCTCCGCGGATCGCGATTTTTAATTAAATCCCGCTATCGTACGTATCGGCGGAAGGAAAATGTTGGCATCCGGTCGCGCTGCGTGACACGTTGCCAAACGTGATTCTATAAAATTGGCTATCGGTCTGGCGTATTTACGCGAATCGGGAGGGGAGAAGAAGTCATTTCCAAAATTGAAATGTAAATTCCTCATTGATTCGAGAGTAGACCTTTGAAGTAACGACACTCGAAGATTTGAGAAATCTCTGACGTGAATTTATATTAATTTCCGTAGGTTTATATGTTATAGCTTTCGATATAGGATAAAACTACCGACAAAGATTGTCCAATTTTGCATTAAAGTCATCGACTGTTGCCTCGATGTGATATCTGTTTCAAGGATAAACCCGTTTGCAGTCTAGAAAAATGAACCCTTCCGCGATTCTTGTACAGCAAGGGTGCCGTCAAACGAGCAGCAGGAACACGATATTACGAGCTAGTAGCGAGAAAGTAAAGAAGGATGAGGGCGGTTCGTCGTGGTGTGGTGGTGGCTGTCGTGGTTTGTGCGAATCGGCCTCTGCGATTCGAAATTGCTCTGGCGAAGCGGCGGCAAGAGACAACGAGAGAGAGAGATACTACGAAAAACAAAAGAATAAGAAAAGAAGAAGAAGAAGAAGAAGCAGAGTGAGAAAAGTTGGAAAAGGAGAGGAAAGGAAGGAAGATAGAGGTAACAGGGAGAAAAAGAGAGAAAGGAAAAGGAGAAGTCGAGTGCTAAGTCCAATGCAAGAGAGTGGCCAAGCTAAGCCCAGGCAGAAAGAAAGGTTTTATCTGTTCGCAGTTATTTATCGCTTTCCGTTGTAGCGCTGGCGTTGGGGCACGACCAATCAGAAGTCAGTATCCCCGGGTACCAGTCCGCGCCATCCGCATACATTATTGTGCGGAGCCTCGGCCATTGTCTTTCCACCGTTGTAAATCACATTTTATTCCCTCGCTTACGGTTTCGTTTTATTTATTTGTCGGAGAAACGTATCGCTACCGTACTCGTAGCCAAAGGGCGCGCCCGCGCGCGCCACTCGCTCTCGGTTCGAACACACATAACGTATTACATACGGTGCACACACGCTCGATACGGGCCACAAACACCGGTACGAAACATCAGGAGGAAGACACACGCGTGCCCGGATAGGAAACACACGCTTCCTCGTGAAATCCGTGTAAGCGGAACACAACCGCGAACGAGGGTATGTCGTGGCTGTTAGCCTCGCTTCTCTTCTCTCTACCGCAGAACGTGTCAGAGGGGTTGGGGGTAGCAACGAAAAGACTTGGATTTTTATTAAGCACCCAGACAGAGAGCAACCAGACCGACCAACCGACCGACGCGACGTTTTCGTCCCCGTTGTCGTCTCCAACGACTGTTTAACTAAATTCCATCGCGAGATCACCCTGCTGTTTCGTGATCTCCCTAGACCCCTGGCTCGCTTTTTTCTTACCTCTTGCTCCTCCGTTGCTCCGTTTCTCCTCCTCGTTCTTTCGACCATCCTTTCTTACCGATCTTTTTCTCTTCTCTACCACCGAAGAATAAAAATGAAAGGATGCACCCGAATGATTTACGGAAATGACGTTGATAAAATGTCCTTCGAGATTGTTTTCGATTTGTGCAACTTGTAACTGGATAAATGCAATCGCTCTCTGATAAGGTTTATTCAAAAAAATATAACGGTTACTGACTGTTATTATTAATAAATTAATGAATAATTTTAATGATTTAATGTTGTCTGAATGAAATCTATATTTCTGTGGAACAGTAATACATTCGACGATCAGACTGAAATAATATTCGAATCACGAAAAAATTGAACAAACTTTTGCACAGTTAAGGACAAAATTGTCCTGAGAAAATTATATATGTGTAAGCAACGAGAGAGGGAGAGTCTGGCCTGCTCTGTACTTTCTTAGTATCCATCGAGAGTTACGAAAATTCTGAAATATAATTCATAGAATTTTACGAAGGCAAAATCCCACTTTGTACTCTTCAAAATTATTTCGTGTGTGAAAAAAAAAAAATACCAAATTTCCATCACGACCGTATAAAACACCAAATGCTTGTGATAGTTTCAGCGGTGCAAGTAGACCATGCAGGCCAGGTTCTCTCCCAACCTCAGTCGCGTTCTGGCCATCAACAGGTCAGTAACAACGATAAATATTATTCAAATTTCTACGTGGAACTTAATAGACCCGTGTTAAAACGCATCATTCCTCGTTTATTATATAAACGGATATTAGTGCGGTGTTGACACATTATGGGTCGCATAATGAGAACCACTGATAGTGTCAGTATGTGTAATAGCAGCGTGATAGCGTAGATAATGATATGCAAATTATATGTCACGTATTCGTACATGTTTCAGTCGTATGTAGATGTTATCGTTTCTGTATTAATATAAATGCTTGCTGGTGTCAGATGCAAGTAACTTTAATTTTATCAATATCCAACAGGTGCAAATAATTTAAGGGTATAATTTCAATACGTAACCATGAAATTTTCTCCAATAATAATAGAAAAGTATGTGTAACATTACTGTACTCTTCAATTGAGAAATTAATTTCTTCTTATTAATTCTATTTATATACCTTAATTGATTTGTACCCTGTTTTCGGTTACTATTGCTTGAACCCAACGCTGGATTAAGGGCACAGACTCCTTCGAGGCCTCCTCCGAATCGATGTAAGCGCCATTGGAAAGAATCGGACAATCGTGAAAACACATAATTGAGAAATTCGACATTTGACGGTGTGACATCTAACGTCATTATGCAGAATAAGAAACGAAAGTGAGCTGGCATAGTTGCCAAATCACATTATTTGAGAGTTCTATCGCGGTGTTGCCGCATCTGTGACCATCTAGCAAAATGAATTTGCTCGAGCCGAGCGAGATTTTGATTCCTGGCGGACATAGAAAAGGAGAGCGCGAAAGAAAGAGAAGGAGTATCATGAATGAAATAACGCAGGGCCGATCGGCGTAAATATAGTCACACGCTACGACAGATTCGATGAGACTCTGTAATACACATAATAATTGCGACTATAAAACTTATAGGAATAAAAACTATATGGCATTAATAATTTCAGGAAAGGAATGAAAAATAAAGACATGTAAATTGATCTAGAATATACAATATTTATTGATTGAAATATAATCATAATTGTACCTGCATATACAGGGTGTCCCAGTCTAACAATAAGTGTGACAGAATTATATTAAAATTCATTATTCATTTCTTTATTTCTTATTCCCTTCTTAAAATTATTATGTCAGGTAGTTTTCATTCCTATAAGTCTTATGGTCGCGTACTTACGTTATGTGTATTATTTCATTCATTCTACCCCTACCAGCACCACGAATCCGTCGTTCTTTGATGTTTCCGAACATAGAAAAGGATAGCGCAAGAAGGATAAACAAAGAGAGAAAGACTCGCAAGCACAACATTTAACCCAATATTATGCTACTAAATGTTGACCGATTTATATTGTGTTTAGCTTCATTTTAATGAGAAAAATCTTCTCCACATGATAGTGAAATTTTTATTAACCAAAAGTACCAAATAAAAAACTTTATTCTGTGCATTAGTATGGTCACATTGACACGGGACATTTAAATGAAGGCAATAAATCCCGGTTTCGGTCCCTCTTTCGTCTTTAGCTACTGACTCTTTCTAATCAGTGTTTACTGACTAGACAATCAAATTTGAAAAATGATTCTCCTATTCCATAATAGTTGCGGAGTGGACCGGCAATAGTTACGTACATTTATCGAGTTTTCACTGTATATGGTGCAAGTTTCATAATTCATTTTTCTGGCATACCATTTCAAGTATTCTATCTGTCATTTCATTAATAAAAAAACATGATTATAAATATAAATAAAAAAGTTTGATGGTTGCACACATTAGTACGTACATGTATTGTTTCATTCTCGGACCTCTTTCTCTCTCGAGCGCCCTATTCTTTTCTATGTCTGGCAGGAATCAAAATCGGCTCGAGCCTGTTGCAATTGTAATAGATGTGGCAACAGCGTGACAGAAGTCTTAATACGTTGCGGCAACTATGCCATACTTGTGGCTATATTCGCGTAGCCGTTTGTGGTGTCAAATTAGAATTTACATTTATCGACCGATTTGTGTTTTTATCGACCCCGATGATAACGTGGTCAAATATACCATCAATGCCTCTGACGGAAAATCAGTGAACTATTCTTCCGTCTATTTGACGTCTGATGCGTGCAAATCGTAAATTTCGTTTTACGTCTTCCAGAAGTGATAAATTGTGAAAAATCGAATTTCAGTGACATTGTGCTAGTTCAAGGAAGGGTGGTCTGGTGTGCTATGGGTGAAAAAACCATTAAATCGTCCAATATTTGCTAAAATGCAGCCGAACGCAGCATTCGGCAGCCATGTTGTTTGCTTACAACAGCGTCTGTCTCAATCTTATAGTATCGAAAATACCGTTTTTCTCAACGTATGGTGTTTAATAGCGTTCAAACGGACCAGACCACCCTGTGGTGAAGTCTACTCGTGGGTGCTGTACCCGCGAAAATTTCATTTCTGCAATTATCGAGACGAAAAACGAAATTTACGAAATCGAGTGTCTCTCTCACGCATGGCGTATACGTGCATGCTTTTCGTTGATTGTGTGAGTGCACGCATACAGGTCATAGCGCAAGGAGTCTGTGCCCTTAAGGGGAATTCTAAAGGGAGCTACAGAGGGGTCCTAAAACAAAAAGAAACAAATCGATTTGAAGTAAATTAATTCCTAGATTCCAAAAGAATATTATTACAAAATGAATGCAAAGAAAGCTTTTCTATTGAAAGAAATATAATTTCCTTGGAACAATAATATTACGATGAAAATAAAGAAATGATCGAACGCATAAGAATAAACTTCACGTCAAGTCTGTCAGGCGTTACCTCGACCCTTAACACGATCCAAAAACGGTCAAACTCTACCCGTTGTCATGTAGATTCGTAATCTTCCGCATTGTACCAAATAATACAGGCATTGAACCCTGGGAATAGTATGAATACTTATTAAAGTGATGTCAGCATTCACTGTGTTCAGCCTTTTTTTTTGAAACCTTTGGTCGCGATCGACAAGAATACCTCGATACAAAGAAACTACTTACAAAGAACATCTGAATCATCAGCGGTGGTAGTATTGTTGCAATAATTAACTGCTACGTGATAAATTGCAATTAAATCGAAATTTCTTATCAACCATTATTATTCGTTAGGAAAGGTAATGTTTTTCCCTACCCTTTACGACAACTTTTCTTAGAAATGAATCAATTCTCTATGATTACTGTAATAAAAGTTGCAATAACTTTCGAGGAAATGTCTTAATATTTATATAAAAACGATACAAGTGAACAAATGATGTGAACGATTACTCTATTGTACCAAGAAGATGAACTACCTGATCGATATCTATAAGCGAAACTCTTGATACGCATGCAGTAATAATGCTCTACTGTTCGACTACTCAATGATTCATAACTCCACTTACGAACAAAATCGATTTCTCTTATAGTTTCTACCTTAACAGTTAAATAGTACGTTTTTCAATACGTACGATTATAATTTGAAGTATGTACTGTAAGAACAATAGTTTTGACGTCACTTACAAATATCACTGAAAAATTTAATGTATTCTATCATTTTCTATTAACTAGAAATAATTTGTACAATAATTTGTAATAAAATTCCACAAATGACTAAAAAATCAATTATTGTCTAGTTATGAGATTCGATTGAGCTGCTATTGCGAAAATAAGTTTCCGATAGATAGACTGAAAATGAGGGTAGTTGACGAGGGAGGGTGAAATTGGACTGTGTCAAGAAAGTGGAAAGTCCAATAATAAGACGTCCCCGCTTTGAACTTGAAGAGAACGATAGTGATCGATGTTAGATCGACGAAAAACGAGGCGTGCCCTATGGATAAAGAAATCAAAAGGAACGAAACAAAGGTGGCAGAGGTTGAAATAAAGACCCGTATAGATGTGGAAAATGATTTGTTCTGAAAAATCAAGCACACCAGTTCCTGGTTGGACGCCGATCGTACTGTCGTCGTATCGATTAAACAGCGTGTCACGTTCGAGAAAAAAACGAAATAAAGGGTGAGAACGATGTTTCAATCGAAACGCTTCCATCTTTCTTTCCTCTTCGTTTTTCGGTCTTTTTGTAATCATTCCTGGAGTTATCTCGTGACTACCACCACCATGTCTGCTGGAAACGATAACGGCGTGCAATGAAATGTCACGGCTAGACACGCCAAGTCGTAGTCCTAATCAAAATGCTTTAAATGGGAATAATGGTAGTTTGGTAAAATTAACTTATCTTCCTTTTTGCAAATAATTCTGTGGTTATTATTAAAATAAACAATGTTTAATGTGAAACACATTAAAATATGAATTATTAAGGATACGTATAATTAATTTTCATATATCAGCTTGGCACTTTTTTTTTCATATTACTAGTATAATAGCAAGATTATTTTATATTATTTTATGGTATGTTTGTAGTCACCTATTTTGCACCAACGCACAATCGTGAGGGTGAATGACCCTGTTCTTGTCTTATACAAGGTCAGGGGTTATCCCTGACCCTGCCATGCGTCATTCCCTTTGAAAAATTTAGTAATAATCGTTCGTGACATAAAGCTATTTTTTTCGACACTTGCTATCAGAAGGGCTTGCAACAATTCCCCTTGTGACGTAAAAATATACGGCCAAACTACATATAATCAGAATACATTAACAAAAATCACTATGGTCAATACGCATCCTGTATGTTATATTTTTCCGATAATAAAAGATATCTACAGGAAATAGAGAGAAATAATTCACCGGTGTATAATTCAGTAAATGGACAACCACTTCAAGCGAAGGATTAATGAGAATGATGCATTTTTAATGTAGACACGATAAACTTGCCATAACATGTGTTTTATTCATTCGTTATTTAAATAATTACGAAATTTATTTCACAAAATTTACTTACAAATCAACTTCATTTGGTCATTATTGGATTTGTAATTCAGCTACCATTTATTTGAATTTGTAAAGGCTATCTCCTTGGTCTTACACAAATCTTTTTTATACTTATTTATACCGTCTATTATAATTTATTCCATTGATTTAAAGTTTTTTCACAAAAGAACGTATTTCTAATTGTTTTTGAGGTAGACAGTAGTTAAATGATTTGTTTCTATAATCTGTATAAGGTGGGGTTATATAATGGAAAAATAATTCTTTCTGTGTGTTATGACGTAGAGATAAAAATAATGATAAAAAATAACCAAGATACACTATAATGCCGCAAGAGCATAACTTGGTTAACGTATACCATTGAAACTTATTCCAAGCTATGGTCTTCCTCCCTTGGCTTCTTTCCTATTAACTGGAACCTTGCCCTTAACACAAGGGGAAATAAAATACCCAAAATTAAGATTTATGCACATTTATTAAGATACAAATATTAGGATATAACACTTCAAGTTTTCTTGGAGAAATAAGTAGGTACACTTACATTTTAAAAGAAATTTTAGAAATTAACAAATTTTTTAAATTCATTAGAAATCTTGATCGTGTTTACAGTTAACAATATTTCTACATCTTTGATAGCAATAGAAATATTAAAAATTGAACGTTTAAGTATAACGATATCAATTCTTAATTTAATGTACCATAAAATCATGGAGCTATGAAATCGATCGCCAATTAATTAATATAATTAATACGAAGTACCAAAGATGAAAGGTACTTTGCCGAACAGAAGCTGCAGACATGCTCGCTGAATATTTCCCCAGCGATTTAGGCATTAATTGCAAGAATGTAACGGGTGTGCAAAAAGGAACAAGAAGTTCGACGAGGGCTGCAGAAAGAAATGGCCGCCACGGAGTCATAAACTTGAGTTATGTTAGCTGTTAGATAGTTGAATCTCTGTATTCTGTGGTATGCTCTCGGTCCGTTAATATCTTCATTACTAAATCATACCCACCCTTCGGTCCTGTTCGCGTTTCCTTGGACAGAAGCTTAGATAGACGATCACATGGATGGGAATTTCTGGATTCTACCCTAAGTAAGACCATTTTCATCCACGGCACATCTGTTCTTTATACGATTAGCTATTTCCACATATTGTTCGGGCAATTTATTTTTTTTAACTCGTGAAGAAAATTATTAATCGCCCGATACTTGTAACAATTCGACAAGTAAATTTTTACAATTAACGAAATTCGTTATGCAACTATTAATAGTACTGATTTAGCTTTTAATTTGTAAATTTTTTAATATTGGTAATTGATAACTTCTTATACAAGAGGGGTCTTGTAATAACGAAGGACAGTATGGTTTCATTGTTTAAATGTGAAGTGATTTTTCAATCAGAAAACATTGTAACAATACGTGTACGGTGAGCAAACGAGAGGAAAGTGATGGAACTTCGATTCGAAAAACATTCTTTCTATTTTCCTTGCTCGTGTGCATTCCATTTATTGTTCGAAAGCACACTTTCTACCAGGAATTAAACCAACGACCTTAAATTAAATCGTTCATACGTACGAATGGGTCGCAAGGCTTGACATCCGCGGTAATTCACGTCGACACACGTTCACTGTACCGTTGTCTCGCATACAAATGACAAAAATTCGTGCGATTGTTACCTCTGTGTAAAATGAGGAAAAGCTTACATAACTAAAAATACTGCTTAAAGAATAATAAAAATATGTTATTTCTCTCATCTAGAACATTTCCAAAAAATTATTTGTTTTCACAAATGTCTTTAAAATGAGTACCAAAGAAGTTACTTTGATTCAGTAAAAATATCCCCTGTTTGAAAGTTAAACAGATCCTGACATTGAGACGACGAACAGTCCAGGGCAATTAATTAACGTCGGTTTAACCGTTTCATTTGGGGTGTAAATGAGTTCGATCCCAACTTAGCCGAGAGCACTCTGTACAAACGTCTCCTGTTGCAACCTGTTGCTCTCTGACGAGGCTGTACAGCCACGGAAGAAGAGCAAAAGGATGGGGTAGGATGATGGTTGTGGTGACTGATGGGGGTGGCAGTGATGCTGCGAGCTGGCAATTAAGCCATCAACCCTTAATGAATAAACTCTGTTCACGGACACCGAGCCACAGCAACCCCTTAGCTAACTAACCCCGAGTTATTTGCATGCCTGTTGATGAGGGTGAACTGGATTCACCATGATAATTACACTGACTTTATGGTCAGATGCTTAAAGGCTTAAAGCGGAGGAGTACTTAAAGCCAATTGATACCCGGGACAGGAATCCGAGGAATTATATTGATTTACAAATAACATTTTAATGAGATACACATTTTTATTCAATGTCTATATTAATATTCGAGTACCATGAAATCTTTGAATTTGCCGCTTCGTATAAAAAGGAATTATTTAAATATCATGTGTAATTAATGGTTAACGTTTTCATAACATAAATAGTACGTTATTTAAATAATCATTTCTTATGCGAAACAACGAATTTAGAAATGGTACGATGTCCGAATCTTAATACGAGTACATAACTGTATTTGAAATTTAAATAGTATAACAAGAACGTGGTACGTTTAATAAGGAACTATCTTATATATAACGTTGAATAATTAAGTTTCTTATTAATTAGTAACTCCCATGGCAGTCAACTTGTTAATTATCTTCAATTGAAAATTAAAAGACGTTATTAATAAATTAATCGAAAAGAAAGATTTATTCGTTTATGATACAAATCTGTTCATGTATATAAATACTACAGTTGTATTTATGTCCGTGATGTAGATACAATAAACCGTTTCCGGTTGAAGTTAAAAAGCATTTAATTAGTGCGGGTTAACGCAGTTGTCTCTCGTCCTGCTCAATTTCACACGCTAACATTTATGTACCCCTTATGGGCGCGAAACGAACGATTCTGTCTTGGGGCGTGAAAAACACGATGAGATAGTTCAGCTCTTTGACCACGTGGGTTGGTTTATCTTCAAGGAAGATCTCGGAACATAGCTCGACTTTCTTTCTTTCTTCGAGGGTTCCACGGCGAAGGTGAAGAATCCAGTAAAAGTAATCTTGATGTATGTAAGCATAATGAATTTGATGTAAAAATTGTCAGTTTTCAAAATCACTTATTTAAGAAAATACATGAAGTATACTTCACCTTCGCTAACTTTCATCTTTAACTTTCAAACTTCCTTGTTTCTTTCAATTTGTACAAAATTCAAAACTTGATTCTTTTTTTAAGCTTTTTTAAGTTTGTTTAAAAAGATCTATCTTCTACATTTTTAGATTTTAAACAATAGCTTGGAATAGTCGCGTGGAACACCCTGTACATTAGCAACCAATGCGAATGGTTTAAAATATATTTTTATTAATGAAATAAAACTAATGCATATATTTGAAATGAAACATTTTTAAACTGAAAGGTACCGAATTAAAGAGGTACGAAAATCGATACACAGACGAATCTCTTTTGAACGAGCGTGCATCTTATACGGTTTCGGTATATCGCGTGTTGAGACGCACTTTGTCCTCCTAATTCCTTATACCTTATCCACTCCTTAGCGTGGAAACGCTAATTCGTTGATTATCCTAATGACTGTCAGGGAGGCAGCTGGAAAGAAGGAAACCACGTACCGTGAACCCTCTTGCTTGATTTATTCCGAGTAGCGCCTTTGAACTTACTAACAACGTTTACATATTCTGTGGGCTTCTCGTTTTAATCTTTGTACCGTTTCTTCTTTGCCGATATCATTATACCGTCCTTGTTTTTATGATTCTCATTCAGTGTTTCCAATTAAGTGAGAGTCTCGTGCGTAACCATTCATTCCTAATGCTTTTTTTATTTAAATAATACCTTTATTAAACCAAGAAAATAAATAATCCTTTGCTGTAATTCTCCAAATAATAGAAGTAATATGTTTTCAATGCTTTTTGAAGAATGATTTCCACGCTATCCTTTAATCTTTCTAGGGTGAAATTAGCATGGTGGAATCGACCACTCGAGTAACGCTCCACTCTCTACACTTTACCCTAGAAATCTTCATTTCTCATTACGGCTTCAAGCTATCTAATAGTTACATGTCCGAGCCTTGATCACGATAGGGCTTCTTAATCTTTCAAGACAAATCTGACGTCCTAGTTTCTTACCATACGTCTTCTACGCATTATTGTTCTGTGGTATGTCATACTCAGGAATTTGAAAAGAATACACGTATTGATTTCCATTTTCGATTATTCGCATGTGTTATGTACTTGCACCTAGAAACGTTCTTCGAAACACAATCCTTCATTTATGATAAGTTTTCATAAAATGAGGTCTGCTCTTATATCAATTTTATGAATAGAATGTCGTGATAGTTACTGGTAATCACCCACCTTAAATTTTATATGATTGAGAAATAAAATATTAAAGAAAACTCTGAGTAGCATTAATGCTATATTCATTTCATAAAATAGTAAATGGAACGTTTAAATAAAAAAAATTAAACGAGGTATTGAAAATTTCACAGCACTTTATAGTAGAATCAATTATTCATTTTATCTACGTCAACAAGATTGAAACACGTGTAGAAATTATTGAAGAACTCTTTAACTCGAATTCAGTTGCAGTGAACACGTATACGAATTTAAATTATACGGGCACTAGTTGATAGGGTTTCTTATTATCCAGTGGAAAACACTAACGCCCTACTTTTACACACTCCCCAGTTCCGACTTAATTACTGTAACCACGTGTCAATGTCGTATCAGAAGAATCAATCGACCGACAAATAGTTTCATATATTGAAAGAATAATTTTCTATTATAAAATAATATAATATACGAAATCAAATAAAAATTGGGTCTTTCCAATTAAGATAGGGAATAACAGGTCCTATTTAAAATCCTAAATCAAAGGAACATCCCTATTAATCATTTTTAATTTATTTTTCTTTCATTAATTAACCGATGTCACACGCGACACCATCAGAAAAATGTTATCTCACTGTTTCAGCATTAATTACATCTGGGTGAAACTAACGGCGGCAATCATAAAAACAGACGTATCGTATTTCACACGTATGTCGTTGATGAGAGTTCTGGTATCCGTTACCTGTTTAACAAGTTTCATGAAGATTTCTTTATTAGCGCATAAATTGAAACGCATCTCGTCGATCACAAACGATAAACCAACCAACAGGAATCTTGAAGTATCCTTAATTGAAGATTGTTTTCTTATTCCAATTTAACTGTAAATTACAGAAAGAAACTTTAGTAGGATCGAAGTTTTTCCGATATCCCTTGATTACCTGTTTTTCTTTTGTAACTGTAATGAGGGGGTGATAATAAATGGTAGTGTTCGATATTAAAATCCATCTTATTGGTGGACTTCAAGTGTTTCCTTGAAAGTAGTACTTTTAGCATTGTTTGAGGGAGGAAGGAGGGGGTTGATTCGAATCCTCCTAATTAAAAATTTCTCGTTTCTGCGAGTATTTTCTTCCTTCTACCGAATCTTCTTATTATACAGACACGTAACAAGGATCGAGGGGGCTTCGATGATTATTATTCAAGTATTTTCTTTTATTCGAACCCAGCTGCTATAATATTTACGATACCTCCCACTCGTTTCTCTTATATGAATTTTCCACCAACAAAGAAACATAAGGAATTGTAATAACTTCTTGTTCGTTTTATATTTTATCAAATATTTTAATATCATAATTTTTATAAAGATAGAAACACAGGTTATTTATATATAATTTGTTGCTTGTTAATTAAATTACAAAGCGATTAAGAAAAAAGAAAAAACTGTATGTAGATGACCGAAGTCATACAATTACCTTGCCGTTAAGTGGTTAGATTACATCAACGTCGATGTTCTTGTAAGGTTTAGTTTCATCACATGTACATCATGTACACGTGAATGATGAATAACCCAAATTTTCTTTTACCAAAGAATTCAATTTCGTTCGATCTATGTAACAAGCCATGGATGCCTGTTAGTCAGCCCTTAGGGATCTGTATTCACCCTCCCGTCTAAAGGAATCATGCACCCCTTTTCTGGGCTTCCTAACGATGTGCTAATAAAAGCCGGACCGCAGATAAAGAGTTACTCGAGGAGGAACGTAAGCAGATTGACGAAGACACTGCTACATGCCGAGGCATAATGGAAAGAAGTAAAACAGAGAAAATAAATATAAGAGGTTCAGAAGGTTAGGCTTTAAGAAACAGATCATGGAAATCGTTCTTCTCCAGTGAGGAAGGTATTGCTTGTTCCGTTTTTGAAGGGGTAGCTTTCCACCCCTTAATTATCCAGCTGTCAATTATTTTTAACGACTCTGCGATATCCTAACGAGATCGAATCTGCTGACGTGACGTTTGTTAAAGGAAAGGCCTTGATGGAATAGTAAGTTGGATGTCGCCGAGGAGTGCTCCCTTACCGTGACTCTTCTTCGAGGAAACCTCTTACCTTTCTTACCTTATTTCTTGCCATTACTTATTCTTTTCAGATTGAATATAATTGAGCAGTGTGCAAGGAATAGCAATGATACTTACAACTCTTCCTTAAACGCGTTGCTCAGGTTTACAATAAATATAAATGGGGACATTTTTCTTAGGTCATTTTAACGATTCCTTAAATATATATAAAAATAGTGACGTCTTTGTAATTTCCCATTCTAATCGACGTTGAACGTTGCCAAAATTGTGCAAAACAATTGTAACGCTGCCAATTGAAAGCGCAGAAAGCGGCTGAATTATAAGTTCCTCAGGATGTTCCCTTCTATCTTTAATCTCTATTACAACATACCACACGATATACGACTTCCCTCGTAAGACACTTCATTCATTAAATTAGTGTTTAATAACCCTTGTAATTTGATGCTCATTACGAATACAACCGAGGCGTATAATTATAATAATCGTGCTGTTTTAATTAGTTCATTTTATTATTTATTACTTCTTGCTCGGTAACAGAAATAATATAACTTGATTTGATTAGTTTTGATTTTATTAACAGTCTCAATTATTATAGAATAATTCTCAAAATAATTTTCTCTGCCAATATATTGAATATTAAATCTACGTATTATGTCTTTCAAGAACTAATCATAAACTTCTGCAATCATTAACGATTGGGTGTACAAAGTGCTCGACAATAATGTATTAAACACGGTTCGTCGTTTCTTGAACGGATGACTATGAGAACGCTTTGATTCCCGTGTAGACCAGTTAAGAATCATTAAGGCAAATCTTCGAGAGGTATTGCTTCTATCGTGTCAGGGTCAGTGCTGCCGACGTCTGCGTAGTTATAGAGACAAATATTGTTACTAGATATGTTGTTGATCCTATTCCATTTATGATCATTAGAATTGTTCATATTCTAAATGGTCCAGTTTTATCACTCTAGCACAATAAATTTTTTCAAATGTCAGTATGTACCATTACATTTTAATGTTGTCAAATTAGGAAACCTTAATAGTAAAATCGTAATTGCAATTTCGTATTAATAATTTTATGATTTTAAAGAAGCAATACAGAACTGATGATCAAAAATTTGAAATACAATACTTGGTTCAGGGAATCATTTTTTCAAACGGAAAACGAATGATCTTTAAAACGCAGACCATTATTACTATCGTGACAGTACAGGTCAGCTCGTCGTGTATGACAAATGCAAAAGGAGCTGAAAGGTGAGATAACAAGGTGAAACCGAGTGGATGAAATTCGCCTTTGACTTTGAAGGCTTCGTGTACCCTTCACGCCCGATCTCCAGCGTTGCTCTGCATTTAAATAATTAAAGATCCGACGGGATGGATGGACGCACGGACTGGCCGTATTAATGGGATAATCGAGCGTTCAACATCGAACAAGAAGTGGCCGGTAGGGTGGGAGGGGGAAGGTTGGTGGTTGATGACGGTGGTGGTGGACGAGTGATAATGATTTTATAGTCAGCTGAACTGGCCGGGGAAGGAGGGTGAGAGACAATTGACTCGATAATACGGGTCTTCCTGCCTGGCACCCGTTGATACCAATGGCGAATCAAGTACGGACACCCAACCAAGTGAAAGAGAAGAAACGAGGGACAAGGATAAATGTTCCGTTCGCTAATGACCCTGGTGCCTCTTTAGGGACTGCTTCTCGGCTTAGGCTACCGGTCGAAGACCTCTCTTTACCTCTTCGTCATAGGTCGAGGAATCAGGTATCTGACAGTAGACTGCGCCTTCTGCTTTCCACTCTCGATACTGGGTCTAACTTTCGCAGGGAATCAGGCTAAGAACAGATTCTGGGCAGGTATTTCAATTGAACCGATGTTTGGATGCAAATTTAACTTACTAGAATAAGATTAGACCTCTAGAATTCTTGAATAAACAATTTGAAAGTGCCTGAACAATCTGACCCACAGTCGACGCATGAAAAAAACACTTTATTGATTTAATAAGTGTAATTTTCTCAGTTGATTCGGTATAACCCCATTACTTCCGCTTCACGACAAATTAAATCACTTGGCCACCGACGAAATGTATAGATATCAATCAGTAGTTAGCCGGAAATTCAATAATGAGTAACGAAGTACAGGTGGTGTGATGCCTTTAAATTTCTCACTGGCGAGGGTGTACTCCTACCAGCTCGATTCTGTTCTTTTTTTTTATGGCGGTAATACTTGAGGATCGTAATTCAGTGATAAAGTGTTGAACACTTGGGTCTCATTCGCTGCTCGTAAAAAGTGTTTGCTTAATTCCACTCCGACACTTGATCTGACATTCGCACAGGTGTTAAAAAAACACCTGCTTCGTAGGATCGCTCTTCCCTACGAATTATGCATACACCGATATCCGAGATTCAATTTCATTTACCATATCGCGTTTGAATCATTCTTCCATTATTATTTACTTACTCTTAATCATGTAACATTAATTCATTTTTCGATTACCGTATCCTGATTAGAAAATCAGCCCTCAAGATTAAAATAAATCACCCTCTAAATAGCTTGCAATTATAATTTATAAGAATGTATAAAAATAAAATTGACGTGCTACAAACAATTCAGTTATTTCGAGACAAATGAAATTTGAAAGTAAACAGAAAAAGGATCCGCTTACCTTCACGTGTGGCGAATACAGAAAAAGGAAAGAAAAAAACAGTTCCAAGATACGTCAATAATTAATTAACAGAATTTATCGATACGTCACTGCCGTTATCTTGTCCGATACGCGTACGAAACGATTTTGTGGCCGTACAAGAAGATAAGCCGTCGTCAATTCACTCGGCTGTCTCGTTTCCGTAGAAATTACGACTTCCTCGTGATCCTCGACATCCAACGTTTCCTAAAGAAGGCGCAGAGAACCTCTACAACGAATGTCGTCCCCCGTATCGACGTTAAATGGGTGGGCAGGTGATTCCAGAATGGTCCAACCCAAATTTAATCCCTCCGATATGAATGTCACGTGTTTACCGGTATAAAAACTATTCCCGGTTTTAATGATAGCCCTTCCCCTTCACGCACACATGTACTTATGTATACCTTCATACGATAAATGTGAACTTTAATTATCAACCTTTTTCTCTAAATTACTAGTAATTCTTTTTTTTTTACTAATAGTGTTTCAATTGTAGGATTTATTTTATGCTCCAAGAAAATTACAAATTAAATTAATGAATTGTTCGCTATTAATTAATTTCACATTGCCTTGTAAAACAAATTTCAATAATTGACAATTAGTTCATTTTTAAATTCATCTTCCGATTCAATTTACAATTCAATAATAATTGCTAAAGGACACATGTGATTCTGAAAACCGATTATACTACAACTTACTAAACTAGTCATAATTACAGGTATTAAAAAGCCACGTTTGCGTAAAAATTGTCGTGTATTGTTGAAAGTAATCAGACTAGATGTTACAATTTCTATCCGTCCATCTGCTACCAACCGAACGAGAATCGAACCGTTTTCTAACGAAGTCCCATTTGTCGATGCCGAGATACATCGCAGGGAGGGAAGCATGGAAGAAAAGAGACAGCCATAAAAAGAAGGAACAGTCATTGATCCTGGCATTGGGACTCGGCTGAAATCGTGTCTGGGCAGCGGTTTCGAAGGCTGGGACATCGGTCCTTTGACATCTCAAGCGGGAGGGTCTCGCGTCCGGCGAGATAACGAAATTAGCCGGGCCGCTAATTTATTTCCTAATTCTCGCGCAAGCGGAGGTGTGAAACAGCCGTTCTGGACCGTGGTATCCATGAGAGCGGGGCCTCGATGTGAAATAAAAAAGGAAAGGACGGTTTTCGCCGTAGGAAGGTGAATAAGAAGGAAAGAAGAACACTTACCGTGGCTGCAGGACAAAATGAGAGAAAAAAAGGAAAGGGAGTGAAAAGGAGAATGCGAAGACAGGAATGCACGCCCACGTTCACAACGTGTTTTCGTGTGTCGGTGTACTGGTCACACACCGTGCGAGAACGCGCTAGCAAGAATACGTGGAATGCACCATTGTCGCATACTTACCTGGCGCAGCGTAGTTATGGACCCGCGAATCCATTGATCCCGATCGCTCAATCTATTGGAACTTCAACTAAACATATTTCGCAAATTGAAGAGAATCGAAGAAATTCGCTTAATTACCTATCACGTTTCTCGGTTAAGCAACGAGTATTTTACTTGTTACCAGATTGAAAAATTAGGTAAATAATTTCATGAATTTTCTTAAGCATTAGAAATTCGTTATATATCTACCTGATATAAAAAAAATATAAAAATTTTACGGTAAATGTTTCTACGATCCACAATTCTGAATTGTTTATGTAGTTGAACGGACAAGATTGAATGTGACAAATTTGCAGGCTGTTATTACATCGTTCCAGGATGTCCATTAAAATTCCTGGAGGCGCTAACTAACGACATTCCCGATTATTTTATTCGATATTTTATTTCATTTGAATCGACGGTACTGCGTTTGATACGGAAACTCGCTCGTAAATTCCTGCCGAACAAATTTCCAGCATGCGTCGCGGCTATCTTAGGTTCAGTGATTCTCAGCTTTTAATTTATAGCAACGCATTTCGATTTCCAAACGACCGAATCCTGCAGTCCTGCCATAACATAAAACTTCTGACATTTTTTAACGAATAACAGATCTTATAATTATTTAACGCTCTCACATAAATTCGATATTCTTTAGATTTTAAAAAATATGCTGGACAGATTTACATTTCGCACATTTTATATAAATCTTCCAATTTTTTTATCCATTTCGGCAGGAGTTAATTGCTGGTGCGCTTTAGGGTGACAAGATTCGTGCTTCTGGCATTTTTAAAGGGCACAATAATGCATATTTCTGTGTTTCTCATTTTGACATGGAGTTAGAAAGAAAGGAAAGATATCTAACGCACAGCTTAACTGAAATATGAAAAATTTGCATATTCATGGATCTGGCACGTTGATGACGATATGGTATAACGAGTTTGAGAACCACTGGGACTTGGGAGCGGCCGGCAATCAGAATCTCGTACGTAGTCACACATGTAAACAAAAACACACATTTAGGTGGTGGTGCCGAAGCACTACTATCTCAATCCGTACGCAAATGAGCTTCCCTGCCCTCTAAGGAGACGAGGCAAGAGCGATGCGCGTGTAAAGTGCCTCCGCGTGGACACACGTGAATACGCGGGTTTCGTGGATGTAAATTAAACACGTATGTGCCAATACGTGTATCCTGATGTTGATCGTACACACGTGTACATCTGCGGATGAGTAAAAGGTTGAGGGGTACCGAAGGGGGAGGGTAAATCAAAGCCATTCAAAGAAATAACCAGTGCTCATTAAGAGTAATAAAACCCTCTCTGCTCTCTTAGTCGGGATTGTTTCAAGGGTGTCGCACGGATCGGACAGCTGCGATCTACTGCGTGTTACTTAACGATCTTCTTTATTATATTATTTGATTCGGGGTTGCGTCGGGCACCAGTGCTGACCTTGGTCGCAGAAAAGAAACCTACTCTTGTCTTTCTTAACTAAAATCTATCATTTTTCATTTTCTCGAGATACATACGCTGAGATATAAAAATTCTTGTAATAAAAATTTTCCTTTCCAGCTTGGTAGAGTAATAAAAACTGATGGGGATTTTTTATTTTAAATAACTTTATTCAAGGAAGAATTTGAAATTGTATAATAAATCATTTGTTAACAACATCGATCTATCGTTTGTTTTCAGTAGCGGCTTCAGGTTTAAGCGGCAGCATGCACGGGAGTGGTCTTATGTCGTTGCACGTGGAAGGAGGCAGCCAGGTCCAAGTGCCGCGCTCGTTGATGCAGGCATTCTTGCAGCAAGATCCGAATCATCCTGGATTGGAGACGGTGCGGCTGCCAACGCCTCCGTGCGGTTCCGATGAAAACGGTCCGCCGCAACACTGTCGCGAGGTGGAAATCGAATTGTGTCTTGTATGCCGCCGATGTGGTCGAGCTTATCCCCAGGAATCAACGCTTCTCGCGCACCAAAGATCCTGCTATCTAGGCAATCAACAACGTCGCGGCGCGCTACGTCTTGTTCAATCTCGTTACGCTTGTTCCTTGTGCGATGGAAACAACCCAGCGCGAACGTACACGACCGTCAGCGAATGGCGGCGTCACTCTGAAACGGTTCAGCATCGTACTCGCCTCGATGCTAACCAAGAACGTCAGCAGCAACAGCAACAGTTTTGCAACATCGCCGGTGAATCCGGCGGTCAGTGCGGCGAGGAAGTGCATCCGCTTACAGACGAAATGGAGGATGTCGTTAATCAAATTACCTTACTGGCAGCTCGTGCCGCCGCTGAGAGCACGACCGGCCAGTCACAGGGTAACGAAAGAGCGAGCCAGGACAACAACAACGGTCCCGATGTTAAGAGACAGAAATTAGTCCAAGAAGTTGCCGCCCTGGCTGGTGCACGTTAGATCAGATTGAATCGGACGGGGACTGCGCTTGAAGAACTTGAAGGATGTTAGAAACTTTAGGGATACGCGATAGAATCGTACAGGTATCTGATCACCTCCTAATGCGACTTCTTCGGACCAGAAAAGAAGAGTAAGGGAAAAGGGGTAAAAAAAAGGATTGGAGAAAAGTGTCGGATAGATATTCTTCGAGAGAGGTACTCGATAACGAAAGCAAACAACGTTCCTAACAGACTAGATAAAGGGGAGGAGGTCCTAATCCAGGCTGGGGTTAATCGTGGGGGACTTTTTCTTCTGCTTCGGGCACCAAGGGATCCAGTATAGATTCCAGGTACCTTGAGTGTGGACGATGGACCAATCACGACTAAACGCGCATATGGATCTCTCTCTTATCTCATTCTATTTTAGTTGCCCACGACTACCGTCGTGTATTCACCAATTTAACTAATATTTTTGTTACGACGAATATACACGCGTGCCAGCACGAAGCACGCTCACTAAAGTTCCTTCATTAGAAAGAACGAAGAGGTTCGGGATGATAAAACGCGTTAGATTAACGAACGAGCGAAAATGATCGATACCGTTCGCAAAGGCGTTGCTTGGTACCAAGTGGATTTCTTCGGCGAATTACCGATATATCGTTAACCGTACCTATCCGTGAGCTTATGCCATTCTTAACCGTTAGTGGAGAAAAGAAGCTCAAAAACGCGTGATAGCGAAACGCGACGGACGGAAGAGTTTTAGGGTTGGGGGTGTTGGGGGGTGACGGGGTGAAGATTAGTGTCGACGACGTTGAAGACGCGTTGAGGTGGGCTAATTTAAACGTTCCTATGTAAAGTAATAATAAAGATTTAATGAAGAAGATGATGAAGAAGAAAACAAAATGAAACTAATGGATTACTAAAAAATGCGAACAGACATTAAAGCGCGACGAAGTTGGGCACACCGCGCAACAGTTCACGAAAACTAAGCGGAAGCATTTGTTACGGATACGTACGTATTTGTTCGTCTAAAAAAAAAAAGAACGAAAAAATGTTCGCTCTCTATCTTCCTATCTCTTTTTTTCTCTTGTTGCGTGAGTGTGTATGGGTGATACTGGGGAGTGTGTATTAGGAGAACGCGAAGAAAACGCGTCGTTACCGACGATGACCACAGAGCGCCTTTGCTAGGAGAAGAAAATCACAGAATCGAAGTCACGTCGCTACGTTCCTCTTTTAATTTGCATAAATGAACAAGTGAAATGAAAGAAACGCGCGAAAGAACGATAGAATCCTATTACGTTTTAGGAGACCGACCTACGACTTTATTGAAAAATGGGTGACAGAACGAGAGAGAGAGTTCACGCGATACGCGTACACACAATTTACACCCGAATCACTCGATACCTACACACATATACATATGCGCATATATGTACATATATATACAAACGCATATATATATATGCATACATACTTTTAAACACATACAGGGCATAAACCCCGCGGCTGGGAGGGGTTTAGATACGATATATCGTTATCGGCGTGTGAATTTTAACATATTCCGTTCTGTTTTGACCGCGAGAACAAACGTTACGATCGTAGAACGAGACGACACCGAACATCAATTTTTTCGAGAGTAACAGCGACGAGAGAGAAAAAGAACAAACGAGAAGAAAGATAAGAAAGCGCGAAGGGGCAGAAGCTGTCCAATCGCGGCACACGTTCGCATTCAATGACAGGCAAGACCCAGCAACATGGTTCCTATACTTAATAAAATTATATTTAATAACGCGAGATAAGAAAAAAAAAAATATTATTAATAATAACATTAATGATAATAACACGCATAGTAATAATAATGATAGTAATAAAATAATTTTAGACATAGCTATCGATAGCTGTAACTATATTATCGTTAACTAACGATCGACAATTAATCAATCAATCAGATGTAATTACACGATCGAGCGAAATGATTAAAAGAAAAAACAAAAGAAGAAAAAAAATCGAACAGGCGAGAACCTTTTGTTCTTGTTTTCGAAAGTGATAGAATTAAACGTGATGCGAATGGTTCTTTCGAAAAAGATAAAGAACAAACGAAGTGCGGTATTTCATGTACGCGCGAAAAAAAAAAAAAGAAACGATGCTCGTAATGAGAAGATGAACTGAACTAAGTATCGCGGTGAAAAAAAAAAGAAAAAATGAAAAACGATGGTGGAAAGTCACAATCTCGATCAATAGATACGGGAATTTTGTAAAGGTCTGCTCGAGGACGACAAAACTTCACTATTAGCTCGTAAGTTATCGGTTAATTACATCTAGATGTAGATTTGAGGGAAGGGAAGAAAAAAATGATGTGCATCGGTAGATGACGTACTACAGATATACTCATGCATTCGTGTGTGTATATATACAGCATATATATATACACATACATAAATTGACGAATAAAATGAACAAAAAAAAAATTATATATATTTAAGTAGATAAATACATACACGCGTACGTACGCTTACGTTCAAAAAACATCTTGCACGAATACCAACACACACGCCCATACCTACACAACTACACATCATTGACTCATCGTCAGTTAACAAAACAGCCAAAAGGTTTGATAAAAAAACAAAAGCACGAGGGCTGGAAACATGAAATAAATCGAGGGTACTCAGCTGTAGAAATTAGTTTGAAAGAAATTTTCGGGGGGGGGGGAGCGGGAGGGGTAAGAAACTAGGGGTAGGTAAAAGAAACGGGCGCAAACATAAATTAGTCATTTACGTCGAATGAGAAACAAAGTAGTAACTATTTGTAAGATAACTAAGTAACTTGAGGTTCCTGTCTGTAAAAGATGCTTTTTAAAATATAACGTTAATAATGGCGAGTACTAATATTATATTTGATTATTATTATTATTGTTGTTCTTATTACTATCATTATCATTATTATTATTATTATTACTATTACTATTAATATATTATCATCAGCATCATTATATCGCTATCATCGTCATTGTTATTTATTATACTTTACGATATTATGTTTACATATACATGTTCACGTATTTATTAGAATGTTATAGTTTTTAGCTGCTGAACGGAGTACACGAATTACATTCGGCACATGTTGATACGTATACGCACGAACACATAACGTGTATCAACATTTTTTGAATGAACACATAGATCGGAGTTAACAATTAATCGCTCGTCAAGTAAATCTTTTTCTGAATCGACATCGAATTAAACGTGTAAACGATACCTCGCAAAATAGGACAAGTTGTTGCTATCCGACGATCACAAAGTTAATTAAATTACGTAGATTAACTGAATTTTTAGATAGTAGCGTATCCTCCTGATACTTTGACAACTGTTAATTATATTTATTCGTCGGGACTGAATCATGGACGTAAACGTCATTAAGTTTAGCACGAAACTTCACATTTTTTAAGTGTACCGCGTTTTTTCCATTGCGTGTACATTTTAAGGAGAGATTATGTATATCGCGCACAAAATGAAAAGTCAACATCGTGTTTTAGGTATATACGAACCCCGAGCGCGTATATAACGTGAAATGTTTAAATACTCCTGAACGATTTGCAATAACGTTGCTACAGAAGGATATACACGATACATGCATGTATACCTATACACATTACACATGCACATGGTACATCGTAATATCGTATGATTTCTGGAGACGAACTATATATATCGCATGAAGCGGTTTCTGAGAAAGAAAACGAGGTAACGTACGTGCGCGTGTACGCAAAACTGGGTCGGTTTTGGCATTTTGAATTTCGAGTACGGGAGATTGCGTGATAGAGTAACCAAACCTCGCTACTAGCTGTTCCTAAAATCAATAATGAATGAGTGATAAGCGTGCGCGAATAATTTAAGGAGTGACTAAAAAGATAAATGCAATGAATATGTGAAACTATTATTGCGTTACGAGACTTGAGCGTCCGACCGCCGCCTGGACGTCACGTTTCTCTCGGCATTCAAACGTCAATTGTGTTATCATTTTAATGGAAAATTGCGATCAGCAATGTCTTTTACTTTCCATCGTCTAGTATCTCGTTAACGAACTAAAAGAACCTTTTATGCATAAGAACAGAGACGGAGCTGATTTTTGCAGGGTGTTAAAAGTGGAAAGAAAATGACGTTGAAAATATAAACGTACGGAGAACCATAGGTTCTCGTAATAATCGCAACAATTCATTGCGAACAAGATAGAATGATTTATCTCTTTTCGTTAGATAATGAAAGAAAATCAACTTAATTAACACTGAAAGAGAGAAAGAACGACGGGCGGCCAGGAAGTTTTTCAATTTTCTAATCTCGTTAAGTTTGTACGAAATGTAGTGAACGCGACTATTTATTATTATCCTCATTGTTTCTTTTTTTTAATATTATCATTGCTATTATTGTAATCATCACCATAGTCATCATCATCATCATTATTATTATCACCTTCGTTATCATTATAATCATGATCGTACATCATTAGCATTCCCATCACTGCTAATTTTACCATCATCCTCATCATTATTATTGTCATCCTTTATTATTATTATTATTGCCGGTATGATTCACATTATTGCCATTTTGAATTGTAAATTCGTTCCAGATACTTGTCATTAATTATTAATTAATAATGGATACTAATTGATAACGATAGTGAATAATTCTTGTGAGAGATTGCCATGTGTATATCTTATATGTACTCACTAATGGGATCCCGTGATCCATCGGTAGGATTTAAAAAGCCGCCGTGACACGTGGTACCCAAAATGCCGGCTCAAGAACTCCGACGATGTTGGTGCCGCCATATTGAACCGCATGCAAGAGCAATTCGAGGATCGTCGTGTCGTAGGTAATCGATACATTTACGTTTGCTTCTCCTCGTGTCTCGCGCTTCGCCCTTTTTTGTAAAATCCCGAGGCCCGGGGAGACTTCGACGAGAAACGAAACGATACAAACGGCTCTGATAAAGAAACGAACGTAAAAAAGAAAAAATTAGAACACCGAAGAGAATATGAGAAAGGGCGCGCGACCACGTGCCGAACGGCGTATATTGTATTCACCCAGAGAGATGGATAAGAAAGACGTGTGAGATCAATTTTTCTAATTATTTACGAAATTCGAGGAGTTTCATTTTAATCACTGCTACAATTCCGATATCGATGTCTTTATCAAGTCATATTCATATTCTTCAATTTCACTTAATTTTCTTCTCTGTTTCTAGAAAAATTTACAAAATTGAACAGGGAAATGGAAAGGAAAATCGAACCGGATACACTGCATACGTTTCTTCTTTACCATCTTGTCCACCATACGCTCGCCCTTGTGTACAAATATATATTTATGGTGCCATATGTATTAGTATGCGCGCGTGAATAGGTTTTCGTGTTCACGCTCGCATCTAGATTTTATAATAGAAAGAGAGAAAAAAAAATTAAAAAATGAAAGCACACAATGGTCGAGAGAAAAGCGAGAGAAAAAGAACGTGGAAACGTGAAGAACCTATCGACACAACACGGTAATTGTAACGTTACTTACAAAGCATACGTACATACATATACATACACACATGTGCCATGCAAGATGGCTGTACCTGTATACGTATATAAATATACGCAAACACAACAGTGATGCACATATTTACGTGCGATAATTCCTATAAAGAGTAATGAGAGAGAGAGAGAGAGAAAGAGAAAAAGAAAATGGAAATAGGAATGTAAGAATGGCGAGGGAGCTGCGATTGGGCACCAATATCGTACGGCTAACGGGTGCGGTGCAATCATGTTCCTATTAGGTTTCATATCTAAGCGAGTAACTAATTATACTATTAAATATAAATGATGAAGAAGGATATAATGATATTATATATATATTATTGAATATATGTATATGTATATACATACACCTATATATATGTATACATATATGCATATATACATACATACATACGATACGATTATATAGATTTAGTCTATGAAATTGAGAAGAAAAAAAAAACAATTCCCTTTCCTCCGATTCCTTCCTCAAAGAGATAAAGAAAAAAAGAAAAAAAAGAAAGAAATGCAACATATTTTCCCATACACATCGATCTTTTGCTCTCGCGTAAATACATTTTGAGAAGCTTGCGCGCTCACGAACAAAATTCCCATGTGAATCGTCTCGATCGGTATATTTTTACGAGCTGAATCTACTTTGCATTTTATGCATCGATGCAGCAGCTCGTACAAGTATCAGGATTTCTCTTTGTCTAAAGATACGTCAAAACATTCGAGTATTTTTTCTTTTCACGAATCCATTAATCGAAACGAGGCTCAAGCTTCTGGTGTTTTACTAAGCTGTCGATGTTGTAAACCGCCGAAGCATGCGTTTATCTTTCGTTGTTCGTCAAAAAAGATATCATATAACGATTGGAAAAGAGCAAAGCTTAAACAGTGGGACGACGTGATAAGGCGAAAAGGGGAGAAGAAAAAGAAAGGAAAATAATGAATCTAGGAAAAATAAGAAATGAAGGAGAACACGAGACTAAACGGAGAAACAAAAAAAAAAAAAAATCAGGTTCCTAAATGCGTCATCCAAGGATAATGCCTCTTTAAATGGTACTATGTGTTCACGTTGCTCTAGAGGATTTCTGCCAAAGAAAAAGGAAATAGAAGCTATAGAACGGAGACTTTTCTTCAATTTGAATCTGTTTACCCGCCGTTTTATTTTTCCAAGGTTTTGTCCGCCGATTTAAACGACATTTCAATTTACCATTCTCCCCTTTGATTGGTGAAATCATACTTCTCGAAGAAGTACCAAAACGTACGCGTTCGATGCCTTTTTACGTCGGTGAACATTCGTCCTACCTGCGAGTTACTTTAATCCAGTTTCTTCTACTTTTAAGACAACAGAGACTTTGATAAGGAATTTTTACTAAACACGGTATGGAAAATGTTTGAGAACAAATAAAACTTTCCTTCGGTAAGAAAAATAACCTATCACTTATTCTTTTTAAAACTTATTTTATTTCGAGATTCTACTTTTATTTTATACACGTAAGAATTGATAAACTTGTGATTAAATCGGTCTATTAAATTGATCTGCAATAAGGCTGTTTAATGACAAATAATCGTTAGAAAAATACACAATGGAAAAAGAGAAACATGGGTTTAAAATAGAGTTATTGAAGAAATTAAATATATTTTCTACATTTTTATTTAAAATGCTTCATTTTTATCGTTTGATTTTGTTATAATTTCAACTGTTTTACACTTATTTATATATTTTTATATATGCTGCATCAAGATCAGATACGGTAAGTGTGAAGTTGAATTCTATAACTTAGAAACATTTCTTCAGTAAAAAAAATAGAAGTTTTCAAAGGAAAAGCACTAATTTCCTTTTAATAATAAATTAACCTTTTATTACAGGCATTCTATAACAATACTAATTTATTTTATATCTCACGAAGTCATTCAATTCTTGATTCAAAAAATAAGTTCAGTTTAAATATACGTAGGATAACAAAGAGAAATCTCTATGCATTTACAATGACTTTACAAAGTTTCAAGAGAATGGAATAGGTCACGTAGAAAAGGAGGAGATGAAGATCGCCGCCGTCACCTTTGGAAAAGAGTATTTGCCTCTGTGAGATGGAACGCAAATTAGGTTTAGATAGGGATCGAGCCCTCCTCGTATCAAAATAATGGCGACATTTGCGATATACGCGCCTCACCCTCGCTCTTCGCAACGTTTGAAGAGCTAGCAGGAATAAAAGGAACGTCCTTTAGCTGCTCCACTTCCATATCCTTTTCCATTTTCCGATCAGTTCATTGAAAAGGATCTTGAAAATACTTTGAGCGTGTGATTTCATTTCGTATGCTAACTTCGTATCGTGTAAGGCCATTTGCAAAATTACTTTCCGCAGGTTTGCTGATTTTAAAACGCTGGCCTTATTTGCGAATAATAATAAAGTATTTGCATTGGATTTTTAAGATCCTTAAATTTTTTAATTTTCCAACTTACAAAATAAGCAAAAATAAACCTTATCTCATCAGAAATGATCACTGCGAAATTCGTATTAATTGCATGGACAGCACGACAGAACCAGCTTAATATTTACTTATTAGACAGCTGGCGAACACGAAAGGGTGTGAAAATGAATTAAGGTCAGCTTGGTAGAAATTAAAAACGTGACTTCCACAGTGCGGTTGCAATCACCGTACAGCTAACGAGAAGATACGACCTCCTGGCAAACGTGTATGTAGGTATAATAGTCTTATATATTGTAACACCTGAAGATGTACGTTCTTATACAGGGTGCCCCATTTAACTTGAGCATCTTAAATATCTCACTTGTTTTTCACGGGAGAAAGAAGTATAATTACGTACAGTAATAAACAGTCGAGGAAATTGTATTTTATTTAGGTAAGCTTTCAACACCCTTGGTGCTGGGTGCGACACCCTCCGCGGAGCTGCTTCAGGGATGTCGTACTTGTAAGCAAGGATTTGGAAGGAGATGAGGTCTTCTTACTTGCCATACCTTAACTTGAGTCTGTAGATGCAGAGTCAATTTTTCGTTGGGTCCATTTGACCCGAGACACAAATCTGTGACGAGTGTCTTGTGCGGTGCACTAAAGTTTTGTATCAGATGTGTGCAAACGATTTTGAAATCTTGACGCGCTTATTACGAAAATGTTTTAAAATTGAACTGTCTGATTCAACTACCCTTGTTATTCTTTAATATTCATTTGCCTTGAAAATTTGAAATTAATTGGATTCGCGAAAATCTAAAGAAATCAATATGAAAGATTAATGATGCGAAGAAACTCTTCAACTGCCTATCCGTATTCCTTTCCTTCGCAATAATTATGATTATATTTATATTCATATGAAGGCAATATTCAAAGTTCAGAGCCCTTTGAAAGCTATTCACTTTATCGATCGGAAAACAAAACGCCTTTATGTTAGATAATACGAGTGTATATGTATAAAATAACTCGTGACACAGGAGGGTTGGCAAAAGTATCTTCTAGCTTGTACGAATAGGTGGATATATGTCGACAGGCGAAAAACGAAGGAAAAGAGGAGATGTCGGAGGGAAATGGAACCCAACCTCGTTAGAATGCATGTGTTTGTCTTTAATACATTTTTCGACGATGTTGACCGAGGTGTATCTTCAACCTCCATACGCGTACGTATGTGTATACATGAACCAGCAAATATCCATCTTGTTAACTCTCAAAATGTGCACAATTTATGTGATATAAGATTTAAAATAAAGATAATAAAGAATAGATTCTATTAACAGTAATTGAAGAAAATATAATTAAATATTAAGATATGAGAAAATGGTTTGAGTTATACAATAATTTTATTTATTAGAGTGCATTATTAAACAAAGTAATTTACTTTTATTTAATTACATTGTGGTTCTTATCTTTCTGGAGATATATTCATGCTCTTATCTAAGCAATAAAACATCGATCATCGTTCATCACTATTAATACGTCAGTGATACAATCCATACAGGGTTAGGAAGGAAACTTAACCCAGACTTAACTCAACCTACCATCGTCACGAACCGATTTTGATATAATATTATACATCATTATCATTATTGATTTGAATGAAAATATCAAGATTATCTCTACCTTAACACAAGAAGAGAAATCAGTGATTCTTCTGATATCGTTCTCCGTTAATATCCACTTCTACTTCTTCTCTTAGAGATCTTTGCACATGTTCTAAAGAGCAGAGACAAAAGATGAACATAAAGAGAGCAAGAACAGTACTTGTAAAAGTTATGTTAAGCAGAAGCAAGGAAACCGAGGGAGATGTAAAGAGAAAGGAATGAAGCGAAAAAGAAGAAACGCTGTTCATAGTGTTTGTCTAAGAGAATTCGAAAGGGTAGCAAGTACATGGAGGTCGGCACAGGGTAAAGAGGTGGTCACCCCATGGCCACCCACATAGATGGTGGTTGCTCTGGGATGGGGTAGTTCCAAAGCAGTCCTCTGTTAGAGCATTTCAATATATGGCAAAGGCCTTTGAGGTTGGGGGGAGGAACGGGGGGGTGGTGTTCGAGGGCAAGAGGAGACACCCACCTTCATGGAAGTGAGGGGCACAACGATGGTATGAGGTGAGAGGCGCTATTGATTCTTCTTTTAATCTCGTCGCGACCCATCCCCTCGAGTCGACCTTACGTTGGAGAGAAAGGGAAGTAGTTGAGGACATGGTGGCGGTAGAGAGAGTTGGGGGTGGAAAAGAAAAAAGATAGGAGCAAGCGAGGAAGACGAAATAAGAGAAGAACCTTACAGAAAATAGGGGTGGTAGCGCAACGTCCCAGGCTTGGGTGACTCTGTGAGGAGCAAGGGGAGGCTTTTACTTATTTGAATATGTCGTCGCGCGAGACAAAAAGGACATCGGTGAATCCATGAAATCGATGTGCCGTGGCACTGCCACCACCAACTCCCACCACTTGGTAAAATCGTAAAAAATTCGACACAACGATATACGTGTCTACGGAATATATACCGCTGTCCATAAGTATTAATTCTTTAAAAGATATTACATTGTCAGAAAAAGTATATTCGTTTGGCGGACCATGGAGAAAGCATTTTAATTTCATTTTAATTTTAAAAATACAGCACACGATAAAAGGACAAAGAATCAGCTGCCTAGAAAAAATAACCAGGGAGTAAGCATTGTAAGATGCAGGGATAGAGTGTGGAATGAGATTCCGTAGTGTAAATGACGAGATGACGGGGAGCTACCCTATTTTTTGTGCCCCTGATCGAGCTGGGGTAAGATATTGATTTTTTTATTTTATAATTAGGGGCTCGCACCCCATAACTGACGGAACATGTCATCTTGGCGAAAACCTATCGTTTTCTCCAATCCCTGAACTATTTCGTTCCTTCGAACATTTATAATTGCAGTTCTTGCATGCCCTACATTACTGTATGTGTAATTTAAAATCAGTGAACTATAGCAATTACTTTCAATCACTGAATTTGTGGTAAAAGATACCATATTACTAATAAAATTTTATGAATATTTATACATTAATTTCGTCGATTTAGAAACATTTTTCGGTAGAAATTACGAAAGGGTTAAAATGTTGTTTCGAAGTGCATTACAACATGTACATGTGATCATGGATGGTATGGAAGATACCATGCTCTACGACCTCCCAAATTGAAATCACGTCTTGGAGCGTAGCTTCCAAGGGTAGTCGTGTTATCTACCAACCACTTCCGCGTAACCATCACTTCCGATTCCTTTCAAAAAATCAAAACCACCCATGGGGAAGTTGGTCGCGGTTCTCAGTGAGAGGGAGCCCTAGTAGAAATCACAATGCGACGGATCTCCACCGCTTTCGTTTCTCCATATATAAGATACCAGGATTCGTAGAACTTCCCAGCTGAAGGGGGTGAGAGGAGTCGAAACGAGATGGTGTGAGTTCACCAGCGGCGAGGTAAAAGCTGCAGTGTGTGGGGTACAGAAGATTGCAGCAACCCTGTAAAATACAAAGAATCGACATATCCGTGCACTCTCCTCCTCTGTCACGTTGTCCTCTCCATCTTTATTCTTCTATCCTTCGTTTCACGTTCTTCTTTCAATACCTTTTCCACTTCTCACCCTTCGAACGCCCCCGATGGGGGTGACAATTCCTCATCTGCCTGTGCTCACACCTCCGTTCGATTCCTTTACAGTACGTCCCGATCACAGACAAACGAGTACTTACACGTTTGTACCCTGCAGACGAACGCATACACGGCCACGCGAAAGGGAAAAGACATGTGGTTTTCCGTTCGTTTAAACACCGAGACACGTAGGAATACGTATACGGTCACCGATACAACGACGATGCAATCCCACACCTATACGAGCATACATAACGAGTCGGCTTGTCACACACAGAGTATAATATGCAAAGACCCGCCCCCAGGTTGCTATGGAGACCCTGAAGCCGGCGTGAGAGGTGCCCTGTGTAGGGTGGAGGCCGATGGAGAGCCAAGAAACGGAGGATTCGACGGAGGGAACGAAGGGAATGGAGGGAAGGTAGGAAAACGAGGAGAGAGGAGGCAGACACTCTTGGAAATTTGTATAACTATCCCCAGGAGCGGCGAGAGCAGAAAGGGAAGGAGAAGGTGGGTGACTCTCCGTGGAAGGCTAAGGTACACACATCGATCCAAGAAACCACCCCACGTTCAACTCTCCTCCGTCATCTCGCGGAGCTACTGCCACCCATCTACTACCTTCTTTGTCGTCTTCCTACAACCCCGTGCAAGCAACTCCTGCATGACTGTAATGGCTGCACGGTGAATGTTTATGAAAGCATTAAAAATATCTCGTCTCTTCTCTCATTCCTATTTTCTGATACCACATATGTGTAATCGTGAATAGACATTGGGGTAATCGGACAAGCGTCAGAGTCCTAGCCCCCTTCAGAATGAGAATCTTCATCAGAAACTGTTTAAGCAAGTGAAAAAACATTCATCAAATAATTATTCGAGTCTATGATTGCATACTAGCAACAAGTTCTTATTTTCTCTGCGTAGTCAAAATTCAGAACTACTCGAAGTTTATATCGAGCGGCAGTGTGGAGGGTCAAACGAAGTCATAATCATCATAACGATAATTATGTAATTAAATGTCGGTTACGATACAAGGAAGGATAAGAGGGAAGAATCCTCCGCCGACCAGCTGTCTTCTTCGGTCTTTCGCTAATTATCCTCGTAAGCATCGAGTTAATTGCTACACTCGCTGGTCGGTTCGACTTTTTCACCCCCCTTTCCAACTACGACCAGGTCTCTACAGAAATAATCGAACAGTTATAGAGAAAAATAATAAAAACATTCGCAGCCACCAATATTGATGTATTAATTATAATTGTAACTTTCTGCACGTCACTAATTGAAACAAGACAAGCATTTACTCAAGAATTCGAGTCTGACAAGAATGATTCGACAGATTTGTAATTAGAATCACTGAGACAGAATGTCTGAGATGTTGCAAGGCGTACAACATAAAATCGTGGTTATAAACTGAACATTATTAACAGAGGTAATATTATCTGAAAATAATCCTCATCGAACAATCCTAGACTTTCTTTCGTTCCGAAAGAAAGGATGCACCGGCTTCGCGATCTTTAATACTAGATCAGAGAGGCGCGAATTCAAATGAATCCGAACAACTGCCACGGTTATCGGGCAAAAAATGCCCTGGTACGAGGATGATTACAATGTTACCGTACGGTAGAGCGTAGAATCGCAGAATCGAAGGACAAAAAAGGAGGGACGGCGATCAAGGAACGGCAACGGGTAAAGAAAAGAAAGAGGAAGCAGAAGTTTGCGCGTTCGGGTGAGAGAGAAAGGATAGACGCGGTACGTGGTGTGTGCGTGGCGTGGGTGGAGACTGCCCCACGAAACCCTACGGGCAGAATTATCATACTCACACACCGACACGGGGCCTGATCTAATCACACTCCCATATACATAAAATAACTGCTCTATGGGGCCCTATGGGGTATACCGTGTACGGTTCGCGGAGAAAGATCGAGGAAGACGAAGGTAAGAGTGAGAGAGATGGCAAGAGAGCGAGATAGCTGGATTGTTTTCAGCTGGGACTCGAGTATAAATTGGCCAATTATTCGGAAATAAGGTAATTATATAAGAAGGGAGTGATCTCGGATCGCGCGGACTCAAGCAGGAGGAGATGAAGGGCGCGGAACAGGGGGAGAGGGAGGATAGCTGGAATCGAAGAGAGAAATCAAAGGCGATTATCTGCCTATGAGGTAGGAATCGTTGGCTGGCGTCGGACCGTTCACTTTAAGAATTCTTTGCCGTGGGCCTCGTCGTTTGCTCGCGGTGCAAAAGAACTCATTTGGAAATGGCAGATGTTCTTTTTTCGAAATCAACCGAAATTAGTCGATAAATAACGATCGATTACGCTCGATGTATCGGATATGTAATGTGTCCGAGTTGATAAGAACTTCGTTTTAATATACTGCCGTATCCATGGCGATAAATACTAGGACAAAGCTTTGAATCACTGAACTTTATTTGAACCATGAAAGTCTAGAAAGTCTTAAAAGTCTAAATATCTTCAAAGTAGAACAGAGGAAGCTGTCTTCCTGAATATCGCGAAATCGAACTCGTGGACGGTCTTACTTTCGAAATTGTCAAGACTTTAGGACTTACGAAACCTTCGAGACCTTCGACACTTCGAAGGCTTTTAGGGTTTGAATAAAATTCATGCTCCACCGTGATCGAATTGTTTAAAAACATAAAAGGGAGTGTCGAATCTCTTCGGTACTTTGATTCAATACGTTAAGGCCTCTCTTTAGTACAATTTTCCTTCTTTCTTATTTTCCCATACTCTATCCTACTTCTCTTAAAGTGCTTTTCTTACGATTCTCATAACATTCTTCTACCATAAAGATACAGGGTCTCCAATCCTGGATAGGATTGTAATCATGCAATAATACAATTAGTGTCATCTTTTAATTTTATCTAAACTTTCTGAATTAATTTTCTTTTCCTCATTGTTTATCAACAATCCCAGGCATCACAGTCAGGCTCTTATGTCGCAGACTGTACAACCCTTCAGCTATTCTAAAATGATCATTTAAACTCCCCCACTTGAATAATATAAAAAGTTCCGAATACCTGGAAAACTAGTAATAAGAGAGAATCAACGCATTATACCAATTACACATACGAACGTTAACCGTTGACATGAGTCCATAGGAGAGCCTTTACCGGGACATTAACATTTCTAAAAACCGGTGATTCTCGCCGACCGTACTATCGACTTCGAAAGACCTTATAACTATTAGATACTACCTTCCCCTCCCCCTCCCGACCACCCCCTCTATCTTTCTCTTTCACTGTATATACGAGCGCTAGTTGCCGGTATAAGAGCTGCTCAGCTGGCTATTAAGGGCTGCGTGGTGGCCCGAGGCCGGAATTAGCATACCCTCGAACCGAACTCCACCTCCGCACCGATATCTCGGCTACACGAGGAGGAATATAACTTAAGTTCAAGCGGATATTATGCCACCATTCTTCCTTCCTACCCATACCACCCTCTCCATAATCCGCCCTTCCTCTGGCTTGCCCTTAACGACTGTGCATCGACTGGGCCGTAAGAAGAGGAATAGAAAAGGAGGATGTACGGTTAAAGAGAAAAGAATATGCGAAGGGAACCTCTCGCTTATCGATGACGATCTCTTTTAATTGTAATTATATGCGGCTTCGTGTCGGATAAGGATCGAACGAAAGGAATCAGGCTCAATAAGCCCTGGCTCGAATCCCACCCAAGCGCGTGCCGTTAACGCCCTCGAATCAAAAGTATCGGATCAATTATGTTACGGTGTTCGTCCTAGAAAATTCATTTTACAAGTATATCAAGAGACAGGATAGCGAGAGGTAATAAGAGATATTAATTATTGGACGTAGATGATTGTGCAAACTAAAAACGTGAACTTCTTGGAAACCATTAGATTCAGAGACCTACGTTTATTTAAATTCCATTTTGCTTCTTTACCACGAATTCTACCAACCAATTAAGCGTTCATCTATAATTCCAAAATACCCTGTATTTCCATCGAACAGGAAAGGATCTATGTTCCTTCTAGGCGACTATGATTTCATCGAAATTAAAACAAAACGCACGTTTCGCAGACAAAATGCCGCCTCTCGCGAAGAAAAATTTAATAAACATATAAGCAAATTGGCTGGACGAAACCATGAATTTTCTTGGCGAAGATTCAGGAATATCAAATTATGGTCCTTTAAAAAGATAGTATGTTCGATTTATTTTCATAATTTCGTTATGATCATCTTGCGATTATATTAGTGGATTAATATTAAGGGTAATATTGAAATATTTAATAAAAATTACCGTTAAATTTATGATATACATAATATATTATTCATCTGTTAACTGTTACACGTTTCAAGAGCAATTCTATAAGGTAAAATTAGTAAAATCTAGCGCTGCATAGCTATATCTTTCGCAGAAAATTCTTTTATAACAATTTCTTCGCAAGATAGGAAACCGGATACGATTAGTCCAAGCCTAGCAGGCTTCGATAATATTATGGTTGATAATTGGTCGTTTAGATATCTCGAATACACGAAAGGAAGGAAGAAGGAAAAAGATGGACATAGGGAAGAGGTAAACCAGCAAGGTAATACAGCGCAACATGCTTCAGCTAGCTCGTAACTATGGGGTGCTTTATTTAAGGCATTATAAGAGCCCTAATTAATACAACGTCGGGGTAGCGAAGACTAAGAGGTTTTACCACCAATCAAGTAATAAGATATGGAGCAGTTAAAAAGAACAAGAGATACAAGTACTTAGGCAGAACAAGAAAAATCAAAGATGAAAAAAGTACAACAAAACGTAACAATTTAAACTATCGATGGCTTCTGAACTTCTATAAGATCCATTTCAATCCTCCCCTTCCTGGTTACGTTCAGTCTTCCTGTTATACTCGACTAAGTAACTTTTTTTTCTTTTAAACAACGAGCCATCCTGTCAAGATTTATCGGTCGTTCAAGTAAATTTCATTGCAGCTCTCGCTTATTGTTCGAGCTGCGACATATTTTCATCGGTTATAAATAGTTGCAGCCGTTTCGACCGCACATTTTGTTAAGGGCTCGTAGCTAATTTCCGAACGTCTACTCGCGACGAAGTGCATAAATAACCATGCAATCATGGGTGACGAGTTTTCGCGTCGCGTACGACAACGTTAAATCTCTTCGAGAGCGAAACGACGGCCTCGTAATGCCGGGTTGCCAGAGTCGAAACAGTGACGGGGCAAGGAACGAAGGACGGCACGGATCGACGTTACGGTCTCACATTGGCAGGCGTTTGAAATATACTCAGCTGAATTATGAACCGTAAAAACACGAAGTATAGCGGCCAGGACGAAACTCGTGAAGCTTTAACTTGACGGTAACCATATTCACCCTCTCGAAGGGTATTACCCTGCGTGACTCGGTGTGGTCTGCGGTCCGAACACCTCGCCAGGATGTCTGTGCGATGTCGGACCAGAGGAGAGAAGGATACAAAAGGATGATTTGAGAAACAGGATGTAATAATTAAAAGCTTAAGGTATTTGGTTAAAATTATTTTATTAGCAGATCAAACAGTATCAAACAATTCCATCCAACATCAGTACATCATGTACATGTCGTATAATAAAATAAGATGATAATGATTATTATCTGATAAGAAAAGTTAAGTAGCAAGCAGGGTGGTTGAAAAAACATTGGAAACAGCAGAGGCATCGACTACTTAAGGATGGGAACTCGAATCGTGTCAAGTATCCTCAGAGGGAGGTGTGGTGACCAATGAAGAAACGAAAAGTACCAAGGCTGAAGATGAAGAAGAAGAAGAAGAAAAAGAGATGGGACATTAGCGTAATGACGTCCAAAGTGAGGGGTAATGACATCAGGGTCATCGGGCGATACTGCAACGGAGGTCGTGATGGCGAGGTAGTTCCCTTCCTACTCTCTGAACTACCTCCAGCACCACTATCACCATTTCTTTCTGTCTTCCTTCCTGCATCTCCGATTCTTCTACCTTCTTCTCTACGTTTGCCTCACTTCTATAACTCCTCCTTTCCTCCTTGTATTCGCAAATGCGCCTGCGGAATGAGCGAGCCCGGCCCGACTTACCCGCCAATAATAATTCTTACCGGATTCAATTTGAATAATGCCGCGTGCGGTTTCCATCGGCATGCCCGAGCACGCCTTATTATCTCACGTACACACGTGTGTAGAGTAGGCTTCCCCTGGTTCAGGAGAAGAGTAGTAGAAGGAGACTCCCACCGCTCCACTGATTCACTTAGATTCCTCTCCTTATATAGGGTTATCCAAATTGAGTGTCACATATTCAAATTGAACTCGATGATCATTAATAGGATTGCCATGGAATCGATGGCGATCTTCTTATATTATAAATCCTATTATTAATTTACTTTTTATTTCATTTCCAGAGTAAATGTTCACGGTCATCAGCCAGCAGCGAACGTGTTAAGACGAGTGGTGGGGTCTCCTTCCCCTGCATCGCCATTTTCCCTAGGGAAGCCTACCGTGTTTGGTACTGAACAGGAGTAAGTTAAATGAGCGGTGGGAGGTAGTCTCCCCTACACTTACCCTTAACCAAAGGAAGCCCACTATTAAACTAGCCTACTCGATATCCATCGATAGTATACTCCCTTCGTTGCCAGCCATCATTATATTTGTCCCCTCTCATCGACACGTGGGATCTTCGTTGATTCTCGTCTTCCTTTTCTCTATTCTTTTCTCCTCATCCTGTTTCACTCTTTTGTCCTTAACGTTTTAATTCACGGTTTATTGATTTTTTTATCGTAAATTCGATAAATATATAAAGAAATCTAAATCTCTGTACTATATTAAAGAGACGTCTGAATCTAAATTTCTCATTCGAAAATTTGAATGCGTGTTAAGAAGTTCGGTCGTGGCGAAACTCCGTTCAGCGGGCGTTTGCAATTCAATACGACAGAAACATTGGTTCAGAAAGTTGCCGAAAGTGGAAAAAAAAGGAAAACAAGCCGAAGTTCCTTCATGAGAGGGTCTACCGTGAGGTAAATCGAGAAGATGCGCCGCTGCAAGTCAGCCAACCGGGTGCGGACGATCACAGGATTCATGATTCAGTTAGGAGAGTTTGAGGTTTGAGGTCTGGCCGTCATTATGTCGCCTGTCGCCGTAGTTGGCGGCTTGTCTGACGAAGAATGCCGAGGTGACGGCGATGAAGGAGGACGGGGCAAAAAGGGGTGGTGGAAGTTGGTGGTGGCGGATCGAGAAGGTGGAGAATGAAAGAGAAGAAAGTAAACCGAGGAGAGAAGAGAAAACAAAAACAAGGCATTACTGCTGCTCGTGCTACCGTGTGTTCCAGCCTCTGCTCGACCGCCCGCTGATGCCCATTTCTACTTACCAAATTAGCATTATTACCCGGCACAAACGCAAAAATGAAATCAATGTGTATATCCGTTGGTATGTATGTAGAATCGAAAAAAGAAGGTGCCGACTCTCGTCTGACGTCGATGTACCCGCCAGTGTTAACGACCCTGATCTCTTCGTCCCCGAAGAGTGCATCTGCTGGCCATTGGTTAGCGCCTCGTTGCTTTATGCTGCGGATCAAAACTCTTCTAAAAACAGTTATTAAAAATTTATTGTACCAACGATTCTGTCAGGAACTTGGTGAAAATAAAAATAATAAATTTACTGCAATATTTAATTTTACAGAAGAAACGGGCGCCTGAAATAAACCGCATCCAAGTATTCAGTTTTTTTCACCCATACACGCACCCAAGGCGCGCGCGTGCCGTATCCAACCACATGCACGCTTGTATGACAGAAGCAGCGGACTTTCGACTTTGGAAGCCTTGGGGCATGTAAGATGCGTAGGCTTCCTGTGTTACGCATCTTACCACACACAGAGAACGCATCACTTCACGCGTGAGTCCTTACTACCACTATTAACAGCGACTTCACCTTTTCGATAACTTATTCGTGGATATTCTGCGGTTTGAGCATTAATGTATTTAGTAATTATTGGTCAAGGGATAAGAAGAAGAAAGAAAGAAGAGCTGTAAGAAATAGGGACCAGTGTGCGAATCTTCTTTCGATATTTCCCTGCCTGATCAGACAGTCGGACCTACCCTCGAACTTCATTTTCAGGTATTGTAGGTACCTAAAATATTCAAACTAATGATTCGCCTGCGTTTTAATAGTGAACTAATCAATTATATGAAGTAGTAATTCTTTTACAGATTACCGAAAGGCAGAAGTCTAAGTAATAAGTTGTATGCGCAAAATAAGAAAGCATCTTTATTTAGATAAACGTACGTTCTCCGATGTAAGTTAGCATCAAATTATCGTTTCAGCAATTATCCCAGGTTAAATTATTTCTCGAAGCTTGTAAGGAATTTAACCCGTTTTACCGCTTTTAGAATATCGCTCGATAGCATGATTGTACATACACAAACCATGGGTTTCAGCTACATAATTACAGGTACGATAATTCATCGACGTGTATATGTGCGTACATACGAGTTTCGTTAACAATGGTTTGCACCTTCGTCTGGCTAATTAATGTTTCCCATTCCAGGAAACCTTAATTACCTTTCTTTGAAAAAATTTCCTTATTATCTTAAACACCGGTCTTCGGTCAAATCAGGGTAATATCGATCAGGGTAAAAATAAATCCTTCGCGTCTGTTCTGTAAGTTTCTCTTGCAGAAAGAAATGCTCACATTTTTAATTTTTGCAATCATCGTTTAATTTGGAATATCATTTGATGATAAGAATTTCATATATTATCTTCCGCATAAAGCACATCATTCTTTTTCCATGGAACGTTGTTACGAAAATTCAAGGAGAGGGGCCTCTCAGTGTCAGCGATGGTGAAAAATTCGCCAATTAAAAAAATCTCCTTGCTTTCAGTAACGAGGGGTGGCATGCAATTAATGTCAGCGACGAAAATGATTAATGGGGTGAGGAGAGAAGGATGTAGATCGTAGAAGAGAGGCAGGCTTATCATAAATTAATAAATTATCAGTTCTTGCGGAGGAGTTTAGCTCACCTTGACCTCCCGGGTATCACATCTTTAACGGATGCGGTATGTCAAGGTGAGCGATGGAAGTGGTAAAAGCTATGTAAGATAAAATGGAGATAGTTGATCAGAAGAGATGCACGATCGAAGAGGTGTTATTAGTAATGTCTTGAAAATATGTCTCTATTTCCGAGTTTTAATGGTAGTTTTATACGATTATTCTTTATTTCGAAAAGAACACCTTGTGGCTTATGAATTCCAAACTTGAATTTTGCGCCAGTGATTCTGCCTTCTTGTGGTTTTTTCTGAAAACGTTCCTCTTGTAACAGTGTATACGGATGCAACCCCCTGTGGCTCGGGGGGATTAGAATACAGCCACGGTAACCCCTGCCTGTCGTAAGAGGCGACTAAAAGGGGGATGTAAAGGAACGAGTAAGGCAGTATGACTAAAAGTAATGCAAAAACGTAAGAAAGAAAACGTATCTGACGAAATGAGAAATGTAATGCGAAGAAAAGAATAATGTAACTTGAAAAAGGCGCGTGGCTGATAACTTTTCAGTGGGCAAAAAGGGACAGATGTAAAGTCCCTATAAAACGCCACCCTTGTAAAACCAAGGGAAATCTAATGAGTGAGTGAGTATACGAATCCAAAAAAACTGAACATGCCATAGTTTTCAAGGGGTCGTGAATTTGTGCCTTGAAAACGAGCGCCATCTGTTCTATCCTAGTATAAAAATGTGAAACACTTCGCGCTGCAACAGTCTAACGCACGTTGACGGTAACAGCAGATTGCTTCGATATCAACCCCATCACTCAGTCAATGTCTCGATCTCAGAGTTACCATATTTCAGCAATAAAGACATGTCCAGTCTTGTAGGATGTGTAGTCGCCTCAGACTTTGAAGGTGTTACATGCCGGGACCGCCACCCCCAATACGGACAGAGCGAAGAAGAGCAACAAGGTGAGTGTGGTCCAGCCCTCTCCTCAACACTAGGTATGACGGTTTTATAATACCAAAACCGGTGGGGCAATTAGGGCCGGTGGGACCAGGAATAAGGACTTCGAACATTCTTGTGTCCCGAAGAAAAACCGGTGTAGGGTGCGACACTCGGTATCGGCCACAGGGTAGGTACCAAATAGAGGTCCCAGTTTGGGCCGTCTCCAAGATGGGCACCTGTGTGCCTGGGGTGGAGGGCTCCGGAGTAATACTATAAGATCACGGAGCCCTTTTTTAGCGACAGTGCCGATCATCGTGGGGTTTTAGTCAATTGGAATCTGAAAATACCCTGCTGCCATCCTCCAGTGGCAGCTGGGCTCTTATGCAAAATTTCCTGATCTTATGCATGGTCTAAAGTACAAAAGTTTCATTTAGGACAACCGCACTTGCCCCTAGTGTCAAATGACTGTGTCACGATCAAGAATTATAGTCACCCTTAGTAGCTAAGGGTTGACTAAATAGAGGAACCTATGGTTTCCCTACGGTATGTTCTACATCATCGACCGTAGCTATTCTACGTGAAACGGACTTACGTAAATGAAACTCTAGACGTCACTACCATCGCCAACATGGCCACGTGCTAGACGTGTTTACGCGAACTGCGTCATCTTTTCGTACTTTCCTAGTCCATATTTCAAAGTGCCAGTTACAAGATTACGGTGCCAAGTATTATCATGGCATGCGTAAACAGTTATTGACAGTCATTAACGTGCTCCTCGTGGGCATGGCGGGTACAGATGCGTCCGTTCCAAGATGTACCTGCAACGTCAGGAATTTGGCTACCTGTTCTGTTATTAACCAGGATTCACCCACCACTAGAATCGTAAGAAGTTACAAACCACACGGTGGACTTGCCAGAGTGCTTTACGAAAAGCAAAAAGCAGACGAACAGCTCGAAGCGTATGACAGAACGCAGGTAAGAGCAGTTAAGTTACATCGTATCCGATATAGGTTACTTTTCTCCTCTGGTATCCCTACACAAGCCCCACGTTATTCCGTTTTCTGTGTCATCGCTCGAGGTTACTCGAGTAATCTCAGGAACGTATATACTTTACGTCACTTTCGTGTAACGTTAAAATTACATTTCAACTTATAAAAAAGAATTTACGAAATATTGTAGGAATAAAATTTCAAATATAAAAATTCATGTACTTTCTAATATTTAACAAAAATTCCTGATTATTAGCCCGATAATGGTTTCAACAGAAAAGCTGAAGATAAGATAATAAAATTTGTGAGCGCGTTTCGTTGTCACGTGTTCCATTCGATGCCGATTTTAATTTTTAAATATATGAAGGAAGAAATTAATTTTTAAGAAACAAATACCTAGCCCGATCCTAGGAAATTACAAATGCCACACGGAGTCAGAGGGGTAATTGGGTTAGGTCTGGGGGAGAAAATAGTCGTAAAAGAGGGAAGGAGGAACGAGCAATAATAATTAGTACAATTACTGTACAAGGCCAACCACTAACTAGTCCCTCTTTTCTTGAATGATGCCACTCAAGACTATCCTCGGTAATTACACCGTAATTACATCTTCGATATTTCTGAACATCTTCAAATCTGCTTCAAGTATTTCTCATGTTTCAACTTTATATACATAAATTAAAAGCCTCCTCTATTTATAATTACTCCACGTTGTTGCGTTCGATTTCGGTAAATATAAGTTTCATGAATTTGAATATTGTTCTCACGGAGGATGCCGTTCCGCAACTTCGAACAAGTAGTATTCTATTAATATCGAAACGGTGCTATGGTTGGTTCGCATTTCATAGTGTACACTCATAGGATGCATCAGAATGATTGTATCGTGAAGTAATCTTGCTAATATAGAAATAAGATACTGCATATTTCTTCCTTGATCGCACTTTGATCACTAAACAGATTCCCCTAACATATCACGTTTCTAAAAAATTTAGGAAACCTTAATTTTTCACTCAGCTTTGCATTTAGAAAGCAATCTATTGATTAGGACCGAATTAAGATTACGAGGGATATCCAACATTGAGGGCCCCTTTGGTTGACGATTTACAACGACACTGTGTACGCAAGTGCACGCAGAATAAATATTTCAAAATCAGCGTATAACTTTGTACAACTTGTATTTGCTAAGCGTCGTCTTATTACACGGATAAAAAAGAGATTCCCCGGGGAAGTAACGAGTGACGCTCGAAGCGGACTTAGTAAAACGAGATTACCAGGCGAAAAATGTTATCTTTTACAAGAACGTATATCAGCGAATGTAGAGAGAATATTTTCTACTCCTAAGTATGCGTATCCTGTACCCACGATGGTTACAACAAAGGCAGCGTGATATGCGGTGTCTATTTGTAAAAAATATTAACAACTCTTGGTCTGTCAATGGAGAAAAGAAAAACGCTATCGTACGAAGAAGACGATAGTCCTTAGCGCGAACCCAACCGATCGATGAACGAATAGAAAGCTGTTATAAAAGCGTGGAAAATGCTGGAAAGCTCGTTGAAAAAAAGGTACGAAAGAGGACGATGAAACGTCCGAGCCGCACACATCGTAATTTGTAAGTTATTTTACGCGATTATACGGATCGGATAACGAAGCTGCAGGACGAACACAGATCGTTATCGGCTCGTTCTCGAAATATTGCTCGTGGGCACCACGTAAGTCCCCAGAGACGTATCTAACAGAAGGGGACATGCTCTTCCAGCCATTTTATGCATGGTCGATCACGCCTTTGCGTCCGTGAAAAAGTTGAAAATAGTATATCAGTGTTATGCGCGCGTAAATTCGTACGTCCGCTTGTACAGGCTGCTCTTAACCGTCCGTCCACCCCTAATGGATGGATGGATTAACTAAAAATAAAATAGAAAATATACTGTAGTCTACTGGTGAAGTGCTTGAACTCGTCATGGCATAAATTTGGAGAAAAGGAATGTCTTTGTGTATAAAAGAGAGAATTTAAGGTAAGGGATAAGGGAAGATTAATGTTCTTCACTTCAACCACGTATTAACCATCTGCGTTTACGTGAAATTTTATCATGTAAGATCTGCTTTTCATCTTCAGTTACTAATCGAATTAAAATTGGCTTACGCATCTGTCGATTATGTAACAGGGTATGAATTGAAATTCGCATCGATTATCTTTCGATAACTCATCCTGCACACATGTACCCGGATTTGCAACCTATTCCGATCTGACGATCCTGATAAACATTTGTATATCTAGTTCGCAATATTTTCGCCACTACTGTAGTCCTAATTTAAGGATTAAAATAGTCGTCGAATGTAACAATTGAAATATAAGTATTAACCCTCGGTCGGCGGGCAATCTTTTGAAACATTGTATCATTTTCGAGGCGATTTAAAAATTGATCAGAGGGAACCAGTACATTCGACCATGACGTATGGTCCAGTAGAATGTAACAGAGATTCCCCGGTGGTTAATTTGCTGGGCGGAAGAAAGTACTGTTTTAATTAGAGAATCAAATTGATGGCCGCGTACCGCGCGGCTGCTGTGCAATCTATAAACGACTTCTTAATACCCCGCACCTGAGCATTGCGGCGTTAATTACTCTTCTTCTGTGGTCGGGATCCTTCCCATCTCTGGTCCCTTCTTTTTCTTCCTCGATTCTTCGTCGTTTTTTTAAAGCTCTGTTAACTTGCAAGTCTGAAAGAAGTGCGGGCAACGGAATAAAGGGCTGAAAGGGAACGGAGAAAGGGGTCGAGGGAAGGTAAGGGGTAGGGGAGGCGCAACAAGTGTCCCCCGTCGCGAGGCGCAAAAGCATTCCTAATTACACCGGTGCCCTTGGAAGCGAAATGGAGACAAAAAGCGCGTTGATTACATTTTCGTATAATTTCATCGGTCGGCTCTCGCCATTAAGAGCCACCACCGCGCGCAAATTAGATCGATTCCTTAATGCCCTGCGCTGCGTAATTGGTTCTCATTCTCAGAAGCTGACGGTGAAATCAGATATCTGTCGTGTACCGGTCGGTGGACCGCTGTTGAACCGGTCAACGTAATTGCTTCTCCGACTGTTTTGCGGTTCCACGCCGAAACCGCTTCTGCTTCGGCGGAATATCGTTAATGTCGCGATACGCGCCTTCGATAATGAAGCGAGAAACATTTTTTGCCGTACACCTTGCGGGATGTTAATGAATCGCAAGAGGAAAGACGATTATTCTGGCGCATTAACTCACCGCGAAATTTGTGAAACCAGCAGTCACTGATTGCCTGCGAAATTGAAAATGTTTGCCGATATAGGTACCAAGCTCATACGATTCGATCCGCTACTATATTAACATTCTGAAAGATTTTTATTGTACATTGTGATTGAAATGCGCCAAGCAACTTTTTCTTAGCTGTAATATTGGCGAGTAGCGATGGGACCGATACGTTGCATACCGATAATGCCCGAACAATTCGACAGTTGAGTACTCAATGGGAGATACGGAAAGGTATAGAAGCTTCTGTTGGATATTCGATATCAGTTTTCGATACCGATCGCTCTTGGAAGAATTCCAATCAATACCGAGTTTATGGAACCCAATAGGTAACCAGTGGCCTAAATTGTTTGTCAAAATTAGAAGATGTAACAAGCTACAGTGAACTAGAGCGAGATTCATTCTAGAGCCACCCATTTTCGTCCATTTCCGGTCAGACTTGAGATTTTGACCCACTAAACACAACGGCGCAAGAATTTTTTCGATAACTCTTACCGTTTGGCTTGTACAAAAGTGACAGAAAGGTTAACATAAGTGCTATAGCCCTCTTATCAAGATTTTCAATCTTAGATACGGGTAGGCTTATAAATGTAATCGAAATTTTCCATAATAAGGGATTACAATTTCATTCCCCAACCTGTGTTCCTAATCATTTGTCTAAATCTCACCTATTAAAATGAAATATATTGTACGTGACAACGTTCATTGAGATTCTACTTGTTGTTACAGTGGTACAAAATCGATACAACAAAAATACGAGAGGATTTACTTCATTTATGGATTCCCCTAGGAGCAGGACCTCAACACGATCAGCCTGACCAAACCGCCGAGGTCTTTTTAACGAAATCCATTGAGAGATCGGACTCTTTACCACTGCAAGCGTGGCATTCTTTGGCGAGATCGGCTTTGTCCTGGTTCATCAGCCGCACCTCCATAAATGGGTGAATACCACACAGCATGTATTACTAAACGTTCTTGTGGTCATGATTAACTTTCCAATCAAGTATCTCAATCTCGATACATTTTGTTCATATATATTGAGAAAAATAAGAAGAAAGACATTTGAGGTTCTCTCAACATCTGCTTCAAAGTTGAACGCCTCCCTTACCTTCCGTTCTGATATGATAATAAAACTCTTAATCACCATTTTCTTGCGACAAGAAACGTTTGTTTTCGAAAGGATACTTTTTCAACCCCCCTTACCTTATATCTTCGTTACTCGCCTGCTTCTATCCCCGCGGTATAAGGTAAGGTCGAAGGAGATTGTTTGTGAGGTGATGAAAGGAGGCTTTCCCTGCTCGCCGGTTAATTAATAACCATACAGACACGATCTCCGCCTATCTGGCTATCCGATGAAGCTCGACAACTTGTTGGCAAAGGCTTTGGTATGGTCATGCCGTTGCCTGGTCGGTTCCTAAGGTGTGCCTCCCTCAACTGGTAGAAAGAGAAGGAAACGAAAAGCGTGAGTAAGAGTGAAGAGGGAGAGACGAGGGGGATGGTTATTGATGACCAGCTTTGTTTGCCCCCCGAACCGTTTATTAAAATCCAACGCGGGTGATTAACCTCTTCTCGACTACGTCATCCTGCCAGCTACCAGGCGAAACACCTCCACATCTCGGCGTGTAGATGGGTTTGACCGGGAAACCGTTCATTAAAATCAAACACGGCTATCTCAGCTACTAGGCGGAACAGTCTCCTCCACCATATTATGAATTAAAATGATGCACAAGGTCTTTTTTTAGAACCTCCCACGTAAGCTACATTGAGTATTTAATACATTAATGATCACTGTTGTAGAAAAGTGAAGTTTAAAATGATATTTAATAACATGTGTCGATTGAAACGAAGACGAGATGGAATGCATTTAACGTTGTTAAAGATGTTTCTAAATTGTTATAAATATATTCAATTATTTGCGCGTCCAGGATCGAAGAAGAAAAGCAAATTAAAGAAAGAACCGAAGAGAAAAGAAAGAAAAAAAAATGGATGTATCGAGAGCTTCGTAGCAATCCAGCAGAGAACACACGGCTGAAACGAGGATTTGCAAACAATAGGCTCGAAGCGGGTTGAATTTTTTAGATGGCGGCTTGATACGCATGCATTTACATATTATTGCTATTATTAGGTAAATGGTCTTCCAAGCGTTTCTTTAACACTACGTGCTCACCCTTCAAGGTGTTTTACGAGTTCCCACAAGAGGTCCCCACCGATAGAAGCTGATAATGTGAATGAATCAGTGTTGTCAGGAAAATTTACATATGTACAATGAAGTGTTAAGTTCTTTTTATCCAAAGATAATTTCCCTCCTATCGCAGTTAGAGCCAAAAGGTTTCCTTTCTGCACGAGGGGTAAGATTCTTTGAAATTTTAGTACAATCTGTGGATGGAAAATTGGATATTTTTAAATCGTTAGCAACAAAATGAAGAAACCGATAATAATTTGCAGGAGGAGTACACAAATGTTGCCCCTTTAACGAGCACACTGAGCTCTTTTGAAGACACAGGAAATTAGATCACATCGAAGGTGAACAAACGTCTGGGTAGGGAGTTCTCTAGACTGCGTTGCGCCAGGTTTCAAATTAAAAACGTGAGTCTCAAAGAAAGGGGCCCCCGACGTAGTCGAGGATGGCAAAAAAGGCAAAGAGTGATCGGAATCGGTTGATAAACAGGGCGACATTGGAAGCACCGATAGTCCTGAACAGTTCTAAAGGGAGAAACATTGGGTCCCCGGCTGGAGGGTATGGGGCGAATACGTACACACAATGGGATCCAAGAAGAGAGCAAAAGCGGTGAATTAATTGTCGCTCGCGCCGCCAACTAAGCCTCCACGATTCGCGGGCCTGATTTGTGAGGCTCATGCGTGTATATCGTGTGTGTATCTACCCGTTCCTTTTACTTTTTCTCCCTACACTTGGTTTATTTTTCATCCGTACTCTTTCTTCTCCTCTTGGTTATTTTCACCAGCAACGAGCAGATCCACGTGTTGCCTACAAACTCCACGCTTGTGTGGACTGACAATGGAAACAAGTTCGAGGCATAGCACGGTAAACAGGCTAAAAGAAGAAACATATATGTAGGTAGAAGAAATGAAATGGAAATTTTATTTTCATGAAGGAGATTTGAAGAATTTCCATCAACGTTGCTATTTTCAAATACTGTCTAAACCACACCCTTTTTAGGGTTGGTACTTATAGACTTGGTATATGGTACTTATACTTCAAAATTTATTGGAATAATAAAAATACTAAAAGGGAACAAGTAAAGACTGTATTTAGGAAAATTTAAACTGGAAACATATAAGTTATTCAGAATCATCCTAGCTGCCACTCCTTCATAGAATGCCCATCCTAACCGAATACCCTGTACATATTTACTCTTTATAATTGTGACTGTTAATTCCTTAACAAGAAACGTAACATTAAGCAATTAAATTTTGAAAAAATACCAACTATGAAACATTTTATTATCTTTAATTTTCCAGTTAAATTTTATTAATATTAAAGAATAAAAATGAAGCATGAATGAAATAACTTTTGCAGGTTACTCGGCCGTGGTTCTATGCACGTCTTTTCTTGTGAACAGTTTAAAAAGCTGATGGATGCTAGCGGCTTTTCAGGACCATGGCACTCATTGGTGGACTTAGGAGCGGGTGATGGTGCTACCACTGCTCATGTGGCTCATCTCTTTGAAAAAGTTTATGCAACCGACATATCAGCACCGATGAGATGGACTTTAGCAAAAAGGAAATTTACGTAAGTTTTGTTTCCTTTTCTATTCGTTAACATTTTTCAAAGAATTAAAAAGTCATTGTACGCTCAATGATTTCACTTAACACTAAAATAAGTAATATGTATTTATTATTTTTCAGAGTGCTAGACGTAGAAAAATGGTACGAAAATGGACCATTCAACGTTATCCTTTGCTTGAATTTATTAGACCGATGCGACCGACCTAATACTCTTCTAAGACGTCTGAAGTCATCCTTAGCCTCTGGTGGTCGTTTGATCGTGGCACTGGTTCTTCCGTTCAGCCCTTACGTAGAGGTCGGCGAAAGGGGTGATCACAAACCATCCGAATATCTGCCGATAAAAGGGAACGGACTAGAAGGTCAAATCGCCAGTCTAGTCGACAGAGTTTTCGCCCCGTTAAATTTAAGATGTCTTGCATGGAGTAAATTGCCTTATCTTTGCGAAGGTGATCTTGGCCAGTCGTATTACTTTCTCGATGATGTGATTTTCGTTTTAGAAGCACAATCGACTAGTAAAGAATCCTGTGAATTTTCAGTGGAAAACAATTCTGCATCCTCGTACGTTAGAAATATTTAGGGTTACTCACGTTTCTACGTATGCATGTAATGATATGTATGTATGTATGTAATTCACAAATGAACAACAACGATGTATATTTTACGACAATCTTATTCTAGAAGTCAGAAAATGCAGAAATTCATACATGACTTCACAGTTGAATATTCGCATTCTACGAATCTACTTTTTAACAAAAAGATTCTATTTGTTGATGAAGGTATAGCTTTCGGTATGAGGTGATAATTTGGACCAGTTTCTGAAAAGGTATACTCAAAACAGATTCCAATGATTAATGATAAGTTAATATTTGGTCTATTGTCGCCATAATCCCCCTTCTTTTTACTACGCATACGAGAACCACGCACACTCGAATGCAATAATAATTATTTCCTATTTGTCTAAGGCTAATAAGAGTAAATGGAACTCAGAAAAATTCCAAGGTGAGTTTTGAAAAAGCCTAAGGAGAATATCCAAGATCAGAAGCGGCCAAAATTTGGAATTTGAAAATTCTGAAACTCGGCCTATATCTTGTAGTGTTATGTCGTATACTCTGATGTCTGAAACCCAACGTTTCTTTTTAATACAATTGAACCCACTTGAGTATATTTACCCTTATTAGAAGCCGAGATTTTAAAGAAATTTTAAAATTGCTCAAACGTGGGAGAAGACGAAATGTAATCCTTGAAGGGAAGATAAAGATCTAAAATACCCTGCCAGGACCGCACAAATATTTTGTAAAGTGTCAATGTGCTTCGTGCAACACGGAGTAGTTGCAAGCACAGTTCAGTTTATAACAGACAATCGTTAAATATTATTTTAGTTTAATATATATCAATTAATGAGATACAGGATTCAAGTTTCACTAGTAATTGCGATTGTATAAGTTCAACAAGAACTTCTACCTTTTAATTTCACCATTGTGTAATTATAACTGTTCGATTAACAATATTCGTTAAATGTATCGGCTGAAAAGACAGCTCATATATTAATTGATATATTTTCTAACAAAGATTAAAACTGGATCAAAACTATGAAGCAAGATGTAAAATTAAGGTAAATAAGAAAGCATTTTAACTTTTTATTTTTATTATTTACTATTTGTGTACATATACAATTATATATATAATACTGTGTATTAAATCCAATTCTTTATCTTCATGCAAACTTAAAAAAAAATATGAAATACACCTTTTGCTTTCATTCCAAAATTCTTATCATTTTAATCCTTAATTAGTTAATAGGCGTGATCTTACTATTTACATTTAGTAAATATTTTAGATTTATTTTATTTCGTATATAGAAAAATTAAAAATAGTACAAGGCAGTACAACATTATTAAAATAATTGTAAGCCCGAAAAATTATTAGAATAATTATTTGACAAACTTGTATTTTGAGAAGAGCGCCTAGAATAAAGTATTTTTTAAGTTCGACGACTGCGCCATCTATACAAAAGCGGCGGAAACTATTCAACAAATTACCGACTTATCGACTAAATTTCCGATAGTCGATAATCGATCCTTCGGCAGCCGGTAACTTAACGAATAGTTTACGCCGCTTTTATATAGATGGTGCAATGGCCGATGGCTTGGGGTGTTAGGGACCCCAAAGCACGGGTGATGCTATTTGTATATTGACATTATGGTATCGGGGTGTCCGGGACCCCGATGTATCGGTGGCGTTCTCCGTATACCGACCTGATATCATTTTGGGGTGTCAGCGACCCCGGCGACTCTCTCTGCGCATCTACAAAATTCCATTTTGGGGTATCAAGGATCCCAGCGACTCTCCGCACCGGTAAAATATCATCTTGGGGTATCGGGGACCCCGGCGACTCTCTCTGCGCACCTACAAAATTCCATCTTGGGGTATCAAGGATCCCAAAGCTAAAATGTGCAACCCATAGACTTTCTATACAGAAATTGAAACCTCTGTAACTTTTTACTCCGAGCACTTAGGCGCATAAACGAAACGGTTTTGAGCTAGTCTCAGCGAGACCTTTCTAACGATGTATAAAGCGTATCTCTAACGCTAGTAGTTCCTAAGTTGAAATATGACGCGGACGTATGTTTTTGCGCTTTATATATATAAGATTATATTTTCTGCGTTCATTTAATTTGCTGTATTTATCTTTGTAGCTTATCGAATATACTCATTAGAAAGACGAACGTGTTGATTTTATTATATCCGTGTACATCCTTTACATCCCTGATTCCTTTACATCTCAGCACCCCTTATAAACCTGCATTATTTACATCTCAGCATTCCTTACATCACTGCACCCTTCACATCACTGCACCCTTCACATCCCTGCTTTCTTTATATCCCTTGCAACCTTTCTATCACCCTTTCATCCCTGCATTCCCTACATCTCAGCATTCGTTACATCCCTGCTTGCTTCATATCACAGCTTCCCTAACATCTCTGCATTCCTCACATCCCGGCTTTCTTTATATCCCTGCATCAGTTAAATCCCTGCATCCCTTACGCTAAATTTATTCGTCCTTTAGTCCCATTTTTCGTCAACAGATTTTTTTTTAAGGTGGAGAAATCTTGCATAAGACTAAATTTTGCACAATTTTTGGCCCTCTAGCGGGAAAAATGTGAACTAAATTTTCGATGTCGAGTCAGCGCCCTCTGGCGGGGAAAAAAGGAACTAAACCTTGCACAATTTTTGGCCCTCTAGCGGGAAAAATGTGAACTAAATTTTCGATGTCGAGTCAGCGCCCTCTGGCGGGGAAAAAAGGAACTAAACCTTGCACAATTTTTGGCCCTCTAGCGGGAAAAATGTGAACTAAATTTTCGATGTCGAGTCAGCGCCCTCTGGCGGGAAAAAAAGGAACTAAACCTTGCACAATTTTTGGCCCCCTAGCGGGAAAAATGTGAACTAAATTTTCGATGTCGAGTCAGCGCCCTCTGGCGGGGAAAAAAGGAACTAAACCTGGCACAATTTTTGGCCCTCTAGCGGGAAAAATGTGAACTAAATTTTCGATGTCGAGTCAGCGCCCTCTGGCGGGGAAAAAAGGAACTAAACCTTGCACAATTTTTGGCCCTCTAGCGGGAAAAATGTGAACTAAATCTTCGATGTTGAGTCAGCGCCCTCTGGCGGGGAAAAAAGGAACTAAACCATGCACAATTTTTGGCCCTTTAGCGGGAAAAATGTGAACTAAATTTTCGATGTCGAATCAGCGCCCTCTGGTGGGAGAAAAAGGAACTAAACGGTGCAACAATTTTGGCCCTCTAGCGGGAAAAATGCGAACTAAAATTTTCAAGTCGAAGCAGCGCCCTCTGGCGGTAAAAAAATGAACCAAATTTTCAAAAAAATGGAATTAAATTTGTAATCAGTGGCTGTAAATATTTTTTTTTTTTTGTTTTTAACGTGGGGAAATCTTGCATAAGACCCCCCACCGTCCCCTGGGGGAGGGCGGCGGGGGAGTGTCAGATTCTTACTGACTAAAACCCCACGGCGACCGATACTGGCGCAAAGGCCGCGTTCAGACTATGCGATAAAGTTGCACAACTTTCAGTGTAACTTCGGGTCCGAATTTCTGTGTTTCCGGCTGTGCCTGTACCAGGTATGCCGTCCGAAAAAGAAAATGGTTTTCTCTTCTAGAAATACCATTCGGACAGTATACCTGGTACAGGCACGGCCAGAAACACAAAAATTCTGACCCGAAGTTGCAAGGAAAGTTGTACAACTTTATTGTGTAGTCTGAACGCGGCCTAAAGGAGGGCTTTGTGACCTTATGTATATTATTCCGGGCCCTCCACGCCTGGCATACAAGTGCCCATCTCAGGCGAGGTCCAAATTGAGACCTCCCCCTGTTGCCTACAGTGTAGCCGGTACCAGGGGTCGCACCCTGTACCGGCCTTTTGGCTGCGTGCATAGGCGCCCGGAGCCCCCACTCCTGACGCCCGCAGCCTTGACTGCCTTACCGATTTTGATGGTAAAGTCGTCATATTTAGGGTTAAGGGAAGGATTGCATCAACCTCCCCTTGCTGTTCCTATTATTGGTGTAATATGACAAGGCTGAGCACGAGATACTGATTGAGTGATGGGATACAGTCTTAGATATCAAAGTAATTTGCTATTACCATAAACGTACGTTAGACTGTCGTAATGTAAAGTGTTTCAGATTTTTATATTAGGATACAGCAGGTGTAAAATATAACAGCGATTAAATAGAAAAAAAAGCATTTTTGCAGCCAATTCGCTCGTATTATTTGCTGCATAATTAATAAATGTTCCATAGAAATAATGATACAATTATTAATTAGTCATTAAATAATAACGATCGCCCAGGTCTCACCACGAAGTGGTTGCTGCGGGTGGAGACCCGCCCTACCTCATCCCATCCACCCTCCATTTATGCAAATTATTATTTTTATTCAATAACATCATCCTCTTGATGCACATTTGCAAAACGTTTCGACTGTTGTGCAAACGAACAACAAAAGGAGCATTATCTTTATTCACTACCTGCCTACTTATATTTTTCTTTCTTAATCCTACCTTACAAATTTTTCCATTCTGATTACAGATCTGTAATTAGTAGTATGCAATTGCATATTTGTCTTGCATCTAAATACTAAAAATACAAGCGCTCATATAACGATAAGGTGAGGTGTTTAAACTTAATTATATATTTATTTAATTACTTAACTTTAGGATCCTTAAGATATAATTGTCCTTCCTAATCATTAACTAACAACCTGCTTATATAAAAATCTATGGAGGATGTTACAAGATACCAGTGAGTCACTAAAGAAATACTTTCAATTGTATTATAATTCCTACCACCAACAGCACTGTGACATAATACCACTCTCAGTTGATACAGCAGGATGTGACCAGAAAATGATAAAGAAATTCTAGAACGACAAGAACTGCTAGTGTGATCTATTTATGAATGTAGGAGTTAACAAAACAGAAAATTTCTTTTTTAGGGACTAAGTAGTATGACCATTGGCTGGTTGTACAGAATCTTCTGCTTTGAAAAATTATGAAAAATTTAACAAAAGAGAATGGTATCGAATAAAGTCATCAAAGTTTTTATTTTAAATAAAAAAAAAAGAAACAACTATATTTGAATAATTATTTGATGAGATTTGCAACTATACTTGCAACTAGGGTGTCGCATCGTAGAGTCCACATCGAACTACAGCGGGACCATCAAAATATTGATTGCCGAAGTTGTCCCAGAATCCTTATCACGAAACTTTACAAATCACTAAGTTGTAACGCCATCAGTCACAGAGAGTAGTATAATATCGGAACCATGCATCCGGATGCGATCCGTTTCAGTAATCAAAAGCAAACTGTTTACTGCTTCAACCAGAAGTTCTACGTAGAATGTTCCACGTAAACAGTGGAAAACAAAGACGAAGCCGGAGTTTACTGCAGTGGAATTGAATCCGAATAAACATGCTTCACACCTCTACGATTCGTTAATAAATTTTTGATTCATGACCGGAAAACAGGAAAACTATGAACGTCATCTGCGATGATTCATGATACCAAAAACAAGACTTTTCTGCAGTAATACATCTGTTATGAAATTTTGGAAGGGAAAGATCCTTATTTTTAGAAATTGATTTCTAATGCAAACGTATTTTTGTTTCTAGCTAAATGTAGGAGAAAGGAAAACCGAATAAATTATACAAACTGATAAATAAATGAAGAATTTATATCTAAAATTTGAAGAGTGTTGTTTCCAAATAATTTAGGAGAAGTAATAAGAATTAGAACAACCGAGATGGCAAGAACATGAAAGGCAGAATAACATTTTCATTTTGCCACTGAATTTTCATGTCCTTGAAATATTATAAAACAATGCAATGTAAAAAGGAGTCTGGCTAAGATACGTAATTTCGTACAATGTAGCATCGTTTTTTAATTCATTAATTTTTTGTAAATTGCAATGCTGTTTCTACTAATTGTGACCTTACCCCGGGAGAATTATGAGTGTATACGTTCGCTACGAAAAGCCATTGTAACCTTTTTGAAACGGTGGAAAGCGAAAAGAAGAATAAGTCCGCGCAAAGAACGCTTTGAAAGGGAGGAAAAGCGAAATAGAAAGATGACGGATAAAAGAGGTATGGAGAATGGAGAATGGTTGAGGAAGTGAAGTTAAGTTAATTAATCCAATTAAAAACGTAAATGTTGAAAACAGGCACATAAAGATCTGCTATTCTCCAACGTTTCTCTCGTATTTAGTTCATGGAGAATATTGTTTAGTAAAAGCCTTTCTAAAATGGTACTTTCACTTACAAACAATAATTTTTGTATTGATTTTATTCATTTGTGTTAATTTAATTTTTCTCTAAAAAACGAAGTCTTGTAATAGCCATAAATTCTAATGTTTAAGAAATTATAGATTAGATTTATTTTAAAGTGTATTTAGTCATTGTATGGCACTATATTAAATGGTCCTTTTATAGTCAACTTGCACGAAGACGTACAATTCTTTAGTTGCGCACTTTTACCTCGGATCACAATGAAACTCATAAAGTGACATGCTCTTTGATAAAAAATTTTTAATATTTGACTGTGCTTCGGAAACTATTGGTATTGATCTTTGTGCGTTCATAGGTTGACTCCTTTTCTGCTGTCGATTTAATATTGTCTGTAGTCTTGTTATTCGTACGCAGCATCTGAAAGACTCGGCATTGGTAAATAAGATAGAAAAGAACGACTATTTTATTCCTTATTTGTTCTATACTGTATACCTTCTTCAGTGTGAAATTTCCACCGTGTTGTAGTTCTAATTATTCTTTTTAAAGTAGAAAAAAATTCTACCTTTTGATTTTCTACACAGCTCATGAAAATTTATTAAATTAGAAATTGCCAACTCAATTTTACTTGAATCCTTATCCTGTTAGTATACTAAATCGCAATTTGCATAGATGCATACCGTACGATTCTCGTAGTGTGCGCGACTCCACCTCCATGTTAACGTCGATGAAAACATGCCGGTGAAATAGCGTGGGTGTAAACATTGTCGAGGAAGTCTTTGTCAGTCAAGTCAAACGGATCCCACCTGAGCATTATACGTTTACTGCAACCTGTTACCCCAGTTTCTCGACAAATGATGTTCGTTTAGAAAGTCGCAGTAATAAACGCTCGGACGGATAAGTTTTGTTCTCTTCATTAAGTCCCGTCAGAATCTTCCCGCTGCATTCTTTTACGTATAAACTCTGACATTAATATTCGACTTGCTATCGAGGTCACATGTAAATATGATTCTGAGATTGAAACCGAATATTTCTGCTTTCACGCGTTTCGTTCGTGCCGTTAGTAATAAATTCTAGCGCGGTAGTCAAGAAATTATACGGTTCTTTATTCCACCGAATCCCTCGGCGTTCTTTGTTTAACGTGTAACTTTGTTCGAACACAGCAGTCGTTTCAAGAGATTCTACCTTGATTCCAAATATTCCGCGTACATTTCACGGGACGGGTCTTCAACCCTTGAACGGCGGAAACTGCGTTGATCCAGACTCAAACTTACAAAACATATACAAGAATATTAACCTACATTTAAATGACAATTTTTAAATGAAAGAGCCTTATATATTAAAAGAATCATTTTCAGAAGAATAGTGTATACATATAGAAAATGAAAATAATATAAAACACAAAATGAAATTAAAATCGGGGCTCTCTCCGTGGTCCGCCGTCCGAGGATTAAATGCAGTCAATCAAAAGTTTCATTAACTTTCCACGCGTAAGTAGAATTTCGTTTACTATATCCTGGAAATGATGTCAAATATCTTCAAATCTTTAGAAATAGCTGGTTTAGAAATGCAGAAAAGTAAATATGAACAATTTACCAACTACCGAACGGAACAGCACTTAGCTCGTGTTCCATGTACTTACCGAAGCAAGTTCTTTTAATGCACGTGCTTTCAAACACATGGTTCCGTTATGGATTTCGAAAATGATCGAAGAAAAGCGGCTTTTTCTCGCGGAAATGCGTACTGCAATTTACTGCGAACGTGCTTTCGACTCCTGTTCCCTACAAAGCAGACGGGAATTTTCATGAAAATGCTGCTTGAACTCGGCTGAGCTCTACCTAATCCTGACTTAACCCGTACTCTTGAATATTTCTTACCGAAAGTACCATTTTCTTGGAACACGCGTGTGTTATGCAACGTGACGTTATTATATACAATAGTTTTGTCAGAGGAAATGCCAGCGGTATATGCTCAACGATGAAATTGAAGATTTTGCTAGCGGCTATTATGAAAAATATCATTGACAAGCCAAATATGTACTTACAAAAGGAAATACAGCCGAAGTTTTCATTTCAAATTAAATAAACAATTTCACGTCAACCAGAAACTGGGTGACACATCGAAATGAAAATCCTGCAAGCATTTGGAGATCCATTCAAATCGAGAATAATACGTGACGGTATTGAATAAATGTATTTTCGAGACCTTGAGTTATTTCCATTTTTCCCTTACTCTTCGTTCCTCTTCCTCCCCTTTTTACTGTTCCTTTTTATTCCATACCCGAGGTCCTCTGGCTTCTTTTATTCGTTATATTAAAACCGACAGCATTACCAGCATTTTAATAAAATCGAGCTACGATACCTGGTTTTAGTTGGAAAAATGTTAATACAGGAATGACAAGTAGGAAGAATTTCATTAGACGGGCTGCTTAATAAGTACAACGTTTGCGATGGAAATTATCTGAGAGCCGGAGGAGAGACACATCTGTTACTCGTTTATTACATTTGGCTTTTGGCATCTTTCTTTAACATTTCGAGCAGCGTGCTACCTGTATTTGTGTCATGTACGAATTTTAATAAACATTTAACACCCAATTCAGTAATGACGTTCTTATTTATTTATCCTTGCAACGAATATTTTTAATAGACATTTTAAGAAATTTTCAACAAATTACAGAAACAAATACATTTCAAGCTTGTCCTGCTATAAAAAAAAGGGGGTAAGAGGAAAAGCTTGTATGGCAGAAAAAAGCTGAGTGACACATAGACAAATATAACTGGTTTACTGGATACTGTGTTTACTGATTGCAAAACCAACACAACAAGAGAATATTATTCACAATTCCGTGGTTGTGTAAGTCTGGGCATAACGGATCTGCTTGTACAGTAAAAACATAGACAGTAAATCACAGCTACTATCAATATTTTATTGACGATTTATGATGGTAGAAATTTTAGGATTAACGTTTTCATGAAACTTCAGCCTCCATTCTGAATATAACAGTCATACAGATTTTAATGAAAAAATGCTGCAAGATTCGATGCATTATGATCGAAAAACAGTGATCTGTAGAATTTATTCATTTTTTCTTTCGTGCTATTTAAAATTTTCTTTAATTTGTTTTTCTTTCTACCCTTGAACAGCGGAGTTCGGGTTCATCGAGATCGAAATTAGTTAAATGTATAATTCTTAAGTGAAAGAATTTTATATATTAAAATAAAAATAATATGATATAGAAAATTAAATTAAACCTTTGAACTCATATGTCTCGATGGAGTTCAAGGGGTGAAAATTGAGGCGCTCTCCATGGTCCGCTGTCCGAGGGTTAATTTCTATGAGTTACTGAATCCGTTCCCACTATAATTTCTACACCTAGCCAGACGATTACGGTAGAAAAACCAAACGACTACTTTTTCTTACCCCGGCGAGGTTCAATCTGTGGTCTGTCTCGAAAATTACGGAGGCTCAAATTGCACGCTAGAATTCTGAAACGATGAAACGAGAAACGCAGCTTGCAAAACGAACAGCTTGTAGGCACGGGTGCGAGCACACGCGTTTCGCTTTGAGTAACTTCAAAAGCACGTGTGAGTTCTGTTGAAAAAAAAAAAGAAAAAAAAAAAGAAAAAGAAAGATGAAGCTAGAGGAAGAGCGAGACATAAGGCAGACGAAAGGAAAGAAGAAAGCAAGTGGACGAAAAGGGAAGGGACGAAGAAGTAGGCGAGTACGAAAAGAAAAAGCGAGAACGAGGGTGCGAGAAAAAGGGTACGGGAGAAAAAAGCCGTGAACGAGCGCACTAGCATTGCGTGTCACGATACAGCCAAGCCTAGGGGTCGCCTCTTTGACTTTGACGTGCAATTAAAAGTGCATTTTCCGCTCAGCAGACATTTCGCGGATTCGAAGTACCTTGGAAAACATTTACCCGAACGGCCAACGGCTGAAGTCACGAGTTCCGTGAAAATTTTTCAGAGAGTTCGACATGAGCGTACCTGTCGCGACTTCACTGGCCGCGCCAGCTACCTGCCGCTATCGAACGGGGGGAGGTGAAAAAAAAAGAGAGGTGAAAATGAAAAAAGAAAGAAATTGAAGGATAAAGAGGGAGAGAGAAAAGAAGACGTAGAGAGGCAGAAACGAAGAGGCGAAGGGGTTGCCAGCAAAGGAAGAGGTGAAAAAGGGCGTTGACGAGGTAGAGGAGACGACGAGTAGAACGAAGAAACGCACTTGCCTTTGATATTTATTCTCGAGCGCATGGCTGGCCTAAATAAGCACCTTTTCCGCGGGAAATGCTCGCGCGCCAGGCACGAAAACCTACGGTGGCAAGGATTTTTATTTTGCACCCTCTTTTTTCGCCTTCTATCCTTTGTCTGTACCCTTACTTCGTTTCTTCCCTGTCCTTTCTCTTTCGAACGTGTAAAAGGGAGGCCGAGACACGTACGGCTCAATCACGGCCCGTACACGACAAGGCTGTTTAGCATTGCCCTTTACGCGTCCCATAATAATTTTTTTTTTTTCCAACCTCCTGCCTTCGCACCTTTCGGTACCTTATCCAACGAGCATCGCCTCCTTTGTCGCCAACTTCTGTAACGATCGTTTTAACAGGAGCTTCGTCGCTAGTATTTTTGTTTTAAAATAGACGCCCTTGTTTCCTTTGTTCCTTTCTATTTCGCTGCCTTTTTACTTCTTTATTACGAATCCTATGAATATGTGTAGGTGTAATTATTCGCAGAATTCAGATTGCTGAACGGTGAAGAACAAATTGAAATTATAACAAAATTTCAATTTTATTACCAAATAGGATTTTCAATTATAAAAGGTAAGATCACTGAGAAAACAGAGAGTGCTGTAAATACATTATTATTAAAAAAAAAAAAAAAAACTAGAGATAAAGAACAATCGAAGTAGATAAAACGTACCTATACACGGTTGGAAATATTCACGAATTAAACCGGAGTTTGCAGAAACGAATCTGATAAGTTTCACAGGATTTCACGATTTAAAACACCAATTTCAAGCACGGCAATTCGAAAAAAAAATAAAAAAATAAAACAGTGATAGCGTGGGATATCGACGAATTGGTTTTCAGTCATTGGCTTTCAATGCTGAATTCATTCAAGATACGCTTTGACCGATCAATGACTTTTGTATAAAAGTACCACGGCTTTTCTAGATGAACAGGTTCAAATGATATTTAATGTTCGTGCCGTTTGAATAATACAAACAAGCTTGAATTACTTTCTGTCGGAATACTATCCAGTTAATTATCAGTTAATTAAAAAGTTGCGTTTGTTTGATGTAGACGAGAAGCACCGCTAACAAAGTTCAGCATTAATTCTTTCCTCTGTGAAAATTTAAACAGTTTATTGAACAATTTCAGGAGAAAAAAGTTTACGAGGTAATTCTATGAGGGATTTGAGAATGCTTTTATTTAAATTAAACCAGAAGGTACAGTCAGACATCGAAAAATTTCATTTCGCTTGTTTCGAACTGTAAAAGAAAAATAATTTTATGTCATATTTCTCTAATGATGATAGAAACACAAGAAATTCTGTATCAAAGTTTCGTTTTACTTCGTCAAGAGAGGTATCCCTATTTATTAAGGAAAACGAATAATTTTTAGTTTCACAAAGACACCATTTTCTTCGGTTTTGCAAGCTTTATGGGGTGCACAAGTTGCGTACAAAGTCTCGCATCATTTCAAACGCCCTCTCCTAATTAACTCGTTTAGTTTCCGCGTGCGGCTTCACTCGGCGGGAAATTTAATTACCCTTAAATAAAATTCTTTTGTGAAGGCTTTCTACCTGCTGACAACAAAGGTGACGAGGAAAGCGACAAGAAAGCAAATTACATTTTTATGCCGATCCTATTAAACGCAAGCTGCTTAAAATTCCGATCCGTATATTAATTTCTGATCTATTAAATCATACTTGTCCCTATTAAAATAAAATAATAAAATGTGAAGTTTTCTTAGCAAGTAATTATGCAGAAACGCAAAGACCCAACTGTATTCCTTTGATGGTCTCTTTGAGATTATGATAAACTTTACTTCTGAAAGAAAATACAAATAAAAATGAAATACGAATTGTAACTTACTAACGATGTTATTTGAGTTTTGACGCTTGCGTTTGATAAAAACGACAAAATGCCTCCCATCGGAATGGAAAGGTGCCGAAATTTGAATAACAGCGTTACCGAACTTCTTCGACGGTGTAAAGGCACCTCGGAGAGCAATGGATATTTGTGGTAACAGATACATTATACTTTCACGTAGTTTTAAGAAACTTTTCAAGATATCCCTGGCTTACCCTCTTGTTTCCTCTACCGTTAGAACCTGACTGCCACTGTGTTAAGAACTTTCGCAAAATTTTGCAATAATTTATCTTGATGGATTATCTATGAATTCTAAAAAGCGAACTCGATACATATTTACCGAAAATTATAAGAGATTTTTATTTATGAGAGTCTGTCATGGTCCAAATTCGAAGTCATTCGATGTCATAATCATAACATCAGTTAATTAAAATTTATTTAATGTTCATTTTAAAACGTTTGAAATATTTAGAAAGATAACTAATAATTGCCTGTGACAACAAAGAATAGAGATGACAATTAATAAGAAAAGGAAGATAAAAAGGAAGCAGCAGCTCACCCATCTAGATGCTCTGGCACTAATTGCATTTCTAATGAAGGGTTTCTCATGATTTATAAATCTAATGTGAATAGTTTAAGAGTTGCATTCGAACAGACGTCAGTTTCACCGGGTGAAGATTAATAAACAAAATTCTGACAGCTTTAGTCTATTTAGCAGCTCTGCTAAAAGTTGAAATATCGGCGGCAAGTTCATTTTTCAATTTCTTGTTCACCGAAAGGACGGATTGCAATAACCTTAGGGATAATACGTAGACTGTATCGGAGAATCGATAGTACAGTCTGGTCGAGTTAATTAGTGCAGGATTTAAGAGGATACCATGGTTACATAAACTACGAATGAAGTCTGACTAAGATTAAACTCACTTTAAAATAAACACTTGCGCATCCATATTACAAGACGTAACTTCATAAATCTTATTTAATTACTCAATTTTATTTCAGAAATGAAGTATTTCAAGACTTCAGGTTTATTTTTTGGCAAACCACACTAAATGAACAATTAATTCAATGATTAATTAATATAAGTTCAACCAAACAGACATACATGAATTGTAAATAATTCTTTAGTTATAATTTATATAGTGAGTAAAGTTATTGAAAGGAATATTAATAACAGAATATTAATTAAAAACAGAAGTTCCATTTAATATAAATAACAATAAGTCCTGAAAAGCCCCCGAAAGGGTTGAAATGTATCTACTATACTATTTAACGATTAAATAAATTTTATTAATAACTGTTGAGCATTGATATAAATAAAATATAAATTATTTTACACTTTTTAGCGCACCTCGAAGTCGGTTGTATTTTTTGTTAAAAAAATTATTTTATTGTCGTTGAAACATGAACCAACACGACGTATTGTGAACGGTGCAGCGCGAAACACCGTTTTAAAATATAGGAATCATTTTTCTCTGTTTTTCAATTGCACCGCCGAATCGGAAAAACGGAGTTCAGTAAAAACAGCGTGGTCTTTTTACCTTTAACTGGGTTGTTCACTGAACTTTAAACATCGAATTGATTGATTAGTTTACTTTAAAAAGATTCTCTCGGCTCGATGCATTTATACGGTGTATTTCACGGTAACGTGGCCGCGATGGACAAAAATTCGGCTGGTACACTTGAACAAACATTCATCCGTAATTATTCGTTCTCATATCATTTGATTTATCATGGAAAATGATTTATTGAATAGCGATTCGGTTGAGAAGACAGACAGAGATGAAACGTTACTAAAGCTCACACGTTTTCCCTGCCATTAATGTAAATTTACAGGAAATTTTGGCAACAAGAATGATAGACGTTATGAGAAAATAAAAGAGGATACGATATCCTTTATAAATACTATCCTTGATCGTGTGTGTAATCCCAAGTTAAATATTGTCTGTATAACCAGTGATATCACGTAACTGCTGTAGGATTAAGGAAAAATAAACCTGTCTTTCTCGGGTTAAATCGCCGTTAGAAAAGTTAACGTCGAGCATCGTAAGTTTCTCTTTACGCCATTGTAACCGACCTCGCGTGACGCGGTATCCGGAAATTAAATCAACCCAGTTCAAACAAAGGTGCGCGGCGAAGTAGCTTGAAAAGTTTTGCGCCGGAACTTTAAACATCGCGGGACTCTGTGCACGGTTCGAGCATTTCATAGACAGAACGGTTGAATGAAGCGTAAATAGGATTGCCGGAACGATTTAACGCGGCCTGTAACAACGAAGTTCCTTGGAAACGACAACTTTCGACGGGATTGCGGAAAATATTCGAGCAGTAACGTGTCCTCGAACGTAGAATTTTCCTGTCACGATTTCATCCCGAATCACCAAGTTTGATTCTCCTTTATCGGCATTATCAATATGTACCTCGACCGATGTTACATGTTCCTCATTTTCATCCATGACTTTTCAACGATATTCGCATTTTCTTTTGTACCTTTGTATACCTACCGAATGTTCATGATATAAATTTCTCAATGATATTATATTACCAATTCTGTTAATACAGTCAATGCAAAAATAAATAATTTATAATTTCATAATACTGATAATTAATAATTAAATAAAAAATACGGAATACGTGTCATAATTTTCGTATCAAAGTTACGATTCAAGAGGAAAAGGAAGAAGTAAATGATGACAAACACAGGTACATTTTACAAACCGTACCAGAAACGTCTGTTAATTTGATAAAGAGCACAGGATGTGGACGGTATAGATTACTACAAACAGACTTGTTCCCTCTGATAATTTTAATTAGACAAAAGGATCGCGTGACGCCGAACCCATAGGTAAGAGGGTACATTATCAACGAGTTAATTTATTGTAGCAATCGTTGATTGCACCTGTTCCATACGAAATCTTAATGGGTGATTTTACAAAAGCAATAACGTTAAGTAGAATTCACGATCGACCAATCGATCCTCGAATGTTCAATCATTCCGAGATTGCTTTCCTTAATTTCCCCTTGGTTTCTTATTTTTCTACCTCTACTACCGAGGGACGTTACGTGCAGCTATCTTATCCCGATCCTCGCGACGTATCCTTCCTGTTGCGTGTCAGGTTATCATGTTCCTGGCCTTTAGAAAAGCCCAGATTGCTATGCTGACAGAGGCCTCCGACCGATTATCCAGCAACGTACATACAGTGGGATACAAAAGTGTTCGTACACGAAAATGCAATTTATTCGACTGCACTTTATTCCTATTCTAATAGCGTTTCTGTGGAATACAGTTAAGATAATTAACCCACTGACGAACGTTCTTGCTACCCGTTGACCGACCTCGGATACTGGAGGTTTTAACTCGCAAACGACGATCGCCGGGTCATTCGTAACCCAAAGTAGCAAGAGCACAAGAGTACTTTGAGAAAAAGTATGCTACCCCAATTTTTCAGTGAAAAAGTTTTTTATATCGAAAGTATAATATCTAAAGAAAAGATAGAAAATTTAGGATCGAGATTAATCTCCTTGTGTACGTATATCTGTGCTCTAATATGGGGTGTAGGAGTACGTTTAGGTGTTGGTGGATTAGAGTTTTTAATCCATTAACTTATTAATATCTCGTGCTATTAACCTTCCGCTTGAATTATAGCTTGAAATCGGCTCAGTATTGATTGCATCAAAATAGTATTTTCATTGCCCTATTTGGAAAATCAAGACTTATTTTCGTGTACGAACACTTTTGCGGGTCACTGTACGTATAGTTACCAGCGATCACGGCAACAACTTTGTACGAAGCTTTCGCGATTTCATCTGATCCTATTTTTGCTCGAAACTGTACCAACTAGGTCGAATGACGATGGTAAAATTGTATCAACGAATACTTTACAGCAACATGCCGGTGTTCTTCAATTTAATTCAATTTCATTCATAAGGCTTATTAACACGCGCACAGTCCCCCGACCCATATACGGGTCACCGGTACTCCCTATTCACACGTCCCATATATGGGTCAGGAGAATCTCGAATCAAATTTTTGATACACAATTTGGGTTGTAAATAAAATTCTATATAATCAAACTAAGTGTTCCGTTTTACAAATTTTCACAATGCGTTTATCGTAGCATTAAAAAAATTCTGAAATTTTGAATGAAAAACAAAAGATACTGAATATTACAAATTCCTCTGCTATTTTGTCTGCTTTTGTTTTAACGTCATTATTCTAGAATATCAATTGTTACCGCTGAAAACGTTTTCCACCGTCAAAATCATCAACATTAACCTGAAAATACGTAAAAGTTCAGCCCGTGATAACAATCATTTTTACTTCCCTTTCTATCGTTATTTTATGACAATAAAGAAATGTTGGATTTATGCCCATTCAAATATGAAACATCATTGTTCCCTATTATTCTGCAGTGAATACTTCAGTTCGTAGAGACTTTCATGATACATCCATTAACGTACAATTCACGTTTTTGTAATATTTTAAATGGGTTTCGGTATTATTCCAAATCCTCCGATCGTTTAGGCAGCTTTCATTTAACAAATTGATCGAAATTAAAGCGAATGTTAATGTGAAAGATATTAATAAGGTGAAAATGAAAAATGATTTTGTTATAGCTATTCAATTATTATATATATTTAATGGGGCGAGTTCTTTGAATAAGAAAACTGGCAATAGCAGAATGATTCTGAACTCTCTTCGATTTTATTCACCTCTGTTTTCACTGAAACAACAAGCCGGAGAAAAATACTTGAAAGCAAATGTTGTTAAAGGTTCAATTTGTCCTGGTATTGTTTTTATAGCATCGTCGAGAAAATATAGATTTGTTTCAAAGGAACTGGATGTACTTACTTCCGAGAAGAGAAAATGTCAGGATCCAATAATTTATTGAACGGTTCGCTTTAAATTATATTGTGTATCTGTATAACTATCTTTATATACTATTTCATTTATTTTTATTATTTCAACATCTCAACTATAATTAAAAAGTTTTCTAAATAATGCTGTTAAAATTTCTCTCTTATATTACTTCATCTTACGAAAATAAGAGTCTCTCGTGTGTACTATTTCTCGTTTAAAACTTCATAATTTCCATATCATTCAAGGAACACTGTTAGCATACCACCTCATCATCGTTACTATAATATATTACACCAACAGCCGAGCAGCTTTAATAAACTTTATTACATTCAGCATGACTATTTTCGTGACCCAAAAATGGCACCGTCATCATAAAAAAAATGAGCATAACTGACATTTCAATGTTTTTATTTAAACGAGCACCATTTAATTTCCACACACCAATACACTGACCGCCATAAGAGTGAGCAATGATTAAGAAAATTCTCACCAACTTATTATTATTTTACTAATACAGAAAATAACAAGTGAAATCTAAAAATTAAAAAATTAAACGATTGTATTCTGAATAATTTGAATTATTTTCACTTCGGTGGCCAACATGCTAAACATTTAATTGAAACACAGTTTGCAAACATTAAATTGAATAAAGCGTCTCGATTATTACGTAACAAGGACTTCTTTTCAAAGGAACGTGCAGACATTTCACATAAATTACTGCCAACGGGAGAATGCACCATATTGTGCCACCTAACGATGCTGTTTCTGCAGCATTACAATTAACAGGTGTTTACAGTCCAGGTGCCAGCAGAAAGACAGACCACATTATTACCTAAACATTATAATTAGCATAACGCAGGAGGAAACTGACGTTTCTAAAGGGGGTATACAGTAGACAATTAAAAAAAAAAAGGGCATCTCTTTTCTCTTCCATTTACAGAAAATATGGTGCTCATAAGACTGCACTTTGAACAGTGCCCTTGAAAGGAACTATTATCCTATCTTGTATAACATAAGTCACATTATTTAATATTAATAATGTTTTATGCTTTATTATCTGCTTATAAAGCTGATGCTAGCAGCTTTTCAAGACCATGGCACTCATTGATAGATTTAGGATGTGGCTCATGTATTTGAAGAAATGTACACAGCCGACATGTCAGCATCAATAGTTCTGATATTCAAGGGTTAAACTTATAGAAAATAAAATGATTGTTAATGTTTTATGGAATACTTCTATGTTCTTGCCAAAGTAATTTTTGCTAGCGTGGTGTCAGTACAGACGTTTGCATACATAGTTATCTGCACGCAGGCAAAGGAAAAGTTCATCGAGCTATCGTTGAATCGCGTTTTGACCATATTCTTGGTCGACCTGCTCGCGTTCCATAATTAAAAGCTTTCTTACATCAAAGGAAATTATTGCTCGCTCGAATGTACACGAGTCGTACGCGCTAGGCGTAAAGGAACACGAGCGACTGAATTCGCTGAGGAATTTGCAGTGCTACAAATTTAAATTAACATTAAATACGAACGCAGCGTGATGACAAAAAGCGTGCATGCATCTACCGGTTTAATTCCATGAAGCTTATAACAGTTAATCGTAATAGCACCACAAAGGGACAACTAATTAGACTAAATTTATTGGATGAATTCATTGAAAAACGTCTGTCATTATTTCAAATAATATAATAGAAAAACAAAGGTAGAATAGTTGTCTTTAAATGTTACGCTGAAAAATTGGAAGCACGAGGATTGTTCAAAGTATGCCCAGTGGAGTTTATATTGATTCTACATTGATCGATTTTGATTTGTATTTTTAGTAGTTTCCAATAGCACGATATATTACCGGCGTTACGACACCGCTGTTTTATTATTGTTGCCGCGATATTGGTTCGTGCTCTGTTTTGCAATGTCGAATATTTTCTACTGGCCAACAGTAATTTCGCTTAGATTGCGGTCGTTCGGTCGCCATCCTCGACTTTATTCTCGGTATTAATCAAATATGACTATTTTCTAATCTAGGTTTTGTGGAGCAACGTGAAACACTAGTTCGGTTTATAGGCAATCAACAATTAAACAAATTTTTCCAAATTTAATTTAAAATACAAAAATGACGATAATAATTGATAATTCCAATTACTATTTCATTCCTTTCTAATTTGAATTGAATCCCGTACGATAAAAGGTAATCATTATTTTAAATGAAAGGTATATTTATTTTAACTGTTTGAATGTTTTCCTGCACCAGTGTACTACATTCGAAAAAACAGAACACTGGGTAAATTTGAACGCTCCTCGCCAAGCTGTGCACTTAATAGGAACGTTTACGATGGTTTTGTGGTTAAACGTATCAGTTTGCTGAAACGATTAACAACATGATCCCTCAACACTTGAAAATCGATTATACTGCAGTTTTAGTACGTTTGAGGACCACTTGATCAAATATGTATATAGTGGTGCCTGGATATAAGGTGCACAGTCAGGACCAGTATGTAGCTTATATGTATACATATGGGCATGTAGTGGAACATGACACCCATGTCAAATTTTATCAAATTTCAAGTGAAATGCATTAAGAACAACTAATACCGATGATCAGAGATATCGATAATGGAGATATAATGAGAATGACACAGCACCATGTAACTATTGCAGAATTTTCAAGCGAAGGACATTTATAAATCTAAAGGTTTCTTCCATCATCATACTTATCCTCGATCCTCGCCGAGCGAAGAAGAACGACAGAACCATCAGAAAGCAACGAATAGCTGGAGCATTGTGAAAGTTTGCAACAACCAGGTTCGAGAGTGAAATTCTCGAGCAAAGTATAGAAACGGAAGTTCATTACCGGATGTGCAACGCAAGGCCTCGGCTGATTTGTTTCAGAAATATCGACAGTACGTGTTTGCTAACGAACCCCCGGAACAATGAACTGATTTTGTCCGCGGCCATTGTGAACATAACTTGGCTAAAATACACTTCATTGTTTCGAACATCGTTGAAATATCAATGCCGCGTGTCCGGAAACACGGCACACACGGGGGGTTTTCGTGACAATTGATTACGTTACCAATGAATCAGTACAGAGCTGATCATTCGCGTTTTCGTCGGGTGCTTGGTACTGTTTATTTTGATAATAGGTGTCACGTATGCTGCGACAGGAAACCGAGAGCTTAAAAATTTAATCGTTCGATACAGGAAGTGACTGCAGACGCGGACACTAAAAAGGAAATTTATTAATAATACAGAGTATCGATCAGCAACATTTTCAACAATAGCATTAATTTTGATAGTTATATAAAAGTTTCAGAAACTGCTTAGAGCTTCAAATAAATTGTACGAGAGTTATGACATTAAATGGGGAGGTTTCAGGGGAGGCTATAGCCCGGGGCCTCATATATTATGTCAAAAAATATTGAACGTAATTCTACTGTTGCTATCCCTTTTCTTTACGACTAAGTGTTATTCATTTTTATTTAGAAGAAATTCCAATTTATGTTGAACCAAGGTTTGATAGCCCTGGGCTCCAGAAATCTTAATCGAATCCTGCGTTGATTAATTCAAGGAATTATTGAAAATGATTTCATCGATTGATTTTGTAATCGAATGCTTCAATTCGGTAGTTATATCGAAACCAAAATATTGATTATCGCGATAGAAGTCGATGTATGAAATGTTTAAACAGGAAATGTACGAAGGAAAATATTTCCGTTAGAATTTTCCGGATTTATTTAATTAGAGCGTTAATTAAGGTTTACAAGTTGGTCTTAAAATATCTCACAGCGAAATATACATCCAGTACGGATAAATTGTAATCCACCAGCCAACGAAACACGACTGGTTATTAGAATGAACATGGGCAAATACGTTCAGCATGAAATTGACTTGGCAGTCTGGAAAATGGAATTGACGTGACGCGAGGGTTAATATAATGCAAATGGGAGCTGTGTCCTTATTTATCGATTTTCGTGCTTACGTATGAGAAACTGTATCACCAATGGTTGATACCATTGTGTTCTTTGTCGACTGACTGATAAGAATTTTAACGAAGATCAACAAACGTGGCGCGAAAGTGAACAATCAGACATACTTGATACTTTAACATGTTATTGCCACAGTCAAAATGAATTTACCATTGAATAATTCCATTTTGCAATTTTAACTCGTCACTTGCTACCTTATAAACTAAATACAATTTAGGATTTTCTAAAATTTCTCTTCTTCAATTATTGGATTATATTGAATTCGCGGCACGGGTCATCGATGTCCTGCACGGTATTCAGTGTGTTAACGTAGATCAATTCGCTCGGGCGAATATCATTCCCGGAGGTATAAAAGCGAGTGAACGCAGAAGATTGGAAATAAATAGCCTTTAGAGGCGGCTATACCTACTATATCTCAAGGTGCCGGCACCGTCAAAGCTTAAATGTCAAGCTTCGATGCTGTTTCTCTCGGTTAGACGGGCATCTTTGGTAAATTTGCTTTATACCTTTGCCACTGACGTCCAACAAAAGCTCGGACTTTCTCGAGATTTTCAGGCCACGGTATGTATTACCATCTTTTCTTTTTCATTTATGTTCACCCAACAAACGTACATTGAGATATTTGTACGAAAAGCTGACTTAAATTATTTTAGAATCATTTTTAAAATATTTAATAATTACTTAATAGACCAATCCATTTCGAAAGATACCGGAAGAGTATATTCATCGATTAGAATATCGTTTGTAACAGGTGTGAAACGAAAAGAATTATCGAACGATGAAACTGAGGCATCGACGTGTATCGTGACATCAATTAAGTACGTTATGAAGTATAAAGAATCCATTGGTTGGCATAAAAGAAGCGAGATCTCCTCTGATAAAAAGAAAAATAAGCAAGAAAACGCGAACGAATCCGCGAGAAGCGGTGAAGTGCTGTCAGCGTCAGGATATGCGTAGGAAACAGGCCAGGCATTGAACGGGAATGACAAATTTGTCAATACCGTTCTTGCATCGACAATCGTGTCCTCCAAATTCTTTATTTTTAAGTATCCCGCTTTTCATTCGAAGCGAGACGCTTTTGAAAGCATGTCACCGTGAGGATCTTGAAATTTAAGCGAAACCCTCATCAACCCACCTCTTTTCATCAGGATTTTTGTCTGAATTTTTAACCTCATACCCTCGCCTCGTCAGAACTATTCCGATATTGTGAAATGCCGCAAAAAGAGATAAAAAAGAATCGAGCCAGAACATCGTGAAAATACTGGCTTACAAATTTCAAAAAGTATCAGTGAACTGTTAATGGGTACACATGAATCGTACGACTATGGCGCTCGTTTCTATTTTATTACGAGTTCCAAATGGTCGACGCGTAGTCTAGAATCATTTAATGGTCGACGCTAAAGGTGTTCAAAATTTCATGAGGGAGAATTTTCGTTTCGAACAAATCGTATCGAAAATCTTCACAATATTACATGTGTCCATAATCTCAAGTACCCCGTGCGAGTGTTTTTAATTAGATAGATAAAAAGAAATTCTAGTAACGCGAATACCAGTCGGATACAAACAAGATAGATCGAAATTATAACCGCAAATATAGAACAGGTGATAGAACGCGTTGAACCGAGTGCAACTGACCACCGGTAACCGACAAAGTAACGAGTTCGTGGTCCTGGTAAGCAATTTTACGCGAACCAATACGACTGTGCTACACCAATAAAAAGTTACTTCCCATAAATTGGAATTTACTGTGCGGACCTATAAGAATTCATTGAACCATCAGCAACCCGCTTAATAATCGCACCATGGGGTATAAAGATCGAGCGATGCGCGAGAAGTGCGAAGAACGAAGAATTAGAGAGAGCACTGTCCATATCGAATAGTATCGGTTTAATCTAAATCCTTGTTGTTATTTAGAAAGTATCCTAGTGTAGACGATTTAGAACTAAATTAAAAGCAATTATTAAACCCAACAAAATTAATTTTTTAACTACTCACACTAAAATCTTTCTCAAGTTGTAAAATATTAAAAATATCTTCAAACAAAGAACACAATGTAAATGTGTACTGTAGCATTTTTAGACTTAGACTTCTCTTGTTAAAGAAAAGTGTAGGAGCGTCTCACCATTTTCCTTATTTGTCCATCTTCTTTACATATGACCACATGAAGTTCTGGGTTAGGTTCTCTTTAGGTTCTCCCTGGCTCGCCTAAGGTTCTTCCAGAGTTCTCTCAAGATTAAAGGCAAATGGTGAGTGGCTCCTCCCCTTAAACTTACTCTTAATCAACAGAAGCCTACATTGTAGCTGAGTGTACATTGTCGAACACGCCAGTCTTGCCGAGAGAAAATGACCCGGCTAAGAAAAAGAGGCCTCCACTAGTGGTAAGCCATTGCTATATATAATACGCATTAATTGTTTCACTTATTTCCTTTGAAATACCGAATCAAATACTCGTCTCGTATAACCAAACCTACAAATAATACGAGTATTAGAAAGAATAATGGGATCTCCTTCCTTTACATCGGTTTTTTTTTGAAAGCATCCTACTGTACTCGGCACTCTACACCGCAATAATCTACAAAGCGTGATGAATTGACATATAGAAATAAGAAACCGCAGTATGGGGGCTTGTAACATCGCTCGAGCGCATCGGTGGTTCGCGATAAGGTCGGTTAAAAAGGGGTCGAGGGGCGGCAGGAAGTAGAAAAGAGGTGGATAATGCCGATAGAAAAATGAGCGAGGAAGACGATGCAAACGGATTGTCGGAAGCGTCAGGTGGGGTTTCGGATGCGCGGGTCTGGAAAGGGTGCGAGCGCCGGGTGGGATTCGGCGGAAAGAGGGGTGACCCCGTAGCAGATCTGGATATACTTCTACCAGAAGCTATCGAAAATAATTATTGAAATATTGTTATCTAAATATAACAGTATCTTTAGATTTGCTATAATTAATAATAATAGATATAACTGTATTAAAAATATTTACCCGAAGTATAGTAATTTTTAATAGAAATAATAATGGAATATTCGAAACATAAGTGAAGTACAAAATAAAGTATCCGAAAGTATTTCTATTTTTTATTTGAAATATCATCTTAGCCAGGTCTGCCCTGTGGTAGGGAGCGCGAGTAGAACGGCGCTGTCAGCTGACGCGCGGGGAAGGGTGGAGAGGGTGGATACGGAGTCGAATAGCGAATACTGGCTCAGTTTGCTTTCGTTCGTCCTCGCAGAACGTTGCTCGCCGCACTCCGCCCGTAGTGCACTTTTAATGCACTTTAGCGATTCGCCTAACTAACGACTGATTTTTCATTCGAATATAAACCGTGTCGCGGTCGTTTATTGTCCCGTGTGCCGTCGAAGTGTACGAATGTGGTCGTGATGCAAATGGCGATCAATTGGTGACGAAGAGGTGTATGTATCTTGCCACGAATAAAGTGTCAAGTGCCGGTGAACGATAAATACGATGATACGGAGTTGGTTCCTCATCTACCTCTTTCTGCTGGCATACGTTCAAGGTTAGCGCTCTCTGATCCTCATTTTCCTCGATACACGTGTGATTGATATGCAAAAATGCATCAAATGATTTTTATGAAATTATTCGCAAACATTCCATTTTAAATTCGATTTGTTGATCAGCCAACGATGGTATCCTCTTCCTTCAACAATAGCTGAGGAGGGCATTGAACGATCGGTTAACCGATGACGTAGCAACAAATTGTTTCTGATGACGTCAGGAGTTTTAGCGAGCCCTTTACAATACTCCAGTGTTTAATATTTGTTTAATTTTTCCGCTGCAGTATAGTCTAATGCGAAATAAATACTCAGGCAAAAGAAATCTAACAAACGACGCGCATTCTTTACCGAATAATGTAAGAAATATTTGTTACCAAGTGAAAATATGGAAGTTGCATTTAGAAAATTTCAAGATATACGATCTGTCTGATATTTGCTAAACAATTGCTGTCGGAAACTCGGAAGGGATGATAGTTTATGATTAGTAAAATTAGTTGAATGCCTAGAGGCGTCTGTAGCACAGACCGATGGAATTTCTCGGCCGCCTGTAAGCTCCAATAGCACTGAAAGGGTTAAAGCACATATCTAACTACACGCGATGTACGTATAGCCCCACGTGTTTTATCTCATCGTGTTTTCTGCTTGCGACTATGTACGAATAGAGCAGCGGAGATATTTTCTTTTATTCTTTCTCTCGTTTCTTTTTCTTCCATTTCCGACGCGCGTCCGAGGGTGTTGCGTGTCCTTCCAATTCGCTTTTATGAGAACGGAAGGGTTTTTAGAACACGAGCCAGATATGTACGAACCGTTATGCAACTAATGCATCGAGGAATCCTAATACAATAGCTGTTCGATAATTCACCGCTTTCGGAGCTCTATTAGCGGGCTTTTCTAAAAAACGAGAAGTCGAGCATCAATGATGTGGGTGTATTTTTTACAGTTCATTTGCTTATGCGACGAAGGTATACGTTCATTGAGAGAGTGAGATGCACGTGCATGAGTGAACAGGGGGCGTTCCTAACAGGGAATTATATAGCAGGAAGTTATTGAGCGGATACTGTCGTGACCGTACCCTTGGCATACTTCTTTCTATGCTTCCTATTTGCCTGTTGTGTTATTGTTCCGTTGAAGCTGAACAATTCTCGGGTATTTTTAACTTTAAAAAGACTAGAGCGGAGAGGAACTCGAGCTCACTGGTTAGGAAATACTGGAAACGTATTATTTCTGTCAGTTGAGACATTTCCGAAAAATTATTTCATATTCATTGTTATTCGAAATTAGTATCGAAGGGAAATCATTTTGTTTCAGAAATAATGGTTACGAAAAAGCTTCGTCTTTTTGAGATTAACCCACGGACGAGTTCTAAGTTCAGTTTTCGCGTTTCGCTATATGGTCAAGAATTTCTATCAGTCGCTAAAGGAAATTCGCGTTTCAAATATCCTTTGTTAGAAATGAACCGCTGGGAAGCGGTCTTTTCATTATGCCAACCTTTCCTGGCGATTCGAACAGGGGAAAAGCGTCTTGAAATAATCATGAAACCGTTCCTTTGCCGCTGTAGGGTAGTCGATGCAGATTCTTGTTAACTTTCACTTTAGTTATTCAAAACCCTCCCTTTCTCCGTTCGTACCTATAGTTAACCTTATCGTTGAGACTTGCTAGGCGCGCTAAAACACATCGTACTTACGTATTTTTTCTTGGGATATCGTTTCCTATTTATGAGGTCTCTTTCATTCACCGGTGAATCATGTGCTAATCGACACGGTGCCTTGGGGGTTCGTGCATACCGAAACACGGCTTAGAAATGATCCCCTTTAAGCGGGACTACGTGTATTTAAATTGCAAAGTAATCGTTATGTCGACACGTGCACTTTGGAAAATACCTTCGTACCATCCGTAAGAACCGGCAAACCGATTTTCGTGGAGGATTCGACTTTTGACGAGGTTCCTTTAACATGTTGGGTGCTGTGCCAAATTCATGTTGGCACCAACCCTCTACGTTACTGTATTTATTATACGGGGTGTTCATTGTAACGATCTTATAGATAGTTCCGATAATCGGATAAAGAAGGTCATAAATAACGATTGGTTGGTACTCAATTGACAGAAAAATTATAAAATTAAATATTGCCAAAACATTCTTTGTTCGACAAAGAAACAAAGTCACTGACACTTTTTTAAATAGCACCTCAGACGGCGTTTATATTATTTTTGTTTTAACAGCCTTCTTCCTTCCTCGTACCTCAATTACAATTAAGTTTATTTAATATTCTTTAATAATAGGATCTACGGTCATTTGAGAAAGTAATAATGAATCACAGTAGGCAAACATTTGATACAATAAAGAAGTCAATTACGTAATTGGTGCTTAAGGATACTTAGGCCGTTAACTCTACGAGGATTCTCAATTGGCAATATTTAACTTCAACATAGCAAACGTGTCCTCGATTAAATCGATGGCACATTCAGCAACAAGTGTGCAATATTGTTATTATTCAAAAGCTTTTATATTTTCAAAAGTATTATTTTACATACAGCAAGCTTTTAAAATAGATAAATAAAAAATAAATTTGACTTATTGAATTTTATGTCATTTATCATTAATTAATTTCATTATTTTTAATAATATTTCACAATGGTAATTAATAAAAGTCTTGGTAACATTTCTAATTGAAGAAAACTTGGTTTAATATCAATATTGCCAGCTGTTCAGTGATACGGCAGCAAACAGATAATCCAGCTTTTTATTGTTGATTGCTGGGCACTGTCTCTTTGTGAGACTTACTTACAGGGATCGCAATTTTCTGAGAGTGCTTTCTAGCGGTTTTCAAACCCGACCAAATGGAAATTTTATTTCGAACTCGAGGAAGCCATGAAGGTTTTTCACGCGTAAGAAGGGAAGGAAAGTAGCGGAAAAGAAAGATAGCCAAGGGAAAGGTACACGAGAAATACCTTGAAAGATAAGAAACATTCACTGGGTATGGAGCTCCTTGGTGTACAATTTAACGATAAGCTCGTCGAACGTTAAAGTTTGCAAAATTTTTAAACCTACAATCCATACAGCCGTTAAGTTTTAACATTAACCCTTAACTACCGTGGCTTAGAAATAATGTATTCTGTTATCTACTTTTGATTAGAGAAGCTATAAACTTAACTTCGGCAGAGTCAAACTCAACCCTCGGACCATGGAGAGAGCCCCAATTTTAATTTAGTTTTCTATTTCATGTTATTTTCATTTCCTAAATTTCACTGTTTCTTCGAAAATTATTTTCACTTGGTTCATACAGAAATTTTACGAGGCTCGTATAAAATTTTTGTTCATTTAAAGAAACGATATCGGTAGCTTACCTTAATAGAATGTAATGTTTGAAACGATCACGATTGCCGTCGTAAGAAACACAGCTTGGCAAGGATACAGAAAGGAGGTTTTACCATTCTTTGGGCATTTTGCCGTGTCGTTTAATAGTAATGGCAATGTAATTCGTTGTAATATACTTTCGTAGGAAGTCCTCGAGTACATATTACCTCCGTTTCCTGCTTTGTATTCGTTTCTTGTTTATTACACGTTGTGTTCGTGAACTGTTAACAGTGTTGTTACGTGATTCGAGTTTCGTCGAAACAATGTTCCATTCGCTACTTTATTTACCTGTAAAAATATTATCTTCTTCGAGAACCAGTTTGAAGAGAATTCTAATAATTTTCAATTCACAACTGTTAGATTATTTGTCTATACAGTTAATCAATAAATACTGAACGTAATCGACCAAATTACAACGTCGCAACGTTGTCGATCGCATTATAATCGTATAGTGTTGCAAGAGTTAACCCTTGTGACGAAGATACATCGTTAGGGGGTTGTAGTTTGCCAGTGAGAAGTTTAGCTGCCAAAGTTGTTTGCTTCAAGTCACCGTTAGACGCTTTTGAGGTATGTGTCGCCATTGTTTTACCAGGTGTGCGTAAACGTGTAATTAACACACCTATTAATAGGAGTTGGATTAAATACATCCGCGGAATGTAAATATTCTAAAATCGTGAAAAAGATTTTGTGCAATAATTTCTTTCCTACGTAGCGATTTGAAAATTATGTTTTTAAATTTAGAATATTTCACCCATCGGATAGCGATTCGCTGTTCCATGCATAGTGAATGACTTTCTTGCGAAATGCACTGGGAGCGAAAGGGTTAAATGTACATAGCATCCCCCAAGTCTAGTCATTATCTTTGCGACAGATCACGTACGCACAAGTTGTCGTTCTTGAAAAACTGGGACATGGTACGTGAGCAGGTAGATTGGTAGGTGGATTGCATCTCGTTTGTAACGTTATACTTGCAGCCGTCTAAGAGACGTCACAAGCTTACAGTGTCGCGTTAACCCCGTCATCCAGAAGCGGAGCGCATTCAACGGGTTCAAGCTGTACGCAATTCCTTGTTTCCATGGATGCTTCGTGTAAATCTGGAATGCGAGATGGCGAGGCACTTTGTTCCCCCGGAAGGTTTATTATTTTTGTTATTTCCATTTGAAAGGGTGCAGTTCGCTAACGAACCGGTGCTCTGCCGCTTCCATCCTGGCCCTCTTACTAAAACGATTATCATTATCATGGAAATTGTAAAGAATGATTATAGAGGGAGTTACTCGGAATTAGGATTATTGCGAGGAATTATGGTGCTGAGAAGGGTTTACGCGAGGATTACACTTTGGTGTAAAGAAGGTTAATACAGTAGTTATGAAATGTTTTGTCTATGGGTCATTGTTATTCATGGAAAACTAGAATATGGTAGAATATTAATAGGTTTAGTGCCGCGAGCTAACTAGCATTACAAATTTCCTACACTGATATAACTTAAAACAGGAAGTATCTTGTGATGGATGAAGACGTTTCGCGTAATATCGACTTGTACTACTTGCTCCAACTATAACATACAGAAATATAGATTCTTTTGCTGAATAGAATACAGGAATTCAATTAATATTAAATGAGATAAACATAAACATTGTTAGCCTCGTGAATTTGTACATATCATTGATTTTTAAGTAGTTTAGTTTAATTATCTCACCCAATAAAATGAAATACAAAAACTACATTTTTGCCTTATTTCACCACGATTATCTGTTGTCGAATCTCATTGTTTAATTGCGATTAATTAACATGAAGATATAAAAGAGTAGTTCCTTGGGATTGGGTCAAAAATGGCTTCTTTCAATTTGCTACCTTCCCATTTATATCGAGGTAAACGACGGGCCTAATTAACCTTGTTTTCATTGTTTTTGCCTTGGTCGGATTTAAAACAGACTACAACGCAAATCCAGACAACTATTATTCAAACTGAAAGTTTCATCCACTTTAGACCGACAATGAGAAACGTAGAAATTCCCTGTTACGAGGGACATTATTAAATGTTCAATTTGTTGAGCGAACGAAGCACCATCAGGCAGAGAATTCTAAAACTTTGAATCCTCGGTAGAAAAAAAAAATGTGTCGTATTTCATTGAAATTTCGTCGGTTTTTAATTTCAAACACGTAGAAGAAGTATCAGACAAATGTAACTTTTAATGGTGGAAAATCTAGAAAGCCTGGATCGTTTCGTTTTAAGTCAAGCTGCGGTAAACACACTAAAAAGTCCGTGAAATTTATTTGCTCGTATTGCGACACAAGAACATCGTTACATTTTGTTTACGTAGATTAAATGTTTACCCAGAGACGCAATATTCTTTCGGCAAACAAGATAAAAGACCGTTAAGGGAAGAAGAAGATAAAGGAAAGATAATAAAGATACAGTTTATTGCTGCCAAAAATACCACGCCTTTCTTTTTGAAATTATTCTTAAGCATCAGAAGCAGCGCTGGATTAAGGAAAGGTCTAAGGGCGGCAGCTCTGGGTCTGACTTTTCAGGAGGTTCAGTTACAAGCTTTCTATTTACTATATCGAAAAATATAGAATGCAATTTTGTTCGGAATAAATTTTAATTTTTGAACCAAGTTTATTAACTATGGGAGGCGAAAAATTAATTCATAAATTAATTTGTAAAAGATCAAAGGTTGTTTTATCAATACGTTTACAAATTCTCGTTCAGAGCTGTCTTTACGCAATGATGATCACAAAGATCGACAAACACGTTGTCGAGGGTCGTAATAATTATAGGAAAATGTAATTAGATTACACGGTACGGATGATTGTTCGCGCGACAGCTTTACATTGTAATTTCAGTAGTAATGAAGTGTACGTTGATTCGTGTAGCAATTGAGGTTTCGTGCGTGTTGCCACGCTTATTAGAGATGATCAGCTTTAATAGAAGCTCAGGAATTTTAATTATATCGCGCACGCTGTATCGCGACACCGAAATGCTTGTGTCACCGGATCGTGAAACAACGCGTTACCCATGATTGTACTGTAATTTTTTCACGTAAAATTCTTTTCCCCTCGAGCAAGTGAGTTTCATATTTCTATAAAAAAGAAACAATTCAAAGGAAGTACCAAGAAATAACTACTAAATATTTTATTAATGAAGATTTATAAATGCTTTATTAACCTCTGAAATTGGTAACCATGCGATCATAGAACCTGCCACCGGCGATAATTAATTTAGATAATACAAAATGGATGCGAGAGTAAACAGCAGAGTAAACAGCAGAGTTCCATTGCGTTATTATATACCAAGTGATGAATTTCTAAACATAGGAATTCTAATTTAATTTAATGACAAGAGTTTTCGAAACTAGCATTTACACCATATCTGTCTAAAATTGTAATTTTAATAAAAGTTAGAGGATACACATTTCATTAATATATAGAATGTTACTGTTATCGATCATCAAATATTTTTTTTCAATTTTGTGCATCACGAAATGGTAATAAACGTTCACAAACATTCGACCCCTGTGTCTCCAATTACGTTTATATAACCGTGGATAATGAAGCTATCACCTTCATAATTAATCATGTAGCACAAGGAGCGAACGTAGAAACTGAAATTAATAGAGCGTTGTGGAAAACACCGTCGGTACCACGATATCGATTTCCTTACATCGTTATTCAAAGTGTCGGGAAAGTATGGTCAACATGTCAGAAAAAGGTAAACGACGGAGGTGAAAGAAAAAGGAACACGTTAAAAACTGCATATTTAATCCTTACATTGATGAAAATTCTTTTAAAACGATGAAGCCTTGTCGCACGTCTTCAACTATTTCGCTGCGGAATGTAATGTAGAAAGGTGTTAAAACAATTGGCGTGACTTGGACCTTCTCTTGGAATGGGCCAGCTCCCTTAGAAATTTTATAATTTTATAATTTTGAAATTTTTAGGACCTGGAATTTGAGAATTTTAGAACTCTGTAATTTTAGTAATTTGGAATTTGGGAATTTTAAAATGTAAGTAATCTGAAAATTTGAAATTTTGGAGTCTTAAAATTTCAGATTGGTGAAGGCCCACATTTTTGGGGAAAGGTCAGTCCAGATTTATATGAGGACCAGTCCCACTCTGGCCCTTATCTACTTACACCAACGTACACAATTATTTAAAAATTGACGCGAATTCTAGATACTCATAGTTACTGCTACTTGGACACTCAGCAAGGAGTTAAATTATTCTTCGAAACGAAGACAGGGAATGAGCATGCACTATCAAACGTGCTGAGGAAATGGAGAATTGGCTTCGTTTAATTCTTGGTGTTAAGACGGTTTGCAGTTATACGGAAAGCTTCTGAACTCCGAACCTCATTATCCAATTTTAATGAACTTTCATCTATTGATAAACTCTGTGATTACAAATTGACCTGTATATGATTTTGAGCAAAAAATAAAGAATATTTATTGTTATCAGAACGATTGACTTTTCTTTTTTCAAATAAAATAATATTTTCTTGAATGACAAGAGTAGAAAGGAATTCAAGTACAGATTGAAAATTAAATCTCAATCTGTCCTGAAATCATTTTTATCGTCGCAAAGACTTCCTTCTTAAGTAAACAGAAATCAATCGAGCAATTACGATTCCCCCGCCGCAATCGCATCCGGTAAACGTCTTATTAATTACGATAAATCCAACATCGTCGAACGATTCTTGGTAACGATTTCCAGGACGTTTTACGATTCGCATCTGCGCGATTGCATCTCGATTAAAGCGGATTCATCGTTTATATGCTTCGATACTGGTTCGAGAAATACGGGTGAAATGGATCGTCGATTTGCTCGGGAAATAGTTTCGTTGACAAGTTGCCGGCATTGTGCTATTCCGACGCGGCTCGTAAACTACTCATGTGTCGATTACAGACATGGCAGCCTCTTCTTTCACCGCTGTTGGTGTGCAATTAGAGGATTAGACGTTCATAGCCGCGATAATCACAAAGCCGGGTACATAGGGATATAAAGCGATGCGTAACCGAGCTTTTCCTCATTGCTGGTTCAAATAGCGAAAAAGGGTTTTAATCTTTCATTTTGACTGCAGATTAATTCTCTTACAAACAGGAAAGAAGATTAATTTCAGCAAAATAATGAAATTAAACCTACTGCCAAACCTTGAAGGATCCTCTTAATCCCATAATTAAAATTTATTTGAAATAAAGTTAAGTAATATTTAACCACAAATTTGATCGTAATATTTTCGAGATAGAGAATAGAAGATTTACAAAGGGCCCGCTGGAAAGTATGGCCTGGGGCTGTAGCCCCCTTTAAATCTACCCTTAATCCTTCGCTGATCGATACAATATTAAAAGATGAATATATGCAGAACACTTTGTCATCAGTTTCAAAAGGAACAAAATTCTGGAATTAATTATCGCACGAGTAAACGTATTTATATAGAGTAACGTTTCACTATGAATACGTGCAATGATACATTTAACGAGCGAATAACGGGCGGTATTAAATTTATAATATATGAAACTCATAGGAAAACGAAACGGCTTCAAATTCTAAAAGAAATACTCGGGGCTGATGGTGTTCTCTGCTGCGAGTGAAAGGTGAACACAGGAGAAGCATAATATTTCAGTAAAACGCGGCTCGAATTCAAACGGAAGGGAACAAAGGCAGTGAAAAATTACATGCCTGCGAGAATGTTTAATTTATGAAGGGATATTTCTGTTGGTCCAGAATCTGATTATAATCTCGTGAACACAGCCAAACATATTTTGGATGGAAATTTCTCTCGCACGTGTCCGGCAAATTCTTTTTTCCACGTTCTGTGGACGAAGCATAACGAACGACGCTTTGACGGAATACGCAATGCGTCCAACATTCAGGAACGGTTGATCGTAATATAGTTATTAATTTAATTGCGGGTCGCATTAATTGCATTGCCTTCAAACTGGTCGCACGTGATAAATCGTACGCAATATGCATAATGATGCGATCCGACTGGGCGAAAATTTCTGCGGACGGAGAATCAACAGCGGAGCTTAGAAAATTGTGCTTGCCCTTACGATCAGTTATGCTCGTTTATGATCGATCCTAATATGTATTAACTAGAAATCTTAATCACGAATAAAAGATACCACCTGTTTTATGAAAACTTCAATTCTTTCTTAAATATCAAATTACATCTCAAATGAAACTAATTACAAGAAATGCTTTTTATCAAAATATCGATAATTAGTTTTAACGTTAATTGTGAAATATATTTTGAATACAACGAATAACGAAAAGCTTTATTTTATTCGTTCCCAATTTTAATTAACATCTCAACATATTTTAATATATTGAATTTTATATAGATACATGTAATACTAACTGTATGCTGATTAATGAGAACTGAATGAAACGTAAGCAAATCCCATTTAATTTCAAAATTAAATTGAATAAAACAGAATAGATTCTTCTGTAGATAATCCAGGTTCTGTTATATCGCGATCAAAAAACATATATTTCATCAAATCATCCGTAACTTTCAATTTGAAATTAAAAAATTTACCAATTTAGTAATACATGTAAATTCAAAAAATTATTTTAAAAAAAAGCAAAAGTTTTCAACTATTACGTTGAGTTAACAACTCAACTTATTGAAGGCTACTGAAAACTTTACTTGAGAGGAAACTATAATGTAATTAATTCATAATAAAAAAAAGAATTTCTTTAAAGTGAAAGAGACACTTCTGTTTGCTATTCGGTCCAGCGAAAGGTACCTTTTAATTTTTCGAAAAATATAATTTCCTGTGTTGCACGACTGCGCGAACTTGTCAATTTACTTCTCTCGGAAACGCGGGTAACTTGTTCGCTAACTAAAAGTTGAGGAAAAATTTTGCACCCGGCAAAGAGATTAAACTTCGAAGAGATAGAAAATAAGTTGGCTGACTGGTTGAGAAAGTGTAATAGTGTATTTAAATGATACGTATCGACGATGTGCCACGCAAAGTTCACCGGTTCACTCGCTTCTATCTTTTTTCATTCTCTCTGTATCGAAATTTAACGAAACTCTTGAATTTTTGCATCGCGTGTTTATTCAGACTGCTCCTACTTTATGCGATAGCCATGACGTTAGAAACTGGCATGCTAGACTATGCATCACGGATAAAATATCACGTGTACGTGTACCCCCTTTTGTGTATATGTACATGTTACTGACGAAAAATAAAATACGACAATGTATTGACTTGTTAATTTACGAAAAAAGTATATTTTTGAGAAATACAGTGCTCTGTATGATCTGAAATAAATTTTAAAACTTTAGCTATTAATAATGGTAATAATTTTCCATAGGGAAAACGGGGATATAAGATAAGCAGAAATTCTAAAAATCTTAATCTTTTTAGGGCTCATTTCTTACATTGTCATTTCCCCTAGGGGTGCCTAAGGAAAAGGGCGGGAAGGCTGATTTAATGGCAAGTGTACAGACATTGTAATAATCTAAAATTTTAATACCTGTGTCCGCATCAAAAATTCTTCCACGAATTTTAATTTTACCGTGAATTCAGTAGTTTACAATCCAGCGAGGAAACAAATGATATTTCAAATTTTCATTAAAAGTAATTGCAAAACATTTGATGGTAATTAAAAATTATTGACCCGGTATGCTCCCGTTCCAATAAACAACAATTTTTATCAGACAATCGCTTGCAACAGTAATATTTTATTCGGGCTTAAATACTTCACCGTTGTAGTTTCGGTGCTTATTTTATCGCGGTTTGAAATTATGACTTATCTTTTAACGCCGTTAACGCGCAACACGCGTGACTTATTCTTAGCTTGAATACGGAGGGAAAGCTAGCATAATTACAGTCCACACGTGTTTAATAAAGACACGAAGATTTATATGCGAGTACGTTTGAACATTTTCAAGGAAAAATCGTTCCTCGTAATAATACGTTCACGAAATTATGGGCGTATCTGCTTTTGTATCAAGTGTCAACACGAAGAAATTTACATCGTGCGACGTTCAATGCACGTAATTTATTGCGTTTAATGTTTTACTGCAATCCGAGGCTTCTAATTGTAACGTGTCATTGGGGTGCATAATTTTATGACGTTTATTTCTAAGTATTACTTGGAGAATTATAAAACTGAAATGCAAATTCTTTCTAATTTTAAATGTTACTTGAATTTAAGTAGGTATTCAATTCTTTTTATTGAAGATATAACAATTTATAAGTGGATGCAAACAATTTCTGAATGGCACGAATAACGATAAGTCCATTACGTAGACCGCGTAATGCTCTACTTCGCGCATTACTAATAACCGTAAT